>NC_137084.1:76394136-77033571 GCF_951640355.1 Cnephaeus nilssonii
ACTGAAAATTACACACCACACTCCACATCAGTATTTCTCAAATTCGATTACCTAGAGAACTCATTGGAACACAGATTCCAGGGCCTCTCCCCAGGAGATTCCGATTCAGTAGGTTTGGGCAGGACCCAAGAAATTGCATCTCTACATTCCAGATGCCAGTACATCTTTGAGAGCCACTGCTCTGCCCTATCCCATTTCTGGCCACTTGTCCTTGTCCAAGCCATCAGATCTCATCAAGGCCCATTAATTGTCCCCAGAGTGATCTCCTTTGCCCAGTCTGGCCCAGTGACCACAAGTGTTTGTGTTGTTCTCATTGATTTAGAAGTTCAAGTTGTCGTACTTGGTCATCCTTGACTAGGACTGTTTTTAAACAGAATCCAGGAAAGGGGGCCAAAGGGGCCTCCCGTCCCCACTCACTTTGCTGGCCTCATGCGGGTCCTCGCTTGAGAGTGGGAGGAGTTAGTTCTCTGTTGGCTAGTTCTCTGTTTGCTAGGAGGAGTTCTCTGTTTGCCACATAAGAGCAGTCTTAATCCTAAAATTCTTAATCCTAAAAGCAGTCTTAGTCCTAAATCCACAGGTGCCCCTGCCTTCTTGGATCCTTCGAGGACTCCCGAGGTGGCTGAGACCTGTCCTCTCTCCTGAGGCAAGACTTCAGATCCACTATCAACCTGCAGGGCCTCCTCTGGGATCAGCCCATCACTTTCTGGAGCTGGGATTCGGGGTACCAGAGCCCTGAGACTAAAACCAGACCTGCGGGGCCACCTTGGGGCTGCCAACAGTCTGCCCAGAACAGAGTAGGGATAGGGGAGGGAGGAGGTAGAGTGTGTCACCCTGCAGGGGGAGCCTTTGTGCTGGCTGCTTTCAGGCTGCCCTTTGGGGTATGAAGGATGATCTGACCAGAAACACTCACTGAGTCCAGATGAAATCACCAGGCTTCTGCATACCCAGGTCTCCTCCATTTAGAATTTGCACCCCCTCCCTTGAAGGGGTTCAGGACTCCAGTCTTAATATGATAAAGCGAAGTTTCTGACAAAACTCAGGCATTGGACATTGGGGACTTCATGTCAGCCTTTGCTAGGGCTATTTAAAAAGGCATAGAGGTGCCTTCATACACTGTTGGTAAAGGTGGAAAATGTTCCCTTCTTTCTGAAAGGAGATGTGACAAAGTGGATGAAAGACCTTAAATTTGCGATTCTGCTTCTAGGCATTTAGTCTGAGGAAATAATTGGACCAGGGCTCAAAGACGAATGTACAAGGACAGTCACTGCAGCTTTATTCATAGAAGCAAACAATGTAAACAACCTAAATACACGAATAAAAACAGGAGTTTGGTTAAATGAACCAGAGAAAATACATTCACCAAAATATTATGTAACTAATAAAAAAATGTTGTAGAATAATTCTAATAGACAAGAGAAAAATGTTTAAAATAATACCAAATTGTAAAATGCAGTCTGTGAAACAGTATATATAGAATGTCATTTTTTTAAAACTGCATGTGACTGCGTGTGTGTGTGATGCCTCTGGAGGGGAAACACCACCACCGAGGTGATCAGTGGGTTATCTTGATGAGCGTACAGGAAATTCTGTGTTTTCTTTCATGCTCCACCATGTTTTTCAGACTCCACTGATCAGACAATGGAGTCTGAAAAAGATCATAGAATAAATAAAATAATTACTAGTGATATAATTTCTGAGCGGGCCCTGATAAATATTCTGGGGTAGAATCTTCTTACTGTTTCTGAAATCTGTCCCCATATCATAACTTAAAAGGATAACTATGAACACAAAGATGAGTGTTTTAAAGCTCCGTATGCATGTGCAGACAGGCAATGTGTGAGTGGAAGTATAAGAAAAACATCTTCGTTCAGAATGTACATATTCATGGGTCCCTACACCCCTTCCAGCCCCTACACAGGCAACAAAGATTTTTGTCTCCATAATGTCTCCTAGCAGCTAAACACAGGCACTGTTAGTGAATATTAATTGACCTAACATCTTGTGGTGATGAAACAGTGCACATTTCCCTGTCTCATTTGGTTGCTAGGGAACCATGTGAGACAGCTATGGAGCCCTGGGACCCAGCCCTGTTGAGTGTAGGGCAGGGTTAAACCACAAATCAGAAATGCTCCACGGGATTAATTGTGTATGCCAGCAACTATGTGTATGTATGTGGTCCTGTCAAATAAACAAGAAACAAATAAACATCACCAGGCAGCTTGGCAGTGTGCAGGCAAGCCACTGGAAGATGGGGGTAGACTCTCAGAAACTGCAGCCCCTTCCCAGGGATCCCCTGGAGTCATCCTTCCTTCTGGGCTCCTTCCTCAGCACTCTTCAAGGCCTAGAGTGGAACCATGGGGTGGGTGCTGGAGGCAAGGCCTTGGAAGGGAAAGGAGGGACTGTGAAGGTTGGTGTAATTACCCTGAAATTGTAGGCATCATTTTCTGTCATCTCAGTGCTCATATCAGATGCAAAGAAGCTGGTGAGCGCACCTGGCCTGCCTGCAATTTTCCTTCTACACCTAACATTGGCTCTTCTTCTTTCGTCTTCCCTACCCCTTGTCTGTTCAGCCCACGCAACTGCTGGAGAACTCCTTATTGGTGCTGGTCCCTGGTCTGGCCACCTAGTCCTCTTGTGCTGCACAAAGAGAAAGCATCATTGCCCAGGTTTCTGGAAGACCACACTCATGGAGGCTCCCTCTGTCCCTAACTCTCCTACGTCTCCTTCTTCCTCCAGTCTTCTCCCTGGAAGCCCTTACTTTACACCAAGTTTCCTGGCCATTCCCCCTTTCCTTCTGACTGGAAAACCTCCCTACAGGATGACTTGGTCCTGCCTGGGATCCTCCTGTGATTCACCCTCAGGTACAACCAAGGCTTCTCTATTCTGTTTGTGCGTTTCCTCTGGAAGGGGTGGGCTCTGGTCTCAGCATCAGCAGCTTTGACTGTGAAATGGGAAGGTGAGCTCAGTCCCTTGAAAGTGAAAGGGGGTGAGGCTGGAGACACTGGGTATTCTTATCTGGACTTCATCTTGTTTTTCCTCAAGTACCTAAAATCAAATACCACTATGGAGAGTAATTTCTTTCCAAAAACTGCTCTACAGTCCATGTAAATATATATTTATTTTAAATATGTCCATATAAAAAGTCATGATCTTTCTTTTTATTTCCATCCACTTATTCATTTAATAAATTAATAGAGAACTTGCTCTATGCCTAGAATTTTTGTTGGGCCCTATGTGGATTAAATAGTGAATTCAAACTGACAGTCCTGGTGTTATGTAGCTTATAATATTACTAGAGGCCCGGTGCACGAAATTCGTGCATGGGGGGGTGTCCCTCAGCTCAGCCTGCACCCTCTCCAATCTGGGACCCCTTGAGGGATGTCTGACTACCCGTTTAGGCCTGATCCCAGCGGTCAGACATCCCTCTCACAATCCAGGACTGCTTGCTCCCAACTGCCCTCCCCTGCAGGCTTGGTCCCCCTCAACTGCCCTCCCCTGCTGACCTGGTCCCCCTCAACTGCCCTCCCCTGTAGGCCTTGTCCCCTCCCAACTACCCTTCCCTGCAGGCCTGGTCCCCCCCAACTGCCCTCCCCTGCAGGTCTGGTCCCCCCCAACTGCCCTCCCCTGCTGGCCTGGTCCCTCCCAACTGCCCTCCCCTGCAGGCCTGGGTCCCCCCCAAACTGCCCTCCCTTGCTGGCCTGGTCTCCCCCAACTGCCTGCCTCTGCTGGCCTGGTCACCCCTAACTTCCCACAACTGCCCTCCCGTGCAGGCCATCTTGTGGCGGCCATTTGTGTCCACATAGGGGCAGCCATCTTGTGTCTTGGTGTGATGGTCAATTTGCATATTACTCTTTTATTAGATAGGATGGGGAATAAAAAAATCAAGGTCAAATAACCTCACATGTAAATATAAAATTCAGCTGTGGTAATGTGATAAGTGGGTGGCATATGGAGCTATGGGGGAAGGGGCTGCTCACTTAAGCTTGGGGGCCAGGGAGGCCCTGAGGACATTGACTCTATGTCTGGAGAGGGACCAACCTGACACTCACCACCTCCCTGACCTCACCATGTGAACTGCTGCCTGTTTCTTCTTCCTGGGTGGAGCGGGGACTCTAGGATCTACTAAATGGAAGACAAAAAGGAACTCACTTGTATCCTTTCTTTTTCTCCTCTCTGAATTGGAAAATGTTGAGTTCTCACAAAGATTTCAAACGAAACTCTATGTCATTAAACACATGGACCACTTTCCATAGAATGGATGCTTGGTTTGTGTGAGCAGAAGAATGGTGCAAGGCTATAAGACTAGAGTAACCAACAAGTCAAATGGCTCTGGTCAGCAAAGAAGAAGAGCAGAGAGACATCCAGAGTGAGAACACAGGGAAAGACACAGAGACAGGGAAAAAGACAAGAGGCTGATGCTGGTGGCCAACATGGTGGCCAGGGAGAAACATCCAAGGGGAACTTGGGGAACAGAATAGCGCTGTCTTCCCCCAGTTTCCACTATAAGATCTTAAGTACACCCTGCACTTCCCAAACACTTTGTGGAGTAAATCTGTGAGGAAGAGTTGAGTCTACTTTAATGTTAGTTTGGAAAAATCAAAAGCTCCCCCAGCCACAGATGGATTACCTCAAAATTGGAAGGGATCCAAGAACTTATCCAGCCTTTCACCAGTAATCCCCCTCACTGTTTCTCCAGATAGATGGCTGGCTTCTGTTTGAACACAAAGTAACTGGGAAATCACCCTCGCTGGAGCAGCAGTTCTAATGCTGGGAAGTGTTTCCTCGTACTGAGAATATGTCTGCCTGAAACCACCATGCCCTGGCCATGGTCTTCACTAGGAAGTCACATAGCCTAGATTGGCTCCTTGTCATGTGAGAGCCCATTAGATACAAGAAGATCCAGTCTTGTCCTTCATGTCACTGTCCTCATTTCATTCATTCACTCTTCAGATGCTCACTGGGAGCCTGCTCTGTGGTGTGCAGTGACAACTGTAAAGAAAGCAGCCTTGTGCTCAGCAGTCCAGCATTTCCGTGGGAGACAGGGAGTGCGTGGACAAACTTCAATACAGAGGTTAGAAACTGAGAGAAGGACCCATCCTTCTGGGGCAGTGGTCAGCAAACTCATTGGTCAACAGAGCCAAATATCAACAGTACAACGATTGAAATTTCTTTTGAGAGCCAAATTTTTTGAACTTAAACTTCTTCTAATGCCATTTCTTCAACATAGACTTGCCCAGGCCGTGGTATTTTGTGGAAGAGCCACACTCAAGGGGCCAAAGAGCCGCATGTGGCTCGCGAGCCGCGGTTTGACGACCACGGTTCTAGGGCATTTTAAGATTTCACTACAATGAAGTTAGCCACATTTTTATAAAGAGATTTTTTTAATGTGAAAGCTTTAATGTGTAGCCTTTTCATCTCAGGCCCTGATCCAGAGGGGACTTTGTAAATGTGAACAGAGGGTCTGGCAGGTTGAAATGAAGAACACCAGGTTTGTGGACGATTCTGCCTTCCAGATCCAGCTACCCCACACACAGCTTGTAAGAGGCAATTCTTTGTATCTAAGAGAAACCTGGTTTATTAACTCAGGAGATTAATTCTCCAAAAGGAAATTGATAAGGAGTAAAAAATAGCTCCCTGGTCCTCTGGCCAAGTCAACAAAAACTAATGGCATTTCCTCGGTCTGTGTGACTTGAATTTTCTGGCCTCTCTGAGCCTCTGATTCTTACAACAAAAGCATCCCTCCAGGCTCTCCGAAGCAGAACATAGTAGTTGGGGTTTCCCTATGCTGGAGACTCTTTGGGCTTTGAATTTGTTCTCTTTCAGGTCTACCTCAGGAATTTGGGGCACAAGTTTCTTGGGTGGCCAGGATTGCAGAGCTGCGAGTCATCAAAATGAGAGATGCCTAAACACTAAACACTGAACTTGTGTAGACACAGGTCTACTAAATACATACAAAGGGTTTCAAGCCTTCCTTTTGGAGTCTAGGACACCACAACACAAACATTTCTGTTAATTACATTATTTCTTTTGGCAATGAGAACTAGAGCACTTTGAGATCAAAAGTGGTTTTTGATATTGTTTTTCCTGTACCTTCTTGCAAGCCATCTTAAACAGGGGAGTATCTGTCCTCTATTAGTATAAAAACAAACAAACATGGGAATATGAAATAATGCAGCCACTTCAGAAAACAGTTTGGCAGCTTCTCACAATGATAAACGTAGAGCTTTGACCCAGCAATTACTCTCCTAGATATCTACCCAAGAGAAATGAAAACATGTGCCCACACAAAAACTTGTACATGAATGTCATAGCAGCCTTACCCCGAGAGCAAGAACTCAACTATCCATCATCTGATGAATGGATTAAAAAATGTAGAACATCTATCCAAACCATAACATATTCATCAACAAAAGGAATAAGAGGAAAGAACTGAAAAACCTGGCTAAAACTTGAAAACATACGCTAAGCAAAAGAAGCTGGGCATAAAAGGTTACAGATTGCATGATTTCATTTATGTGAAATGTCCACATATAGGCAAATCTAGAAAGAAAGGAGGAAGATTATTGGTTGCCTCTTTCTGGGGCAGGGTAAGTGGGGATGGCTATGGAGTAAGGGCTCATGGGGACAGATGTTCTTTAGGGGATGATAAAAATATTCTAAAATCAGATTATGGTAATGATTGTACAACTCTGTAAACTAAAAAATAAACACAGACTTGTACACTTTTTAAAAAGTTCAATTTATGGTATGTAAATTATACAAGCTTGGGCAAAAGTAGGTTTACAGTTGTGAGTATCCACAACAGCTTATTCTTGTATTATTATTTATTATTATTGTATTCTTGTCCATATAAACAACTATAAACCTACTTTTGCCACACCCTGTATATCAAGAAAACTGTGGAAAAAAGGAGAAAAGAAGAAGGAGGAGAAGAGGCAAATTTTAGAGCCACAGAGGATGGTTTCCTGGTGCAGAAAATAATATATACTCCAGTTCCCAGATGTTGCAATGAATGAATGTGTGTGTGTGTGTGTGTGTGTGTGTGTGTGTGTGTGTGTGTGGAGGGTGTGTGTGTGCGTGCATGCGCGCGCCTGCTGGGCTCAGTCAGGAACACTCTTAGGATACCAGACTGTTATTCTGGTGGTGACCAATAGCCATGCTCCCTATAATTACACCTTCTGTGTGTAGTCTTCTTTGGGCTTGTCCTCTGGGAAGGCTCTCACTTGGATCCCTAAGCTACCATGAGAGGAGGTCCAACAACACATTGGAGAAGCCACATGGAAAGAGAAAGAAGAGAGAGAATGCCCCAGCCAGCCCCTGCCAGTGTAGCCAACAAGCTGAGGCAGAAGCCATGGAGTGAAGAAGCCGTCTTGGATGTTCCAGCCCCAGTGGCCACTCGATCACCCCACTGAACCCAGGCTCAGGTGCAGAATTATGAAAAATAAAACCACGTTCTTATTTAAGCCACAAGTTTTGAAGTGCTTTGTTACACAGTAAGTATTGAGATTCCCTGAAAGACCTAATGACCTCCACCCTTGTCGCTCACTGATTTGATGATGGACTTAATTCAAATGCCCTTGGAGTCCGAGATGTATCTAAGGAGAAACACGACTTTATTGTGTCTATAACAGCGCATTTATCACTGTTGTTTAGGCAATTTCACACAATACTTATCTGATTGGCCTATTAGTTACTTCACATCACTGAGAACTGGTGGCACAGGGATTCTGTGCTTGCAATGAGAAGATTGATTATGGTTATTATACTAATGGCTGGAAAAAAATGAATTTCATCAGAAAAGTTGTTTTGAAGCTGCAACGATGGGCCTTGTATGTTTGCTCATGAAACATGCTGCACACTGAGTGTGGACCCTACAAACCCCGGGGACCGGGATGCTGGAGCTGGCAAGACACCTGCAGAGATGGATCCAGGGCCACCAAGCAGCAGGAGCACTTCTAACGCCTTTTCTCTAGAATCTTATCATTCTTCCCATTGACTGGACCATCTTAGCAAGCAAAGTGTTTTGAAAATAATCTTACTAAGGGGTGGGTTCACCCTACAAAGCCAACAGGAGTGGGAATCTTTCAGGAGCAGTCAGCTTTCCCATCGGCTCTGGGGCATCTGTACGTGCCCGTGACTCCTGTAGCGCATAAGTCTGCTATGAAACATTAGCAGAACGCATGCTTTCCTATGTAATGAAACAGTTTGACAGCTAGGACTATGCCAAATAAAGGGTTTCATCAGGAGTCTATCTGAAGGGTTGGAATTTAGATGTTTATTTTAAAAGATAAACCTGGGAAGTTTGAAGCTAAAAACGATGATTTTTCTCTCCATAGCAAGCTCTCATCACTCAGTTCCACTAATTGCCTCATTTTCCCACTTTGTCAGCCCAAGTACAGTTTTGCACCTGAAGTACAGGCCTTGGTAGAAGGGAAGTCATCTCTGTGTTAAATAGCAGGCTTTTTACAAACTCCTGACAGCAGACAGAGGAGCTATGTGCGGCTGTTTCGTGTCCTCTGGACCCAGCGTCCCCATGGCCTCATTAGACTCACTGAGAGCTCCCTAGACCTTTACCACTGAAGAGAGAAAATGAGATTTGCCGGATGGTTTTAGTAAGGGGCTGAGCTCTCATTAATGAAATTCACCTTCTGAGCCCTTTAATTGCTTGCAGTAGCACTTCACGTACAATCAATGTTCTTCTGTCCCCACTGCAATTTTCTTGTTTTGAAAAATAATAGTGTGACACATGCTGCAATTAGAGGACCTAGGACTGGCCACACTCCTTAGCACCAGTGCATCGGCACCACCTGAAAATGCTCACCCACTAGAGGCAGACAAATGGAAAGGATGCAGGAGCTGAGAGGGAGTCTCTGTAATTGAGCTGCATAATCGTAGCAAACAGAAGAAGAGCTTCTATTAATAATGACACAGTAATTGGAGGTCACCCAAAGAGAGACCTGCTACACTCAACATTCACATTAGCTTTGCACAAAAACCACTGTAGATCTTTCTAAAAGACCAATGTGAGCAATGGTGAGGCTGTTTATCAGATTTATCTGGTACCAGCAGAACGTTCTTCCACCCCAGAGGAATCGGGCCAGCCTAAAGCACTTTGCTGGGAGAGAACATTTTTTATTGGAGTCAGGGGGTAATTAATGCAAAGTTTAATTGCATACCAAAACAGACCCCATGAACTCTAGAGCCACTTTTTATGCACTTTCTCTTATACAAAGTATACTCAGGCAGTACCGCCCATGGAGCCACGAGCACTCTATACTTGCCAAGGGTGGCACTGACAGGCCCTGGGGAGCGGTGAGAGGCCGGGGAAGAGTGCAGGGAGTGTGTCCAGTTGGATATCTGCGTCTCATCAATCCCATTTGAAAAAAATAATCCTCAGCTCTTTTCTTCCACCCACCCTCACAGCCCCATCCCCAGGCTGAAATGATGGAAATTCATTATTATTTGGTGAGTCGATATCAAATTCCAATAAAGAGATAATTTTTTAAAATCCCATTGTGTAGCTGGCTCATTATAACATCCAGATAACTCCTGAGTATATTAAAATTGCTCGTTGCCATAAATTACAATGGTATCAAAATAGATTTCTTTTGCAAAGGAAGTTTCATTAACATGATTCACTTAATCACCCAGAAATGAGATCTGCACAGGGATAAAGTGAAAGTAGCGTCTGAGCACCTCCTCGGGTCAGGCTGTAAGGCTCCCCTAAGCATCCAGAGGAAGAAAACGGTCTTCCAGCTAAGGCGTGGCTACAGGCGGGGCTCTGCACTCCATAGGCTTGCTCCCTAACCTTCCTGGCTCCACCACCATCTCCTATTTTCTCCCTCACATGCCTACCCAAATCTGTAAATAAGAAAGACAAGAGAAACTGAAGTTCACACCTAGCCACACACAGACTGTAAGGAGATTAAGGTCAAGGGTTGTATCTATTTATCTTTGTGCCTCCACAGCCCTGAGCATCGCAGATCCGGGACAAACTTTCCAAAATGAATTAAGTGAATAAATGACAAAATAAGGTCTCTATTTCTATTTGCATCAAACCACTCGGTGAAGGGAATCTCTAAATAAGAGACTGTACTGTAGTGTCCCCACAAAAATCCATGCCCAATTGGATCATGTGAATAGAACCTTATTTAGAAATAAGGTCTTTGCAGACGTAATCGAGTTAGGATGAGGCCATACTGGGTGAGTGAGCCCTGAATCCAATATGACTGGTATCCTTATAAAAAGAGGAGTGTTTGGACACAGAGACACAGACACACAGGGGGAAAGGCCATGTGGAAACAGAGGCAGAGATTGGAGTGATGCACCTACAAGCCAAGGAAAGCTGAGAACTGCCAGCACCCAGAAGAAGCTGAAGGAGATCAGGGAGGATTCTTCCCTGGAGTCTCCAAAGGAAGTGTGGCCCTGCCAATATCTAGATTGGGACTTCTAGCCTCCAGAATTCTGAGAGAATAACGTTTTTTTGTTTGAAGTCACCCGATTTGTGAACTTTTATATAGCAGCCTTAGGACACTAAGGTATTTGATGACTCCCTCAGGGCCTACAGGCAATCCCACTAGGAACTCATTGAGAAAGCAGAGGCAAGTGTAGACCATTTTCTAAGACACTTGAGTATAAAGGAAGGGCCATTTTTTCATCATCTACTGGTCTTGCCCTCATCACTTTCCTCTCAATCAACAGAAAATGGAAAAGTCACAAGTCACCCATGGTGACTCACCACTCTTGAGTCACAGAGCTTTGACCTCCTTCATCCCCATAGATTTACCTTCACCCACACCAACCCCTCACGGCCCCAGCTCCATGCTTCTCATCTAAAGATCTTAAAGCATAGTGTCCTTCTTCTTCAGCCTCCCTCCCATACAGCAGTCTCCCTCCACTAACCACAGGTATTCATTCATTTGTTTAACCAAGCGATTTACATTAATGCCCCAATACAATTCAGGTATTACTTGGCACTCAAGATTTGGTCCCCTCTGAAGTCACTCTGCAGGTGTGAGTTGCTGTCTGTTCTTCCAAGGGTCATGAGCAATGCTGTCCATATAGCTTGTATAATGATTGAAATGTTCCATTTCTGTGCTGTCCAATACTGTAGCCACTAGTCATTAGTGTGACTAAGGAACTGCATTTTAATTTTAATTAATTTAACTTTAAATGGTTATATGTGCTCATGGCTACCAAATAGATAGTTCAGAACTAGAAGCAATTTTTAATCAGACACAAAAGATACAGACATCAAGAGCCTCACACACACACACACACACACACACACACACACACACACACCTCCAAAGGATGAACATTAAGTCTCAGAGCCGAAAGGGGAAAAGAAACATTACTTAAATATTCCATAATTTTCAAGGCCATTTCAGCCCACAATAGAGTTAATAGCCCACATTACTATGCAGATCTATTAGTTTAATTCTTCTCCCCAAACTTCCAAACTCCTTTCAAATTGTACCCGTTGGGCCACTGATAATTTTAAAAGGTATCTATTACTGAACCTCCCACTCCTCACTGGCTGTTCCTTTAGCTACAGAAAGATCTGCTGATGCTCTGAAACACCATATACAGAGGCTTAAGTGAGTTCCCAAACAAGGTGCTATTCTTTCCCCCAGTTTGAAGGAGATAGAATGGCAGGAGGGGAGAGACTATTCTTCCAGTTAATTTTATTCCGCCAATAATCCCCTCAACTCTATCTCCAGCCTCTCCCTTTCTGCCAGAACTTTCCCCTTGCCAGCACAAAGTGGTGGGTTTGAATCTCACCTCTGCTGTTTTCCTGGATCTGACTCCAACTTCTCCTTTTTACAAGCAATGACGCTGCCTAAGTTCTGTGAGCATGTGTATCGCAGGTTAAATTCTGTAAACAGAGTAAGAATATGAAACACCTAGTACAATATTCCTATTTCTCTCCTCCTTCTCTAAGTGGGCCTTCTTAAAAAGAAATCTGGAAAAATGGTGGCAGAGTAAATGGATGCTACACGGACATGCTCCCAGGAACAAACTGGAATTACAACTAAAATACAGAAAAACTTCCTGAATAATCAACAGAAAACTCGCAGGAGAGAACCCTGATACCCAAGAACTGAAAGTGGAGACCACATAGAGACTGACTGGTAGGAGGGGTGGAGGGGTGGAGGCACAAAAGGGCTGGCCAGGTGCTCACAGACAGCAACTGAAGTCCCGGAGAGATATCTCAGCTATGGGGGGTTGCCACTAAGAACTCTGGGATCTAATCCCCAAACTGGTCCCCCCAGCAGAGAGCACCAAAACTGAGAAGGGTACCCACATAACATCTGGCTGTGAAAAGCAATGGGGTGCTGTCTGCCAGGGAGTGACTGTTAAAAATTCAGGCACCGTCTTAAAGGGCCAATGCATAAAATTCCCTGTGGAGCCACCTACCTTGTGCTCCAGCAGAGGGAGGGTGAAGTGGACTAGTGCTGTGAGAACAGAAGCCAGGACTGGGGAAGCAGGGGATAGAGCTCAGAAGGCAGACACCCCAAGTTTCCTGGGCTGAGTCATTCCCTCAAGGAATGCAGCAAAGGATATCTTTCCCACATAGACATTTGCCTTGCCTGCGGGGGGAAGACAGTTGACAAGTCACACAAGTTCAGGAGGCACAGAGAACCCCAAGCAAGAAGAACCCAAACAGGCCCACATGCAGACACATCATAACTAAAATACTAAAAATTAAAGACAAATAGAGAATCTTAAAAGCAACAAGAGAAAAGAAAACTGTTACCTACAAAGGAGCTCCCATAAGGCTGACAACTGATTTCTCATCAGAAACTCTACAGGCCAGAAGAAAATGGCATGAAGTACTCAAGGTAATGGAAAGCAAGGATCTGAGACCAAGATTACTATATCCAGCAAGGCTATCATTCAAAATAGACATCAAATAAAGAGCTTCCCAGAGGAAAAAAAAAAAAAAGCTAAAGGAGTACATCACCACCAAGCCAGTATTACAAGAAATGCTAAAGGGACTTCTATAATGAGAAGAAAAAAACAGAGAGAGAAACCTAGGCATACAGAATTAAAATGGCAATAAATAAGTACCCATCAATAATAACCCTAAATGTAAATGGATTAAATGCTCCAATCAAAAGGCACAGGGTAGCTGAATGAATACAAAAACATGACCCAACTATATACTGTCTACAAGAAAGCCATCTCAAAACAAAAGACACACAGAGGATGAGAGTGAAGGGATGGAAAATTTTTTTCCATGCAAATGGAAAGGAAAAAAAAGCTGGAGTAGCAACACTCATATCTGACAAAAATAGACTTTAAAATGAAGTCCATCAACAGAGACAACAAAGGTCACTACATAATACTAAAGAGATCGATCCAACAAGAGGATATGACCCTGGTAAACATATATGCACCCAATTTAGGAGCACCCAAACATATAAAAAAACTTCTACAGGACTTGAACAGAGAGATCAACAACAATACAGTCATACAGTAGGGGACCTTAACACCCCTCTGACTTCACTGGCTAGATCTTCCAAACAAAAACTTAACAAGGAAACAGAGACTCTAAAGGACACACTGGATCAGATGGATTTAATTGACATTTATAGAACATATCACCCCAATGCAGCAGAATATACATTCTCCTCTAGTGTACATGGATCATTCACAAAGATAGACCACATGTTAGGACACAAAACAAGTCTCTACAAGTTAAAGAATATTGAAATAATATCAAGCATATTCTCAGATCACAGTGGAATGAAATTAGAAATCAACTACAGTAAAAACACCCAAAAACATTCAAACACATGGAGGCTAAATAACATGTTATTAAACAATGATTGGGTTACCAGGAGATGAAGAAAGAAATAAAAAACTTCCTGGAAATAAATGAAAATGAACACACAACAACCCAAAATCTCTGGGACGTAGCAAAAGCAGTCCTGAGAGGGAAATTCATAGCACTACAGGCAGACCTCAAACAAAAACAATAAAAAACAGCAACAAACTATTTATCCCTACAACTTAAAGAACTAGAAAGAGAATAAGAAACACCTATAGTAAGTAGAAGGAAGGAAATAATAAAGCTTAGAGCAGAAAAAAATAATATAGAGACTAAAAAAAAAAATCAATGAAACCAGCTCTTGGATAAACAAATTGGTAAACCATTAGCCAGATTCATCAAGAAATAAAGAGGACACAAATGAGTAAAATTAGAAACAAAAATGGAGAAGTAAACACTGACACCACAGAAATAAAAGGATTGTAAGAAAATACTATGAACAACTATATGCCAACAAGCTAGACAATGTGGATGAAATAAACAAACTCCTAGAAAAATATAATCTCCCAAAACTGAATCAGGAGGAATCAGATAACCTGAATAGGCCAATAACAACTGATGAAATAGAAGCAGTAATCAAAAAACTCCCATCAAACAAAAGCCCAGTTCCAGATAGCTTCATAGGAGAATTTTATCAAACATTCAAAGAAGAACTAACACCTATACTCCTCAAACTATTTCAGAAAATCCAAGAGGAAGGAACACTTGCAAAATCTTTTTATGAGGCCAGCATTATCCTAATTCCAAAACCAGATAAAGACACCACAAAGAAAGAGAATTACAGGCCAATATCCCTGATGAACATAGATGCTAAAATCCTCAACAAAATATTAGCAAATTGAATGCAAGAATATATTAAAAAGATCATACACCAAGATCAAGTGGGGTTTATTCCAGGGATGCAAGGATGGCACAATATTCACAAATCAATAAATGTGATACATCACATAAACAAATTGAAAGACAAAAGTCACATGATCATATCAATAGACGCAGAGAAAGCATTTGCCAAAATTCAACACCTATTTTTTATAAAAACTCTCAGCACAGTGGAAATAGAGGGAGCATATCTCAACATGATAAAGGCCATGTATGACAAACGTACAGCCAACATCATAATCAATGGGCAAAAACTAAAACAATTTCCCCTAAGAACGGAAACAAAACAGGGATGCCCATTTTCACCACTCCTGTTCAACACAGTACTGGAATTGCTAGCCATAGCTAACAGACAAGAAGAAGAAATAAAAGGTATCCACACTGGAAAAGAAGAAGTAAAACTGTCATTATTCTCAGATGACATGATATTGTACATAGAAAACCCTAAAGACTCCATCAAAAAACTATTAGACTTAATAAGTGAATTCTGCAAGGTACCAGGATACAAAATTAACACCTAGAAGTCTATGGCCTTTTTATATAACAATAATGAACTCACAGAAAGAGAAACTAAAAAAACAATCCCACTTACCATTGGAACAAAAATATTAAGAAGCCTAGGAATAAACTTAACTAAGGAGATAAAAGACCTGTACTCAGAAAACTACAGGAGGTTGAAAAAAAGAGATAGAGGAAGACATAAACAAATGGAAGACTATACCGTGCTCATGGATTGGTAGGATCAACATCATTAAAATATCCATACTACCCAAAGCAATCTATGGATTCAATGCAATCCCCATTAAAATACCAATGGCATATTTCAAAGACCTAGAACAACCTTTCAAAAAATTCATATGGAATAATAAAAAAAAAAAGACCCAAATAGCCACTGAGAAAGAAGAACAAAGTTGGAGGGATCACAATACCAGATATCAAGCTATATTACAAAGCCACTGTGCTCAAAACTGCCTGGTACTGGCACAAGAACAGACATATAGACCAATGGAACAGAACAGAGAACCCAGAAATCGACCCAAGCCATTATGCTCAATTAATATTTGACAAAGGAGGCAAGAGCATACAATGGAGCCAAGACAGTCTCTTCAATAAATGGTGTTGGGAAAATTGGACAAATACAGGCCAAAAAAAAAAATGAAACTAGACAACCAACTTACACCATACACAAAAATAAACTCAAATTGCATAAAGGACTTAAACATAAGACGGGAAACCATAAAAATCTTAGAAGTATCCATAGGCAGCAAAATAGCAGACATATGTCATAGCAGTATCTTTACTGACACAGCTCCTAGGGCAATGGAAAGTAAGGAGAAAATAAACAAATGGAACTACATCAAAATAAAAAGCTCCTGCACAGCAAAAGAAACCATCAACAAAACAACAAGAAAGCCCACTGCATGGGAGAACATATTTACCAATGTTATCTCCGATAAAGGTTTAATCTCCAAAATTTACAGGGAACTCATACAACTTAACAAAAGGAAGATAAACAGTCCAATCAAGAAAATGGGCAAAGGACCTAAATAGACACTTTTCAAAAGAGGACCTACAGAAAGCCAAGAGACATGAAAACATGCTCAAAGTCACTAATCATCCGAGAGATGCAAATCAAAATGACAATGAGGTAACATCTCACACCTGTCAGAATGGCTATCATCACCAAATCAACAAACGATAATTGCTGGCAAGGATTCGGAGAAAAAGGAACCCTCGTGCATTGCTGGTGAGAATGCAAACTGGTGCAGCCACTGTGGAGAACAGTATGAAGTTTCCTCAAAAAATTAAAACTGGAACTCCCATTTGACTCAGTAATCCCACTTCTAGTAATATATCCCAAGAAATCAGAAACACCAATCAGAAAGTACATATGCACCCCTATGTTCATAGCAGCATAATTTACACTAGCTAATATTTGGAAACAGCCTAAGTGCCCATCAGCAGATGAGTGGATAAAAAACAAACAAACTGTGGTACATCTATCTACACAATGGAATACTACGCTGCTGTAAAAAAGAAGGAGCTCTTACCATTTGCAACAGCATGGGATAGACCTGGAGAGAATTATGCTAAGTGAAATAAGTCAGTCAGAGAAAGATAAATATCACATGATCTCACTCATTTATGGAATATAATGAACAACATAAACTGATGAATAAAAATAGAACCAGAGGAAAAAAATATTTTAGAATATAATAGAAGTAATCCTGTTATTTCCATATTTTTAATATTTCCTACAACTTTTGTGATATCACACTATGTTAGTACAGTTTTGGTAATATAATTATATTTAAAATATTTTTTCTTGAAATATTAATGTTTATTGCATATAAATGGCTAATTATTTTGATCTGCAATCTGGTAATAGATTTATTTTGCATATTGTAAATATATATTAAAAAGAATAAATAATAAAATGGCTGTATTTAAAAAAAAAAAGAAAAATAAATAAAATAATGAAATGGCTGTATTTCAAAAAGAAAAAGAAATCTGTATCCTCCCCATGAACAGATACTGGAAGTTGGGAATCATCTTCATAACATACCTGCAGGAAGCAGTAGCCCCATGCTGGCTCAATGCACTCTGGCTTCACCAGGCCGAATACCTAAATATTTGCAACTATCCACATGACTGAAGTTTTCCATTTTAACCCAGATACTGCCGATAGAAGAAGCATGGTCTGGAAAGAGGTATGTGTGTGGTTTCTGCTGTACCTTTGCCATCTGTCATTGTTCCTCTCACCCTCCCTCACTTCCTACCCTTGATCCCTCCAGAATTTGGCAATTCTTAATGAGTGAGTGATGGCAATATGTTTCTTTGCATGAATTCAATAAGACCAGTTTCCAATTATTTTTTTTTTTAACAAAGACTTTGGAATGTCATGTCTAACATTCCCGGACTCTGGATGTCACCAGGAAGCTTTACGGAATGAAGCGAGTAAGTGCCCCTTGGAGAAAGCCTGTATCTTGCTTGGTCTCATGGTTCATAGCAGTCTTTCCAGGTAAGGAATGAAGGTTGCTTTCCTGAGAGATGGCAAGGAAGGAACCTCAAGACATCGTTGAGAAACTCAAGAACTTGAGGAATTCACCCAAGTCTACAGGTGTTACAGGCAAACCTGATGACAGCTAGGTGGCTCAGCTTCTTTGCTCTGTGGGGCTAATTAAAGCTTAATCATGAGATTTCAGCAAAGCATATCTTTTTTAAAAAAAAAAACTATATGATCTGTTGTTATTCTTATTGCATTCATGCAATCAGGCCAAATTATAATTAGACTTAATACAGTAAATAAATTGGTCTTAATTTGGCTCTTTAATAAAAATGAATGGGGTTTTAGGGGGGAAATTTGTTTCAATAGGGAATTATTAAAACTGAAATGTTTTTCCTTCCACTAGGCCATTTGTCGTAATTCTTGCTGTTCTAAATTTTCCCAATAATACTAAATTTTGTAACACATATTGTCTCCTCCAGGTTACAAGCCCTATTCACACTTAGGGAATACCACCTCTAGACACCATTGCCACCTCTTTCCGTCCCCAGGTCTCAGTGTCCCTCTGACAGAGAGCAAGGATCTCTTGGCTCTGAAAGAAAACCTTCATCCCTCCTCAGCATGAAGTAGTTTTAGAAGAGACCCTATGCCCCTTTTCCATGAAAGAATTCAGTGCCAAGATCCTTGAGGGGGGATGTGGTAGGCAGTTAGACATAAGCAGAGCAAGAATGATGGGCCAACTGGAGGAGAAATGGACGGGAGCCTGAGACATGCGTCTCACTACTCCAACTGCTCTGAAGCTGGCAATGGAGGAACCTATGTACCAGGTGTACCAGTTAATAACGCAGATTTTGTAATGAAAGAAAACACGATAATTTCAAGAAAAACATCAAAAGTGTTTTATTCAAAGTAATGCCCATCGCTAGCTACACATTTCCCCCACCTTTCAGGTAAATTGTGGATACCGTCCCAATAGAACTTTTCTTGTTTTGAGGAAAACCATTCAGAGACCCAATTTTCCACTTCTTTGTAGGTTTTGAAGTGCTGCTCAGAAAGTGCGTGTGCCATCAATCGGAACAAGTGCGTTATCATGAAGCAAAATTACTTTGCCAGGTCTTCTGGCCCATTCTGGTCATTTTACGATCAAAGCGTGGTTCAAATTGATTATTTGTTGTCAGTAGCGATTCAGTAGTAACAGTTTCACCTGGTTTTAGAAGCTCATAATACACCACACCTTCCTGATCCCACCAAACGCAGAGCATTGTCTTCTTTCCGAAGCGATTTGGCCTTGCAGTCTATGTTGATGGCTGACCTGGATCAACCCATGATTTTGTGCATTTGGGATTCTCAAAATAAATCCACTTTTCATCGCCAGTCACAATTCTATGCAAAAAAGATTTTCTTTCATGCCATTGAAGCAACATTTTACTGATGACTTTTCGATTTTCCATTTGTCTTTCATTCAGTTGAGGTAGCACCCATTTTCCTTCCTTTAAAATCTTTCCCATTGCTTATAAATGATTGGAAATTGTTTGCTGAGCAATGTTTAATCTTTCTGCAAGTTGTTTTTGAGTTTGACACGCATCTTCATCCAATAATGCTTATAATTGTTGGTACTCAAACTTTTTCAGTTGACCTTGACGTTCTTTGTCTTTCACATAGAAATCATCACTTTTAAAGCATTTAAACCAGTGTTCACAAGTATCTGGAGGTGGAGCATGTTCACCATAAGCTTCCTAAGTATACGATAACTTTTTCTTCAAAATAAAGTAATGAATTAAAACTTCCCGCAAAAGCTCTTTTTTTGGCATGAAATTTGACATTTTTAAGTGTAAAAATATCTATGATGTTAACACCTTCAGAAAATTTGACATGTGAAGTTTTGAAGCTTGTTCTCAATACAACAAAATAGCATGCATATCAAATCGCATATATATCAACAAATGTGTAACTCCATCTATTGAAAAAAATCTGCATTATTAACCGGTACACCTAGTATTAATAACCACTTTACATGTGAATGGCCAAAAGATATTAATTAAAAGACAGAATAATAGAGTGGATTTACAAAAAAAAAAAAAAAAAAAAAACAAGACCCAATTATATGTGTCTAGAAGAATCCCACTTAAAAGACTCAGATAAAGGTAAGTGGATGAAGAAAGATACACCATGCTAATAATAATAAAAAGAAAGCTGAATAAGCTATATTAATTTCAGACAAAGCTGATCAGAACAAGAGTTTTACGGATTAAAAAAGGGCATTATCCTATATAATAAAAGCCTAATATGCAAATCAACGACCGGCAAAATGACCCATCACCATGACACCCACTGACCACCACAGGACAGACACTCAATGCAGGAGCTGCCCCCTGGTCATCAATGCGCTCCCACAGGGGGAGTGCCGCTCAGCCAGAAGCCGGGCTCACGAGTGCAGTGGCGGTGGTGGGACCAAGGCAACGGCAGGTCTAAGGAGCAGCAAGCTGAGCGATAAGGAGCAGTGAGCAGGCAGCTGGTAAGGAGTGAGGGATCCCGGACTGTGAGAGGGCGCAGGCCAGGCTGAGAGATCCCCCTGCCCCGCAGTGCACGAATTCCATGCACTGGGCCTATAGTATAATGATAAAAGGGGTAAATTTTCTAAGAAAACATAACAAGCCTACACATGTATGAATCTAACAAAAGAATGTCAAAATACATGAAGCATAAATTTAGAAAACTGAAAAGAGAAAGACAAATCCAGTTGAAGATCTCAACATCACTGTCATTAATTGATAGATTAAGCAAGCAGAATGTCAATAAAGATATACATGACTTAAACAGCATTATCAATCAATTTGATTTAATTGACATTTATAGAATACTATATGGAATGTGCTGTCCTATACAATATATAATATTATATATTCCATACATTACAGAATAACATCAAATAAGAAATCATACTTTCTTCTCAAACTCACGTGGAACAGTCACCAAGATACACAACCTTTGTGCCATAATACACACCTTAACAAATTTTAAAGAATAGAAATCATACAAAATATGTTTTTAGATCACAATGGAATAAAATAAGAGAGCTAAAAAAATTCCCATATATTTAGAAATTAACTTGCATCCTTCTTTTTTTAATTTTTTAAATCTTTACTGTTGAGAGTATTACAGATGTCCCTCTTTTTCTCCTTATTGCCCCCCTCCACCTAGTTTCCACCCTGCCCTAGGCCTTCACCACCCTATTGTCTGTGTCCACAGGTAATGTATATACGCATATAAGATCTTTGTTTAATTTCTTCCCATCCCTCTATCCCCCTTCCTCTAAGAATTGTCAGTCTGTTCCATTTTCATGCCTCTGATTCTATTTTATTCACCAGTTTATTTTGTTCATTCGATTTCTTATTTGTTTATTTTTATTTTAGATACAATTGTTGATAGATATGTATTTGTTGCCATTTTGTTGTTCATATTTTTTATCTTTTTCTTCTTCTTCTTCCTCTTCTTAAAGAATACCCTTCAACATTTCATATAATACTGGTTTGGTGGCGATGAACTCCTTTAGCTTTTTCTTGTCTGTGATGATCATTATCTGACCTTAATTTCTAAATAACAGTGCTGCTGGATAGAGTAACCTTGATTGTAGGGTCCTTGCTATTCATCACTTTAAATATTTCTTGCCACTGTCTTCTTGCCTGCATAGTTTCTGTTGAGAAATCAGCTGATAGTTGTATAGGCACTCCCTTGTAAGTAACTAACTGCTTTTCTCTTGCTGCTTTTAAGATTCTCTTTTTTGTCTTTAGCCCTTGGCATTTTAATTATGATTGTCTTGGTATGGTCCTCTTTGGGTTCCTCTTATTTGGGACTCTCTGTGCTTCTTGGATTTGTAAGTCTATTTCTTTCACCAGGTAGGGGAAGTTTTTTGTCATTATTTCTTCAAATAGGTTTTCAATAGCTTGCTCTCTCTTCTTCTGGCACCCCCATAATGCCAATGTTGGTACTCTTGAAGTTGTCCCAGAGGCTCCTTACACTATTGTCATATCTTTAGATTCTCTTTCTTTTTGCTCTTCTGATTTGGGTGTTTTTTGCCCCTCATATTCCAATCGTTGATTTGATTCTCAGAATCCTCTACTTTACTGTTGAATCCCTATATATTATTCTTTATTTCAGTCAGTGTATGCTTAATTTCTGATTGGTCCTTTTCCAATTATTATTATTATTATTATTATTATTATTATTATTATTATGCATTCTCACTAAGATCCTTGAAAGTCTCACTAAGTCCCTTGTAGGTCTCATGAAGGTTCTTGAGTAACCTTATAACCATGGTTTTGAACTCTATATCCAGTAGTTTGCTTTCTTCCATTTTTTTCATTTGTGACATGTTTCTTTGTGTCTGATTTTTGGCTGCTTCCCTGTGTTTGTTTCTATGTATTGGGTAGAGCTGCTATGTCTCTTTGAGTTGGTAGAGTGGCCTTGTGTAATAGATGTCCTATATGGCCCAGTGGCTTTGCCTGCCCAGTCACCTAAACTAGGCACTCTAGGTGCACCCCTTTGTGGGCTGTGTGCACAGTCTTGTTGTAGTTGAGATTTTATTTCTATTGGTGTCACTGTGAAGAATTGATGACATACATTTGGAATGTCAGAAATCCGCACAGCAGCTCTTCCATTGTAGATGCAGCTGGTCCTCACAGTCATTTGGCTCGGGGAGGCTAAGCCATTGGGCCCTACAGGGCACCAACTGCACAAGACCACTCTACCAATTCCAGAAGACATAGCAGTTCTACCTAATACATAGAAACAAACACAGGGAAGTAGCCAAAATGTGGAGACAAAGAAACAAGTCACAAATGAAAGCAAGCAAGCTACTTGGATACAGAGTTCAAAATCATGGTTATAAGGCTACTCAAGAATCTTCATGAGACCTCCAAGGGACTTAGTGAGACTTTCAAGGACCTCAGTGAGAATGCCAAAAAAAAAAAAAAATGGAAAAGGACCAGTCAGAAATTAAGCATTCACTGACTAAAATAAAGAATAATATGCAGGGATTCAACAGTAGAGTAGAGGATTCTGAGAATCAAATCAAATCCCTCATTTGTAATATGAGGGGCAAAATCACCCAATCAGAAGCACAAAAAGAAAATAGAAACCAAAATTATGAAGATAGTGTAAGGAGCCTCTGGGACTTCAAAGATCTTAGTGAGAATGTCAAAGGCATGGAAACCTTCCTTCCCTGGCTGCCAGCTGCCGGCCGGGGCCTTCCTTCATTCCGCGCCGCCCCCTGGTGGTCAGCAAACATCATAGCGAGCGTGGCATGGAAAAGGACCAGTCAGATATGTTCCCAATGAATGAAAAATTTTGTTTGCCATCTTATTTGTGTGTGTTTTTTTAAAATCTTTATTGTTGAAAGTATTACAGATGTCCACTTTGCTTTTGTTGTATTTTTCCCCTGATGACCCCCTCCTCCTGGCACCCATTCCCCACTTTGCCACATTATTATCTGTGTCCATGGGTTATGCACATCTATATGTATAAAAAGCTAATATGCAAAGTGTCCCCTCAGGAGTTTGACCAGGAGACCGGGAGTGCGATCACTCGCTATGACGTGTGCTGACCACCAGGGGGCAGTGCAGAATGAAGAAAGGCCCTGGCTGGCAGCTGGCAGCTGGGGAAGGAAGGTCCTGGCAGGCAGCCAGAAGACCCCAATCAGCCCTGATCACCGACCAGGCCTAAGGACCCTACTTGTGCACGAATTTCATGCACCGGGCCGCTAGGATTAAATAATAGTTGTGAAAGCAGACACCCTTGTGTTATTTTTATTTTTAGGTGAAATGGTTTTAGTTTTTTCCCATTGAGTATGATGTTGGCTATAGATTTGTCATATATGGCCTTTATTATGTTGAGGTATGATCCCTCTATTCCCACTTTGTTGAGAGTTTTTATTAAAACACTAGAGGCCCAGTGCATGAAATTTGTGCATGGAGGGGGTTCTCCTCAGCCCAGCCTGCACCCTCTCCAATCAGGGACCCCTCGGGGGATGTCTGACTGCCGGGGATAGGGCCTAAACCGGCAGTCAGACATCCCCCTCACAATCCAGGACCGCTGGCTCCTAACTGCTCACCTGCCTACCTGATTGCCCCTAACTGACCCCCCCTGCCAGCCTGATCACCCCTAACTGCCTCTGCCTGCCGGCCTGATCTCCCCTAACTGCCCACCCACCAGCCTGGTCGCCCCAACTGCCCTCCCCCCCCGCATCAGCCTGGTCACCCCCAACTACCCTCCCTGCCGGCCTGGTTGCCCCCAATTGCTCCCCTGCTGGCCTGGTCACCCCATGCAGCCTGCTGTTTGGTTGTACTGTTACTGTGATGGCGTCCCCGAAAATTTGCTCCCTTTGGATCCTACTCTTCTGTTCTGTCTGCCAATTCTGGGACTCCTATGAGGTACTTATGTGCTAACCACTGTCAGAAACGGCCCTCCTTTGGCTTTCAGCAACCTGCTTGAAGCTCCAAGAGATCCAGCTGTGTCTGTCTCCACAGGACTTGGCTGCAGGTAGGAGGGGCTAACCTGCCCTCTGAAGCAGGTTTGTGCACAGCCAGGGGCCCCTGGCTGGGCCAGCAAACCTCCTGGTTCTCCAGGCTCCGACTCTACTCACCTTCGCCAGCTAGTCAGGTGTCAATCTTAACCACTCAAAAGTCTGTTTCTGAAAGGGCTTTGAGGTGCTGTTCAGATTTCAGGCAATGTGGTTGGTGTGTTTCCCTGTCCCAGGGCTACTCTTCTGCAAGTGGCCCAAAATATTACTCTGCCCTTAGCTGGGCAGAGATCCTTGTTTGCAATCCAGTGGGATCAGCCGGAAACCTGGAATTTCTATCAGCTCTCCCATGCAGGCAAAGTACCAGACTAGCCTGGTGCCCAGATTAGTGAGACAGACTGGCCCTCCCCCTATCCAGGCACTGAGGGCTCCTGAGAGTGTTCAAAGGCAGGCTTGGCCTCTGCTTTTGTTTCCTCTGAAAAGGTCAAAATGCAGGGTGTGGCAGGCAGGGCTCCCGAGGGAGGGGCGGGCTATATCACCTAGGGCAGCGTGTTTTTTCTTTACCTGCCCTGTGGCTACAGGGAGTGGCCAGCTCCTCTCAGGAAACATGACCATTTTGGTTTGGACGCTTAAGAATGACCAAATGCAGGATTCTTGGCTACTGCTTTTCCATGTCTCCCTGCACTGCTTCCCATCCCAGCCTCTCCCCAGGCACCTGAAGCCCTTGCCTCCCTCCCTGAACCAAAGCCTCAGGTGAGTAGCTTCAAAAGAAAACCCCTGTGCTCTGGGTTTAGAAAACAAACAAACAACAACAACAAAACTGGCTTTCTCTCAGACCAGCTCCAGACTCTGCTACAGCCAGCAGCCCTGCGCCTTTTGAGGCTGGATGTTACTTGGGAAGCGGGTCGCGGCTCTGATGCTCTGGCCTGTGGAGCCCAGCCTGGGTGCCAGGCCTCTATCTTCTGAGGGAACAGGCCCTCTCATAGCCCAGCCCAGGGCTCCCTCCTTTCTCAGCCCCCACCTGACTGCTACCCCTGGAAGCTGGGTCAGCTCCTCTCGCGACCTCGTCCTTCCTACCCCTCTCCAGGCGTTTTCTGTCCTTCCTTGATGTAAGCCTCCTCCTCAGCTGGACCTCAGTTGGTTAATTCCAAGTGAATGTTCTCCAGTTTAATTGTATTTCCCGTCTGGCCCTGGGACGAGGTGCATGACAGGTCTGCCTATTCGGCCTCATTTTCCCCTCCTTATTTCAATTCTTTTCTTTCTTATTCTTCTATTCTTAGGGGCCTATGTTTGAGCCCCTAAAAATAGGAATGAATTTTTCACAGTGAACTGATAGAGTCTGGGGCACTTAGATCTATCCTCCTGGTAACTTTGTCACCAAATGTGCTGGAAAGGGGGCAGGAGAGGGGGATGGAGTGAAGAGTGTAAAGCCAGGATCCAGGGAGTCCTATGTAGACAAAGTTAAATTTTCCTTTCATCTATTTCTTCTCTGGCCCATTGTCTCTCTTCTTCACCCCCTCAGAACTCAGATCTGGAACCAGAGCTTTTAGAGATCTGATTTTCCTTACTGTCTCCTTCTATGACCTTCCATGACTTTCTATCAGGGCTTGAGAGCAGAGCTAGAGCACTAAGTAGCAGAAGCTCAGGGAGCTGACCTCCTGCAGGAAGGAGGACCGAGAGGAGGCTGGCGGTCACCCTGCAATGTGCCCATTGTGAACACATTAAATTCCACATTGTTCTTCCTTCCTCCAGGGAAGCTTCAGTTGGCTTGACTCTTAAACCATTTTTTTATAAAGAATTTATGACCTTGGCAAATATTAATGCTAATCACAGCATTAATTCCAGGGTTTATTTAAATGCATAGTTTTGGGCTTTGGTCAAAATGTGCTTTTGTTCACAAAGTTACCATACTAATTTTCTTCATTGAACAGAATGTTTGACAAGATAATAATTGTTTTAGCAGCCAGTTCCCTGCTTAGAAACAGTCAGACGGAAATGCCCACCGCTGAGGCTCTCGACTTGCCAGGCCTCTGGTTTTTCTCCTCAGAACTTTCTTTGCTGCCTGTAGCCCACACCCATGCAAATTAGGAAGAACAGTGGCAGAGATGAGATTGGGAGACACTCCCCACCCTTCCCCCTCTTGGGCTTGACCCAAGGCCATGGGGCCAGAGGGAGCCAACATCGCAGGCACCCAGTGGTCACAAACCCAGCATTCCCCACCACAGGCCACACCTGAAGAATGCTGGCTGAGAAGCAACTGCAGTCTCTGCAACGAGCTGACTGCAGCAGGAACTAATGCTTTGGAACATAGTATTATTGGATTGATTTCACATAGATGTTTCGCTTCTCTTTAGCGATGAACTGCGGGCTCTGAAGGGAGCCAAAAGAAATCAGAAGAAAGAGAAACAATAAGAAACAAGAAAAAAAACCTCCAAATGTCTTCCTAGGTTAAAGCTCTAGAAGGATCTTTAAAATTCTGTTCTGAATTGCTGGGTCTCTGACAGCACAATTGTGATCAACTGATGAATGCCTATTTATACCAAAACATAAAACATATGATGGTTATTTAGAGGACAAATGCATTCTGACAGATACCTAATTTTATTCCACTGATAGGATGTATTTTGTCAGACTCTTCATTTCATTTGATTTCAGTTTCTAGTTCCATGCCATGGTGGAAATGCATTTGTTAGGCCCTCCAGCCCCAAAATGGATTTAAAATAGTGCCATTACAACTCTGCTTAAAACCAAGGAAAATGGTAAACATCTCCTATTACCCACTCACTCAATAAATATTATCAAGTAAATATCTTTGTGCACCCATTTGGGTAGCAGAGAGAATTATTCAAAAATCTTCAGAATAGAGTGAGGGCAAATACTGGCCACCCATGACACATGAATTTCATATGGGCATAAAAGGAAAGAAGCCTAATTCCCTCAATGCTTAGTGGGCAGAAGGAGGAGGTCCAAGGTTGTGCTGGAAAACTTCTCTTTTTCATGTTCCAGCTCAAGACCTCCTCTGGGAAGCATTTCTGACTCAGGCTTTTCTCCATTTGCTCCCATTGTATATCCATACCCCCATTAAACTGCTTATCAGTCTGCATTACAATTTTTCTGATAGAGAACTTGACTTTTCATTTTTGTATCCTCAGTGTCTAGAAGAGCACTTCGTACATAGTAGATATTCAATGGAAATATAAATGAATGATTATCTCATTATAGCATTTATTACCTGAAATTTCTAATTTACCTAACATTTTCTTCCACCAGATCATGAGTTCCTTGAGTATGAGACTATCTTATTCATATCCATTTTCTCAGCTATGATCACAGTGTCGGGTATATAGCAGGTACTCAATAAATGTTTCAAAAGGGTGGATGGATGGATGGATGGATGGATGCCTGTTTGAAGCTTCTGCGTATTTCTAAAAGTCACCAGCTACATATACACCAAACACCTTCCTTCCTCCAAGCTCCTCGTTTTTGGATTTTGAACTTCATTTTTCCAAGAATAGGTATCATCTGTTTTTAAAATGTGTTTCCCAAATACTTCAAGAACAATTGAGGAGCCCTTAAAAGAAATCTAGAGAAGATACTTTGCATGTCTTTTATTAGAGCCCATGAGATGTCCCCTGATATGCAGTCTTCCATTCTTCCTTAGTAATATAACCTCCAAATTTTCTCTCTGCACAAGGTGCCTGGAATAATAACATTTTCCAGGCTCCCTTGCAGCTAGGCATGATCATATGACTAAATTCTACCAATGGGATTTAAATGGAAGGTCCTCTGCAACTTCCTGGAAGTACCCTTAAAGGAAGGAAACGTGGCCTTCTTCCACCTTTCCTCCACTAGAATATTGATAAGATGGCTGGATCTCAGGCAGCCATACTGAGCCATGAGTTGAAAGCCACATACTGAGGATGTGAGAACAGCAAAATACCCGCCTACCACATTGTGGCCTGCCCAATGAGACTTGGACTCTCTAACTCTGTATTTCTTTTACATAAGAGAAATTTGGGGTTTTCTGTCACTTGCAGCCTAACTAATGCTAACAAACATGAGAAATATAAAGAATATCCCATCAAATTAAACTTAGTTCAATCAAATTGACACTGTGTTCACTAAAGCCATGTCCTTTTTTTCATTATTGATTTTAGAGAGAGAGACAGAGAAACAACAATATTTTGTTTCAATTATTTATGCATTCATTGGTTTCTTCTTGTATGTGCCCTGACTGGGGATTGAACCTGCAAC
This sequence comes from Cnephaeus nilssonii, assembly GCF_951640355.1. Lineage (NCBI taxonomy): Eukaryota > Metazoa > Chordata > Mammalia > Chiroptera > Vespertilionidae > Cnephaeus > Cnephaeus nilssonii. The sequence goes on from NC_137084.1 coordinate 76,422,631, forward strand.
ATTGGCCTATAGGGAGGATTCTCTAACCAACTGAGCTACTCCACCAAGGCAAGCCATGTCTTTTTAAATAAGAGACACTTCACTGGAATCTCAAGGTAAGAGATTTTTTTACCTCATACCTCTTTGCACTCTGCTCAGGGCAGGTTCTCACCTGAAGCTAATTTCATCCTTAATAAGAGAAAAGAAAAGAAAAAACTACTAATGCTACTGTAAAAATATTCCCCTAGCTTCCATCAGACACAGTCCCAATCTGGAACTGTATGTGGAACCGTCAACAACCTCCCTAATAGGAGAAATCCCACAGAAAGGAGAGTTTTAACTTGGGGTTGAAAGTTCCCACCTCCAGCCCATAACTGTGAAACATCTTCATTCAAATAGGCCAGAGCTCAATTTTCATCTCCATTTAGAGCACTTTGACTGTGGTCATTTTTCTGATAATGTTCAGGAATTTCATGGCTTTTTAAGCAAGATGAGGTTGAATAGTTGGATTTACTGTGGGTGAAATGCTGGCAGAAGAAACTTCAATTTAGCAACTGCTACCATGGACTACAAATCGAGGACTCTCAGAAGAGTGGTGCTATTGAAAACAGTTATTACTCAATGTTAATAAAAAAATTATGGATCTAATAAAAGTTAATGGGGAAGTATCATGTGCTATAAAACCTGCAGTCAAAGCAAATAATGCTGGGTTGGGGGAGAAGATTCCACTATAACTCTGTACTGTCTGTGAGCCAAAATTGGCCATGTCCATAACACTTTTGAAGGGCAAATGGTTACACAAATCAAATTAAATTGTGCAATACTTAGTAATAGGATCATCTCCTTTTGTAAAAATAGAAAAGAGCAAATTTATTAACTGCAAGTGAGACCCTGGTCCATGGTTGGCTTTTGGTAAATATCAGTAAACTTTGTATTTCCCAGCTAGGTTGAGAGCTTGGTTCCTCTAGTGAGCACTGTCTAAACAGAGTGGCTATGGTTCTTAGGAATTTAAGATTTCCATAGCATCCATGATCCCTACTGAGATATTGAAAATCGAGAAATTAAAAACTTTCCCTTCATGCACCCACTGCCACCCTAGTCAGGCCACCAACAGGACTCCCCTCCAACCTAACTGATCTCCCTATTTCCACTCTGGTTTCTTTTTTTCTCCACCCATTCAAATATTTTAAATTTATGAATAAGATTTTTATCATCCTTAAGAAACTTTCCTTGTCTCAGGATTAAAACCAAAATTGTTTTCAAGACACAAAAGGCTTTGTACAATTTGGATCCAACCATTTCTCAGTCTGATCATAGCTGCATACCCCTCCCCACACACACACACACACACACACACACACACGCAGCCATATAGATGGGAGGGCACCCCTGTACTCTCAGTTTGGGAATTTTCCGTTGCTGCTCTCACATCATCCACTGTCTGCCAAGATCATTTGGACTCATCTTTAATTTCATTTCCTCAGTAGGACTTCCCCAGGCCCCAGATAAGGTAAACTGCTGATGTACACCCACAAGGCACTCTTACTTGCCCCCTTTGTAAGATTTAGTTTACTAAATCAGTTTTCCCAATGGACTTCAAGCTTCTTAATGATAGGCTCCATGCCTTTCTTACTCACCACTTTCCCCCAGTACTTAGTCCAGAGCATGATAATTATAGGCACTCAAATCCTTGTTAATATAAATGAATAAATAATAGTTGAATTGTCCCCAAAACCCAAAAGCACTTTGGTAATGCCACTGATTACAAGGTGAAATAACTGCTTGTAACCCTCCATAAGGTAGAAGTTAAGATAGGTCTACACCAGAGGTTTAAAAGCAAAATCCGGAAGGTGCAGCATGCTCAGCGGGGAGAGGAATTTCAGGAGTGCGTGCAGCTGCTCCTCCCAACATAGAAACAGTGGAGCTTTTTAAAAAATGTTTTTATTGACTTTAGAGAGATAGAAACATCGATGAGAGACAAACATTGATGCCTTCTGCATGCTCCCTAATGGGGATCAAGCTTGCAACCCAGGCATGTGCCCTGACCAGGAATCAATCCTGTGACCTCTTGGTTCATGGGTCAATGCTCAACCACTGAGCAACATCAGCCAGGTAACAACAGAGCTTTGGCTGCAGCCTTGAATCGTCTCTCAAGGTCAAAAGTGAATCTCCCTAGGGAGCCCTTTCACAGACTTCTAAGGAGTCCTCAGAGAGTTGAAGTTGGGAAATCATCATTTTGAAACCATCAGAGTAAAGACTGGTTCAGGCAAGATTCTCAAAAGGATGCTGAATACAGGGGGCATTCTGATGCCTGCATGGATTCAAAGTATTTCTCACAGAGGACTTATTAGTTGCAAAGGATAAAATGGTAACTATACAGTGAAAAAATTGACTAACCCTTCCACCAGTTGATGAAAATTTGGGAGGGACCGGTTGATAGTGTATGACTCCAGATGCGACACCCTGAGAAGGGTAAAGCATCACTGGCAGAGTGTCCTGTCCTGGAATGCATAGCCCATGTCCAATGACGAATAAGCATAAGATAAACCCAACCTGAGTGACAGTCCTTGAAAGTGGGAGGGGCTCTATATTCAAAAAGATCAATGTTATGCAAGACAAGAAAGGCTGTAGAGGTGTTCCGGATTAAAGGAGACTAAAGAACAACACAATAAAGTGTAATACATTATCCTAGATTGGATCCTGCACTGGAGGGGAAAACACCTTCTAAAGGTTATCATTGGGTTAATTGACAAAACTAGAATAAACAATGAATTAATGCAGTATCTTACAGAAGTTTATAACTATCCTGTGGTTCTATAAGAGAAAGAGAAAGTGAATACCCCTCTTTTAGGGAAATATACACTAAAATATTTGGGGGGGAAAGGGCCATGATATATCCAACTTATTCCCATTCGGTTAAGAACAGATATTAGAGAGAAAAAAACAAATAATAAAGGAACTGGATTAAATGCCAAAAAGAGGAATCTGGTTATAATTTATACTATTTGTATTCTTGTAATTTGTCTATAAGTTTGCAATTATTTCCAAATTTTAAAATAATTAAAGGAGCCTTCGAGCTATAACAAGTCTTCTCTCCCTTTAAGATAAGCTTTTTGTGGCAACCAGGCAGAAGAGCAAGCCCTGGCTCTCAATGCCAAATCCTGCGAGGCACCAGGATCTTGGTCTGATGTGGACCATCCCTGAAGATAAGGCAGGGAGAGGGGGGAGAGCCCACACTCTCACACACAAAGCTCCCTCTGCTGAGCCCTCGAACTCTTGAGGGTCTTCAGAACCATCCCCAGGAACTGTAACATGCAAAGCATCACCACAGAGCATGGTGCTGCTTAAGAATGTCTGGTTGCTTAGCAATCTAGACTCTACTTGACAAGATAAAGCTGAGCCCTCCCTCTGGGTCCCAGGGTTGTTGCCTTCCAGAGAGAGAGCTTCTATTGGTCAAGTTCCAGGGGAGACTCTGGCCAGAGCCGAGTCTAGGTCCTGAGCCTTATGAAACAACATCCACGGCAGTGGGGGCTTGAACAGACCTTCAATCAAACACTTCTGAGCCTCAGTTTCCTCACAGGCCAAGGAAATAGCTGGGATCAATGATTCTCAAATCTAGCTGCATATTAGGATAACTGAATGAGCTGGTAAGCAACCCCATTTTGTTATCAAGGAGATCAGACTCTTGGGGGATGGGGCCCAGACACTGGTATTTTTTGAAAGCTCTTCATATGATTCATATGTACAGGCAGTGTTGAGAATCAAAGGGCTAAATGACATAATAGTTCCCAGGTTTCTCTTATAGAGCTCATTGTCTGATGATGTCTGTAGGGATGTTTTGATTCCTAGTCTCTTCTTCCTCCTGTACCTCCAAATGGTGCCCCTTGACCCAAATACTTTGGGCTCAGCTCTGCCCCACCCCTAGGACCATCCTTGATTGAGCCAAGTCCCTTAATCCCAGCTCAGCCATCTTTGCTGCTGATCCAGCCACTGCCCAGCCCCTTATTTCTCAAGGCTCAGACCTACTTTGTGCCTGCCAAGAACCAGGAAGAGTTTAAAATTTTATAGTACTTACAAAGTAAAAAGTTAGCCTGTTGCATTTTTCTCAAGATTTTAAAGTATGTTTTTATTGATTTCACAGAGAGGAAGGGAGAGGGAGAAAGGGATAGAAACATCAATGATGAGAGAGAATCATTGATCAGCTGTCTCCTGTATACCCCCTACAGGGGATCCTGACTGGGAATCGAACTGTGACCTCCTGGTTCATGCTCAACTACTGAGCCATACTGGCCAGGCAGCCTGTTGCATTTCTATAGATGCTAGTAAAAGACATGATATTCCTGAGTTGGAGACAAGGGGGCATTTAATACTTACAGCAACAGCAGTATGTTGTTATTTTTTCACCAGTTCCCGAGCCCCAGTACTCACAGAGCAACATGAACAAGGCCAGATGGCACCTGCACACGACGTGGGTTGTATTACAGAGCAGGAAGCCTGGGCTTAGGAAACTGAAATTTTTTATAATGAGCAATAGCATGGGCCCTTTCTCCAGAAAGAGACACAATCTCTATTCCCCAGGCTGTTTGCTATACAATCATCTTTGAAAAGATAGTCCAGTGCCCTGCATGCAAAATGTGCAGATATACCAGAGACCTGTGGAGAATTTCCACCCACCGGCTCCCTAGCTCTAACACCCTGTGCTGAAAGTCCTGACTTGCTCATCTGCTTAGGATAAGGGCTATTGGGGCTGTCCTTGCCCTTGTTAGTTCTCTCAGAGCTAGTGTTCTACCTCAGAACCCCTGCTCTGCATCTGGGACCTGCTTCCCTAATGCCAACTACCTATATCTGGATTGCCCATCACCACAATCCCCCAGATTACTTCTCCCCAAACTTTCTTCCTAGACAAACCCATGGTGAAAGTTTCTGAGCTGGGACAGAATGTGAGGATGGGGCAGAGCTGGCCTGAGGCCGCAGAGCAAGGAACCAGAGGAGACAGGAAGAGCAGCACCAGGGCAATTGAGGGGTAAGAGCTCATCATACAGTCTAAACAGTAGTTCCCGGCCTTCACCTGTGCATCAGAATCACCTGGAGGCCTTGCTGAAACGCAGACTGCTGGGTCCCACCCCGAATACCTCTCCTTGACTCCATCTGAGGTGGGGCCTGCAAATATGCATTTCTAACTAGTTCCCAGGTGGCACGGACACCACCCTGGTCTAAACCTTATCAGTGCAAAGCAGGTGGGCTGAGAAATGACAACCAAGTTGAGAGACATGGGACCCCAAGTGGAGACACAAGGGAAAAGAAGGTTTAGAGAACCTGGAGGGATATCGGTCAGGCCTAAGATCAGAAGCAGGAAACCTTTTATAAAATCCCTTCAGCTTTGCCTGCAGGTCAGAGAGGACACTGTTGGGATTGTTTAGAACAATGACAGGTTGGGCTTCCTGGCACTGACTGCTTGTGACCCCAGGCACCATGCCCACCTTTAACCATGCTTCCTCCCAGTGTCTGCAGTGGGCTCTGCTCTGTCTTGACCTACCCCATGGGCAGGTCTAGTTGAAGTTTTTGGTTCTCCCAGCCTGGTCCCATTAGATTAACTCATCAGACTAGTTGGTCTCTCATGTTTGTCTCCCATGTCCCCCACCACGTTGTTCACACACACATACACACACCCCAAGCCCATCCCCCCTGCCTTCCGCTCTGTGCCCTGGGGGCTGATGCCCTAACACACTGAAACACCCGGGCTCCCTAGCTGCCAGTTCCGTTTCTCAGAGGCGCTCCTGTTTTTCCTTCATACTCCTCCTTCCTCCCTAGTGCTGACTCACAGTATTTGCAACCTACCCTGTCTAGCACTGCTACTAGGTGGCTCCTGCACCACAGTTCCAGATTTTAAACTGGAAAGTGTTTCTATGAAACTAGTTCCTCCCCTTGTCCCTTCAGCACTCAGGGTGGCAATGGTTCCCATTGTTATTTCCAGGTACATCACAACCAGTGCCTGTTCCCTTAGCAGAACCTCTGCAAGCAGTCCCTTCAATGACGTCTCTTAACCTCTGAGTTGGACTGTTTCCGGATGGGACCCTGGCTGATACCCCTGCCTTGCCTGGCCACACCCCAAGATGTGCCAGAGCTCCTCTCTGCTGGACAGAGGTACTGAAAGGAGTCTTTCTCAGTGACAGTGGAGAGATAGCTCCCTACACCTTCTCGGGCCTCCATCCTGAATCCCAGCCCAGGCCACAAGGCTCCCCAGTGATGCAGAGACAGCAGCAGGGTGAAGCCAGCAGATCTGACCAGAGGCCTTGTCACCGGCGTTGGAGCCCTGCCTCCCTCAGGTGGAAGCAGGCTCTGTGACAGGGCCAAACAGAAAGAGCAAGGCTGTGCCCAGAGAGCCAATGTGCTCCTGAGGCCCAGCTAACCCGCTCCCCCAAAGCCATGTCGGAAACAGCAGGCTGGTACAGCAGCACTCTGGAGTCTCAGATGATGTTGCCATGGTAACACTAGGGTCACTGCTTAGCAACAGGCCTGAGCTGCAGGAAGTTGCTAAGGTATTTTCACATGTGTTAAAGCAAATGGATGTTTATCTCAATCTTGAGTGTAAATACACTGTGGGAGAAAAGAGAAAACATACACACACAAGCCACCTGCTGATGTGCATGGCAGCTGATCCTTGAAGCCTGCAGAATGTGCCTTCTCGCCCGGCTAGTGTAGCTCAATGGTTGAGCATCGGAACCATGCACCAAGAGGTCACCAGTTTGATTCCCGGTCAGGGCACATGCCAAGGTTGTGGGTTCGATCCCCAGCAGGAGGCAGGCAGCCAATCGATGTTCATGCATCGATGTTTCTATCTCTCCTTCTCCCTTCATCTCTCTCTAAAATCAATAAGAACATATTTTTTAAATGTGCCTCCTCTCCAGAGAAGGCAGACAGGGAGACCATGTATGACCCAGTGAAGAACACCTTCCTACCGTCTACCACAGCTGCCCACCTGACCTCCCCCTCACCAAGCCTCACAACCTTCACCACCACCTAATTTCCAATATAGTTTCCAGACTTAAATGGTTTTTGAGAGGCCGTGCAGGTTAGGAATTACATGTATGGATTCTAAAGTCAAACTGACTGGGTCTAAATCCCAGCTCTGGCCCTTCCCTGCTCTATTACTTTGGACAAGGAACTTCTCTGGGCCTCAACTTCTTCATCTGTAAAATGGTAATATTAATAGTGCCTACCTTTCAGGATTATGAGTGAATTAAATAATCTATTCCATGTCAAGCACTTAAAACAGTGCCCGGAAATGCAATAAGTGCTTTATTAAGGATAGCTGTTTATAATATTCAGTGAAATCATAGAAACATTCCCATGTGCCAGGCCCTGTAGGAGGAATCCTATATAATAAAAGCCTAATATGCAAATCGATCAAACCGCAGAATGACAGGCAGAATCACCAGTCATTATGACATGCACTGACCACCAGGGGGCAGACGCTCAACTCAGGAGCTGCCCCCAGCCCGCAGGCCCCAGGCCAGACAAGGCGGGTGCCAGGGGGGATTCCCCAATCACCCCGCCGGTTGCCCCTCAGATTGGCTCTGATCACCAGCCAGGCCTAGGGACCTTACCCATGCACAAATTTTGTGCACCAAGCCTCTAGTCCTATCTAATAATAGACAAATATGCAAATTGACCATACCTCCAACACACCCACAAGCCATGCCCACCATCCAATCAGAGCGAGTATGCAAATTAACCCAAACCAAGATGGCTACAGCCACAGAGAGCAAGGTTTCCTAGGTAACAGAGGAAGCCAAGCTTTCCGCCTGCCCTGGCCAGGCCTAAGCCTCCACTCAAGCTACAAAGTTTCAATTATAGAAGGTAAACAAATTCAAACAAATGGCAGCAGAATGGAGCTTGAGAGAGCAGGCCAGGGTTGCCGCCGGCAACAGGGGAAGCAAAGCTTTCCACACACCCTGGCTGGGCCCACCCGCTTAAGGCAACAAAGTTTCAATTATAACCCCAACACAAATGGCTGCCTGCCGCTGCGGAGGGAGCCCCAGGCTTGGCTCCGCTCCAGGCTACAAAGTTTCAATTGTAGAAGGAAAATAAATTCCAGATACCAGGGCCTCTGCTTGGGTTGCCGGGGGCGTGGCCGGCCTGCAAACCACCACAGGCCCCTCGCTCAGGCTGCCCCACACCCCAAGGGAACCCCCACCTGATCCGGGACGCCCTTCAGGGCAAACCAGCTGACCCCCACCCCTGTACCAGGCCTCTATCCTATCTAATAAAAGAGTAATATGCAGATTGATCATCACTGCAACACACAATATAGCTGCCCCCATGTGGACACAAGATGGCCACCACAAGATGGCCAGCAGGGGAGGGCAGTTGAGAGGGACCAAGCCTGCAAGGGCGGGCAGTTGGAGGTGATCAACCCTGCAGGAGAGGGCAGTTAGGGGTGCAGGCCGGCAGAGGAGGGAAGTTGGGGGCAAACAGGCTGGCAGCAGAGTGGTTAGGGGGTGATCAGGCTGGCAGGCAGAAGCGGTTAGGGGAAATCAGGAAGGCAGGCAGGCAAGCAGTTGGGAGCCAGCAGTCCTGGATTGTGAGAGGGATGTCTGACTGCCCGTTTAGGGATCCGACTGCCCACTGAAATCGGGCCTAAACGGGCAGTCGGACATCCCTCGAGGGGTCCCATATTGAAGAGGGTACAGGCTGGGCTGAGGGACAACCCCCCTCCGTGCACAAATTTCGTGCACCGGGCCTCTAGTTAAGTATATAAAGGTCAGTGAGAAGTTGGCCCTGTCCTCCTGGGGTCCACATCTATTCCTAAGTCAAGTGGTAAGGAGAGGGCCAACTCATAGGCTGGTCATTCAGGGTACCCCAAATCTAGCTCCTGGCCTTGCCTACTTAAAGGGTAGTTGTGACAATAAAATAAATGCATGTAAGAGTCCAGGATGGTGCCTGGCATATAGAAAGTGCTCAATAAAGCTTACCTACTACTACTAAAATGGCTATCATCGTTACTCTCCCGCCACACACCAGCTCCAAGCCCCTGCAGCTCCATCTGGGCCTCTTTACACTGCTCCTCACCCCTGGAATACTTCCCTCTCTCTTTCCTCCAGTCCATGCCTATGTGAGACCTTCAAGACAAAGTCCAGGCATGCTTGTTCCTGAAAACCCCCGTGGGCCCCAGGCCCTAGTCATCCCTCTTCCTTGACCACACCAAGCTGCCCTGGTGTTCACTGTCTGTCCTTTTGCCTCGTGTCTTCAGGTGTTTGTATCTTGCTTCCTGAACCAGAGTGTGAGCCCTCTCTCTCAGACACCCCTTATGCATCTTCTCAGATCCTCTCTACCTTACCACTCTCAGGCCCTTTACCACTGTCTCACCTCAATTGTCCCCACAGTTATGGGCACTGCGTGGACTCCACCCAACCGCCACCCAGTTACCACACTGGCTCCTGGGGCCACTGTGCCTCAGCAAAGGAGGCGCACAGTGGGCGCATGACCATGGGGCTCGCTGGTCTTACCGTGGTCTTACCGCTGGTCTTTTCGTCATCCAGAACTAGCGGCCAAAAAGCCTGGCAGAGTAAACAAAGGCACCAGCTCAGTGACAACACCCCAAAGTGCTAGGGCACTGTCATCTGGAAGGTGGGAGACGCACTGAACATTCATCCTATATGGTCCCGTATGCCCAGGAACCAAGATAGCGAGTCTGGGAACCAAGCGGTGAACAGAGGACTTGCTCTCTCTCCCCCACATACAGAAAGTGCGCTCTGTCTGCAGCGAGGCTCTGCCAGGTGAACCTCCGGGTGTCAGGGAAGAGACTCCTCTGCGGTCAGGATTGCACTGGACCGGAAGCTGAGAAACTACGAGTCAGTGGGCACTCCCACGCCGGTGGACAAACAGGCAAGGCTGGAGTTGCTGCACTGGTGGGATTAAGAGCCCTGATTCCCGAAGGAGCTGTGGTTGCTATGCAGTGGGCACAGAGAGGATCACTTCTAGAACCCAGGTGCTCCCTGGGGGCTTTTCTAGGTGCTTAAACCCCAGGAAAAACTGTCAAGGGGCGACTGCATCAACCACAGTCGAGTAAGGGCATGACAACTAAGGGCAATTTGGGGGTAAGCTTAGTCTCTGTCTTTGCTGCCAGCCCAGTGGACACCTGGGCCAGCAACACCTGTGTCACCTGCAAGCTCCTTAGAAATGCAGACTCTCGGGCTTCTCCCCAAATCTGCCTTTTGACCCGCCCCCAGGTGATCCACGTGCACGTTGAAGTGGAGAAGCGCACTAGGCAGCCCACTGGGCAAGCATCCTGGAACTTTTCCTGAAGGGGAGGGAAATCTAGAATGAGTGCTAATGGGTGGGGCTGAGGTGGTGAATACTAATCACGTCCTCAACCAGTGGCAGAGGTGGGAGCTGTCATTCTTTCCCTTAGCCTCTTCAGTCTGGCTGCTTACAGCCTTGATGGAGACTTTGTGACTGGATCAATTTGTGCTTTTCCCTCAGGGAAACACAAGGGTATTTGATTCTCACAAAAATGTAGGTTCATATTCTAGTGGGGGGACTGGATAAGAAGGAAGAGTGATAGCAGAGCTGAGCGATGCCAGCCTGGGTTACAGCGACATCTCTCATACGCCCCTCAGATCCTGTCAGCTTCCCCTCTGTCAGGGCCTCAGCCACTGGCTCCACACCAGCTGTGATGCTGCGTGAACTCCACCACCCAGCACCCAGCCACGTCCAGACCAGGTGATCACCATACCTTAGTGCTCGGTGTGATCTGGCTTCCCGTGGGCCCGAAGGAGCACGGCATGCAAACTAGTTAACTCCTCGGGGCAAAGTTTGATGGAAGAGAGCCCCCTCTGTGCCCCTCCCTTTGACAAACTATCCCGAGAGCTAGTAGCTCAGCTGGCCTCTCTGAAGATGGTGTTGCACCACTGAGCTTTGTGTCCAGCAGTGGCCAACCAGTAATGCACCCTGTGTTTCATCTTCCTCCTTCGCTGCCTGGCTCCCCCTTTCTTCCTCACTCCCACTTCCTTGGTTTTCACTCTCCAATAATGTTAGCTGGCTTTTGCCTTGGGCTCTGCTTTCTGGGGTTACTAACTGATGATACCTTTAAGGGCGAAGCCAGGGTTTAATCCTTCCATCTCAGCATCTTAGAACGAAATATTTAATGCCTGGACAGACTTACCTAAAGAAGGGAAAGAAAGCGTGGCCAGGATGTGGGCCATTCCCACTTTGTAAGAAAGGTCAGTAGTTAGGGGATTCAGAGGGGAAATGATGCTAGAAAGCTGCTATGCTGCCCTGGCTTTGGTTTAATACCATCTTACAAATAAGTACCCAACATCCACCAGCCTGAAACCACGTGTGCACTTGTTTTCCAAATATCATACTCGTGGTCATGGGTAATTTTTACCCAGACTGGGTGTGGTCACCTGGCAAGTGTCTTGGTTTATCAGCAAATGATGATGACAAAACTCTCATCGGGAAGATGTTTTTCCCTTCCATTGAGTTTCCAGCACCAGCTGAAGATGACTTTCAAGTAAACTGCTTCTTAGGTTCTATTTTAAAACATGCAGGACCAGCACAGGCCTTGGCTTCTGACTTCTTCATGCCAAGTCCGGATTCCTGAGGCCCTGGACTCCCAGCTGACCTGCTGCCTTCCATGCACCAGCCAGGGGAAGCAGGCCAGGCTCAGTGGCAGCTGTTCTTACTGAAGCCCCTCTCCCTCCAGCTAGCAGGCACTAGAAGCAGGGCCAGCAAGTAGGAAACCCTTGGGAAAAGGCAGCCACTAGGACCCTAATACTTGTTATGCTTCCCTTGACCGAAGGGCTTTTGCCTAAAACCCAGGTTCCAAAAGCATCTCCTACACCAGGGGCCTCTGGGAAAAAGCAGGATTGTGTAACTGAGACTCTTGTCCTGATGAGGAAATGGAAAAAAATGTACAGTAAAATAGCTAACATGTATTGGGGCTTACTGTGTTCCATGCCCTGTATCAAGGGCTTTCATCTATCATTTCACTTAATCCTACTCTAAGAGGTAGATAGCATTATTATCTCAATTTTACAAATGAGGAAACTATGGGCCAGGGAAGATTAAAACTTAGCTAATAGAATGGGAGAAAATATTTCAAATTATACATATGATAAGGGACTTGTATCTAGAATATATAAACTCATTACAACTCAATAATTAAAAAGACAACTCCAATTACTTGCTGCCCTTTACAAATGGGCAAAGGATCTGAATATACATTTTTCCAGGGAAGGTACACAAATGGCCAATAAGCACATGAAAATATGTTCAATATCATTAGTCATCAGGGAAATGCAAAGCAAAACCACAATGAGATACCCCTTTACACCCACTAGGATGGCTGTCATATAAAAGACAGACAATAACAAGTGTTGGCAAGGATGTGGAAAAAGCAGAGCTTTCGGACATTGCTGGTGGAAATAGGAAGCAGTGCAGCTGCTTTGGAAAACTGCCTGGCAGTTCCCTGTAAAGGCAAACATCAAGTTGTCATTGACCCAGCAATTCCACTCCTACATATACTAGTACACCCAAGAGAAACGAAAACATACATCCACACAAAGCCTTCTGCACAAATGCTCATAGCAGCCTTATTCGTAAAAGCCAAAAAGTAAAAACCATCTAAATGTCCTCACCTGCTGAATGGATAAAAACTGGCTCCATGCCACACAGCCTCTTCTGAGTAAATGGGAATTAGACAGGACCCTTGACTTTCTACCAAGACAAGTCTGATCATAGAGAAATGAATAGAAGTTCGTAGTGAGGAAGGAAGCTTCCGCTGGTGAGGCAGGGGGTGAAAAGGTTCTGAAACATAAGGACATTTCCCCTGCATTTCTGCATAGCTCCCATGGGAATCCGCAAGGATCCTAGATGAGAATCTTGATGGCAATGTCTCCGAGTCAGCAGGTTGTGTGGGAGCCGGAACACTACACAGGAAAGCGCGTGTCTTAGTCTGACCTGCAGGAACATGTGTGTTCCTTTCAGGGAGTGTCTGGGTTTCCTGTCACCCCAGAGCCTGATCTTCTGCACATACTCAGCAAGTACTTGATGGATCTCATTGACTTCTGTCTGTTGCTGGAGCTAACAGTCTCTTGGGAGCCCTGTGACCAGCACAGCCCCAGCATCCATCACAGTGCTTTGTACATAATAAACACTCAACAAATATTTGAGAAACAGATGGATGGCTAAGTGAAGAAGTACCTTCTATCCTGGGACACAGGCTACTGTATATTTGTGAGCCATATCAGAGTGAGGAAAATGAAGTACGAAGTTTAATGCCTAAAGGAAAAGATAAAGTATTTGATCATGCTTTGGCCCGAAAAGGCTATCCTCCTCCTCCACCATCACCACCACCAATGAAACACAACATCTAGAAATTGGGACATGGTTTTAAAGAATCCCCTAAATTTTTGATTCGTGGTTTGGTAAATGGCAACATAGATATTTCTGGCTAGAAGATACCTTAGCAATCCCTGAGCTAGTAGAGGAAAGTAAGCCGGGAGAAGAACTGTCATTTTGTGGGAGGTGAGGAGTGGCTGTGTAATTTCCCAAGGACAACCTGAGCCCAGGCAGGGAGCTCACGCTCAACAGCAGTGCCGGTAATATCAAAGTTTAGGAAATTGACACCATGACTTTCACATGTTTTTGAACTGATTATTGGTTCTGGATAATTCACTCCCCCAAAGGTGTGACTGCATGACCATGGTTTTGCTGGAAGCATTACAAAGAAAAAAGGGAACCTTCCCAAGAAGGCCTGGGGTGTGCATTTCCCACAGGTGAGTTGTGATGAAGGGCTGGCTGGAGACCACAGGCCCAGCCCCTCCCCCTGAACTGCCCCAGGAGACACATTCCTGGTCCAGAACCCAGAAACGATTCACCTACTGCAAGCAGCAAGATGATAAGGACAAAACTGCTCCCTGAGGAGAACTGTGTCCTTGGGCAGAGCAGTGGGGCGAACTAATTTCTATTAATGAGGCTGTAAGCTACAATGTTTGTCTACAAAACAGGATAATTCATGAAGAGTAAATATGTCAACTAATTCAAGAGACACGCTAAATCTCCATTGTTTTCTGAAGCTCAGGTTTCCTGCCTCCATAAAACGTGATGCGCACCTTCAATGTGTGCAGCAGGATCCGTGAGATTGCAGAATGCCACATTAACTCGGAGCTCCTGGGCTAATGAGGGTGAGTCCATTTTGCAGTAATGAATTGTTGGTAATAGCCCATCATGGAACAGATGTCTCATCCGTCATTGCACCGAGAAGCCCACACTCCAGAGCCCTCAGATAGCCTCGGGAGGTGGCACAGCCTGGGGAGGGACCCCCATCTCTGAACTCCTACGTAGAGCCAGCCCCATGAAGAAAATCAGTGGGTGCCTACACAGTGTAATGGGTGCCCCCCAAATCTTCCCTAACTCAAACTATGTCCCCACCCACCTGTCATAGGGCTTAAATTATCCTCCTTTGCATTGTATCCTATTAAAATGTAAATATGTCACCTGGAAGAAGTAACAGATTAAATTAGCATCCAGTATTACTTATTTTCACATTAGGGAGAGCTGGGCCCTGAGGGAGTGACAGAAGGGCAGGTAATCAGTGCTGAAAGGTGACAAAGAAGAGCCTGAGAAGGTCTCGGGTCAAAGGGGCAGGGCCAGGCTGGGCCCACAGCGGGCATGCCATCCCAGCAAACTCTTGACCATCCTGTCGTACTGATACTGTTTCCCCAATTATCTGAGCAACTCAAAGGAAGGGGTGTAACTTATTTATCTTAGCAAATTCCAAGAATCTGGCACACAAATATTTAGAAGATCCCAAGTACCTCTCCAATAAATGTTTATTTAAGGGGGGGGGGGGTTGAGAAAGGGATCCTAATATGAGGTGACAGGAGAAGACTTAACTTTGGGTGTTGGGCACAAAGTGTTATGTACAGATCTTGTAACTTAGAAATCCACACATTAAACCTATATGTTCATGTTGGCCAATGTCACCCCAATAAAATTTTTAAAAATAAAAAAAATAATAAGTGAACTTTATCCTCACAACCCCCTGAGGAAATCAGAAGAGCTATTATTACTATTTTGTAGTTGAGGAAACTGAGTCTCATGGAGGCCCATTTACTTGTCCAAGCACAGCAGATCGAGGAGACACAAGCTCTGGACACACAAAAAGGCAGAAAAGCATGTGCACTTTGTCTAGGATGAAGAGTATATATGGGAAGTAAGAGTGCAAAACAGTAGGGCCAAATTCTGGGTGCTTTTGTTTTATTGAATTTTTACAGAGAGGAAGAGAGAGGGATAGAGAGTTAGAAACATCGATGGGAGAGAAACATCGATCAGCTGCCTCCTGCACACCCCCTACTGGGGATGTGCCCGCAACCAAGGTACATGCCTTTGACCGGAATCGAACCTGGGACCCTTGAGTCCGCAGGCCGACGCTCTATCCACTGAGCCAAACCGGTTTCGGCAAATTCTGGGTGCTTTTGAACATCAACCTGAGGGTTTTGGATGTTACTCAGGAAGCTGTTTTTTAGAGACTGAGAACGCAGGAAGCCGAAGAATGCACTGAAATGTGCAAAGTAATATTTTAGAAACATTATTGACATAGAGGAAAATAGGATGAGCTGAAGAATCAAGAAATTAATGACGCCCTGGCCAGGTGACTCAGTTGGTTGGAGCATCCTCCCGTACATCAAAAGGTTATGGGTTCAATTCCTGGTCAGGGCACGTTATGGACATGTTGAAGGCAACCAATCAATGTTTCTCTCTCTCATGGATGTATATCTCTCTCTCTCTCTGTAACAATCAATAAAATCATATCCTCAGGTATGATTAAAAAAAAGAAAAGAAATTAATGACTAGTGAAGAGATTCTTCATCTGAGTCAGAACCAGAATAGTAGTGGTGGAACTAGAGGGAGGCTGCACATTTGAGAGATTTTATGAATATCAAACAGCAGTCATGGTGACTGATGGATGAGGAGTGGGGGAGGGACTGGAGGAATGAGGGAGAGTGACTAGATTTCAAACCCACTTAACTGATTGACAGCAGTGGGAGATCTGGATGAGAAGCCAGCTTTTGACCAAGGATGGTAACCTCCACTGTAAACATGTAAAGTGACAATGGAAACGCCAAGTGAAGATGTCCATGTGACAGTTAGAACTTTGGTGTCAGAATCTCAAAGAGGTTTAGCAGAAGCCTTGAGATTAGATGTGATCGCTGAGAAAGAGTAGAAAGTGAGTCAAAGTCAGAACCTCCCAAAGTGAAGAAGACAGGTGGACAGTGCGGTGACTCTTGAAGCCAATGAGAGTGTTTGAGAAAGGTAAGTGACAGTGCCAGGTGCCACAGAAAGGTCCAAGCAAACGAAGAGAAATGCTGTTGGATCTCAGGAATAGGCCATCTCTGGTTCAACTAACAACGTTTTCCTTCTGGAATAATTTCTGCATTTCAGTCAGAGACGATGTGGGGTGTTTTTTTGTTTTGTTTTGTTTTTGAGAGGCAGACCTGAAGAGAAAATGTAATTACTTTTTCCTGCACTTGAATTTCAAGGCAGTGTCCTTTTAAAATAAAAAAGGCACTTGAGGAGTATAAGGGAGGTGGCAGGGAGAGAAATGAAGGATGGAGAAGAACTGTTCATGCTGAAGCCTGTGACATTTCACCAGTGACTCCTTTTGGGAGCAGCTAGTACAAATGTCATTCAGCTGAGACAGTAGGAACAGGAGAAAGAGGTGGGCTGTGCAGGAAATAGCACGACTCTCTCCTTCTCTCACAACCACTCCCCTCCCCCTAAATCCTGACTCTCCGGAGAAGTCAGGACCGGACACAGCTGAGGTCACTGGCCTTGTGGTGGCTGCAGACATCCTGTAGCTGTCACTGCAGTCACAATGCAGCACAAAGCCAACCCCAGGAGAGCTGCACCAATAGCTGAGCCTTGGGGTCTCTGTCCAGAGACAATGAAGCTCTGAACCCCACATGGGCCAGAGGACCAGGGGAGACGATGCCATGTAGCTGCTTTCACCAGAGCCTCTCAGCTGTCAACACTGGGCTCTTCGAGCTGATGAGCCAGGGACATAAATGAAGGAAGGAGAAGAAGACGGAGTGAAGCTAACCCCGGTTGGACTCTGCCTTGCCACTTACTATGTGATCTTAGCAAGTTATTTAACCTCTGTGTCTCAGTTTCTTTGCCTGAAAAAGGAGTAACATAGCTACAAGGGTGCTGGGAAGATGAGATGTAGGTGTTGCAAGTACCCAGCAGTGAGCAGGTGCTTGACAATGTTACATTTACACACAGATCATGAAGGAAATATCAAGCTCACGTGCAGGCCCCTGGCGGAGGTCTCAAAGTCATTCTGCAGGAGGATGGACATTCATAAAACTCAAAAGGGCGTAATGAGAGTGTTCTTTCAGGCTCCCGATGCTCCCAGACAGCTGCTCCTATCTCCAGAGATTGATGAGACCTTCAGAACTAATGAAAGCTTCTGGGGCCTGAGATGCTTTACCCACTGGCAAAACCACTTCTTAAAAATATGTTTTTTATATACTTGCAATGATTTATGCTTCCACATACTTTCCAAAAATATTTGCTGCTACTCACTGATGTGAAATCCACTTGTCGGCATAATGTTGGTGCATGATAAGTGTGCACTTCCTGTTGGCTGGGTTCCTGAGCCTTTTGTTAGGGCCTGTCTGAGAGTGCTGTCCAAATGCTGATCTGGAAGGGGTCCCCGCCCTTCTAGAAATTGGTGGTGTCCAGCATAAACCAAGGCCTTAGAACTACCAGCCAGATAGGGCTGGTTCTTATGAGGACTCTAACGGATAAATTCAAAGAAATAGCTTTGGAAAGGTTTAAACTTAAAACAAGTTGTCATTAAACATCGACAGAAATAGTCACAAGCAAGAGAAAGTCATGTGGAGAGAAAACTTACTGAACAAGTTGGAACTGAGTTTCTTCATTCTGGCAAATGCAGGTGATTCACGTCATTCTGTTTCAGGAGCAGAGAAGAAAAGTTGCCGGACAGAAGGCTGCCTCTTTTTCAGAAAGCAGTCATGTTGACTCTCCTCTGCCAGGCACCCTGCTCAGGGGGTGTCTCCCAGCAGAGCAAGATCCTGACACTACCCCTAAACCTTTCTCTCTTACAGCGGTACAGCTGCTCAGCCTCCTGGGACCGGAGGGTCCCTGTCTGTAAATGGAATAAGCTGGCACTGGACTGGTGACTTACAGGCCTGATCACATGATGTTCAGTCTGAGAAGTGCCTCTCTAATAACTGAGGCCCCGACAGTAGAATGCATTATTTCACTGCAAAGTCACTCTCCTGCACCTTCTCTGGCTGTCTTGGGGGACACTGTGAAGGAGGATTCATGGATGGTGAGGAAGGTTGACTACAGGGTCTTTATATGGGTCACTGTGCATCCACACCAGTGAGTAGCCAAAAAGCTGCCTGCTGCAGGAGAGAGAGGGGAAAGGGAGCCCAGCCTAATTATGTTTTCTTGCAAATTAAGTGCTGTGACAACTTGGGCACTGAAACATACACAGTGTCTGTGCTTCATTAACGAGCTGGAGAAAACAAGTGCTAATAATTGATTGAGGCACGAGAATCAGGCACTGGGAAAGTACCCAGCAGAGTTCCGCCTGCCAGTTCTCCCTTCGAGGCGGTAACTAGCATTCCAAGCTCCCAAAAGAAACATCTGCAGAAATAGTGTCAACTCTACATAGGTGCTGCCCTCGACCTGTGAGGAGGGAAGCAGATGAGGACGTAGTTCTCCATCCCCTTACCCGCAGGTGCCAGCCCGAGCCCCTCTGGGCTGGGGACGCAGCATATGTCACAACGGGCAGGCTTCCCTGACCCATTTACCCAGGAACCGGAAAGACTGTGAGTTATGAGTGCATTCAGACCAGGAGTGGCAAGGGACAACAGCCCTGCCATTAGCGCCTCTGACCCTGCAGACCAACCTTGCTCAGTGTCTGAGGTAAATCAGGAGGCTGCACGGGCCCTCTGGAAACCCCAGTAGGAGAATCATAGCACAGACCTCCAGGGTGCGGGAGCAGGCATGCCCTCCCATCCTCCCAGGCATCTCTCCTCCTTCTGAGGAGCCGTTCCTGGCTTGTTTGGTACTAGACCTCGGCAAAGACTAAACACCTACACAGTGACCATGGGTTCTGAGTTGCCCATCATGAATTGGGTGCTAATCCTTGAAATCAATAAATTTGAATGAACACAAAAGCATTCTATCACCAAAGAGAAGAAGTGTATTCGAGAAGCTGGATTTACAGTGGCCCTGCCGGGAGGAGCTGCAGCCACAGACAAGAAGAGGAGGTCACCATGACCTTCAAGCCCGGTATCTCCAGGCAATACTTCCAGCTGGGAATTTATATGAGGACCAGCACTCCTCATATAAAACAGTAGAGCAGTGGTTCTCATGTGGGGGGATCCTGCCCCAATGTCTGAAGACAATTTGAGTGCCACAACTAGGGAGTGCTATCGGCATCTACTGGGCAGAGGCCAGGGGCGCTGTTAAAAATCCCACAATGCACAGGGCAGCACCTCATCCAACCTAACAAGAATTATCTGACCCAAAATGTCAAGAGTGGCATGGTTGAGAAATGTTGTGGAAGAAAAGAAAGAGGACGGGAAAATGAAGGAAATCAGAAATTAACGTATACCCAACAAAAAACATGCACCAATATGAATGTCTTCATTTTGCAACCAGTTAAGGTCATGGTTGATATTCGTTCACTCATCCCATGCTTGTCCTGTGAGCATGTTAATTCTCCCAGACAAAGGGGCCATGCTTTCCTCAGATCCTTGGATGAGTTTTATTGCCAGAAAGAATTTAAGTCCCTGCTCTAAATAATTAATTATATCTCCCTATTCCTACCCCAGACCCACTTTCAGGGACAAATGGCCTAGGACCGTGGTCGGCAAACTGCAGCTCGAGAGCCACATGCGGCACTTTGGCCCCTTGAGTGTGGCTCTTCCA
Organism: Cnephaeus nilssonii; assembly: GCF_951640355.1. Classification (NCBI taxonomy): domain Eukaryota; kingdom Metazoa; phylum Chordata; class Mammalia; order Chiroptera; family Vespertilionidae; genus Cnephaeus; species Cnephaeus nilssonii. The sequence goes on from NC_137084.1 coordinate 76,442,590, forward strand.
CAAATTACCACGGCCTGGACGAGTCTATTTTGAAGAAGGGGTGTTAGAAGAAGTTTAAGTTTAAAAAATTTGGCTCTCTGCTGAAACCAGTTTGGCTCAGTGGATAGAGCGTCGGCCTGCGGACTCAAGGGTCCCAGGTTCGATTCCGGTCAGGGGCATGTACCTTGGTTGCGGGCACATCCCCAGTGGGGGGTGTGCAAGAGGCAGCTGATCGATGTTTCTAACTCTCTATCCCTCTCTCTTCCTCTCTGTAAAAAATCAATAAAATATATATATTTTTTTAAAATTTGGCTCTCAAAAGAAATTTGATCGTTGTACTGTTGATATTTGGCTCTGTTGACTAATGAGTTTGCCGACCACTGGCCTAGGACACTGATAGGACCCACCAATCTGATCTAGAGATCCCCGAGGGAAGTAGTTTTGAGCTCAGGATCACTTTCATTAGTGCAAAAAATAAGGATATTTTACATTTTCATTATAATCTGACTTCATGTCTATGAATTCAATATTAGAATAACTCTCTTCATTCATGTAATCAATAAATATTTATTGAGCACCTACTATGTGTCAGCTGCTATGCTTGTGGACATTGCAAAAGTAAAGACAGCAATGTCTGCCTATCTTCACAGAGCTCAGGACTATGGAGCTATGATCATCACTACCATTTTCATCACAGGCTAATTGAAACGGGAGACCAGAACTCAAATCTCATTTGGTTCTTTCCCCAAGAATCTATAATTAACTCAAGTTGTCTCCTGCCCTGAGCTTAACCTGCCCAAAACCTACTGGTTGGGGGAGTATCAGCCAATATCCCATTGTTCTTTACTTCCTTCAGTGCGTCTGGGAATGTCTGGTGACTCAGGCGAGCAACCTGCCAGAGCCCTTCTCCACGAGGATCCACCTGAGAAAGGTACCAGGGGGCTTTGGAAGAGCTGTTCTGGGAGCTCAGCTTAAGGAGGAGACATCTATAGAGTGTCTTACACTTGCTCATTGGTTCAACTTCCATCGCCTTGCCTTCTGATTCCTATGGCCATGCCTTCTGTGATGGTTATTTTCTATTGCGTTTTCTATCATTTCTATTTTTAACTTTGTGGTTATTTGTCATGAAATGAAATCCTAACATTTACTTCATCTCAGGACTCTATACTACCTTTTTGTGGTTAAGAGTGTACACAGAATTTTGAGATTTTTTCACTTTTCTTGTGTTTATTTATTTATTATTTATCCAGTATATATTTATTGAGCATCTACTCTATGCTAGGCACTCTTTTAAGCACTTAGAGTTTACATTCACAAAGAAAGTGGTGACAGAAAATAAACAAATTGGCAGAGGTACGAAAAATGAAAGCAAGGTGGGATAGAGTGATTGGGACAGGAAGCAGGATTACACAGAGGCCAGGGAAGGCTCTCTGAGAAAAGAAGGGACAGAACCACCTAGATGAAGTGAACAAACAACCATGCAAAATCTCCGGAGAGAGCACTTCAAGCAGAGGGAAGAGCAAGTACAAGGGTCTCAAGGCAGGAACACACTTTGCATGTCAAAGGGGGGGGGGGGCGGGATGGCTGGAGCAAAGTTAGCCCAGGGGCCTGTTATGAAACAAGGTCTGACATGTACGCAGAATGTAAATCACATCAAGTCACATGAGCCATAACAGAGTTTGGATCTCATTTTGAGTATGATGGAAAACATTAGAGGAATTTGAGCAAGAAAGAGGCATGACCTGATTTACATTTTTAAAAAAAGAATCGCTCTGGCCACTATGAGGAAAGCCTTCCAGAGGGAATCCAGAGAGTGGGCTGGGAGACCATTTAGGAGGCAATGGGGGATGTGTTAGAGAGAAAGTGACAGTTGGGCTGGTGGAGATGATACCTCGTCAGACATGGGATAAACTTTAAAGACAGCACTGATATGCCTGGCCAGTGTGTCTCATGGTTGAGCATCATCCCATGAACCAGGAGGTCACGGTTCAATTCTGGTCAGGGCACATGCCCAGGTTGTAGGCTCAATTCCCATTAGGAGGCATGCAGGAGGCAGCCAATCAATGATTCTCTCTCATCATTGATGTTTCTATCTCTCTCTCTCCATCTCCTTTTTTCTCTCTGAAACCAATAAAAATATATTTTTAAAAATTTTAAATGAAAGACAACACTGACTAACAAAGAGTGAAAGATAAAGAGCAGCCTCAAGGATGAGTACTGGTATTTGGCCAGGTAGCACATTACTACAACTAGATGGCACATTACTACAACCAGGTGGCATATTACTACATCCAAGTGATACAGTACTACATCCAGGTGACCCATTACTACAACCAGGTGGCACATTACTAAAAATAGGTGACACATTACTACAACCAGGCAACACATTACTACAACCAGGAGACACATTACTACAACCAGGTGGCACATTACTACAACCAGGCGACACATTACTACAACCAGGTGGCACACCACTACAACCAGGTGGCACATTACTACAACCAGGTGGCACATTACTACAACCAGGTGGTATATTATTACATCCAAGTGATGCAGTACTATATCCAGGTGGCACATTACTACAACCAGACAACACATGACTACAACCAGGTGGCACACCACAACAACCAGGTGGCACATTACTACAACCAGGTGTCATATTACTACATCCAAGTGATGCAGTACTACATCCAGGTGTCACATTACTACAACCAGGTGGCATATTACTACATCCAAGTGATACAGTACTACATCCAGGTGTCACATTACTACAACCAGGTGGCATATTATTACATCCAAGTGATACAGTACTATATCCAGGTGGCACATTACTACAACCAGACAACACATGACTACAACCAGGTGGCACACCACAACAACCAGGTGGCACATTACTACAACCAGGTGTCATATTACTACATCCAAGTGATGAAGTACTACATCCAGGTGTCACATTACTACAACCAGGTGGCATATTACTACATCCAAGTGATACAGTACTACATCCAGGTGGCACATTACTACATTCAGGTGACACATATTACAATGAAGAAACCTGTGAGAGGAATAGTTTGGGGAGGATATGTTGGGATACAGAATCAAATATTTGGTTTGGTTAGACGGACATCTAGAACTCTGGTGAGAGGTCAGATTTACAGAGGTAAATTTGGGAGTCATCAGAATATACACAATATTTAAAGCCATGGACTATCTAGTAAGGGTCTTTAGAGAAAAAAGACTGTGAAGTAGAAGAAAAACTAGGTGTGTTGTCCTGGAAGCAAGATTTTTTAAAGTAATTTAAGAGAAGGAGATGCAGAGGGCTTCAATTTTATTAGTAATGTTTTCAGTCGTAAACAGGATGACTTCATTCTGACCTTTTCACACGTTTTGTAGGAATGAAATACTTTATTATAAAATTTTTATAACAAAGAAGGGAGTGATTGACTATTTCACATGCTGGTGAGAGATCAAGTAAGACAAGAAAGAGAACTAACCCACTGTTTTTGGCAAATGTCTCACTGGTGATCAGGATAAGAACCGTTCCAAAGAAGGATTGAAGAAAAGAGCCCCCTTGAAGTGGATTGAAAAAGAATGGAAGTGGAGAAGTGGCAACAGTAACTATGGACACATCTGTTGAGAAATGCTACTATAAAGAGGAGCAGAGACTGGCACTAAAGGCAGGGGAAGACTTAAGGTCAAGGAAGTTTGGGGGGTTATTTGTGTGTTTGTTTTAGGTTGTTGTGGAGTTGGGCAAGAATTACAGCATATCTGTGGCCAGTAGAAAATAACTAAGCAATCACCCAGGAGAAAAGGGATAAGTGGAAATGAGTAGACAAGAGAGAAGGAGATCTAGGCTACAGGTGGAGACACTGGCCTTCGCTGAGCAGGGACTGCTCATTGTTGCAGGATGGAGGCAGAGTACAGACTCTGTACAGGATTGAGTACAAGGCTCTCAGAGGCAAGTAGGCTAATAATAAATCTGGTGAAGGACAAATATAGTTCCATTCTCATTTGTTCTACTGTTTTCTTGGAAAAATTAAAGGTGGTGGTCAGTTGACAAGATGTGGAGGCCTTTTGGAGGTTAAGGAGAGAGTAAGCAAAAGGTAGAAAGAATCTTACAGACTTGAAGAACAAATTAAATAAGAACACATGTAGGAGTGCCAGAAAGAGCTGAGGGCCCACTTGATCTTAGTGGTAACAATTCAATGTGTGCTGGTTTTTCCAGCCACTCTTCACTGCTCTCGGGCAGGGATGAAGGATCAGGCAAGGGATGAACCAGTATTGAGGTAAATAGAAAGGTGAGGCATAAAGGAGTTCAAGATGTAGTAAGTCCTTGGGGTTGAGCACAGATCCTCAAGTCCTCTGGCCTCATGGTGAATTCCCTTCAGGAATTTTTTTCTTTTCTAAGAGCCTCAATGAAGGACCATCCCAATCTGTCAGGGAAGTGCTTATAGTATAGAACATCAAAAGGAAAGGGGTTGAGGTCTAGGTCTCTTTTCCCAGGAAGCTCCTCAATCCTATATGCACCCACTGCTTCCCCAGGGGCCAGCACTACCCACCATGGAGTATTAAAAAAAAAAGAGTGAAGATTGCTAAGTCCCAAAGGCTGTTTCTCCCCCCAGAACCCAAGCCAATAAGGGCCCCTTGTGGATTTCCCACTGAAGAATCAAGAGCTGCTCTGTGACAATGTTCTCTATCTACCTGACACTGCATGAGACATTGGGGTGGACTGGGGCCCATCATTAGCAGGTGGGAGCACAAACTAGAGAAAACCAAGTGATCTATTTGTGCCTCCATCTGCCAGAGCTCACAGAAGCTCAGGTTACACTCTTCATTCAACAGAATTTAACAAAACAAACCAGCCACTCTGTCAGTCAACAAAAATGACTTCAGCCTTGGCTTAAAGATATTGCTGTTTATGTGCAGAAAAGAGTCAGAAGAACTGGTGCAAAGACAGGTGAGGCTTGGCTTTGGCAAAGGAGATGAAACCAATGTGAAGAGTAGGGACAAGCAAGTAAAGCATTGCTTGCATGTGTGTGATTGATAGGCTGAGGAACGTGTCTGCCTTTGGGGGCGAAGGGCGAGTCCAGCATCATCCTGTAAGGACAAAGCAAAGAGCTGTGACCTAATTCCCCACTCAGTGGCAGGAGCCAGAGCACCCACCACCATCCCAAAAAAACAACTGGCTACAGTGTCCCTGTTCTTTGCTGTGTCCACCTCGTCCCCAGTCCCCAACCAGACAGCCAATGCCCTCAAGCTGGTCCCCCTGTGGGGGCCACATTTGCCTGCATTCCCAACTGGCTCCCTCCACGCCTCTCCTAATCCCTAATCAAAACCAATTTCCACTTCTGCTAAGCACTCATAGGAGACTAGTGCTAACCTGATCAATTAATTCAAGCTAATGAAAATTATAGCTTAATATGGTACCCTTCCCAGACAACATTTACATTTTTAAAAGTGGAAAGCAGGAGTTCCTTTCTCAGCCCCTCTGAGGTCAGACCTGGAAGGTCCATCTCTTCCTTCTGATCATCAAACACCACATGGGCAAGAGGCACCAATGTCAAATCTCTCCATAAAACCAGGAGATTTCCATCTTAAGAAAATATGCTTATAATGCATTTGGTTATTGCCTGTATTACTTTAATATATGCAGATGAGATTCTCTGATTAATCAAAATGAACTTATGATATTAGTTTGCTTAATTTCCTCTTCTGCTCCAGGGAAAGTGAGTTCCCTAAGACAAGAAGAGCGAAGAGGAGGTGCCTGCCCATCACCAGCACGGAGGACCTCTGCCCAGGACTGGCAGCCCTCCCCACTACAGGACCTCCTGTGCTCATCTGAGTGCCAGGCAGGAGGGTGTCAGGCAAAGCTTGCTCTAGTAGCCTCTGTGCTTCTGGGAGAAGCAGAGGGGGACCTAGGCTACAGAAAGGACCCAGCTTCAGAAATAAGTCTGGCATGTGCCATGTGACTCTCACCTCATCAGAAAACACTGTGGGGATGTGTGAATCCACGCTTCAGGGAGCCACACCTGTTGATGTTGAGGTTTGTCACAAGAAGCCCTAAGCCTGGTACAGACATGGTAGTTAAGGCCCACACAAGCTTCCCCAACTTCTCTCAGCTTTCCTTGGTCTGTGAAAAATCCAGCCTCCCGCTTGTCCAGGCACTTGTTGCCTGCCCTCCCACCAGAACGGAGACAGGCTGACCCCTGTGCTCCAAAGGAAGCAGACAGAGGACAGAGGCCAAGGTCACTGCCCAAGGAACCTCTGGACAGCCTGGAGACCAGGCTGAGCAGCAAGCTGGGAGGGGCCACCCATTCAATGACAGTGTCCACCAAGGCTCCCAGGGACTTCGGTGGCCTCTGTAAACACTCACCCATCCATCCATGCATACATGCAGTCATCTGTTATTTTTTTAGCTTGAGAAACCAGCAGGCAGCTCTGCTCCCAGACAGAACTGAGGACCTCAGGGGGGTGGGGGACACATCCTCCCCCAGGTGGATGCATTCCCTACTCACTAGTGAGCGGGGCATGGTGTTAGTGTGAGGAACTTGTCTGCCTTTGGGGGCGAAGGGCGAGTCCAGCATCATCCTGTAAGGACAAAGCAAAGAGCTGTGACCTAATTCCCCACTCAGTGGCAGGAGCCAGAGCACCCACCACCATCCCACCCCCAGGCCAGTTGCCTTGTTCCTTCTACAAACACAATGCTCTCCTGAGTTAATCTTCCGCTAAATGTCTCCATGCTTCTGGAACTTCAATTACAGCCCTCTCCGCCCTCAGGCAGATGCTGCCGAGGTACGAATATAGTTTAAATCATCATGCACACTTTTTTCATGTGCTTCCTCATGCTGGTACTATCTCCCCACCTCTGCTTTTGTCAAGGTCCCCTTTCCATTTGTCTTCCCTTCCTTCCTCTCCAAAGAGCATTTCCCCCTGAAGTTTCCTCTCCCTGCATACTCTTGCCTCAGGGATTCTCTCAGGTTTCAGCTGCTGGTTTCCACCTCCCAGTTAGCTGACACTTGATTCTAGTCTCTTTCTTGCTTTCTGCAGCTCCCCAAGATTCAGTGCATCAGAACTTGCCTGCTCCCCAGGCCACCACCCTTTCTCTGAAATGTGGACGTACACCCATACCCCAGAGCTGCACCATCTTGGACAAAACCAGCTGGAGGTCTGGCTTCCAGAAGCTGCAGGCTCTATCACAGGCCCATGCCTGACTTCACATGCCTCTTTTCTGGGAAGAGAAGCTGGATCATGAGCACTTTCTTAGGATGGAAAGAAGACTCAAGAAGGTTGGTATCCCAGCTCCACAAAAGGCAGTTCTACCAGGTTGATTGCCAAGGCCCAGGGCTCCTACTATCTCCTTCACATTCCCCATGGATGTCCCTTCTCTCTGTGCCTTTGAGGCAATAAGGTCTCCAGACTTTACAAAGAAGAAGTAACTCAAGTCTGAATTACCCCACCGCTACCACATGTGTTTCTCCTTCCGGTCTGTCGGGGGACAGGCTCAGGAGATGGCGCTTCCAATTCCAGCTCAAGCCTTCTTCCTCAGTGCTGTGCTGCCTCACATGGGAAATTTCTTTTTCTTTTACTTCAAGTGCAAAAAGGGCTGAGTAAATCATGCTCCTCTTTTTATGATAAATCACCCTCACTTTGTGTTAGATTTAAAGAACAAGTGAAAGGGTATAAAGAAAGAAGCAAGGAGGATTTCTCATTTAAAATATTGTCTGGTAGACTGTCCTAACTCAGACCTTCCCTCATTTGACCCTAAAATATAAATCACAGGGGGACCTCAAAGACATCTGAAAATTGTAAAAACTAAGACTTACTATTAACCTCTTGCTTGACTTCAGGAGGAGCCTCTGCTACCTGCCAGTTCAGTGGAGCTGGAATGTGAAATAGGTGGTGAGGCCAGGCTCCTGTCCAGGAGGAAATGGTCTCCCTGCTGCTTCAGTGCTGCAGTGTGTGCGCTGCAGAAAGCAGGCACTGGGGTGGGGATGAGGAGCAGGATTACTGATGGAGCAATGCCAGGGGAAAGGAGGGAAGCGGGATTAGCAGGGAGAGAAGTTGCACTAGGATGTGGTCTCCTTGAAGGCCTTATTTCTCCCTTATTACCATGGAGAAATAAGGGAGTGTGTCAGAATTTAGAAAATACACTCCTGTATTTCCCCTTTCTATAAAATAAAAAATGTATACTTAAAGATATATGATATCCTAGCTAATGTATAAAACAAGGAAATAATAAAGGGTATGCAAATTGGGAAGGAAGAAATAAAACTGTCTTAGTTCACAAATGGCATGATCATCTATATAGAAAATCCAAAAGAATCAACAAAATAAACTCCTGGAACTAATAACTGATTATAGCAAGGTTGGAGGATACAAGGTTAATGTACAAAAGTCAATTGCTTTCCTATGTGTCAGAAATGAAAAGTGGAATTTGAAATTAAAAACACAATACCATGTACATTAACAGCTCCAAAAATGAAATATTTAGGTATAAGCCTAAAAAATATGCACAAGAGCTATATAAGGAAAATTAAAAAGCTGTGATCAACAACACCAAAGAAGAACTAAATAAATTGAGAGATGTTCATAGATAGGAAAATTCAATATTGAGGAGATGTTAGTTCTTCCTAATTTGACCTAAAAATTCAAGGTTATACCACCAATCAGAATCCCAGCAAGTCACTTTTATTTTAAAGTTTATATGGAGCAGAAAAAGACCTAGAGTAGCCAACACAGTATTGAAGGGGGGAGGGGGGGAACAAAGTTGGAAAACTGGCACTACCTAACTGCAAGGCTTATAAAGATATAGTAGTCAAGACAGTGTAGTATTGGCAAAAGAATAGACAAATGTATCCACAGAACAGAAGGAAGAGCCCAGAACTAGACCCACATAAGTATAGCCAACTAATCTTTAACAAAGGAACAAAGGCAATACAATGGAACAAAGACAGTCTTGTCAACAAATGGTGCTGGAACAACTGGACATCCACATGCAAAAATATGTACATAGACACAGACCTTACGTCCGTCACAAAAACTAACTCAAAATGACCACAGGCATAGATGCACACTGTAACCCTCCTAGAAGCTAACTAGGGGCCCTGCTGGCGTGGCTCAGCAGCTGAGCATAGACCATGAGCCAGGAGGTTACAGTTCAACTCCCGGTCAGGGCACATGCCCTGGTTGGAAGCTCGATCCTCAGTAAGGGGCATGCAGGAGGCTGCCAATCAATGATTCTCTCTCATCATTGATGTTTCTATCCCTCTCTCCCTCTCCCTTTCTCTCTCCAAAATCAATTTTAAAAATTTGTCATTAAAACTTTTTTTTAAAAAAGATAACATAGGAAAGAACCTAGATTACCTTGGTTATGGTGATTACTTTTTAGATACACCACCAAAGACATGATCCATGAAAGAAAAACGGTAAATTGGAATTAATTCAATTTAAAATTTCTGCTCTGAAAATGCAATGTCAAGAAAATGAGAAAACAAGACACTAACTGGGAGAAAATATTTGCAAAAACTAAGTATATTCTTATTATATGATCCAGCAATCACACTTCTTGGTATTTACTCAAAGAGTTAAAAACATATCCTTACAAAAAGACTGCACACTGAGGCATGTTTATAACAGCTCTATTTATAATTGCCAAAACTTGAAAGCAACCAAGATGTCCTTCAGTAGATGAATAGAATAGTAAACTGTGATAAATCTAGACAATAAAATATTATTCAGCACTAAAAATAAATGAGCTATCAAGCCATGAAAAGACATAGAGGAAACCTAAAAGTGTATTACTACATGAAAGAAGCCAATCTGAAGGGCTGCCTACTGTATGATGCCAACAATATGACATTATGGAAAAAGCAGAACTATGGCAATAGTCCAAAGATCAGTGCTTGCCAGAGGTTAGGGAGGAAGGAGGGATGAATTAGTGGAACAGAATCTTTTTAGGGCAGTCAAAATACTCTGCATGATATGATACTGTGATGGTAGATACACATCATTATACATTTGTCCAAACCAATAGAATGTACAAACCAAGAGTACACCTTAACGTAAACTACGGTATTTGGATGGTAGTGATGTGTCAATGTAGGTTCATTAATTGTAACAAATGTACCACTCTGTTGGGAGATGTTGGTAATGGCGGAGGTTATGTATGCGTGGGAAATCTATGTGCCTTCCCCTCAACTTTTCTGTGAACCTAAAACTGCTCTAAAAATAAAGTCTATTAAATATTTTTAAAGGATATATAATTGAGTTAAGAAAGGGGAAAGTTATTTGCTGGCTACTGCAGTCTACTAAATATAAATATAAATTGCTGTAAATATGACTGCAAACTAAACACAAATTTCAGAAATAATTGTTGAAAGAGAAGAAGCCATATAATGTAAAAATAGCTATTTTATAATGGGCTAATAATCTGGACCAATGCTCCTCCTGCAAACAACTAAAAATATCGGGGCAAATGTAAGTGAGATTGGAAACCCAGTCAGGAAAACAGGACAGTAAAGCAGCCTTTGTTCTGAGGGTGTCTGTCTATCTCTACAAACATCAGCTTCACTTTTGGCATCAAACTTCAGGGTCTGAACTAGACAAAGGGGCAGATGTCACACCAACATTTATCCAGTGACCCTTCCCACCAAAAGATGAGATCCCAAAAGACTATATCTTCAAGATAAGGGTGAACTAGAAGTAAAAACCCTAACAAGCACCCCAGGATACTAATAGAAAAGTTGCTTGAGCACTGATCACAGAAACTTACCTGAGGGGTTACAGACACAAGCAGCTCTGAAGCAGATTTGCAGCTGAAATTCACATACTTTGGTTGGGGATAAACAACCACTTTATGGCATGAATTTAATTTAACATGGTTCTAGACTGGTAGTTCCCCTAAGTGTGCAGTAGAAGTAAAACTAAAGGCTCTCTGAAGATGCCCCGGCCAGCGGGGTCTTCTAACGGGGGTACCAAGGCGGCGCACCTAAGAGAATGAGAGACAGACAAGGGACGCAGAAGAATGGAGGCAAGACAAAAGGGTTTCTGATCAAGCCTCCAATTTTATTTTTTACAGCGTTCCTTATATGTGGTTCCTAGTAGGGGAGGGGGCTGGACGGGCTATGTGGGCTTATGTGATTGGCTAAGGTAGATCAGGTAAAGGTGATGACTATAGATAGGGTATGTGGCGGTTGAAGGGCAGCTACAGAAGGAATGCTTTGTCCTCAGGCAAGAGGAAGTGGGCCTGCGGTTGGGACCTAGTTTCCGTGAGTTTCTGTTTCAGTAACTTACCGAAGTAAGGTCAGAGTTAATCCTTTGACCAACTCTTGGCTCCTGACATGAAGAATTTACCTCCATACTATGCCCCAAACAGTCTCTAAAAATAATATCTATGAGGGCAATGATAGTCATACAGTCAAAAATAATAAAAAGGTTAAAGTAAAAGGAGTGAGAACCAATAGATAACAAAAAGCAGAAACAGATCCACAAAGACTTTAGGTACTAGAATTATCAGACCAGATAAAATACAATCACACTTACTGTATTTAAATAATGAAAGACCAATTTTAAATATGCAATAAATCTCTGTAAGGAAACTATGAGAATTATAGCATAGTTTCTTGAATAAATAGGATGTTTAGAAATTTCTTAGAATAAAAACAATGGATAGGTGTGTATAACAGCTGACAGACATAGATAAATAGAGAACTGGTGAACTACCTACGACAGAAGAAATGATTCAGAACATGGAACAGAGTGCTGGCAAGAAAAGGGAGGGAGAAGAGGGGAGTGGCAATAATTGAAATTATAATGGCTAAGAATTTTCCAGTATTAATGAAAGACACAGATTTAAGGCCAAACATATCCTACAGATGAATAAAAAGAAATCCACACTAAGTTTCAACATCAATAAGAAGAATATTAAAAAAAATTTAATCCTAAGAGATAGATTTCTTCAAAGGAGCAATAGGTACATGATAACTAACTTCTCAACAGCAACAGTGATACTCAGAAGTCAATATGGTACCTTCAGTGTGCTGAAAAGAAGCCAGTACCCATCTAGAATCTATTTCTGGTCAAAAAATATATATATATCATATCTATAAAAAATGAGAAAGACGTGTTCAGACCAACAATAACTGAGAATTCACCATGAGCATATCTCAACCAAAGGAAATTCTGAAGGATGTACTTCAGATAGGAAGTAATCCTAAACAGAAGGACTGAAATTAAAGAAGAAATGAAGAACTCAGAACATAGTGAATGTTTGGGTAAACTTAAATATTGACTATATAAAACAATAATAGTAAGTGCCTAAAGGAATTTTAAAAAATATTAAAATATATGACAATAATATATATTCCAGCAGTGTGATGACAAAACCTAAAATAGTCTAAGGTTCTTATATTATCAGAGGAGACTAAAGATATCAATTAACTTCAGACTTTGGTCAATTAAGCACCCACATAATAATTTCTCAGGTAACCACCAAATGAATACAAATAGAGTGTTTCCAAGCTGGCTGAGAGAAAAATAAAATTATTTTTTAAACTCTTCTGTAAATCCAAACAAATTCAAGAAAGAAGAGTAAAAGAAACATAGAATAGGTCAAACAAATAAAGTGGTCTATTTAAATGCAAACCTATCAGTAATTAAATTAAATCTAAATGGACTTATTGCTCCAAATAAAATCAAAGCTAGTCATGCTGGATTAAAAATACCTCACTATATCAATCTTGCAAAAATGTGTCAAAACCATAAGGATACAGAAAAGTTGAAAGTAAAAATAGTGTTTATAATAGTCATTGCTTAATGATTACTTAATACCAAATATGTATTTTATGTATTTTCTTTAATATCACAATAAAAACTTTCTAAAATACTGTACATATTTAAATGTTTCTAATACTTACAGGTAATCAGTAACAGTTTAAAACTGGACAAATTTTCCAAATCACTGAAGAATAAAAAAGGATATAAAACATTTTCCATTTAGCTGAAGATAGAAAAGAAAAAGCAAAGAAGCGTAAAAATGGGAAGCATAAAATAGGTGGCAAATATAAAAACAAATAAATAAATCATGAAATAAATATGAGCTTAACTGCCTTATTAAAATAAAAATGTTCTCCAAATGTGCTACAAATTCAAATCTTACTCTATGCTCCAAGAAATAGACATAAAGGAAAATAGTAAAAAAAAAAAAAAAATGGTGTGAAATAAAAGAATGAGTAGATTTTTCAGGCAAGTGAAGAACAATGTAGCACAGAGTGGCAACATTAAATTCTGAAAAGGTTTTATTCCAAGCAAAAAGCTTTCAACAAAACATAAAATGCCACCTTATATTTATGAAACTTATAATTCACAATAAAAATTTAATAGTCATGATTTTTATATGTCAAATAAATCAGCATACTATAAAAAGCAAAAATTGTTGGAAACATAGAGGAGTATAGATAAATACATAATTGTGGAATACTTAACCACCACTCCTTCTTGATAGATTAAAAAAATAAAAATGAGTAAATTCAGAGGATTTGAATAATAAAATTAATAGGATTGATTTAATAGAAATACATCAAACGGTGTAGTCTACAATCACCAAATACACTTTCTTTTCATGTGCCCATGAAACATTGAGAAAAGCTACAAAGAAAGAGCTTCAAAGATACTGAGCTACAAAGAAAGCTTCAATAAGTTCGGAAATGCATATACCGTGTAAGCAACATTCTCTGACAACATTATAAAACTAGCAATTGATAACAAAAATGTTTAGGTGAAAAAAACCTAGAAATTTGAAAACACTTTCCTACATTAAATAGCTCAAAGAGAGAAATCTAAAAATAAATAGATATACAGATGTATGTATAAAGTACTATTTATATTAGTGGAATATTTGAATTAGCTAACACTCAATAACAGGTACTTTTGTTAGGCAGTTGATAGGAAGCTTTTCTAAGAATTTTAATGGCATGAAAAACCTCAAGATGTAATATTAATGGTTAAAGAATGGTATTGAATTTTACATATACATTGCATCGTGTAATCCTATCTAATAAAAGAGTAATATACAAATTAACCTTCACTCCGCCACACCCATAAGCCACGCCCACCAGCCACGCCCACCAGCCAATCAAGAGCAAGTATGCAAATTAACCCCAACCAAGATGGCTGCAGCCACTGAGTGAGCAGGAGGGAGTATTGGGTTTCCCTGGTGATGGAGGAAGCCAAGCTTTCCGCACACCCTGGCAGGCCAAGGCTTCCACTCAAGGCTACAAAGTTTCAATTATAGAAGATAAATCCCAACAGAAATGGCGGCAGCCACGAGCTGGAGAGAGCAGGAGACTAGGGTTGCCCCCGGCGATAGAGGAAACCAAGCTTTCCACACACCCTGGCCAGCCCAGGCCTCCACTTAAGGCTACAAAGTTTCAATTATAGAAGATAAATAAATAGCAACAGAAATGGCTGCCACCACGGAGCAAGCAGGAGGCTTGGCTTCGCTCCAGGCTACAAAGTTTCAATTGTAGAAGATAAATCCCAGATACCAGGGCCTCCACTTGGGTCACCGGGGGGGGCGTGGCTGGCCTGCAAACCACCGCAGGCCCCTCGCCCAGGCTGCCCCATGCCCCAAGGGAACCCCCATCTTGATCCAGGACACCCTTCAGGGCAAACCAGCTGGCTCCCACCCATGCACCAGGCCTCTATCCTATCTAATAAATGAGTAATATGCAGATTGACTCCAACACATAAGATGGCTGCCCCCATGTGGTCAAAGATCCTGCCCCCATGTGGACACAAGATGGCCACCACAAGATAGCCAGCAGGGGAGGGCTGTTGAAAGGGAGCAGGTCTGCAAGGGAGGGCAGTTGGTGATCAGGCCAGCAGGGGAGGGCAATTGGGAGGGACCAGGCCTGCAAGGGAGGGCAGTTGGGGGTGATCGAGCCTGCAGGGGATGGCAGTTAGGGGTGACCAGGCCAGCAGAGGAGGGAAGTTGGGGGCAACCGGGCCTGCAGGGAAGGGCAGTTAGGGGTGACCAGGCCTGCATGGGAGGGCAGTTAGGGGTGACCAGGCCTGCAGGGGATGGCATTTAGGGGCAAACAGTCTGGCTGGGGAACAGTTAGGCATCAATAAGGCTGGCAGGGGAGTGCTTAGGGGGTGATCTGGCTGGCAGACAGAAGTGGTTAGGGGCAATCAGGAAGGCAGGCAAGCGAGCAGTTGGGAGCCAGCAGTCCTGGATTGTGAGAGGGATGTCCCAGATTGGAGAGAGTGCAGGCTTGGCTGAGGGACAGCCCCCCACCCCCCCGTGCACAAATTTCGTGCACTGGGCCTCTAGTAATTATTATAGATAACATCAAGTACATATATATGTGTGTGTATGCCTATGTTATGGACTGAATGTTTGTGTCCTGCAAAAATTTTTTATAAGTCCTAAACCCCAGTGTGTAATATTCATAATTACAGTAGAGGGTGGATATGGAATCAACAAAGGAAAGAAAAAAGGCTGTACTATTTACAGAGAAAAGGCCGTATCTGTCCACCTTATAAAGGCTGTACATACCACTGGGGAAAATTGCTTTTAAATAGCTAACACAGGACACCTGGTCAATGAAAAATTATGCAGAAGCTACAGATTTGAAAATGGAACAAAAACTGGTAAAGATGATAGAAGAGAATCTTCTGTTCTCCTTTGCAGGAAATATTTTTAAATGTGTAACATGGACAGAGGGAAGAAGGGAGGAGAAGAGAGAGGGAGGGAGAAGGGAAGGAGGGAAAGAGGAAAAGCGGGGGGGGAGAGAGAGAGAGAGAGAGAGAGAGAGAGAGAGAGAGAGAGGCTCTGCCAGGTGTTTTCATTAAATTTTCTCATTCAAACCTGAACATCTATACTATGAGAAAGACCATTATAGCCATTTTATTGATTAGAAAAATTAGTTCAGAGAAGCCAGGACAATGACAAGCTGGTACACAACTCTGGTCCTGTGATGTCAGACCCAGTGTTCTTCCTATACCAGTAAAATCTACCTAAAGATGTTTGTGCCTCGGAAGCAACTTTGGAATCTCCTACTCAATGCTGGATGAAATCTAAGATTTGACGTAGAGTTTCTAGACCCCGGTAAATATTTAATTGGGTCTCTGTCTCACAATATGGCCTAACATGTGTATTCTTGTGAAGAGGTTATTTCTGACTGATATTTGAAGAATGTGGGTGAGCCTCTGACTCCAAATTGCAGAGATAGCTTGTCGGGTAGAAACCAGACCAATAGACAGTGTAGACTTACTCTTAACACACAACTCCTGGCGCCATGCCTACCTGCTGTGTGACCTTGAACAAGATCTAAATCTCCATGCACCTCAATTTCCTCACTTGTACAATGGAGTTGATGGTAAGTTTTCAAAATATTATAGTGAGGATTACAGGTAATATATGCAAAGTTTCTAGCACAGAGTTGGCCCTTAGTAAGGACGCTATAACTTTTCCTTACATGGTATTTAGACAGGACATTTCCATTTATAAACAAACTAGAGGCCCGTTGCACGAAGATTCATACAATAGGCATTCCTTCCCCTGGCTGCCAGCACATTTTCTTCCAGCACCCGGGACCTGGGCCACAGCGGAGCCAAGCCTGCAGCCTTCAGGCTTGGCTCCAGCTGCGGGAGGAACCTTCAGTCTTCAGTCTTCCTTCCATGCCTGCATATGCAAATTAACCCACCATCTTTGGGGGGTTAATTTGCATACTCACTCCTGATTGGTTGGTGGGCGTAACAGAGGTACAGTCAATTTGCATGTTTATCTATTATTAGATAAAATGGTTTGTAAATTATCTCACATTTATTTATTCATTAAAATTATCTCATCAATGCTTCAAAAACCTCAATTTACAAATGATAAAGTTAAGGCTCCAACAGTAATATTCCATTGTGTATACACACGACATTTTCTTCATCCATTTATCCACCGATGAACATGGATTGTTTCCATGTCTTAGCTACTGTGAACAATACTGCCATGAACATGAGAGTGCAGATATCTCTTCAATTCCCTGTTTTCACTTTTTTGGCTATGTATCCAGATGTGAAATTGCTGGATCTATCTTTAATTATTTGAGGCCCCTCCATGCTGTTTTCCACTGTGGCGGCACCAGTTGCCATTTTCAGCAACAATAGTAGTGCTGTCCTGGCTCTTCTTCAGATTCTGATGTTTCTCTACCAGCCTGGCATCACTCCCCCGAATAGCACAGGAGCACAGCAATCAGACGAGGCACATCAAGGTTTCTCTCTTCTAATTGCGGCCTCCTCTCAGCTGACGGCTTCAGCTCTGGTAGTTGTTAACTGATCCAAAACAAGCTTAGCAAATTAGACACATTTCATCCTGAAGACAAGGTTGTTTCTGACTCCAATTCCCTGCCTTCCTGTACCACTTCAAAGAAGCTGGAGGCAGTGTGGTCTAGTGCGGTGGCTCCCAAACCTAGCTGGCTATTTGCATCCTAAAAATACAATACTTCAAGCCCCCTCCCCAAAGTTAGGATTTATTAGGCCTGAAATGGGACCCAGAAAATGGAATTATTTTAAAGTTCAAAACCTAAATGTCTTACTACATACTTACTAGAATCATTAAAAAAAAGAAGAAGAAGAAGACTGACCAATTCTTGCCGGTGTGGCTCAGTTGGTTGGGTATTATCCCATGCACCAAAAACCTGCTGGTTCGATTCCTGGTCAGAGCATTTGCCCCTAAAGGGGGTGTGCAGGATGCAGCCAATCGATGTTTCACTCTCACATCAATGTCACTCTCTCTCTCTCCCTCTCCCTTCCTCTCTCTCTAAAAAGAATCAATTTTTTAAAATCTTTTTAAAATAAACTAAAAAGACTGACCATACCAAGTGTTGTAGGGATGTGGAACTCATATCCACTGCTGATGAAAATGTAAAAGCTAAGCATGCATCTACCATATGTAGCTATTTCATCACCAGCCATTTTACTCTGGAGGATTTACCCAAGAAAAATGAAAGTGCAAAAGTTGTACATGAATGCTTTACTTAAAACTATAAACAATTTAAATATCCAACAACAGGTGAATGATTAAATTAATTGTGGTACAACCATACAATAGAACAAAAAAAAATGAACTACTGATACATGCAACAACATGGGTGAATCTCAAAACAGTTATATTAATGAAAGAAGCCAGCCTTCTTCCCCCCAAATACTACATACTGTAGTATTCCATTTACATAAAATTCTAGAAAATACAAGCTAATCTGTAGTGACAAAAGCAGATTATTGGTTGCCTGAAGAGAGAACAAGGAGGTAAGGAGGGCAGTGGGGAGGGACTACAAAGGGCACAATGAAATGGTGGGAGGGTGATGATAAATATGTTCATTATCTTGACCATGATGATGGTTTCACAAGTGTATATGTGTCAAAACTGATCAAATTGCATACTTTAAATATGTGCAGTTTACTGTACCTCATTTTTTTAAACATTGAAATGGCCTGCCTGGAGGAATCAGCCTGATCCTAATGAGAAGCCTTTGGATGCCAGTTGCTGACCTCATACACCACCCTATGCACCACCCCATGCACCACCCCATGCACCACCCCATATACCACCCCATGCACCACCCCATGAACCACCCCATGCACCACCCATACACCACCATATGACCACCACATACACCACCCCATACACCACCCCATACACCACCCCATGCACCACTCCATACACCACCCCATGCACCACCCCATACACCACCCCATACACCACCCCATACACCACCCCATGCACCACCCCATGCACCACCCCATACACCACACGATGTATCACCCACCACCCACCAGGTGGCATCAATCCCAGTTGTGTGCTTTAAGCACCACCCTGACTGCCCTCAGGTCTGCATCAAATTAACTCTTTAGACAAAGATCTAAAATAAACACGGAGTTAAAAATAAATTTACACTAAATACTTTTATTTTGGGTATTTTGTTAGCTCCTTTACCCAGTAACTAGGAAAAGAATCTGCTACTGTTGTGTACCAGCATTTATTGGCCACTTGCAGGCACAGCATAGGTCTAAGTGCCCTGGGGTCAGGGTTACCAGGGAGGGGACTAGAAAAAAATGATTATAGCGCTATCCTGCCTCAGAGGTAATGTGTCAGAGTGGCCAGGAGCTTGGGCTCAGCATTCTGACAGCTAAATCAGTAGCTTGGTGAAAGTAAGAAAAACACCACATTAAATACTGAATTTTTCACTTTTTAAATAATTAAACTGTGTCACATGGACAGAGATTGACACCAAAACTTAAATTAGTGAGGTGTTCTCTATGAGCAGGCATATAGGCCTTCAGATGAGAGCCCAGAGCCCAGTGCGGAAATGTAAGCAGGGAGACCTCACAGGAGGGAGTGGCAGAAAATAGGCCTGAAAGGGACCTTAGGTCTTTAAATAGGAGAGAGGCATGGTCAGATTATACGTTTTAGAAAAATAAATCTAGAAGATGGATTGGAGTTGAGAAGGGACTGGGGCCCAGCCAACAATTAGGAGGTTTCCGCAATCATCCGAGACACGGCTGATGAAACATTGACCCTCTGGGAGGAAGAATTAATCATGTAGAAGTAAAAAAACAACTTAATTTGGTTAGCTTCTCTGGAGTCCTTTTAAGAAACAAATAAAAAAAGTTGAATTCATCTAATATTTTAGTTAAGAATGAGTAACAAATTGTATTCAATAAATAAAGACATATTTTAAATGTACTTAATGTTGGGAAGGCCATCTCATGCATACCCTCTTTTGACCCCACTCAGCTGCATAAATAAGAATGGGCCTTGGGCCTGGAACACTCCCCTACTGAGATAAAGAGCCCTCCCAGTCTGTGCTGAACTGACCTCATGAAGGCTTATCTTTCCCTGTTTCAGACTCAATGTATATTCCTTCCCTCTGCTGAAGCATGGGTGTCATATGGCACTTGGCCAATCCCACTGCTGTATCTGTCCCCTGTGAGGAGTGGACAGAGTCCTTCTGCTCCAGCACAAGAAGAACCTGCTGGAGACTGGGGACTGACGCCGACTACTGGAGTTTACCCTGTCCTGTTTCTTCTCTGTGTGAGTAGAGCACTGTTCCATCCAGGGCTGTGCTGTGTTTTCCTTGGCATCTCTGCTACCAAGATACAAATGGGCAAAAGAGCTCAGGTGTCTGTTCTTAGTGATAGGTAACAAAAGCCATTGTTCATCACTTAAAATCAAAAATATAACCAATCAGAGAAGAAAAGGGACGGGGGGAAGAGAAAGAATAGTGTGAGTTGTTGCCTCAGAGCAGGTGAAAGAAGATGAATACTTGAACCAAGACACTGAGATGAAGAATGAAGAGATGAATACAGGCTTGAAAACTGTTTAGAAGATAATTTTGATGGATTTGGTGATATACTGAACATGGAATATACTGTGTCAATCACAGTGTCTTCTTTTTAAAAAATATATATTTTTTATTGATTTTTTACCGAGAGGAAGGGAGAGGGATAGAGAGTTAGAAACATCGATGAGAGAGAAACATCGATCAGCTGCCTCCTGCACACCTCCTACTGGGGATGTGCCCACAACCAAGGTACATGCCCTTGACCGGAATCGAACCTGGACTCTTCAGTCCACAGGCCGACACTCTATCCACTGAGCCAAACTGGTTAGGCAATCACAGTGTCTTCTATGCCGGCTTCCCTTATGAAGGGTAACTGTCCAGTGTACATCATTCAGGGGGGAAACATAAGTGGTCATATTTCATATCATATCAACCTGCTCCTCCTGGTACAGGTGATTGGAGTGGAATGACCACCTGATGTCAGGAAAGCCTTTTAATGAGCCCATAAGTACTCTGCTGTATGGCCTAGTACGAGAAGATGAGCTGGACCAATCTGATTCCTGATCCCAGAAATCCAAAATATTGAACATAGAGAAAACCAGCAGTAACCAGTAGCACCAGAGACCCAAAGGAGAGCAAGTTCAGACGATATGAAGGAGGAAGTAGATTTGGGACATTGAGAGATCATAGCAAGCCTCATAAAGTTATGAGGATAACCTATGATATAGAGAAAAGATAAAGAATGGAAGAAGAGAATAAGGACATTAACTGTCAGAGGTGAATACAGGAGAAATATTTGAGTCACATTAACCTTTTGCACTCGGATGTCGAGTGTGACTCGACACGGTTAGCATTAGAATAAAGGAATCGAGAAAAAAGCAAGCGAGTGCAAAGTGTTAATAGCCAAGAAGTTCTACAAACTGAAGATCCTGAGGTTTCTAGAACCACCTTGGGTACAGATACACTTCTTACGAAGTCTAACTCACAGACATTACTTTTCCACCTCCATTTCTGCCCAAATAAGTTCCCATTACTGAGGTACACTGATCATGTCTCTTTTCCTTAGCAATCAAAAGATATAACTAAAATAGGGAGGGTGAGAATTAAGAGGATTCAAGGATGGCTGCCAGATTTTCACTTGGATGAACAACTAAATGTTGGTGTTGTTCATTGACATAGAAAATCCAAGAACAGAATAAAGTTGAAAAAAAAAAAAAAGAAAATCCAAGAACAGAAACAAGGTTAGGAAGGAGAATTGTATGTTCATCCTTGGGTATCTTGAATTTGAGATGACTGTGGTCCTTTCAGGTAGACGCATCCAGCAGAGCTTGTTTTAGCATTGAAATCTGGAGTAGAGATCTGGGCTAGAGATGGAGATTTCATCCTCATCAGCATATGGTTAATAACAATAGTGAGTGTAAATGAACTCAACCAGGAAAAGTGTGTACAGTGAGAAGTGCAGAGGGCTGAGGTTGAGCACCAATAGCAGATGGGGAAAGGGGTTCCCCAAATGAGTCACAGGAAGACTGGTCAGAGATGTACGGAAAACAATGAATGGAAAACATAGCACACATAAGAGTTTCAAGGAGGATGCAATCTGAAATATTAAATGCAAGAAGAAAGTTAGTAAGAAAAGAACTAAATAGAGGCCACTGGGGTTGGAAACTAGAAAACTATAGCAAAAAAATACTTTTAATTAAGATGTAAGGATGCAAAGATTATAATAAATTGCAACAAGTGTGAGATTTTATGTCAGAATGTCATAGGAAGGGCTTGTCATTAAGATAGTGGGGCCAGTATCTTAAGAGACCTCCTTATAAATTCTAAACTTAGGAGTGAAACATATATGTGTATTTCAAATAAATTGATTAAAAATTAAAATCTTAAACTTTAAATTCTCTTTTGAAATTTGAGTAGAAATTATAGTGGGCTATAGTCATGAGACCCACTCACTGGTCCTCAGGGCAGCAGGGCCAGAAATGGGCAGTGAGGGCTGGGATTTAAATCCCATATGGAAAAAAGAAGAATTTAGTATGCCTAAAAGATGACAAAGGACTGTAGCCTATCTTCCTGCATGAAACAAAGAACTGAGACTGTGTGTGCTCCCACCTAAAAATGGAAGCTTGAATTGTGATTAAAACATGCTGCTTTTTCATGTAGTATGGGTAATGAGGGGGAAAAAAGAAGTTTGAAAATTAAAGGATAAAGAAAGATATCCAATTCTTAGTTAAATATGATTATTTGAACCCATAAATTTATCTTTTTCCCAATATCCCAATAAAATGATAATAAAGAATTAAAGATGCTATAAACCCACAAAGACAAAGAGAGTAGAAGATGAAATATGGCACCAAATGATGGATGATAGAGAAGAGGAAAAGGCATTGACAGACCTGAGTAAGATGAATACCAAGTGCATGCACAGGAAGACGTCAATCCTGGGAAGTCCTCAAGTTCTGTAGCACCAGGACCGATGGATGGTGGGACTGAAAAGGATGATTACATGAAAGTGACACTTGTGAGTTTCAACATAAAGCAGTGGGGTTCTTGCTTGACCACTCCACAGTGACACAACAAGCACCACCCCAATGGAGCTCTCCTAAGTGCCTCACTCTTACATAGGAAGGGTCAACCAAGGGTATCAAGAGTTTTGAAGAAATCCTCCAGGATGAAAAAGGAGACCAAATCAATCAGAAAAATAAGAAAATAAAGACAATGAGGATAAAAATTTTAAACTGTAATATTTTCAGAGAAATAAGAGATTATATTTATGACACAGGAATAGACGGAAACAGGTTGCTATAAAAAGGAACAGTCAGAAAATAACAAAAAAAGTCTTAAAACTTTTAAAAATATTTGGTAACTGAAATAATAGAAATTCAATAGGAAGTTTGAAAGATAATGTTGAGGACTTGTCAAAAAGTAAAAGAAAAATACAAAGAAATAGGAGAGATAAGATCAGTGCAGGAGATTCAACATCAAAATGTCCAGAAAGAGCCAAAACCGGTTTGGCTTGGTGGATAGAGCATCGGTCTGCGGACTGAAAGGTCCCAGGTTCGATTCCAGTCAAGGGCATGTACATTGGTTGCGGGCACATCCCCGGTAGGGGGTGTGCAGGAGGCAGCTGGTTGATGTTTCTCTCTCATCGATGTTTCTAGCTCTCTATCCCTCTCCCTTCCTCTCTGTAAAAATTCAATAAAATCTATTTTAAAAAAATGTCCAGAAAGAGAACAAAAAAGCAGAGGGAATAAAGCTACTTTTAAATAATATTTTAATTCCACAAAATAAAAGATAGAAGTTTCCAGATTACAGGTTACAACCTATGACCCTAGCCAGTATGGCTCAGTTGGTTGGGTGTCTCGTCCTGTGCATTGAAAGGTTGTTGGTTTGATTGGCAACCAATCGATGTTCCATTCTCATATTGATATTTCTCTCTCTCTCTCCCTTTCCCTTCTTCTCTCTCTAAAAGTCAATAAAATATTTTTTAAGTTACAACCTGTGTATTATAAAGTTTTAAATAATTACCAATTCTTACAAATTTTGAAATCTTAGAACATCAAAGTTAAGAGAAAAGCTCTCAAAAGCCTAAGTGAAGGGAATAAAAATAGATCACATCCAGTCTATCTAGAATAAGTTCATTGGAAAATAAAAATGCACCAAAACAATATTGTCACAAGTCAGAGGGGAAATTATTTCAGCCTAAAACCTATACTTGGACAAATTATCAATCAAGTGTAGGACAAAGAGAAGAATTGCAAGAAGCAAGTTTCAAATATTTATTTTCCATGCACACTTCTAGAATAATTAAAGAATGTACCCTTCAAAATGAGGAAGCAAACCAAGAAAAGGAATACATAAAATGAAGACAAGAAAGGAACTTACACAGGAGGGAGGCAAAGAACCAGAAGGGCAGCTGGCTCAGCAGAGCTAGACAACAGCTAGTACAGAAGGGAGCAGGGGAGGAAGGTCTCCAGGGAAGGAGGAAAAAGAACAGGTTTAGGTTATCTGATGGGTTTCACTACCTGGAAAGAATTTTACAAATTTTTTTGTAGTATTTAGGTAAAATCAGTGATATGCAGCATAGACAACTGAGTAAATAAAAATGCACGTATACATGTATCAACATGAATTATTTTCAAGAATAAAATGTTAAAAAGCAAGTCATAGAATTATATTAGGATATAATAACTTTTATTAATTATACATAAGTTCTTATATATAAAACACAAACATATTACCTATTATCTGTTGAAATATGTAAATGAAGTTTAAAGCATTAAAAATGGATTGGAATGATATAAAACTTCATCATTTTATTTTCCTCTGATTAATAAATAAGGAAATTAGGACTGAGGATCAAGGACAGAGAATTTCTACTTAATCTTTCTGTATTATGCATTTCATTTTTATAAGAGGCAATGGAGAATAGTGGTTATTAGCTCAAATTATTCAGCCAGATTCTCTGGATTCATATTCCTGCTCTACTTACTAGTTGAATGACCTTCAACATATAACTTTACCACTGTACTACTCCTTAGCCTCATTTATACAACAGTGTCATTCATTGTGCTGAAGTCATAGAATTGTTGTGAGGGTCAAATGAATCTATATATATTAAACATTTTAGAATAATGACTACTGCAAGGATAATATATTTACTATATATTTAATTACTTGGGGAAATATTTGAAGCAAATTAATGATATTCAGTTCTAATGTTGTATATGTAGAGATTTGTAATGTGGGTCCATATATTTCTGAGCTGCTTTTCACTCAATTTTTTAAAAAAAAGACCTGTAGAATTAAGCTAAAAGAAGAACACACAAATATTTACCCCCTAGAAAGAAATAAAATGTTCTAAAAGTTTAAATG
Source organism: Cnephaeus nilssonii (assembly GCF_951640355.1). Taxonomy (NCBI): domain Eukaryota; kingdom Metazoa; phylum Chordata; class Mammalia; order Chiroptera; family Vespertilionidae; genus Cnephaeus; species Cnephaeus nilssonii. The sequence continues at coordinate 76,467,777 of NC_137084.1, forward strand.
AAAACTTCCACTTTTAGCCAGGCTATAATAACTGAGTCTAGATTTACCCTCTACTCCAAACAGCTAGAAAATTGAACTAAGTGTATGAAACACTGGTTTTACAGACATTGGACAAGAAACAGAATGCAGTAATCCTTGAGAAAAGAGAAACAAAGTGAGTCCTATGATTGTCCTACATCATTGCCTAGAGACAGTTCCCAGGCCGCAGAGCAGAGAAGGGAAATTCAAATAGAGCCCGACATTTTCTCTGAGTTAAGGAGAGTGAGACTGGAGTTCAGAAAGACAAAGGTAGCTAGAATTTATAAGGAAGAACACTGGAGAGAGAGTAACTGCACAGAGAAAGAGTACAGAGATCTACAGGTGGGGGTTCTCAAAATTTTGGCTGACTAGTAATCCACACATACATGACCTGAAACTCTACAAGGAAACAAGTAGGCCAAACAATTTCAGAGCTCACATTGGGTTACAAATAGTCCATATTATTACCAGTAACTGTTGGAGATTTTACAATTTATGGAGCATCAGATAGAGTATTCAGCAGGATATCTCCTTTGTAGTAAGACTAACTAACCCTAGATTAAAGACATCTCTGAACCCACCCTCATAAAGTATGAAAGTAAACCTCAAAGGTTTTAAATAACTTTACTGTGTGACAAAGGAAAGTCCAACACTTTCTAAAGAAATACAACAAAATCTAGCAGTCACCAGCATAAAATTCACGAGGTCTGGCATCCAATTCAAAATTTTCAAGCATATAAAAAGCAGGAAAATATAATCTATAACCAAGAAAAAGTCAATTATTAGAAATGTACCCAGAAATTATAAAAATTGATAGAATTATCAGACAAGAATATCAGAACATCTAGTATAAACATATTCCATATGCCCAAGAATGTAGATTAAAAATGAACATTTTAAAGAAACAAGTGGAAAACATTAAAAAAAACACCAAATGGGACTTCTAGAAACAAAAAAAATTAAGATCTGAAACAAAAAAATTCACTAGATCAGATTAATAGTAGAGTAGGTACTGCAGGAAAAAAAAGGCAAAATGGAACATGGAAGGCAAACAGCAAAAAAAAAAAAAAAAGTAGAGCAAGCAACCAATGAAAAACTATCAAGCAGTCTAAAATTTATGTAATTTAAGTCTAAGAGAGAAGGGAGAGGGAACAACAGAAAAGCTATTTGAAGAAATAGTAGCCAAAATATTTTTACAGTTTATGAAAATGATAAATCCACAGGTCTAAGAATCTCAAAAAAAGCCCAAGAAGAATAAAAACACAAAGAAATACACAAAGACACAGAATAGCCAAACTTCTGAGAGCTGAGGACAAGGAGAAAAATCTTAAAAGCAGACAGAGAAGAAAAATAATAAGACATTACTTACAGAGAAAGAACAATAGGAAATTCATAGACTTCTCATCAGAAGCTATGTAAACCAGAAAATGGAGTAGTATCTTTTTTAAAGTATGAAAAGAAAATACTGTCAATATACATTTTCATGCTCAGAGACCATCACTACAAGAAATGCTAGAAGTAGTACTTCAGATAGGAGAACAGTAATACCTGATGTAAATTTGAGTCTCTCAAAGAAACAAAGAACACCAGAAACTGTAAATATGGATGACTATAATTTATTTTCATTTTTAATCTCCTTAAAGGATAATTAAAGAAAAAGCATGATAATACATTACCATAGAAAAACTATGGCAATGTATTAGGATGCTTAAATACATGTAGAAGGAAAATAAATGACAATTTTAAAAGGGACTGAATACGAGAAGGTGCTCATTATCACTACATTAGAGAAATGCAAGTTGAGACCACAAGATACCACTATACACACATTAGGATAGCTATTATCAGAAAAATGAAAAATAGTGAGTGTTGAGTTATAGTCGTGTTCTCCGAGTTCGCGTCTTTGCCAGTGCTGCCCGGATGGCCTCCCAAATCCGCGACCCAGCCACTGCCAGCATCACTGCAGCTTGTACAGGAGCCGAGCCCAGCGGGGACGCTGCCCAGGCCAGGTGGGCAAGAGGTTACAGCAGGAGCTGATGACCCTCATAACGTCTGGTGACAAAGGAATTTCTGCCTTCCCTGAATCAGACAACCTTCTCAAATGGGTGGGGACCATCCATGGAGCAGCTGGCACAGTATACGAAGACTTGAGGTATAAACTCTCCCTAGAGTTCCCCAGTGGCTACCCGTACAATGCACCCACGGTGAAATTCCTCACGCCCTGCCACCACCCCAACGTAGACACCCAGGGTAACATCTGCCTGGACATCCTAAAGGACAAGTGGTCTGCCCTGTATGACGTCAGGACCATCCTGCTCTCCATCCAGAGCCTGCTAGGAGAACCCAACATCGATAGCCTGTTGAGCACACAGGCTGCAGAGCTCTGGAAAAACCCCACAGCCTTCAAGAAGTACCTACAGGAAAACTACGCAAAGCAGGTCTCCAGCCAAGAGCCCTGACCTGGGCTGTCCAGCCTGTCTCCTTGGGCTGTCTTTTTACTTTTTTCCTTGGATGGTCTGTCCTTGCCTTGATTTCTGTATAGGACTCTATCTTCAGCTGTGGTGTCATATTTGCTTTGTGTCTGTTTTTTAAATTAAGTCTCTGGTTGAGCCCCTGTGATGAATATATTAAATAAATACATTTTGAATTAAAAAAAAAAGAAAAATAGTGAGTGTTGGTAAGGATATGGGAAAGTTGGAACCTCTGTGCACTATTGGTTGGAATGTAAATGGTGCAGTCACTGTGAAAAACAGTTTGGCAGTTCCTCAAACACTTAGACATAGAATTACCATATGATTTGGCAATTGCACTCCCAGATTATACAAAAAAAAAAAAAATTGAAAGCAGGAGCTTAAAAAGGTACTTGTATACAAATATGCATAACAACATTGCTCATAATAACTGAAAGTTGAAATAAGTCAATGTTTATCAAGAAATGAGTGAATAAAAATACCATATATATATATATACTAGAGGCCCGGTGCATGAAATTCGTGCACGGGGGGGGGGAGGGGGGGGGCTGTCCTTCAGCCAGCCTGCACCCTCTCCAATCTGGGACCCCTCTCACAATCCAGGACTGCTGGCTCCCAACTGCTAGCCTGCCTGCCTTCCTGATTGCCCCTAACCGCTTCTGCCTGCCAGCCTGATCACCCCCTAACCACTCCCCTGCCAGCCTTATTGATGCCTAACTGCTCCCCTGCCAGCCTGTTTGCCCCTAACTGCCCTCCCCTGCAGGCCTAGTCACCCCTAACTGCCCTCCCCTGAAGGCCTGGTCCCCCCCAACTGCTCTCCCCTGCACCTTGCAGGCCTGGGTCCCTCCCAACTGCCCTTCCCTGCAGGCCTAGTCGCCCCCAACTTCCCTCCTCTGCCAGCTTGGTCACCCCTAACTGCCCTCCCCTACAGGCTTGATCACCCCCAACTGCCCTCCCTTGCAGGCCTGGTCCCTCCCAACTGCCCTCCCCTGCTGGCCATCTTGTGGCGGCCATCTTGTGTCCACATGGGGGCAGCCATCTTGTGTGTTGGAGTGATGGTCAATTTGCATATTACTCTTTTATTAGTTAGGGTAGAGGACTGGTGCATGGGTAGGAGGTGGCTAGTTTGCCCTGAAGGATGTCCCGGATCAGGATGGGGGTTCCCTTGGAGCGTGGGGTGGCCTGGGCGAGGGGCCTGTGGTGGTTTGCAGGCTGGCCACGCTCCCTGGTGATCCAAGCGGAGGCCCTGGTATCTGGGTTTATTTATCTTCTACAATTGAAATTTTGTAGCTTGGAGCAGAGCCAAGCCTTCTGCTTACTCCGTGGCAGCAGCCATTTCTGTTGGGATTTATGTATCTTTTGTAATTGAAACTTTGTAGCCTTAAGCGGAGGCTTGGGCTGGCCAGGGTGTGTGGAAAGCTTGGCTTCCTCCATTGCCGAGGGCAACCCTAGCCTCCTGCTCTTTCCAGCTTCGTGGCTGCTGCCATTTCTGTTTGGATTTATGTATCTTTTATCACTGAAACTTTGTAGCCTTGAGTGGAGGCCTAGGACAGCAAGGGCAGGTAGAAAGCTTGGCTTCCTCCATTGCTGGGGAAACCCAAGCCTCCCTTCTGCTCTCTGTCTCCGTAGCCATCTTGGTTGAGTTTATTTGCATATTTGCTCCTAATTGGCTTGTGGGCGTGGCTTGTGGGCATGGCTTGTGGGTGTAGCGGAGTGATGGTTAATTTGCATATTACTCTTTTATTAGATTAGATAGATAGATATAATGGAATAATATTATAGCCTTAAAAAGGAATAAAATTCTGTGTGCTACAACATAGGTAAACCTTGAAAACATTATGCTATGTGAATAAGCCAGAAACAAAAGAACAAAATTATAGAATTCCACTTATATGAGGTACCTAGAATAGCCAAACTTCTGAGAGCTAGAATAGGCAAATTCATAGAGACTAAAGATAATCAAGTGGCTGGAAAGAGGAGGGATACAGAATTATTATTTAATGGGTGTAGAGTTCCTGTTTGTGATAATGAAAGTTTGTAGAACTGAATAGTGGTGATGGTTGGTTAACATTGTAAATGTACTTGATGACATTGGATTGTACACTTAAAATTATTTAAAATGGATCAATAAGGAAATAGAAGAATTGAACAACACTATAAACATTGAATCACACAGACATATACAAAACATTCCCCAAACAAAGTACACATTTTTCTCAATTGCACAGGGAACATTCTCTGAGATACACCATATATTAGGTCATAAAATAAATCTTAATAAATTTTAAAATATTTAAACCACACAAGTATCTTCTCTGATCACAACATAATAAAAATAGAAATCAATAGCAAAAGAAAAACTAGAAAATCCAAAAATATGTAAAAATTAAACAATATATTCTTTAAAAAACAATGTCTCAAAGAAGAAATTAGATTGGAAATTAGAAAATATCTTTAGACAAATGAAGATGAAAACAAAACATGCCAAAAGTCATGAGGATGCAGCAAAAGCAGTACTAAGAGGGAAATGGATAGTTATAAAAGAGTATTCAAAAAAAAGATCAACAACTTAACTTTTCACCTTCAGAAACTGGAAAATAATCAAGATTAGAGATACAAACAAAGTAGAGAATAGAAAAACAATAGAGAAATCAACTAAGCCAACATTTGGTTCTTTGAAAACACCGCAAAATTGACAAAACTTTAACTAGATTAAGTAAATAGATAGAGGGGAGGGACTCAAATAGCTAAAATCAGAAATAAAAGAAGGGACATTAGAAATTATTTCCAAAATAATAAGGATTATAAAAGAATACATCAATAATTATATAATGAAAAATTGGATAACCTAGATGAAATGGACAAATTCCTAAAAATCATACAACCTACCAAGACTGAATCATGAAGAAATAAAAAATCTGGATGTATCTATAACTAGTAAGAAATCGACTCACTAATCAAAAAACCTCCCAAAAAGAAAACCCCAAGAACACATCGCTTCACTGGTGAATTCTACCAAACATTTAAGAAGAATTAATACCAATTCTCTCTGAACGCTTCCAAAATAATGAAGAGGAGGAAATAGTTCCTGCCCATTCTATGAGGCCAGAATTATCCTAATACCAAAACTAGACAAAGACACTATAAGAAAGAACAATTACAGATCAATGTTTCTGATTAATATTGATGCAAAAATTCTCAACAAAATACTAGCAAACAGAATTCAATAGCACCTGAAAAGGATCACCATGACCAAATAGGATTTATTCCTGGAATACATGAATGATTCAACAATTAAAATATCAATTGTTGAAGTGTACCTCATTAACAAAATGAAGGGAAAGGACGACATGATCATGTCAATTGATGCAGTAAAAGCATTTGACAAAATCAACACCCTTTCATAATAAAAGCACTCAAAAATCTAGGAATAGAAGGAAACTACCTCAACATACCAAAAGCCACATACGAAAAGCCCACAGCTAAGATCACATTCAATAATGAAAATCTGAAAGCTTTTTCTCTAATATCAGGAACAAGACAAGTGCTTTCATCACTTCTATTCAACATGGTACTAGATGTCCACTATAATAAAGGCAGGAAAAAAAGAAATAAAAGGCTTCCAAATTGGAAAGAAACCAGTAAAATTATCTCTGTTCACAGATGACATAATCTTTTATGTAAAAACCTAAAGATTACACACACACACACACACACACACACACACACACACACGCACGCGCGCGCGCGCAAGTGCTTGCATGCATGCACAAAACTGTTAAAACTATTAAGCTAATACAAAACAAATTGCAGGATAAATAATCAACATGCAAAAATCAATAGTGCTTTTATACACTAACAATGAATAATCTGAAGAGAAAATAATTCCATTTATAATAGTATCAGAAAGTATAAAATAGTTAGGAATAAATTTAATTAAGGAGCTGAAAAACTTGTACACTGAAAACTATAAAACCTTCCTGAAAGAAATTAAAGAAGACACCAATAAATGGAAAGACATCCCATGTTCATGATTTAGAAGAATTAATATTGTGAAAATGTCAATACTATCCAAAGTGATCTACACATTCAATCCAATCCCTATCAAAATCCCAATGGTGTATTTTGCAGAAATTAATAACCCACGCTAAAATTCATATAAAATATCAAGGGATTCTAAATAGCTAAAACAATCTTGAAAAAGAAAAATGCATTTGGATGTCTCACACTTGCTGATTACAAACCTCTTACAAAGCTACAATAATCAAAAGTATGATATTAGAGGGGACATATGTAATACTTTCAATAATAAAGATTTTTTTAAAGTATGATATTAGCATAAAACCAGATGTGTAGCCCAATAGAATAAATAGAAAGCCCAGAAATAAACCCTCATATATATGATAAAATTATTTTTTTCTTCTTATGGTAGTTATTTTTATTATTATTATGAAAAACATATAACATACAATTTTCCATCTTTTTTTCCATTATAGTTCACATTCAATATTATTCTGTATTAGTTTATAACCACAACATGGTGGTTAGATAATCATATACTTTACAGAGTGGTCCCCCTAATATTTCAAGTACCCCCCTCCCCCCGGCCCATACATAGCTATTACAATATTATTTTTTTTCCTCCATTGAACTCTCTCTGGCCATTTCCACCCCCAAACACATGTCCTTACCCCCTAGTGACTGTGTCCATTGGTAATGATTATATGCATGCATACAAGTCCTTTGGTTGATCTCTTACCCCCACCCCTATCTCTTGCCTTCCATCTGAGATTTGACTGTCAGTTCAATGCTTCTCTGTCTCTGGATCTATTTTTGTTCATCAGTTTATGTTGTTCATTATATTCCACAAATGAGTGAGATCATGTGATATTTATCTTTCTCCGACTGGCTTATTTCACTTAACATAATGGTCTCCAGATCCATCCATGCTGTTGCAAATAGTAAGAGTTCCTCCTTTTTTACAGCAGTGTAGTATTCCATTGTGTAGATGTATCAAAGTTTTTTAATCCATTCACCTGCTGATGGGCACTTAGGCTGTTTCCAAATCTTAGATAAAATTATTTTTGACAGGGCCTTTAAGACCATTCTATGGGGAAGGACAATCTTTTCAAGAAATAGTGTTGGGAATCTGGATATTCACATGCAAAAGAATGAAGTTGGAATTTCATCATACATCATATATAGAAATTATCAAAATGAATAACCTGAATGTGAGAACTAAAACTATAAAACTCTTAGAAGAAGAAAAAGAAAACAGGGGAAAGCTTCATGACATTGGATTTGGCAATGATTTCTTGAATATTATACCGAAAGCATAGGCAACAAAAGAAAATATAGGAAAACTGGTCTACATCAAAATTTAAAACTTCTGTGCATCAAAGAATGCAATCAACAGAATGAAAAGTAACTACAGAATGGGAGAAAATATTTGAAACTTACATATCTCATAAGGGGTTAGCTTACAAATATATTATAAACTCCTATAACTCAACCACACACACACACACAATCTTAGTTAAAAAATGGCAAAAGATTTGAATAGATATTTCTCCAAAGACAATATACGAATAACCAATAAGCACATGAAAAGATGCTCAATGCTAAAAATCAGAGAAATGAAAATAAAAAAAATACAATGGGATACCACCTTACACCAATTAAGATGGCTACTATAAAAAAAACTGAAAATAATAAATGCTGACAAGGATGTGGAGAAATTGGAATCCTCGTGCACTGTTGATGAGAATGTAAAATGGTGTAGCTGCCATGAAAAACAGTATGGCAGTTCCTTAAAATTTGAAAATAAAGGTGCCATGCCCTAGCCGATTTTGCTCAGTGGATAGCGTGTTGGCCTGCGGACTGAAGGGTCCCAGGTACAATTCCGGTCAAGGGCACGTGGCCGGGTTGTGGGCTCGATCTTCAGTAGGAGGCATGCAGAAGGCAGCTGATCAATGATTCTCTCTCATCATTGATATTTCTATCTCTCTCTCCCTCTCCCTCCCTCTCTGCAACCAATGAAAGTATATTAAAAAAGAAGAAGAAGAAGAAGAAGAAAAGAAAAGAAAGGTACCATATGATCCAGCAATTACACTTTTGGGTATACTCAAAAGAACTGAAAGTAGGATCTCAAACAGGTGTTTGTATACCTATATGCAACAGAGTATTATTTACAACAGCCAAAGGGGGAAGCAATTCAAGTATTTAGTCACAGATGAATGGATATACACATGCAATGAACTATTACTCAGCCTTTAAAAAAAAGAAAATTCTGACACATGGTACAACATGGATGAACCCTCAGAATATTTTGCTAAGTGAAATGAGTCAGTCATAAAAAGACAAATACTGTTATTCAAGTTTCTATGGTCAAACTCATAGAGACAGGACATAGAATGGTGGTTGCCAGAGGCTGGGGAAGGGGAAATCAGGGAGTTGTTTAATGGCTATAAGTTTCAGTTTTGCAAGTTCTGGAGATTGGTTGCAGGACAATGTGAATGTACTTAACACCACTGGATTGTATACTTAAAAATGGTTAAGATGGTAAGTTCTATGTGCATTTTACTACAATTTAAAATAATTTAAAAATCCTAAATAAATGAACAGGAAAAATAACACCAAAAATATGAACTGAGATCAAAGAAGTAATTGAAAACAAACACTGATAAATATAAGTATAAGTATGAATACATAATATAATAGCTATTAAATATAAATATTGTCTCTATAAAGTAATGTCATAACCTTATAGGGGTTTTAGCAGCCAATTGCCTTAACCATTCAGCCTCCTCATCAGATGCCTACAGTATTTTCTAAAAGTTCAGAATTAAAATTTTGATAAAATGGTACCAAAAAAAACATTTTTAAGACAAAAATATTCATATGACAGGAAAGATCTTGGACAATAACTAAAGGAAGATGTGGCATGGAGGGAAGGTTATGGATCTTGGTTTGGGGACATTGGAGGTTTTTGCTGTTTGTTTTGGTCTTTCTTTTCTTGTTTTTGTTTATAGGAGAGTAGAGTTTTGAGTATGTTTTTAAGCTGAGGAGAAATAACCAGTAGAGAGGAAGAGATTGAAAATAGAGGAAACTTCTGAGAATACCATTCAGGAAGAGCTTGTGCAGATACCCTAGGCTGTCCATAAGGAACATTTAAGTGTAGAGTCCTCCTAGGCTCAAGCCAAACTCACTGTCAGCAAGGACACGTTTTTCTGGGGGGGAGAGCTGAAGCTGTGCCCAAGTGTCCCTGAATAATACCTCTGCCTGCAGCTTTCCAGCATCCCAAAAGTCCACTTGTCTCAGGAACTCCTCCCACTGGTTTAATGCCTTCTATCTGGAAAATTCTGGTCCTAGGTATGAGCTGAGAACCACCATAGCCAATGTCCTCTAACCATGGAAGTGATCATGCTTCTGCCACGTGAGTTGGAACATTTATAATCTCGGTAAGCTGGCACCAATCAATGTGGTAACTTCATATTATTTGTCCCATTTGAGCATCACTGTAGACTTGTGGTCTCTCATAAACTTAACTTGTTATAATTACCACGGTCATTATTTATTTTTTGAAGCTCACATTATTACAGTTTAGTTCATTTCAAGTTATCATGCCCCAAACACAGAATCAGCTATTCTCCAAGAAAATTTGGCTCTAATTTGTGGAAATGATATTAGAGACCCAAATGTGCTTACAGAGAATTAAATTGTTTCAAATGAGCATATGAGGTAGTTTGGTGACATCAGAAAAAAATAATCTTAAGAAATTATCTTTTTTTTTCTTCAAAAAAGTGTTATTATTTTCAATTTGCCTCTACTTCTACTAATTTTTTTTTTATCTTGCTCTAAATGTAATGTACCATGCTATATAGTGCTATACCAAATCATTTCAAGACAGGCCTGTAAGCCAGAATAAGTGGGATAGGGAAACTGAGACAGATAGTTAAACAGCAGTTTGCAGCCATCTATCAAATCCTATCTTCCCGAAACCAGGGACACTTAAGAGTAAATGGTTTGCACTTCTCCTCCCAACCAAAGGGTAAATAGCTTAAATCACCCTACTTGGGGAGACAGCAGAAATCCAATTAGTGCCACTTGCCAACCACACCCAAGGGCAGATCAAGTTAAAGGAATAAATCTCATTTTGGTCCACCAGCATAAGGCTGATGAGTATTCTATTGAGATCCTCCCCCTAAGACCTCCCCTAAATGCTCAGCCTTTAAAACCCCTCAAAATGCATGTCTAGCATGTGCTCTCCTTCCCAGGAGCATGCTCGCACCTCCCCCCCGCCTCCATCCGCCCTTCTTCTCCCACAGGCGTACATCTCCTAAACTCTAAGGGACCCCACAAGGCTTGCCACCAGGGCAGCAGTGGGCATGGCAGTCCATCCAGGGCAAACCCCCTGAGCCTGTCCCCAAGGTCCCCTCTCCTCTGGCTTCTCAGGGAGCCAAGGCAGCCAGCCGAGGCCGATCCCCAGCCTTCCTCGTCTTCCTGTCCGCAGCGTCAATGAGCGTCCTCTAAGACTCATCTGGACTCGTGTTGTGAACTTCTCCTGCATGAAGTCAAGAACCCACACACTACTGGCCGGCCCTAGACAGACTCACTCAGGGCCGGTCCCCTTTCCAGTAACAATTTGTCCAAACTATACTCTTGCCTTCAAATGTTAAAGTTCTCAGTTTCTTTTCCTTTTTGGCTTCTGGCTCCCGTACTGGAATTAGCTCCAAAATGTCCAGGTCTATGTGCTGTCCTTATCAATACCACTCAAGCACCAATTACCTAAACGGAAAAGACAGTCCCAACCTTCCTTCAAAGAAACACCAAAAGGTACCAACCGATTGAAGACACCTGGCATCTCCGGATGAATCCCAAACTCATCAGGGAGGGCAGTTCCATGTGGGGTGAGAGATGAGTCTGTGCCCGAGAGTCCCTCAACAATATCTCTGCAACAAGTAACAATAGCAAGAAAGGTGAGAACAGACAAATACCCGCTTCACAGGTTTTATATAAAACTCACCTCTAACTCTTCATTTTCATCATTAGGGCTTTTATTTAATTCATATCACAGGTAGCTTTAGTTTTGAACTGCCATTTCCTTTGGATAAATTGATATGCATTAGTTTTGCACTGGCCAGTCCAACTTTTCAAAATCCAATTAATATCAGAAAATGCAGCTAAAATAAAAATCAAGAATTATTAGTGATTTTTCATACTTTCCCCCAAAGTTCAAGTAGAACAATTTCTGTAAGGCCTTTAAAATGTATGCAATATTGGCTGGGCTCCTCAAGAATAAGAGACATTTTCAAACTCAAACAATAAGAGGCGTTGAAGGTGAACACATTTCAATCTCAGCGTTATGTCCTCATTACATTCTCATACCTAATGTCGACTTCAGAGACAATCAGAACAAATGTTGGCATTTTATCTTTACAGCAAGAAACCCAAATGTTTACATTGACCAAATATTTCCATGACTATAGTTTAAATTTTGTGATAACTACTCAAGCACAAGAAAAAGAAAATGTAGTCACTTTCTTCAGGTAACTTCGTGGGTAGGACCCAGTTAGAGCTACAAGGATAAATTGTTTTGCCAAATCCAAATCAAATTGATCGGATATTAAAACTATGTTTGACCTGGTTGGGACTAAGTTCATTATTTTTTTAAGGAAATCTTCACCTATTTGACCCCTAGGACCTTTATTACTTAGGGTAAACTACCTCCTTTGAGGCTAATAATAGTAGAGTTTTCCACTTTGCACATCCAAGTAGCTCTAAATAAAAAGATTTTCTTGGTTATCTGTGCTGTGCATTTAAGCAAGGGTTCGCTATCATGTGTCACTTCCCCCAGGACCACCAGCCTCTCAGAAGGTTGGAGGCCAGCTGACCTGAGCTGACTTTCTACCCACCTTTGGGCAGACTCACTCAGCCTCCCCTTGTGGGGCTCAACTTTCTGAGCAGTCCCTTACCTAAGCCAACAGTATCCCTTGTCTCACTCCTCTTTCAGAAGTTGGGAAACGTGGCTTCTCCACCATGTCCCATCTGATTCCTCTGTCATCTATCTCTGCCTCTTTAGCTCAGCTAAGCCCAGCTAGGGTGTGGCTGGACAGAAACTGCCTGGGAAACTGACTAAATGCAGACACTGCAGAAGTCATGGCCTCAGGCCAAGGTTCTAAAGCGACCCAAATAAAGTAGAAGAGAGTGTGGCCTTCCCAAACCACCAATCCTGGAGATAAACTTTTTAATTATAATTACCCAGGCTTGTGGCCATCTCTTCCTGTTTTTCATAGCTCCAGTCCAGAAAGGGCATATTTTTCTAAACCAAATTATGGCCACAGTTAGTCACTGGATTCTTTAGGTGAACTATCTAGAGACCATTTTAATTTGGTATTTTTAATATTCTACTTAAAAGTCACCTTTCTGAAGTATAAAATTATTTCTGAGACTCTACCCTCTGAAAGCCATTTTTAAAAACTCATTTGGCTTGCACAAAATGGTGAAAGCCAAGGTCATAGCTCTCAAAAGACTTTTCTATGAAAACAAAGATTAACTCACACATGTTAAAGTAACATAACACCAGCTCTTCCTTTTTTTTTTTTTTTAAGTCAGCCTCCCTCTCTATGGCTCTCATGCAACGGCCTTGACTAAAGCATTCTCAGGGCCCCATTTTCTCCTTGCTTTCCTGACAGTCCTCCAAAATCTAACCGTGGTGGTGGCGGATTGGTGTCAGTCATACTTCAGACACCAACTACAACTTTCTTGAGGATTCCAGATCTGCAAGAAGAAGCACACTGTATCAGTGTATTTGGCCAACAATTCAGAATCTTATTAGAAGAGAAACCGCACAGACACTCCAGTTGATTCTAAAACTTACCGCTTTCAAACACTGTGCCATTCACCATTTCACAGGCTTCCGCAGGAATCAGTGAAGAAGAGAAGTCATTTCCAGCCATCCCAAGCCAGGATGCTACACCTTAATCAGCTGGTAGGAAAGTAAATATCCGAGGAAACACCACCAGGTAGAAAACATCCAACTGCCTAAGAACGGGAACCTACACAACCATGGAAAACATCCAGCTTTGCACATTTCTTACAGGCACCTTTGTCCTCTTGCCCCTACACACATACCTCTATTCCCCCACCACCACCCACTTGCCAATCTCAGAATGAGGTAGATTTGTGAAGGCTGGAGTTACGACCACCTGGTGGGGGTGTGCTTTCTGACTGAAATGAAATGAAATGCGGCATTTCTTCAAAAGCCAATTATTTCCAACCTGTTCCATTCGAGTCAAACATGCTAAATGAGCATGTAACATATTGACTTTTGTGCCCTGTGGCATCTGGGCCACAAATATCCTGCTTATCATCACACATCTCCATAGCGCTTGCAAATCAGGACCCTCCCCAGCAGGGCACATGTGGCTCATTCATAGCTCAGTGTGGCCAGGAGACAGGCTGCCTGGTGCAACAGAGCCAGGTTCCCTGCCCTGCACTTCCGCACACGTGGACCTGCCACACCCACCCACCTGCCCATGAGCCACGAAGCCTTCTCACCTGCACCTGAACACGTGGCAGACAGCACCACACAGCCAGTGCCATTTCCTGTAAAAGGACATCGGCTGCCCAGGCACCGCCCAGGCAGGCAGGCAGTGAGGGCAGCCCCGATGAAGCCCAGTGGGAAAACCTGGGCTTTGCAATCAGACCAACCAGCATTGGAATCTTGGCTCTTTCACTAATTCCCTATAAGACCTGGGACACGTTACTTAACCTCTCAGCCTCGGTTTCCTTCCTTGAGATACGGAGCTGATAATGCCTATTATACGGTTTTTGTAATGATTAAATAATATAATGTATGGAGAGCTACTTATATATACCCAGTACTATAAGAACTTGAGAAAGTGTAGGCATTATTGTTTTTTTCAAAATAAATACTAACAATCTAGTAAATTTGATTGCTGACAGACTGTGCTTTCAATGCGTCTCTTCGCCACTTCTGTAAGTATAATGACAAACAAAAGGCAAAAAAATAAATTTCCTGAGTTCTTTAAAATGATCTCTTGCTGTGCCCCTTCTGGAAGATGCACAGCCACATCCTCCTCCCTCCCATCGCTCCCTGCATAACTCCCAGAAAGCAGGTGAAATGAGTTCCCTGACTCCTCCTTAGCACGCTCCACTCCTCACAAATTTTCTCATTTCCTGCTCTCTACTGGGTGGATCCTAATAGCTCTGCTCCCGATTATCAGCCAAGAGAAGAGCCTCCACTTTTCCCAGCTCCAGCAGGGAAACCCAGGCATCCAGCCGAGGGCACAGTACTCTCAGCTCAGTCCCTGAACCCATACACAGGTGTGGCATTAGCAATTCGACAGAAAAGCTGCATAATTACTTAGAAAGAGTGTCTTCTGATTGTCCTTTCCCTACAAGTGCAATCTCTCCTAATAACATCATCCAACTGAATGCTCCTAATTCAGTCAGAATGTATTTTAATTTTAACTGCTTCTTACGCTGGTGAGCTGTCACTGGAGTCTTTGATTTGTGATGGAAAATAGGGAAGCCATAAAGTATTTTGGTGACAGCTCCCTGATTAGGCAGCAATGCAGCAAAACAAGTTGTCACAATAAAACTGATTAATAAAGTTGCTAGAGTAAAACAAATTAATGCCACAAAACCTCTGCTGGAAATTACCTCCATATCTTGTGTATATGACTGATGTATTCCCTCAACTAGCAGAAGCTTACATCTCATGATCACTTCCAAGTCTGCACTTCGGATCTGAGATGGGCCAGTGGCCCTGTAGCAGAGTTGTAGCTGAAAACCCAGAGACAAATATGTCTCCAAATGTGGAGAAGACAGTCATTGACTTGATTTTTTTTTTCAGAGATGCTTCATTCCTACCTAATTATTTGGGAGGCTATTAGTAGCTGAAATATAATCTACAGCCAGAAAGTTTTAATGTAAAAGAAATAAAAAGACCATTGCATACAATGCTACCAGTGGGTCTGGAGTCCTTTATAAAGGACACTGCAGTTCTTGTATAGTCCTCTGTCTCAAGGAAAGACTTTGCCCACACTGGAGATGTCAATCATCGCACCTGTCCACCACAGTTCATTGTAACATAAATGGTGATGCTTTGCTGTGCAGAGGCCCATTCCCTCATAACCAAAGGTGATTGGACTGGGGATGGACATGCCCACCGATCCTGGTATAAAATGATGA
Source organism: Cnephaeus nilssonii (assembly GCF_951640355.1). NCBI lineage: Eukaryota > Metazoa > Chordata > Mammalia > Chiroptera > Vespertilionidae > Cnephaeus > Cnephaeus nilssonii. Next base: position 76,483,484 of record NC_137084.1, read on the forward strand.
GCTGGGCCAATGACATTCCATCTTTCCAGATTTTAACCAGGAAATACTGATATATATTGATGACAAAATGGGCCGGTTGATTGTGGGAGCTGAAGGTGAGTAAAGTACCATAAGGTAATGCAGAACCATTGAGTGTGTCGGCAAGCTGAAGTTATAAGGAAGCAAAAGCTCTGAGGTAGAGAAAAGGTGCAGAGTAAGACATGAAGAAGTCAGTGGGGCACCAAGAAGAGAAGGAGACAAGAGAGTTGGAGATCAACACCAATAGAAGAGCAACTTCCATTCCAGAAGGATCTTCGGGTTCAATTCCAGTTTGTAGTCTTAGAACAAAATCCTCTTTACTTGAGAAATCTGGACTGGGTCTCCTTCTTGTACACAGGATAACTGGTACAGGGGGAATGGAGAAGAAAAGGGAATCTGTATGAAAGTGAGGAGTGTTCAAACTACTCATCAGAACAGACACCACCCAGTATGCCGTACGATAGCATATCACCTGCATATCACACCTCAGCACATAGCAACGGGTGCTCATCCGTGGGAGCCCCACAACTGTGCTAGGCTTCGGGAATCATCTCAGCATTGAATAAAAAGAATAAAACACATCCCCACTAGAAGCTGATCATTGTAACTGGAATGGGTAGTTGATGCAGCAAAACCAGAGTCCAGTAGCAGGCTCCAGGCTTTGATGGCAATGAGCACACCACTCCTTCTTCTGACAAAATGCCACCCTCAGGAGACTTTAGTCATGCCTCCTTTGAGGGCAGAGATTCACATATTAGAGGGAGAAGTGATACAGAGTAGAGAGAGGTATTGTCACCAGGTCTAGACCCAAATAATATCCTAGGACAGTGGTCGGCAAACTGTGGCTCTGTTGACTAATGAGTTTGCTGACCACTGGGATAGGGTCTTAATCACAAGGAACAACAACAGCCTGTAATTATTGGAATCGAGAGTCTAGGTCAGTGGTCGGCAAACTCATTAGTCAACAGAGCGGCAAACCTCGCGAGCCGTGGTTTGCCGACCACTGTCCTAGGATCATAAGAACTGTGTTCTTGCCCTAACCAATTTGGCTCAGTGGATAGAACGTCAGCCTGTGGACTGAAGGGTCCCAGGTTTGATTCCGGTCAAGGGCATGTACTTTGGTTGCGGGCACATCCCCAGAGTGTACAAGAGGCAGCTGAATCGATGTTTCTCTCTCATCGATGTTTCTAATTCTTTATCCCTCTCCTTTCCTCTCTATAAAAAAATCAATAAAATATATTTTTTTAAAAAAGAAAAAAGAACTGTGTTCTTTCAGAGTCCTGAGGAATGAAGAGTCAGCACCTACACTAATGTGTGCTCTCTCATTCTATCTATCTATCTATCTATCTATCTATCTATCTATCTATCTATTCTATCTATCTCTCTTTCATACACACATACACACACACGCTTATGGCACAACTTATTTTTAAATGAAACTTTACATAAGAATATACTTGAGTTCACAAAGCTGAATTATCAAATATCAAATACTCCACTCATTCTGAACAATGTCCTGTTTAAAAATATAAAGCAATAAAGTTTTAAATGCTCCAGAGAATGAGTGTTTCATCTATCGTAGTACTGCTGTGCAATTCAGTACAAAGACCACAGATTTCTGAAAGTAAACATGGCAACTGGAAGGAACAAGTTCAACTCAAACTTAATTACAAAGCTAGAGCAAATATGCCACCTCCTTCAGAGAATTGATGGGGACATGGAATGAAGGACCAGAGTTGAGGGAAATTTAAGACAATTCAAATCTGTAAAGTTCTTTACAGCTCATAATGCTATCTCACCCACATCAGCTCATTTTGATCCTCCTCCTAAGAATTATATACTATTATCATTATCATCATCTCCATTTTATAGTGAAAGAAACAGGTTCAGAAGATCAAAAACTTTCCATTAAAAAGGGGCATCCTTTGTGCCGGCCAGACCCTTCCAAGCCACATGGGCAAAGTTTGCAGCTAGCCACAGGACCACATCCTGGCAGCTCCAGCAGAGCCTCTAACCCCTCTCCAGGTGACTGCTCTGCCTGCCTGGAAAGTCAGCACCATTGCAGCCCACCCACCAACCTTAAACAAACCATATTTAGCTTCTGGCCAAAATGCACGCTGGGGCCATATCCCACCCTGTTCCATCTTCTCCCACCCTTAATCCTTCCTTCCACTGCCCTCTTCCAAATCCAATCCTCTGAGAACCTTGGTAAAAATATAGGCCACTAGATTATCCATTCTTTCTTAAACATTTTCTCTACCTCCTGGCCTTAATAGCACTTGAATTTCTCTCTCTTGGGATGATGACCCTCTGCAGCTAAGAAACAGAGGCCCACTTTTTTCACTTAGCTATTTTGAACATGACTTGTTGCTCATACCTCCTTCCTTTGCTCATGATATTCTCTCTACCTGAAATGCTCCTCCTGCCACTCTATGCCACCCTCACTCCTACTCCTATATTCCTGCCACTTCTATAACTCACTCACCTGTCAAGAGGAATCCATGTCTTTTATGACCACCTCCTCTATCAAAGCTCCTCTTTCATAGACACACTAAACATTTAACTACAGTCATTTGTATATATACCTCTCTCCCCTACTATATTTCCATAGGGCAAAGATCATTTCTTACTTGTCTCTATATCCTCTGGCAGTGCCTGACACACAGTATATGCCAGATTAATAAAGTAGTATATTCGTCAAATAAATAAAAGCGAGAAAATGAATGGAAGTGGCTAGGCCAGGATTCCAATCTAAATCTTCTGATGCAAAACAAAATAATTAGCCACATCCAATGACAAAAACCTCATCAACAGCCTATGAAAAGTCACCCAGTCCCAGCAGGAAGAGCCACAAGCTGTGGATTGCTGATAACTCCAAACAGAGTACTCAGGGCCAATCAGAAACAGCATCTGACACTATCCTAAACTAGAGATTGGAGGTGTTGCAGATCTACTTAGTACAGTGGTCAGCAAACTGCGGCTTGCGAGCCACATGTAGCTCGCGAGCCTCCATTTGCCGCTCTGTTGACTAATGAGTTTGCCGACCACTGACTTAGTACATAGGCACAAAACCAAACAAGCAGCCAAAATGGGGAGACAAAAAAGTCCCAAACAAAAGAACAAGAGCATTATCCAAAAGAGGAGTTAAATGAAATGGAGATAAGAAATTTATCAGACATAGAGTTCAGAATAATGATGGCAAAGATGCTCAATAGCATGAGAAAGATATAGTAACTATGAAGAATGACCATGATAAAGAACTGATAAAGAACACAGTGGAAGGACTACACAGCAGATTAGGGAAAGTCGAGGATTGGATCAGTGAATTAGAAGACAGGGTAGGGGAAAAAAACCACTCAATCAGAGAACCAAAAAGAAAAAAAATAACAATTAAAAACACAGGAGGACAGTTTAAAGGAGCTGTGAGACAACATGGAATATAACAATATTTGCATCAGAAGAGTACCAGAAGGGGAAGAAACTGAGCAAGGGATGAGAATGTGTTTAAAGAAATAATGGCAGAAAATTTCCCTAACGTGGTGAAGGAAAAAGTCACACAAGTTCAGGAGGCACAGAGAGTCACGAGCAAGAAGAACCCAAATAGGCCCACACCCAGACACATCATAATTAAAATGCAAAAAAAATAAAAATAAAATAAAGACAAAGAGAGAATCTTAAAAGCAGCAAGAGAAAAGTAATTTGTTACCTATAAGGCTGTCAGCTCATTTTTTATCAGAAACTCTACAGGCCAGAAAGGAATGTCATGAAGTACACAAGATAATGAAAAACAATGATCTGAAACAAAGATACTACATCCAGCAAGGATATCATTCAAAATCGATGGTGAAATAAAGAGCTTCCAAACATATAAACAAACAAACAAACAAAAGGCTAAAAGAGTTTGTCACCATCAAACCAGACTGCAAGAAATGCTAAAGGGACTACTGTAATGAGAAGAAAGAGAGAGAGAGAGAGAGAGAGAGAGAGAGAGAGAGAGAGAGAGAGAGAGAGAAAGAGAGAGAAACATAGGCATAAAGAATTAAAATGGCAATCAATAATAACCTTAGGTGTAAATGGATTAAATGCTCCAATAAAAATGACAAAGGGTAGCTGAATGGATATGGAAACATGACCCAAATATTTGCAGTCTACAAGAGACCCATCTCAGAACAAAAGACTCACACAGGATGAGAGAGAAGGAAGGGATGGAAAAATTTTTCCATGCAAATGGAAAAGAAAAAAAAAAGCTGGGGTAGCAATATTCATATCTGACAAAATAGACTTCAAGGTGAAGGCCATCACAAGAGACAACAAAGGTCATTACATAATACTAATGGGATTGATCCAACAAGAGGATATAACCCTGGTAAATATATATGCACCCAATACAGAAGCACCTAACTATATAAAAAAACTTCTGAGGACTTTAAGGGAGAGATTGACAGCAATACAGTCATAGTAGCAGACTTTAACACCCCACTGACTTCACTGGATAGATCTTCTAGACAAAAAAAAACAAAAACAAAAAACAAACATTAACAAGGAAAAAGTGACTCTAAAGGACACACTGGATCAGATGGATTTAATTGATATATATAGAACATTTCACCCAAAGTTGCAGAATATACATTCTTCTCAAGTCCACCTGGGTCATTCTCAAAGATAGATCACATGTTAGGTCACAAAATAAGTCTCTACAAATTCAAGAAGATGGAAATCATATCAAGCATCTTCTCAGAACATAATGGAATGAAATTAGAAATCAAGTACAGTAAAATCACTCAAGAACATTCAAAAACATGGAGGCTAAATATATGTTCTTAAACAATGATTGGGTTACCAAGGAGATCAAGAAAGAAATCAAAAACTTCCTGGAGCCCTGGCCAGTTTTGCTTCATCCCACTAACTTAAAGGTCCCAGGTTCAATTCCGGTCAAGGGTATGTACCTCGGTTGCAGGCTCAATTCCAGGCCCTGGTCAGGACATCTGTGGGAGGCAACCAATGGATGTGTCTCTCTCGCATTGATGCTTCTCTCTCCCTTCCACTCTCTGTAAAAATCAACAGAAAAACATCCTCCTGTGAGAATTAACAACAAAAAAAGCTTCCTGGAAAAAAATGAAAATGAATGCAAAACAACCCAAAATCTCTGGGACACAGCAAAAGTAGTCCTGAGAGGGAAGTTCATAGCACTACAAGCCTACCTCAAAAAAAGAAAGAAAATAATAATAATAAACTAGCCCAACAACTTGAAGAATTATAAAGAGAATGACAAGAAAAGTGCAGAATAAGTAGAAAGAAGGAAATAATAAAAATTAGAGCAGAAATGACATAAAGACTAAAAAAACAATACAAAAGATCAATGAAACCAAGAGCTGGTTCTTTGAAAATATAAACAAGATTGATGAATCCTGAGCCAGACTCATCAATAAACAAATAGAGAGGACCCAAATAAACAAAATCAGAAAGAAAAAAAAAAAAACAGTGAGGTAACAACTGACATCACAGAAATACAAAGGATTGTAAGAAAATACTATGAACAACTATATGCTAACAAGCTGGATAACTTGGATGAAATGGACAAATTCCTAGAAAAATACAGTTTTCCAAAACTCAATCAGGAAGACTCAAAAATCTGAATAGGCCAATAACAATTAAGTAAATTGAAGCAGTAATCAAAAAAACTCCCAACAAACAAAGCCTTGGTTTGAACTGCTTCACAGGGGAGTTTTACCAAACATTCAAAGAACAACTAATACCTATCCCCCTCAAACCATTCCAAAAATTCCAAGAAGAAGAAACATTTCCAAGCTCTTTTGATGAGGCCAGCATTATCCTAATTCCAAAACCAGATAAAGACACTACAAAGAAAGAGAATTACAGGCAAATATCCCTGATGAATATGGATGCTAAAATCCTCAACAAAATATTAGCAAATCAGATCCAGCAATATATTAAAAGATCATACATCATGACCAAGTGGGATTTATTACAGGGCTGCAAGGCTGGTACAATATTTACAAATCAATAAACATGATATATAAACAAATTGAAAGACAAAAATCACATAATCATGTCAATAGATGCAGAAAAAGAATTCAACAAAATCCAACACTCATTTTTTTAATAAAAACTCTCAGCAAAGTAGGAATAGAGAGATCATACCTCGATAAAATAAAGGCCATATACGACAAACCTACAGCCAACATAATACTCAATGGGCAAAAACTATTAGGTGCACCGGTTAATAATGCAGATTTTTTTTTCAATAGGCGGAGTTACACATATGTTGATATATATGCGATTTGATATGTATGCTATTTTGTTGTATTGACAACAAGCTTCAAAACTTCATATGTCAAATTTTCTGAAAGTGTTAACATCATATATTTTTTACCCTTAAAAATGTCAAATTTCATGCCAAAAAAGAGCATTTGTGGGAAGTTTTAATTCATTATTTTGAAGAAAAGTGCTGCTGAAAGTTATCGTATACTTTGGGAAGCTTACGGTGAACATGCTCCATCTCAAGATACTTGTGACCACTGGTTTAAACACTTTAAAAGTGATAATTTCTATGTGAAAGACAAAGAATGTCCAGGTCAATTTGAACCACGCTTTGATCATAAAATGACCAGAATGGGCCAGAAGACACCGCAGTTATTTTGCTTCATGATAATACACCCTCACACACTTCAAAACCAGTTAAAGACACAATAAAAGATCTTGCCTGGGAAGTATTAACCCACCTGCCGTATTCACCAGACCTTGCTCCTTCAGATTACAACTTGTTCCAATCGATGGCACATGCACTTTCTGAGAAGCACTTCAAAATGTACGAAGAAGTGGAAAATTGGGTCTCTGAGTGGTTTGCCTCAAAACAAGAAAAGTTCTATTGGGACAGTATCCACAAATTACCTGAAAGATGGGGGAAATGTATAACTAGCAATGGACATTACTTTGAATAAAGCACTTTTGATGTTTCTCTTGAAATTATCATGTTTTCTTGGATTACAAAATCCGCATTATTAAACAATCTCATTTGCCATAGCAACAACAACAAAAATTAAGATATCTAGGAATTAAGTTAACCAATGAAATAAGACTTGTACTCAGAAAACTACATGATGTTGATAAAAAAGAGATAGAGGAAGATATAAACAAGTGGAAGAATATACCATGTTCATGGATTGGTAGAATCAACATCATTAAAATGTCCATACTACCCAAAGTAATCTATAGATTCAATGAAATACCTATTAAATTACCAACAGCATATTTCACAGATCTAAAACAAATACTCCAAAAATTTATATGGAACCAAAAGAGATCCCAAATAGCTGCAGCAATCTTAAGAAGAACAAAGTTGGAGGGATCACAATACCAGATATCAAGTTATACTACAAAGCTGCTGAATTAAAACAGCCTGGTAATAGTACAGGAACAGGCATATAGATCAATGGAACTGAAGAGTGATCCCAGAAATTATTTCAAGCCATTACTCTCAATTAATATTTAACAAAGGAGGCAAGAGCATACAATGGATTCAGGACAGTCTCTTCAATAAATGGTGTTGGAAAAATTGGACAGATACACGCAAAAAAATTAAACTAGACCACCAACTTACACCGTATATAAGAATAAACTCAAAATGGATAAAAGACTTAAATGTAAGATGTAAAACCATAAAAATCCTAGAAGAAAACACAGACAGCAAAATCTCAGACATCTCTCATAGCAATATGTTTGTGGATACATCTCCTGGGGCAAAGGAAATTAAGGAGAAAATAAACAAATGGGACTACATCAAAATATAAAGCTTTTGCACAGCAAGAGAAACCATCAACAAAATGAAAAGGGAGCCCACTGTATGGGAGAACATATTTGGCAATGATATACCTGATAAAGGGTTAATTTCCAAAATATATAAGGAACTCATACAATGTAACAAAAGGAAGACAATCCAATTAAAAAATAGGCAAAGGACCTAAATAGATAATTCTCCAAAAGTGGACATGTAGATGGCCAAGAGAGATGCAAATTAAAATGACAATGAGGTATCACCTCATACCTGTCAGAATGGCTACCATCAACAAATCAACAAATGACGTGTTGGCAAGGATGTAGAGAATAGGGAACCCAGGTACACTGCTGGTGGGAATGCAGACTGGTACAACCATTATGGAAAACAGTATGGAGTTTCCTCAAAATTTTAAATATGGAACTGCTGTTTGACCCAGTGATCCCATTTATAGGAATACTAGAGGCCCGGTGCACGAAATTTGTGCACGGAGGGGGGTTGTCCCTCAGCCCAGCCTGTACCCTCTCCAATCTGGGACCCCTCGAGGGATGTCCGACTGCCCGTTTAGGCCCGATCCCGGTGGGATCGGGCCTAAACGGGCAGTCGGACATCCCTCTCACAATCCAGGACTGCTGGCTCCCAACTGCTTGCCTGCCTGCCTTCCTGATTGCCCCTAACTGCTTCTGCCTGCCAGCCTGATCACCCTAACCACTCTGCTGCCAGCCTGTTTGCCCCCAACTTCCCTCCTCTGCCGGCCTGGTTACCCCTAACTGCCCTCTCCTGCAGGGTTGATCACCTCCAACTGCCCTCCCTTGCAGGCCTAGTCCTTCTCAACTGCCCTCCCTTGCAGGCCGGGTGCCTCCCAACTGCCCTCTCCTGCTGGCCATCTTGTGGTGGCCATCTTGTGTCCACATGGGGGCAGGATCGTTGACCACATGGGGGCAGCTATATTGTGTGTTGCAGTGATGATAAACCTGCATATTATTCTTTTATTAGATAGAATAGAGGCCTGGTACAGGGGTGGGGGCCAGCTGATTTGCCCTGAAGGACGTCCCGGATCAAGTGGGGGTTCCCTTGGGGTGTGGGGCGGCCTGAGCGAGGGGCCTGTGGTGGTTTGCGGGCGGGCCACACCCCCTGGCAACGCAAGCGGAGGCCCTGGTATCTGGAATTTATTTTCCTTCTACAATTGAAACTTTGTAGCCTGGAGCTGAGCCAAGCCTGGGGCTCCCTCCGAGGCCAGCAGCCATTTGTGTTGGGGTTATAATTGAAACTTTGTTGCCTTAAGCGGGTGGGCCCGGCCAGGGTGTGCAGAAAGCTTTGCTTCCCCTGTTGCCGGCGGCAACCCTGGCCTGCTCTCTCAAGCTCCATTCTGCCGCCATTTGTTTGAATTTGTTTACCTTCTATAATTGAAACTTTGTAGCTTGAGTGGAGGCTTAGGCCTGGCAAGGGCAGGCGGAAAGTTTGGCTTCCTCTGTTACCTAGGAAACCTTGCTCTCTGTGGCTGTAGCCATCTTGGTTTGGGTTAATTTGCATACTCGCTCTGATTGGATGGTGGGTGTGGCTTGTGGGCGTGGTTTGTGGGTGTGTCGGAGGTATGGTCAATTTGCATATTTGTCTATTATTAGATAGGATATCCTAAGAAGCCTGAAACACCCATCAGAAAGAATGTATGCACCCCTATGTTCATAGCAGCACAATTTACAATAGCTAAGATCTGGAAACAGCCCAAGAGCCCATCAGGACATGAATAGATAAAAAAAAGCTGTGGTACATTTATACCATGGAATAATATGCAACAGTAAAAAAGAAGGATCTCTTATCCTTTGAGACAGCTTGGAGGGACCTGGTGAGTATTATACTAAACAAAATAAGCCAGTCAGAGAAAGACAAGTATCACATGATCTCATTCATATGTGGAATCTAATGAACAAAATAAACTATTGAACAAAATAGATCCAGAGACGTGGAAACATGGAACAGACTCAAATCTCACAGGGAAGGTGGGAGTGAGTGGGAAGAGATAAACCAAAGAACTTGTATGCAATATGCATAACACATTCACATAAACAACAGGGTGGTGAAGGCCTGGGGTGGGGTTGAGGGGTAGGCTATAAGGGGTCAAAGAGCAAAAAAGGGGACATATGTAATACTTTCAACAACAGAGATTTCTTTTAAAAAGTCTAACCAATGAATGGAATGATGAAGAGAGTAACAAAGCAGGAAATCACTGTTGCTGGTCTGCCCTAACCCTCACCTGCCTCTACTGAGTGGTGCCAAAGGCATCGAGCCCCAGGCAGCACTGAAGCAGGTACTAAAGCCAGTGCTCACTGCCCTTGACCTCTTTAGGTCACTGTCACATTTCTTGTGGATCAGGGATCAGTTAGGCAATTACCTAATATTCAGAGAGGGAGGAAACTAAGAGATCATTTAGTTCTTCCTCTTCCTTTTAAATATGAATAAATAAAAGCACAGAGATATTAAGAAAGTTGTCCAGGTCACCCAGAAACTTAGGGTCAGAGCCTGACTCTAGATCCCCATATCCTCCCTCCTGGTCCTCTGCTCCTTCTTTGCTCTCAGCATCTCATGATGATCAAAACAGGAGGTCATTACCCTGGATTTCATTAAATCCACAGGAGCAGGACCTGGCACATACACCCAGATATCACAGAAAGGAAACTGCCAGAAGATGGCCAACAGGGGAGGGCATTTGGGAGGGACCAGGCCTGCAGGGGAGGGCAGTTGGGGGCAATCAAGCCTGCAGGAGTGGGCAGTTAGGGGTGACCAGGCCAGCAGAGGAGGGAAGTTGGGGGTGACTGGGCCTGCAGGGAAGGGCAGTTGTGGGGGACCAGGCCTGCAGGGGAGGGCAGTTAAGGATGACCAGGTCTGCAGGGAAAGGCAGTTAGGGGTGACCAGGCCTGCAGGGGAGAGCAGTTAGGGGCAAACAGGCTGGCAGGGGAGCAGTTAGGCATCAATCTGGCTGGCAGGGGAGTGGTTAGGGGGTGTTCAGGCTGGCAGGCAGAAGTGGTTAGGGGCAATCAGGAAGGCAGGCAGGTGAGCAGTTGAAAGCCAGCAGTCCTGGATTGTGAGAGGGATCCCAGATTGGAAAGGGTGCAGGCTGGGCTGAGGGACACACACACACACACACCCATGCATGAATTTCTTGCACCAGGCCTCTAGTTAAGTACAGAATTCTTGGTTGGAAATTATTTTCCTCTCAGATTTTGAAAATATTGCTTGATTGTCTTTTAGCTTCCAATGTAGCTATCCTCAATAGTCTGAAATTTTACAGTAGGTCTATTCTCATCCATCTACTTGATGTAGGTCTATTCTCATCCATAGTGCTACTTCTGGAAATTCATTTTGAGGAATTTTTTTTAATCCTCACCCAAGGATATTTTTCCATTGATTTTTAGAGGAAGTAGAAGAGGGAAAGACAGAGAGAAATATCGATGTGAGAGAAATGTATCAATTGGTTGCCTCCTGCACGAGCCCTGACCAGGGCCCGGGCTGGGGAGGAGCCTGCAGCCAGGTACATGCCCTTGGCTGGAATCGAAATCAGGACTCTTCGGTCCCCAGGACAATACTCTATCCACTGAGCCAAACTGTCTAGGGCCATTTTGAGGAATTTTTACTAAATAACATTTTTTGGTAATTTTTTTCCCATCTGACTTATTCCTTCTGGATTCCCATTATTCAGATGTTGTAGCTCCTGAGGTATTTTGCTTTGATTTCCTATTTTTCATCTGTCTTTTTGCTCTACTCCAGGGAGATTTACCCAACCCAACTTTATTATTTACTCATTCATTCTCTCAACAAGTTTTTGTTGAGTCTTACTATATACAAAGTGATGCCCAAGGTGCTGGAAATACTTCTTTGAAAATAAGAAATCTCTGTCATTATTGATCATACAGTCTTTGGACCCTACTATTGAGTTTGGTTTCTGCTACCAAATTCTAAGTTTTCAAGAGTTGTTTGTAATCTTTGAGTGTTCCTTCTTCAAAACATCATATTTTGATTTTTGGCTGTACTGTTTTCTCTTATCTTTGAGCATTTTGATAGACTTTTTTGAAGTGTTTTCCTTTCTACCCAGTTTCCATCTCTTCAAAGTTGCCTTTGTTTTGGTTTACATCTTTCATAATAGATTCCTCAAATATTGTGCCTGCTCATATTTAAAAGTAGCATGCTTCAACATCTCTAATCATCAAGAAAATGCAAATCAAAACCAAAATGAGATAACACCTCACACCTTTTAGGATGGCTACTATCAAAAAGTTAAGAAATAATAAGTGTGGGCAAGGAGGTAGAGAAAAGGGAATCCTTGTGCACTGTTGGTGGAGATGTAAATTAGTTCAGCCACTATGGAAAATAGTATGAATATTCTCAAAAAATGAAAAATAGAACTCATTTCTGAGTACTTATCTAAAAAAAAAAAAAACCCCAACTCAAAAATTATATGCATCCTTATGTTTATTGTAGCACTATTTACAATAGCCAAAACATAGAAGAAACCTCAGTGTCCTTTGATGGATAAATATATAAAGAAGATAGATAGATAGATGATAGATAGATAGATAGATAGATAGATAGATAGATAGATAGATAATAGATAGATAGATATGAATATTATTCAGCAATAAAAAGAAGAATTTTTTTTTCATTTGCAAAAACATGGATGGATGTAGAGGGCATTATGCTAAGTGAAGAAAGAAAAAGAAAGAAAGAAAGAAAGAAAGAAAGAAAGAAAGAAAGAAAGAAAGAAAGAAAGAAAGAAAGAAAGAAAGAAAGAAAGAGAGAGAGAGAGAGAGGAAGGAAGGAAGGAAGGAAGGAAGGAAGGAAGGAAGGAAGGAAGGAAGGAAGGAAGAAAGAAAGAAAGAAAGAAAGAAAGAAAGAAAGAAAGAAAGAAAGAAAGAAAGAAAGAAAGAAAGAAAGAAACTATATGATCTCACATATGTGTGGAATGTAAAAGAGGGAGAGGGAAAAGGAGAGGGAGGGAGAGGGAGAAGGAGAGGGGAAGGAGAGGGAGAGGGAGAGGCACAGGGAGAGGCACAGGGAGAGGGAGAGGGAGAGGGAGAGGGAGAGGCACAGGGAAAGGGTGAGGCACAGGGAGAGGGAGAGGGAGAGGGAGAGAAGGGGGAGAGGGAGAGAGAGAGGCACAGGGAAGGGGAGAGGGAGATGAAAAGGGAGAGGGGGGAGAAGGAAAAGGAGAGGGAGAGGGAGATGAACAGGGTGAGGGAGAGGGAGAGGGAGAGGCACAGGGAGAGGGAGAGGCACAGGGAGAGGAAGAGGGAGGGGGAGGGGAGAGGGAGAGGAAAAGGGAGAGGGAGGAGGAGAGGGAGAAGGAGAGGAAGAGGGTGGGAGAGAGGGAGGGGGAGAGGAAGAGGGAGAGGAAGAGGGAGGGGGAGGGAAAGGGGGAGAGGGAGAGGGAGGGGAGGGGGGAGAGGGAGAGGGAAAGGGAGGGGAGGGGAGAGGGAGAGGAAAAGGGAGAGGGATGGGAGAAGGAGAGGGAGAGGGAGAAGAAAAGGGAGAGGGAGGGGGAGAGGGACAAGGAGAGGAAGAGGGAGGGAGAGAGGGAGGGGGAGAGGAAGAGGGAGAGGAAGGGGGAGAGGGAGAGGGAGAGGAAGGGGGAGAGGGAGAGGGAGAGGGAGAGGGAGAGGAGGGGAGGGGGAGGGGGAGAGGGAGAGGGAGAGGGAGAGGGAGAGGGAGAGGAAAATAATAGATAGGTACAAGAGAATGAGTGGTTGCCAAAGGCTGGAGCTGAGGGTGTAATGGGTGGAAAAAATGGGGGATGGAGGTCAAAAGGTACAAACTTTGGTTATAAAATAAGTAATGTGGATGTAATATATAGCATGATGACTATACTGGTAGTTAATAATACTGTGTTACATATTTGAAAGTTGCATATTTGAAGAGTAGATGTTAAAAAATTTTATCACAAGAAAAAATGTACTAATGTACAGTGATGGATATTAACTAGACTTACTGTGGTGATCATTTTGCAGTACATCCACATATTGAATCATTATGTTGTACTCCTGAAACTAATAGAATGTTATATGTCAATGATATCTCAGTTTTTTAAGTGGCATACTAAAACACTGATTGGAGTTCTATGTGTATGGCTGGGGCATATCAATCTTGGTTTTCACAATGGGTAAAAGTAGATATGGCTATACTATCATTGAAGAACTCCTTACGTTAGTCTCTTTTCTTTGGGACTGGTCCGATTTTCCAGAAAAATCTTAGGCCCACAAAATTCAGTATATTAACTTTTACCTAATCCCTCTATTTCAGAAATCTCACCTTCAACTGCCCTGTGTTCCTGGTACAGAAACACTCTGTTTGCCTTACCATGGTGGCAGATGGCCGTTCTAGCTGCACAGGTTATATAATAATGATAATAACAATAACAATAACAATTGTATTAATTTCTATTGCTGCATAACAAGTTACTCCCAAACTTAGCAACTTACACCAACAAACATTATTTCATAGTCTCTGTGAGTCAGGAATCTGGATACAACCCAGCTTCATGCTTCTGCCTCAAGGTCTCTCATAGCCCATAACAAGAGGTCATGGGTAGGAGAGGCTGTAATCTTATCTGAAGCTCAACTGGTGCAAGATCCTGGCAGTGCCCTGGGTTTGATCTTTGCTCAGAAATAATTTCTTAATTTTAGCATTACTTGCCATCTGGAGAGACTGAGAATTTTCAAATTCACCCAATCCTGGTTCTTGTTTATCAATACTTCCCTCATCTTACATAAGCAATGAGAAGGAACCAGGCAACACCTTCAACACTTTGCTTAGATATCTCCTGAGCTAGATCACTCGGTTCATTAGGTACATTTTCTACTTTCCACATCGCTGCAGGCAATAGTGTTAAGTTCTGCCACTACATCACAAAGCTCTCCCTCCTTCCAGCTCCCATATACATTTCTCACTTTTCCTTTGAGACCTCACTAGCAGCAGCATCGAAGTTCAGATTTCTATTGTCTATGCAACTTAACTTAGAGGGTTTTTTCCTAATACATGCATCAAAAATATTCCCAGGCTTCATCCACTGGCCAAGTAGAAAGCCACTTCATATTTTTAGGTATGTTATAGCATCTCCCTACTCATGGCACCAAAACCTGCATCAGGTGTTTATTGCTGTATAACAAATTGTCCCAAACATAGCAGTTTAAAACATATATTATTTCATCATTCCTATAGGTCTAGAATCCAGATGTGACTTAGCTGGGTGCCTCTGCCTCAACATCTCTCACGAGGCTACAGTCAAAGGGCCAGCTGAGACTATGTCTCAACTGAAAGCTTGACAAAGGAAGATCCGTTTCTGAGCTCTTACACATGCTGCTGGCAGGACTTATTCAGCTCCTCATGGACTGTTGGGCTAAAGGCCTCAGTTCTTCACTTGCTGTTGGTTGGGGGCTTCCCTTGGTTCTTGGCCATGTGAGCTGTTCCATAAGGCAGCTCACAACATGGCAATTGGCTTTCCCCAGAGAAATGAATAAGAGAGCAAGAGAAGGAAGCCCAAGGCAGAATCATAGTCTTTTTTACAATCTAATATGGGAAGTGATATGCTATCAGTTTTTCCATATTCTGTGGGTTAGCTGTGAGACACTAAATCACACTCAAGGGGAAAGGATTACACAAGACCATGAATACTAAAAGATAGTGATGATTGGGGTCATCTTGGAGGCTGTCTACGACAATAGTAGACTATACTCTACTCTACTCTACTGTGCTACACTATACTATACTATACTATACTATACTATACTATACTATACACTATATGTTATATACAATATATGAAATATACATATATATACTATACTACAATGCAATATAACAATCACAAATAAAAGTAAGACAATGTGAGGTAAAGCATTAAGTCACACAATAACAGAAACACAGAACAGAGAGAAAGGGCCTTTTCTTCAGCATAGTCATTGCCAGTTTTACATTCTGGCTTTACAATAGTCATTGACACATTTGACTGCTTTGTTGGTTGGTAATGCAAATTTTCCCAGATCCCTAAAACCTAATTATGATTGTTATGCAACCATTTTCATGATACTAAACTTGTACAAGTTGAGTACTGTATAACTGGGGGAACTATCATTGTTAGAAAGAGAGAAATGTATACTAAGAAATGTAATCATAACATCTATGAAACTCATGGCATAAAAGGAATCTCTATTTTCTAGGTTGGGGGGGAGAATAACTGCTCTTGCTAAGACTCGTCCAGCTTTCGGGCTTGTCTCTCTCTACTTCTTACTAACTTCCCTTCCTAAGATTCATCACTGATAAGCAGCTCAGCCATTCATCCATTCATTGCTCAACCACAAAGCACCAATTGAGTACCTACTGTGGGCTAGGCCCTGCACTGGGCACCTGAGGGAATTAGTCATGGTCCCTATACTTAACAGCACACAGTCAGATGGGGGAGGTGAATAAGTGAACACATACAAAATCTTTGTTGTTGTTGTTGTTGTTAATCCTCACCCAAAGATATTTTTGCCATTGTTGTTTAGAGAGAGGGGAAGGGGTGTGGAGAGAGGGGGGGGAGGGAGAAACATCGATCTGCTGCCTCCAACAATTAGGACTGGGGATTGAACCTGCAACCCAGGTACATGCCCTTGACCATGAATCAAACCCATGACCCTTCAGTGTGTAGGCCAACACTCTAATCACTGAGCCACACTGGCCAGTTCAAAAGTTTTTGAACTGAGTGGATATGGTTAGGGATAGCACTCTGGGTAGTGGGCATAGCAAGGGGTATGACAGAGCCAAAACTTGTTTCATGTTTAAAAGGTCTTCCCAAATACAGGTGCTCCTTGACTTACACTAGTATAAATTGAAAATGACACTAAGTCAAACATGCATTTATATACATACCTAACCTAATGAACATCCTAGCTTAGCCTAGCCTACCAGAAACTTGCTCAAAACACTTACTTAACTTACAGTTGTCTTGCATTTCATCTCACCAGAAGCAGGAGGCAAAGATGGGTGTTTTGTAGACACGATGGAATGTTAAAACACAAAACACAGTATCCAAAAAATGCTGACAATGCAGTACACTGTAGAGCATCAGTGTTTGCTCTCATAGTTACATGACTGACTGGCAGCTGTGGCTCACAGCTGCTGCCCAGCATCATGAGAGTATATCATACCACATATCGCTAGCCCAGGAAAAGATGAAAATTCAAAGTACAATTTTTACTGAATGCATATCACTTTCATGTTATCATAAAGTTTACAAATCTTAAGTTGAACCATTATAAGTTGGGACTGGCAGTAAAGGAAAGAGGAGAGGACGCTCATGGCTGGTGTGTTTGTCTTAATAAATCCCATGGAGATTTTTGTCTATGTGAGAGCATCAGAGGCCATAAGTGGAAAGATTAAAGATCAAGGAGAGCCCTAATCTGTTTGGCTCAGTGGATAGAGCATCGGCCTGCGGACTCAAGGGTCCCAGGTTCGATTCTGGTCAAGGGCTTGTACCTTGGTTGTGGACACATCCCCAGTAGGGGGTGTGCAGGAGGCAGCTGATTGATGTTTCTCTCTCATCAATGTTTCTAACTCTCTCTCCCTCTCCCTTCCTCTCTGTAAAAAATCAATAAAATATATTTTTTTAAAAAGATCAAGAATTTTGTGGCTCAAGCTGTCAAAAATTAAAGTGGGTTGATGTGGAAACCACTCTTCTATTCTTTCTCTTTTTCTGCTTTGGCCATTCTAATATACTCTTACGTTCTCCAGTAAGCTTTGCTCCTTCTCTCTCATTCTTGGATCCTTGAGTGTGCTATTTCCTTTACCTATAATACTCCCTCATCCTAACCTTCCTTCTTCTTGCTAGTTCCTACTCCTCATTCAGCTCAGCTTGGATGCTACTTTCCCTGGGAATTCTTCCATGATCACTACCACCCACAAACTAGAGTAGTTCCCACTAGCCCCAGAGCTGCCTGCTCTAACTCTCTTTCTACTTATTCAATGTCTGTATCTCTAGATTGCTAGATTGTAAGCTCCTTGAAGACAAAGGTGTCATTTGTCTTCTCCATTATCAAATTCCCAGAATCTAGCAGAGTGCATGTGACATGGGAGGGTGCAATGAATGGATGAATGAAAGAATGAGCAGAGCATTCTCTGTCTCTGGAAGTGGCCTTATGGTTCTTGGATGGAAGTATTATAGAGAAGATTCTGGATGAGGCAAGAGGGGGTTGAATTTCAGGGTGAACTATATGAACTTTTAGCTCTGTTCCAACTCTACAATTTTAGGATATAGAAAAGAATAAAGCAATAGTAACTCCATCCTTCCCCAGAATGAAAATATTCTATTCCTTTAAGCACATAATAATCCAACAATTTAGTAATTTTGTTGTGAATCAATACCCAAACAAGACCAAATACAAAGACAATTTTTAAGAAGGATTGAAAGGTCAGATGTGACTATTGGTGTATTTCTTCACTGATGTCCTATAGAGATAAAGAAGGTTGCTGGTTGAGTGAGCGAACACTAAGAACCCATGTCCAGGGCTGAATTCTGACTCTCTTCTAAGTGATTGGGCTACCCACCTGGGGCCTCATTGGTAGGATAGTTGTTCTTTTTTTAATACATTTTTAGTGATGTCAGAGAGGAAGAGCGAGGGAAAGATAGAAACATCAAAGATGAGAGAGAGAGAATCATTGATCGGCTGCCTCCTGCATGCCCATTACTGGGTATCGAGCTCACAACCCTGGCATGTGCCCTGACCAGGAATGGAATCAAGACCTCCTGGTTCATGGGTTGATGCTCAAGCACTGAGCCACACCAGCTGGGCAGTTGTTCTTGACATTTTTTGGCTTATTGTCAACTTTGAGAATACAATGAAAGTTATAAAATTACCCTGAAAAAAATGCACATATATTCAGAAATCTGCTTACCACAGTACTTCTCCCTTATCTGGAGGAAATATGCTCCAAGACCCTCAGTGGTTGCCTGAAACCTTGGATAGTAACAAACCCTATATATACTGTTTTTCCCTATACAAACATATTTCTGATAAAGTGTAATTTATAAATAACTAACAATAAAATAGAACAGTTACAACAATAGACTGTAATAAAAGTTATGTGAATGTGGCATTAAGTAGAGTAAGGAGGACTTGAACACAAGCACTGAGATACAATGACAGTAGATCTGGTAATTGGGCGGGGAACATATACAGCATGAATATACTAGAAAAAGGGATGATTCTCATCCCAGATGGGATGGAACAGGATGGCACTACTAAGACTGCTGCCTAATTTAAAACTATGGATTGTTCATTTCTAGACTTTTTCCTTTAATATTCTCAAACCATAATTCACCTCAGGTAACTAAAACCACAGAAAGTGGCAGATATGGTGTGACCACTGTATTTCAGAGGCTCCCCCCTCTCCCTGAGCTCATGCATGGGTCTCAGGTTGGAAAGCCCTGGCCCTGCATTAATAGTTAGCAAGCTGCACAAGCAGCTAAGTGAGCGATGTGTTCCTGAGCACTTAGGTCATGAAAAGCACTCTCCCTTTTCAAATCCTTGGGGTGACGGCACAAAAGCAGGCCTGACAGCCACCAGCTGCACCCAGCCACCGGCAGATCCTGAACAATATGGAAAGACCAGATTGTAAACTCCTTGAGGTCTGGGTCTGTGCCTGCTCTACTTCTTGTAGAATCTCAAATGAAAAGATGGAGGCATCGGTAAACAAATACTCGCCTCCTCCCACAACCACATCAAAATTACAGCTAAATTACAGGACAACCATTGTCAGAACCACCTGAAATTTGGCTGAATGGAAGTCTTACAACTAGGGAATTAAAGAAGAAGCCGCATTGAAACTAAAAGAGGGGCGGAGGCACAAAACAGGCTGGCCCCACACCCACATGTGGCAGTTTAACATTGGGAGGGATTATGGAGTTTTCTTCTGAGGAGTGAGGGGTCCCAGCCCCACCCCAGAGACCTACCAGCCCAGGGTTCCAGTGCCAGGAAGAGAACATTTTGACAGCTGCCAGATGGGATGGGTGTTGGGGGGACAGGTAAAAAACAGTGAAAGGATTAAGAAGGTAGTTCAGTTGGTTAGAGTGTTGTCCCAAAATGCCAAAGTTGTGGGTTCAATCCCCGGTAAGGGTACATACAAGAATCAACTAATGAGTGCGCAAAGAAGTGGAACAACAAACTGTTGTTCTCTCTCTCTCTCTCTCTCTCTCTCTCTCTCTCTCTCTCTCTCTCTCTCTTTCTTCTTCTTCTTCTTCTTCTTCTTCTTCTTCTTCTTCTTCTTCTCTCTCTAAAATCAATAAATAACAAATTTTTAAGAAAGAAGTACAAGTTGGTAGGCACCAAACAGTCATGGGGATGTAAAGTACAGCATATAGTCAATAACATTCTAAAAACTGTGTGCAGTGTCTGATGGGCACAATATTCAGCAGGAGGATCACTTAGTAAGTTATGTAATGTCTAATCACTGGGGTGCACACCTGAAACTAATATAATAATGTATATCAACTGTACTTGAAAATTTTAAAATGATTTTTAAAAGCAAGCAAGCAAGAAAACTGAGCAAAGGGAAAGACCATGAGTTTTAAGAGACAGAGTGAGGAAGAGAGAGGAGATTGGGGCGGGGGGGGGGGGGGGGGCGGAGACATACATGAAGAAAATTAAAGACGGGATTACAAAAAGAAGCAGAAAGAAAAGTAACAATATACAAAGAAACAAAACCAGAGCAAGAGCGAGAGCCATGGGGAGCTAGGACCCAGGGCAGAAGTTTGTTCTCCTCAGGCATGGCCTCCCCACAATTAGCTGCAGAGCAGCCCTGAGAAGACTAAGCTGTAAAACTGTTTAACGGTGGGGATGTTAATCAATAAGAAGCAGTGTAACGTTTGTGCTTCCTGTTCCTCTTATTTACACAGAAGACAAGCTGAAAACTCTATTTCTCCAGCCTTAAACATTTCCTCCAGGAAGCCAAGCTCCTTCAAAATCAACACCGAAATAGTGAGAACACAAAATTAAGCACTTGGGCAATGCTATATTTAGATCCAATTCAAAGGCAGTCTCTGGCTTTCTCCTTCCCTCCAGCTGGGTCGAATCTCAGCAAAACTCCTCAATTAAATTGCCACCAATTTGCAGTCTCCTGCTGAGGTTTCTGGCCTGTTTTAAGCAGGAGCCAGGAAGAATGGCTGATAAGAGGACAGCATCTCTGGGAGCAAAAGTCAAGTCCAACCTCACCCTGGGGAAATGCCCCTCGGACAGTCCCGCCCTAATCAACACTGGGTGGACTGCCCTGTCTCCACTCACTCACGGCTCACCTCAGCGCTCCTGAAGCCTCTGCACCCGCACAGACCAGGAGGTGGAAAGGCAGCAGGTGGTTAAGAGCACAGGGCTGTGGTCAGACGGTCCTGGCTTTGAACCCCAGCTCTGCCTCTACCTGCCTATGTGCTTTACCAGTTATTTGGCCTCTCTAAGCTTTAGCTTTGTTATCTGTGAAATGGGCAAAAGAATAGCTGCCATGTAGCATTGTTGTATTACCTGTGACTGTTCAGGGAATGCATTCAGCATAATATCGGTCACCTGGTAGGAATTTAGCACACATCCCCTGATATGATTAAATCTCACTCCACCTCCCACAAAACAGTGGAGATGTGCCTATGACTGAGCACTTAGCATACTGGATTGAAATTATCCAATGCGGGTCTATTTCACCCCTGAACAACAACAACAAGCCTACTCTCCACCTTCAGCACTTACCAGCCATGGGTGCTCCATAGTGTTCAGCAGGTGAACGAAGCTGGAAGTGATAACGGAAACACTGCTTCCTTCTTTACTTTCACACTCTACTCAATACTGTGGCCACCTGATGTGTGGGGGTTTTTCCCCACGTCAGGCAATTCTCAGACACCAGCTGGGTGTCCTACAATCTAACTCCATTCTGACACTGTCTGCATGGGTTTAGCTTCAGATTCCAGGGATTAAGGGCTCAGTCCAACAAAACCCCCCGCCCTCTGCCCCTCTTTAGGTACCCATTGACATCACCTGTACTGCTGACTGCCCAGCTATAAATCAGAGGTTTCCACACCCGCTCCTCTGGTTCCATTAATTTGCTGGAGTGACTTATAGAACTCAGGAAAAACAGTTTATTTACTAGATTACTCGTTTATTACAAAAAGAATGTAACTCAGGAGTGGCCAGATGGGAGAGATGCAAAGAGCAAGGTGTGTGAGAGGGAAGGGACTCTGAGCTCCCACACCCTTTCTGGGTGCTCCACTCTCCCAGCACCTCCACGTGTCCACCACCTGGAAACTCTCAGAAACCTCTCCTTTTGGGTTTTATGGAGGCCTCATTACATAGGCATGACTGATTGGATTGTTGGCCATTGACGATTGATTCCATCTCAGCCTCTCTCCTCTTCCCTCTGTAGAGGTGGGAGGAGGGGCAGAGCTGAATATTCCAAGGCTCAAATCCTGTGGTTGGTTCCCCTGGCAACCAGCTCCCACCTGAGCTTATCCAGGGGCTCTCCAAAATAAACCCAGATGATGGAAAGGGGATTGATATGAATAACAAAACTATTTTATCTTTAAGGAAATTTCAGGGGTTTTAGGAACTCTAGGCCAGGAACAGGATGGAAAACAAATATATATTTATTACAAATCACAATGTTACAGGTGCATGCTACACAGACGGTCAGCTCACATTTTCCCTGTCAATATGGACTCAGAAGAGATCCACAGAACCGACTCAGGCTTCTGGAAATTTCTCTGTAACATGATCTTCTTCCTGGTTTGTTCTCTCCCAGACTTGCCTATTCAACCCCTTGCTCTTTAAACTCAATCAATCACGTAGGGGAAAAGGCCCATCCCACTTAGGGCAGGTGAACTTGGTGAAACCTTCCCAGTCGGCTGAGGTGGAATTGATTTCACAGTGGCAAGGAGTCTCAGCTCAGGGAGGTCTGGAGTCTGCATCTGCATGGACGATAGTGCCCTGCATTGTCTTCAAGGCAGAAATGGCCCAAGGAGCCACTCAACCACTCAGCTGCAGGAAATGGCTCAATGGCAGGTCAAATTGCCCATAATTTTGACGAGGAGAATTGGCTGGATGATTCCAGCACCTCTCTAGGGAAACATGAAATTCAGAATTTAAGCATCAAGAAAAGGAATCATAAAAAAAAAAAATCCATGCAGAATTTACATCCTGTCATAAAACGGGAAGGACTTGGGATGCAAAGGGATCCCTGCATCAGCAGATTGCGTTTGTCAGGAAATCACCTCCCAGCCGGCCCAGGCTGTTCACCTTCAGTGGATTCCTGTCAGGGCCAGAACCATCCAGACACTTGCAGTGATAGAATATCAATTGCTTTTTCAAGTCTAAGGCTGCCAGGAAGAGTTGACTCTTGCTGGAAATGTGCCCTGAGGTACTCCGGGCAGCTACAGAGCCATGCCGTGACTCCACCAGTCTGTCCAGACACAGGATTTGTGCTCCTGCACCTGCAGCTCAAGCAGAGCAGCAGGGGTGGGCCGGCTCAGAGCTGCCCCTCCCCCTCCAGCAGCCTTGAGTCTGCAAATATCTAGCCGGGCTTTCTTCCCTGACATGCACAGCTTGCTTGAGGCGTACTCCTCGAGGAACCTGACTCTTAGCCAAGTGTCCTTTCAGTGGCTGGGGAGGCATTTCTCTTCCCCTGCTGTGTGAGTTTGCCACCCAAGAAGAGATGGATGGGGGAGGGTATCCAAGGAGTCACCCCCCCACACACACACCCCTCAGAGCTCTCCTTATGTAATCCACTCTTCCTCCTCATCCACACCAGAAGGGCACTGTCTTGTCAGGTGACACAGATGGGCATGGCGCCTCACCTGGAAGACTAATCACAGCCTTCATTCCAGTGGGGAGTTAAACACTCCTTAAACAAAGGGCGCAGAAAGCATCCTGGTACCAAGTCAGAGGAGAGGTGAGGAGACTTTGCCTCTAATTTGCCCTTTGTGTGGTGGAGGTGAAGACAAGGCCGCCCCCTTCAAGCTGTACTTAGCTGGAGCCTCACTCCCCCAGCCCTTTCTCATGGAAGGCCGTACCATCCAGGTTCCTCCTCTCCTCTCTGGGACATTCCAGCCCTTCTACATGTAAGGGATGCCCAAGTCCTGAATCCTTTCTGTGGAAGCCTCTGATTTCAGCTGGATGTCAGTAAAGTCATTCCCCATCTGGGTTTCTGCTCAATAAGGCGGGGAGGAGACCAGGGGGTCAAGGGGTAGCAGAAGTAGCTATTGTCTCCTGGGTGTAGGGAGAGATGTGGGTATTTCAAATGCACTTAGATCTCCCAGAAGCTGGCTCCAACCAGCTCCCTCCTAATTGTATGAAGTATACAGTAAATATGACTCACTATGGCAAGAATTCATTCCTTTTGAAACTCATATATTCATTTTAGTTATATGACTTGGACTCTACTCTTTATGAAGCAATAATCCTGACCTTTTTATGGTAAAGAATCTTTTCTCTCCTTCCTGGGCCAATTCATTACCAAGGGCCACCAAATGCCTCTGCCTGAGCAATCTAGGACAATGCAGCCATGTTCCTAGCTGTCTCTTATCAACATGGTTAGGGCAGGGTTGGGGCCATTTCGACTCACTCTGCATGTCAACCCATGAGCACAGACACCAACCCACCTTCCGGACTCCTGCTGCTCCACTGCCACCCACAGCAGCAAGAGCATCTCCAGGGACGGGCCCAGCGAAACAGCCTTCCCAAGGAGAAGGGGTTGGTGAGCAGACCTCAGGAGCACCTCCCATGCAGGGCACATGGATTTCCAGACTAGGACCCCCCGCTGAGCACCAGGCAGGGCCCAGTGTAAACGTGGGAACTTCAGGGGTCTTGAGTGGCTGTCATTCCTTCCTAACCAGCCTCAGTACCTTCATCTTGGGTTTAGGTCTTGAGATATTGAGGCCTCCAAGATATATTCCAGATTATTCTCCTGCTCTGGGCAACGTCGATGGTAAAACACCTTTTTCTCTCTACTGGAGCCTCTTCTTTATCCATTATACATATAGTGTCTAGCACCTTAGAGAAGGATTCTCCCACTACTCCACATACTCTTAAAACTCTATTTTCTCCCTTCATTTCTTGGTCAAGCTTCTAGAAAAAAAATCTACACTTACCTCACTTGTCACTCACCTCACCCACTGAAACCTGGTTTGCGCACCCACAGTTCAACCTGCTGCTAAAGTCTTCAGTGACATGACATCCAGTGTCCATCATGATATTGGCACCTCCTGGTTTTCCTTTGCTGCTCTGGCTACTTTTTAACATAGGGTGACCATGGAATTTTTATCTAATGCAGGACACTTTTAAGAGTGGAAAAGGGCAGAATAAACTATCATGTGAGAACAATCAGGCATAAACCAGAACAAATTGCAGACAAGCCAGGGTCACATTTGCTATCAGTCTCCTTTTCCAGCTTCTTTCTCTACTTATCCTTAAATGCCAGCGTCTCTCAGGGCTCTGTCCTTAAGCCCTCCTCTTTTCATTCTAAATACTTCTCTTAGGCTATCTCCCCCATTACCAAGTCTTCAAATATCATCTAAATGCTAATGATTTTCAAATCTATATCTTCAAGTGAGGTAGCCAGCCTCTAAGATGGCACCAATGATCCTTGAAATCTGGTATTCATACCCTGTGTATCGCCTCTATCAATGTATCAAGGTCAGTCTGTGTGACCAATAGAATATGGTGGAAATTATGGTGTGTGACTTCTGAGGGTTAGATCAATAAAAGACATTGCCATTTCTGTCCTACTTTCTTGTATCACTTGTTCTGGGGGAAGCCAACAACTATACCATGAAGACACTTAAACAAACCCTATGCATAGATCCAAATGGTAAGAATTTACAGCACCAACTTGACAGCATGTGCACCATCTTGGAAGCAGGTCCTACAGCCCCACTTGGACATTTGGATGACCAGCATTTTGAGTGCAACCTCATGAGAAACCCCTAAGCTCAGGCTCTCCTCCATTCATCATTCGCAGAAACTGGAGAAATAAGTATTTATTGTCATTTAAACTGAGCTTTGAGGGCAATTTATTATAAAAAGATAAATAAACAAACAACTTTGTTCTTTCTCTTAAGTTTTATATCCATATATCTAAATATCTCAACTCTGTACTTGAATAGCCCCCAAACAAGTAAAATTCAGCACTTCTGAAATTCATCTTTTCACCTTTACCACTCTCTTCCCTAATCTGCTTCTTCACTGGTTTCCCATCTCATTAAATGGTGGCCACATCCTCTCAGAAAGCCAATCATCACCCTTGACTCTCCCCTCTTCCTTCATATCCTATCCATCATTAATTTCTGACAACGGATTCTTCTTCCTAAATAAATGTCTAACTCCCTCCACCTCTGTCCCTCTATTTCAATTCAGGCCATCATCATCTCTCTTCTGAGTTACTATGACAGCCTCCTTAACTGATCTCCTTGCTTCTGTTTTTACCTCCTTCCTATCAAGATCGTTTTATAAGAAAATAAATCAACCACATCACTGCCCTCCATAATAAAAACCTTCAATGATATCATAATGCCCTTAGAATAAAACCTAAGCCCCCATTACAGCTCACACAAAAAAAACATGAAATGTCCTCAACTTAGCCCCCAGCCTCCTGCTTTGCCATTCGCCACCTGGGCATGGTCTGCTCCTTTTTGCCTATCGGATTGTGCGCATTCTCTTCCTCTGCCGGGGACCACTACCCTTTCCCAGAGCTGTCACCAGACTGACTCTTACTCATCCTTCAGATTTCAGTCTAACAGGCACTTCCTCTAGGAAGCCTTCCCTGCATAATGCTGACCATGGCAGTCCTGTTGCAGGTTGGGTTCCCCCAGGAAGCAGAGCCTGAGACGGAGATAAATATGCAGGAGGTTTATTAGGGAGCACTCTTGAAATCAACACTGTGGAAGGGGAGGGAGCAGGATTGGGAAGAAAGAGAGGTTGAGCTGTGATGCAGCCCCAAAAAGGCCTCAGGTGATGTCATGAGAGTTCTGACCCTTCCGAATTGTCCCACACGGGAGCAAGGAAGGTGGAACTTCATAGACACACATCCATCAGTCTTTGGATGTGGCTGCCCTGGGAGGGGCGCATAATCTGAGGCCAGACGGCTCTCTTCAGAG
Source organism: Cnephaeus nilssonii (assembly GCF_951640355.1). Taxonomy (NCBI): domain Eukaryota; kingdom Metazoa; phylum Chordata; class Mammalia; order Chiroptera; family Vespertilionidae; genus Cnephaeus; species Cnephaeus nilssonii. The sequence continues at coordinate 76,510,444 of NC_137084.1, forward strand.
GAGGATATCACCTCCAGCCAACAGCTGGAGGCCCTCCCTGTACTGCAGGACTCCCAGCCGCTGGAGGACTGAGTCTTCCGTCATGACAGAGGCTCTCTGAGGTACATCACGGAGCGCTCCACAGGAAACTCTGTTACTTACTCCCACACACCCCACACTCACACTGCATGTGATTGCATGACTCTAGCCTCTGCATTTCTTGAGCACAAGTTCACACCTTTTTCATCTCTCTGGCTACCACCTAACACTACCTTGCATGTAGTAGGTACTCAATAAAAGTCTATTGGATGAATTTGAGGGACCACAGGTGAACTTCAGGGCCTTCCAGGGAATGACACTTGTACAGGGCTCCCTGGAAATCCCCTTCCCTGAGCTGCAACCACTCCCACCTGAGCCTCAGCCCTGTGACATTTCCAAGGCTGGATCTCAAGCCCGAACAGAGGGTTGAGCCAGCCCTAAGCCCTGGAGGAACAGGGCAGGCGTGCTCCACACCTGCAGGGTCAGCTAACTGCTGCAGAAATGCCGAGCTGGAATTAAGTCTGATGCAGCCACATGCCCCAGAGGAATTTTTCTCATTTTATTCTCACATATTAAATTTTAAACAGCCCTTAAAGACTCTAGCTTAACACAGAAATCAGACGCAACAAAACAATGTATTTGTTTCCTGTTAATATGATAGAGCAGACAGCCCTGCTGCAGCAAAGCTGTGAGTTACCGGAGAAAAATCAACCCTCTTCTTCTCCGGGCAGACCAGTTGTCCTATCTGGGCCTGTGTTCCACACAGAGGTCACGACCCCAGCTCCTCAGAGCCCCAGCTGACTGCACATGATCTCACCATTAGGCTGCTCCCACAGACAGGCCCGGGAGCCCTTGTATAGCTTCTAGCTGCCTGAGGAAGCCCAGGGGGACCAGAGGCTGTGCCCCAACATAGCTCTCTACCAGCCCAGGTTCTCTGACACCAGCTGCATGCCTTGGCCTCGACAGCTGGAAGGGTTCTTGCAGAATCTCTTGTGAAGGTGGACAAGGGGAACCTAGAGGAGAGCCAGGTGTGGTCTCAGGGCTGTCCTGAGGTCATTTGTATGTCCACCTCCATTTCCCCCACTGAGCTGGGCCCTGCCACTGGACATGAGATGTTCAAAAGCAGCCTTTTAGAACAGGGCATCTTGACCTAGCATGAAAACAAGTTATGCAAATCAACAGCAAGTAAAGCGGGCTTTAAATTGGATGATCATATAACTTATCCAAATTAGGACGCTTTTGAGAACAAAAGAGAGTGCTTTTAATCATTAAGCCACAATATATACATATATGAATCATTATATATTTTACACCTGAAATTAATGTTATATGTCAATTGTAGCTCAATTAAAAACTTCATTAAGCCGAGATAACATGATAACATGAGTGCATGGTGACTAGCTAGTGCATCGTGACTAGCTTTAGAGTCTTCCATCCACTCCTGAGCTTTCTACCTGCCCGCCCCGCTCTCAAGCCTCACTGTGCCCAGAACTCACAACTCACCCCAAGGGCAGGGCGAAGATGGAGGAGGCATCTGATGAAGTGCAGGTCCAGGAAGGCATGTTGCCCAGAAAAGGAAGGAGCGTCAAACACAGATGTGGTGCATGTTTCCTGGGATTTTAAAGAGCATTTTTGTCTGAAATCTGGTGTGACAAAGTGACGAGGCACCAGTTTCTGTTCTGTATGTTCCCTCCTGTGACCTCCTTAGTGCCCAACACAAAACAGTTTTGTGGAAAAGAAGGTTCTAAAAGGGGAGGTGAGTGGGAAACCTTGATCAAAACCCCTCCCACCCCAAGTTTACCCGGATCAGCCCGTCCTCTGCATTCAGGGTTGGACAGCAGCTCTTCCCTCCAAGCTTCTGTTTGCTCATCCTCCGGGCCAAAGGAGATTTGGATCTTCACAGGAGTAAAGAAACCAGAGGCCACTTACCCATTACCCACTGGGGGCCTGAGCAGCCACAGGTCATCCTGGGGAGAGTGGGTGCTGAGCCCTGGACACTGAGGTATTGTGTGTCTCTGTGTGCTGGTGTCTGTGCCAGTGTATGTATGCACTGGTGTGTGTGCTGGGGTGCGTTTGCACTGATGTCCATGCTGGTGTGTATGAACTGGTGTGTGTGCTGGTGTGTATATGCACTATTGTATGTGCTGGTGTGTGTACTGGTATGTGTGCTGGTGTGTATATGCACTATTGTATGTGCTGGTGTGTGTACTGGTATGTGTGCTGGTGGGTGTGCTGGTGTGTATATGCACTGGTGTGTGTGCTGGTATGTGTATGCACTGGTGTATATACTGGTGTGTGTATGCACTGGTGTATGTGCTGGTGTGTGTATACACTGGTGTATGTGCTGGTGTGTGTGCTGGGGTGTGTGCTGGGGTGTGTGCTGGTGTGTATATGCACTGGTGTGTGTGTGCTGATGTGCATGCTGGTGTGTATGCTAGTGTATGTGATGGTGTGTGTATGCACTGATGTGTGTGCTGGTGTGTGTATGCACTGGTGTGTGTGCTGGTGTGTGCGCTGGTGTGTATGCACTGTTGCGTGTGCTGGTGTGCGTAAGCACTGGTATGTGTGCTGATGTGTGTGCTGGTGTGCGTGCTGGTGTGCGTGCTAGTGTGTGTGCTGATGTGTGTGCTGGTGTGTGTGCTGGTGTGTGTGCTAGTGTGTGTGCTTATGTGTGTGCTGGTGTGTGTGCTAGTGTGTGTGTTGGTGTGTGTGTGCTTCCTTCTGTCTAGGCTGAAACAGCACCGTGTACTTTCACTCAGCCTGGTGGGAGCAGAATTTTCTGTCTTTTTGTGCTTGCAGAGATAGGGGGTAGCAAAATCACTGACCTGACAACTCCCTCTCTTTTCTGCCTCAGAAGGGATCTTCCTGAAACTCTACCTACCACCACCTCCTGGGAAGATGGTTGTGCAAAGGGCCTGAGGCTGGGAAGATGACCCAGATTGCTCCACAAACAACATCTGGGCACAACGGCTGATCAGGAAATTGCCCCGGTGGCACTGGACAGAATAGATATTTGAAAGGTGGGTGGAGAGATTCAAGAAGTCTACACCAGGCCCCACTTCCTGTAGACACCTCTTTGGGTGCAGCCTCTCCCACACCTTTCAAACAAAGCTGCCGAGGCCGACCACCTGAAGTACCCATCAGAGGCCTGGGTTCCAGAACTGGCAGCTTCATGAGCCATTAATCCATTAAAGCGTTAGGTGATGCCCGCAGAGGCACTGGTCAGCCATCTTTTTAAGGAAATTGAACTGATGATTAATACAACTCACTGTTGACAGGAAACATTGAGGAGCTGGCCAGATCAGGGTGGTCACAGAACTACAACCCAGCCAGCAAATGTCAGCCCCGCAAAGACCTGCCAGCTCATTTCTCCCAAGATTAAGCCCAAAAGATGGGTTGTCTGTGTCAGAAAGTGGAACTCTCCATGCAGAAGAGCAAAGAACAACAAGAGTAACTGCTCCAGGGGCAGGAGCCACCTCAAGCCATGAATCCAGGTATAGATGTGCCCGGGCAACCTAGTTTAGGAAATGGCCATCAAACCTCAGCTCGTCACTAAGAACCCAAGGGGTCTCTGCCACCAAGCCACAGCAGTGGCAAAGACGGGGGAGGCCAAGTGGCACACATGCACTCCGTATGAGTGTGGGTGAGCAATCCAGAGGGTTTGCAGAGGTGCAGAGGGCAGTCGAGGACCTGCGTGTGAAGGGGAGCAGGGAGGCTATTCAAGGTGCAACACCAGGCAGCAAGACTGCCCACTTCCACGATTCATAAACCAGCCAGGTCCTGAAAGCTGTTCCCATGGAGACGCTCTAAATACCCTTCTGAGCAAAGCAGCCCTTGGGATCAGTGCATGGCCTTGGGCTAGGAGAGGGATTGGGTGCATGATGCTGGAAAAATTGTTCACCGTACAACTTTACAACCTCGTCTCCTCCTGTAGCTCTGCTTACCTTTAAAATTCTGCTACTTCCCTTTCAGAATCTCTGTGGTGCCTACTCACTGAGTACATTCAATTCTAGAGGAAAGGGTACACCTGGATCCAAGCCTCCCACGCCCACCTCTGATGGCTTCTCCCATGAGTCTCTCACCTCCTGTCCTGCCTAGACAGCCAAACCTGAGAAACCTGGACCTCCCACCCTTTCCCGAGTCAGACCACCTTCTGACACAAAGGCTTGACAGCTCGAGTGAAATGGCAGGCGACATTCTCAGGAGCTTCAAAGGCGAGAGTCCTGAAGCCCCCACATCAGGAAATTCATTAACTGCACAAGGTGCCTGATGGAATTGTACCCTGCTTTCCCAAGCATGCCTGAACATAGAGCCCAGCATCTATACATGTCTGCAAAACACATGCTTGCAACATAGGATAAATGTCCCAAACACCCTGCTTTTCCTTCTGAGGTTTTCCCCGGGCTGGTTCAGTATTTACTGAGTGCCCACCTGGTGAGGAGCACTGTGCTGGGTACAAAGGGAATGAAAGGATGACAAGACTCACCAGCCTGCCCTCTAGGTCCTTGGAGGAGATGGCCAGGGAAGAATGCAAATGTTAATACAGTGAAGGGGCCCATGAGCCCAGAGGTCAGAGGAGGGACAGACAGGTGTTGGATCAGGAAAGCTTCAAGAAGAGGGGCATGTGGATGGGCCCCAAAAGACAGAGCAGGTTTACCCGCCTCGGTCATGGGGGAAGGAGACCCTGACAGAGTGACGGGAACTGTCACTTGACATCAGCAAAATCTGAGACCCAGCCCTGGTCATACCACTCAACTGCTGAGCGACTTTGACCAAGTTACTTAGCCTCTTTGTGCCTTTGCCTCATCGCTACGATGAGAATAATTCTAGCGTCACATGTGTTTACAAGGCTCAAATCAGCTAACGTTTGTCAAGAGCCCTGTTGAGCACACAAAAGCGCTCCAGGAATATTAATTTGTTAATTCCGAACATGGAACATCGCACTAAGTCATCTTGGCACTAACCCCACATGGTCCTGCCTCCAACCTGCTCCCACGCTGAGAAGATGGGGAGGAGATGGGGCGCAATGTTAACAGTCAACATTCTAGGCCAGGCACTGTTCCCGAATGGAAAAAAATAAACAGCTTTCACTTGTTGTTAACCCAAAATCCTTCTCCCTGGAGCAGATATTACAGAGTTTAAAAGCAAACTGAAGTCAACATACAGAATAGAAGACACACACACACACACACACACACACACACACACACACACGGACATGCTCTCCTTCCTCTTTGTAAGAAAGGTTGCCATGGCAATGAAACAGAAACAGCAAAGACACAGAGGAGCCACTGAAATGGCTATAATTAATTTAAAGCATTAGAAACAATTAAAATTGTATTAAAGCAAGTTCATTTGAAGAAGCCATAAATCGGGTGAGCAGCTCACATCAAGCATGAACAAAATAAAGCATGGCGGTGGGGTGTGGGAACAGGCATCTTCAAAGGAGGGAAATAAATTATTGCACAGTATTCACAAACAATAAAATATGTAACCTAATTTATCTAATTTATCTTGTTTCTTTAAACAAGACAGTTCTCCAATAATTCTGTTTCCTCTAGTCCCTATATGCCAGGTTAAAAAAATAAATGAGGACAGAAAAATTACGCCTTATCAAGTAAATGGATCCATGTTTCCTTGTCAGCCATGGTGACCACAGATCACTCCCCAGCAGAGAAGGGGAGTGAGGGGACCAGCAATGTGGAACGCCCACAGGACACCAGCCACGCTCTGGGCAATTTGTGTCCTTTGTCTCTTTTGCTACTTGTACAGACTCTACAATGAAGGCATGAGTGGCCTGTTATACCAGCACAGGACTCAGAAAGGTTTGTGCTTCCCCGAGGTCTCACAGCTCTTTGGTAGCCAAATAAGCCCTTGAACTCAGACCTGTCCAGATCCCATGCTCTTGCCACCATGTCACACTGCTTCTTGTGGAAGAAACCAAAATGGGACATGGGACAGTGGGCAACCAGGCACCATTTCAGGGCACCTGTTATATGCCAGGGTCTGTGATACACATTTTACAAACATCGTCTGATTTGATCCTCACCAGGACCCTGCATTGCTCAGAGAAGGAATCCACAGCACTCCCAAAGCTCAACTTGCCCAAGGTGTCACAAGCAATCATGAGCAACACCAAGATTCACCCCAGCTCTGTCTAACTCTTTAACACCCCAGCCTTCTGCGTTTGCTCCCTCTACCTCACCTCCTATAGCACTGAATGCTACCTCGTGTCACAACCTACCTTGGTGGGATCACTTTTGGTGTGAGGAGGGGCTGGGTATTTTATTTTTCCATTACACAATTGGGGATGAAAGAGAAAACTTTGCAGAGGAGGCCAATTTCAAGGTGGAGCTGGACTTGGACAAGTGAGGTTTGAACAGGCAGAGCCCCTACTTGTTCCTGAGACCAGAAGAGTCTGTGGTCTTAAACTTAGAGCTGGGGTTGGAGGGCCCAGGACAAGGACTGGCACAGAGATGTTTGCATGAGGTGGGCTGAACCCCAGAGGCTGTTTGGAGAAGCAAACCCACTTGTCCAGAGAAGATAGGCCTGTGGTCACGAGAGTGGTACTGGATGTCGAATCCAATGATGAGGTGAGGACAGAGTGGAAGAGGAAGCCAGACGGTTGCTAGCAGGCAAGTCAAAGGTAGAACAGAACCAGGGACAAGAAGGAGAAGTGAAGAGAGCCAATGCAACAATGGGAATGTACGTGCTGGGGCCTATATGTTCTTCAGTGTCTGAGGTATGTGTTCCAGGGAAAGGTAGATGACTCTAAGGAGCTCCTCATCAGGAGCCAGGTGACCACTAGCCAGTACTGTGCAGTACAGTCATACCTGTTGCTACATTACTGAGATACATCATGCTGGTTATACACAGCCAATTCCCGAACCTCCCCACAAAGGCTCCCATTGTCTTGGTCACCCCACTGCTCCTCTGAGACCTTCAGAGCTCCCCACATTCCAGCAACTACAAAGAGAACACCTACTCTCACACCCCATCTTTCGTATGACTGGCCAGCCTGGGCCGCTTTGGTGGGTAAATATTTTCGCATGTCACCCCTTGCACTATGACATGGACTTACAACACACACACACACACACACACACACACACACACACACACACACATTGAATCCCAACCGCAAGCATGAGATAGGTGGTATTGATTTTCCTAGGTTTTTGAAAGGTTAAGCAACAGCTCAAGAGAAGTAGCCAGGGGAGGGAAGGGCTAAGAAGCTGGCATGAGCCAGAGGGTGCCCAGGAAAATGAATGGCCGGCATCTGCTCTCACTACTCAAGGAAATAACTGGGCTTGGATTTACTTCCTGTGGGGAGAAACTCCATGGGCCATAGGGAACATGCTAGGCTAAAGCTGCCTATGAAGAGACCATCTAACTATGTGCTTAGTTAGCCCACTTTCTGGTTATATTAAACACAGATGGCCATGTTCAAGGGATAGATTTATTGACCAAATGAAAGATCAGATGAGTAATAGAAGTTTCAGTGGCACCTACAGCAGCCTCCTGCCTGTGACCCAGAAGGGACGTGAGGGGGTAATGAAAGCTACCCCTCCTGACAGAAGATAAAAGGCCTGGCTAGGCACCTTGGGTCTCCAGAAATATTTATTCCTCCACATAATTTATTAGTGCACACCAACATGTGCACAAAGGCAATGTGTATTTCAAGTTATGACTTCTCAGAGAACAATTTTCTTTCCCTGGATAAAATACAGCTAGATGCCCAAACCACCCACCACAGAACAGTCTGAGCTGGGAGAAGACAAAGCAGGAGAAAAGCAAGCTAGAGCTCACCAGGTGGAAGGCAGGAGCAAGCAGGAGGAAGAGGGTGGGTTTGTTCATTCATTCATTCATTCATTCATTCATTCATCAATTATTTAATGAGCACCTACTCTGTGCCAGGCACTATTCTAGGCACAGGGAATATGGAAGGGAATAAGGTACATATATAATTCCTTGCCTCATTAAGTTTGCCATCTAGTAGAGGAGGCTGACAACTTAAGTATATAATCTGATGTTAGGCCATAAGTAGGTAGAGCTAGTGCAAAGATTCTGAGGCCAGAATGGTCTTGGTATGTTCAAGAAATAGCAAGAAAGCCAACATGGCCAAAACAGAGTGTGTAATGGGAAAAGTGGGTGATGGGGTGTGTAAGGGCTAGAACTGCAGGGCCATAGAGGCCACAGAAAAGAGTTTGGATTTCATCCTGGGTATAACGGGGAGTTCGAAGTAGGACAGTGACATAACCTGCTTTACATTTTAAAATGTTTCTATTTGGAAACAGTCCTAGTGCCCATCAGCAGATGAGCAGATAAAAAAAGCTGTGGTACATTTACACAGTGGAATACTACTCAGCAGTAAAAAAGAAGGAACTCTTACCATTTGCAACAGTGTGGAGGGACCTGGAGAGTATCATGCTAAGCAGAATAAGCCAGTCAGAGAAAGACAAGTATAACATGGTCTCACTCATACGTGGAATCTAATGAACAAAATAAACTGATGAACAAAATAGATTCAGAAACATAGAACCATGGAACAGACTGATGAATTTCAGAGGGAAGGTGAGGGTAGGAGATGGGGGGAAGAGATAAACCGGGAACTTGTGTGCATTTATGCATAGCCCATGAACACAGACAATAGTGTGGTGAAGGCTTGGGCGGGGTGGGTGCAGGGAGGAGGGGGTCGATGGAAAAACAAAGGGGGGACATCTGTAATACTTTCAACAATAAAAATTAATTTTTTGAAAAAATAAAATGTTTCTAGCTGTTGGGTGGAAAATGAATCATAATAGGCTAAAAATGCAGCGACATCAGTAAGAGTCCATTGCAGTATAAATTCTATTTAATGAGGCTTATTATATCATGTATTATCATGTATTAACCTTTGTATTCCTCACAGCAACAAAAGACACCTTTATTATCTCCACTTCAGAGTTGCAGAAGCGAGGCATAGAAAGGTCACGCCAGTGACACAGCCAGGCCCTGGACCGGTGCCTCCACGCTCACCTGCTGTCTCGCTGCCTCTCTGCAGCAGTCCAGGGGAGATTTCGTGGGTCTCGGACACTGGTGATGGCCAACAGAGGTGGGAGAAATGCCTGGATCTCAGTGACATTTTGAAATGAGTGCTGACACGATTAGCATCTTAATTTGATGGGAGATTTATATTTAAAAGTGCAGGTGGAGACCACTACTTTGAGAAAGTGCTGATTTCAAAGTTCTAATAAGAGCCAACCTCTAACGCAGTGGTTGATAAACCGGGACACTCGACAGAAGTTTTCACAAGTACAGATGTTAGAAACTCACCCCACAGCCACTGAGGGACATTCCAGAGGTGGCCCAGGAACCTGCATTCTTAAACCACTTCCCAGGTGACATTGTTACCAGGAAACCCCAGGTTGGGCTCGGGCTGCCTGTCTCTGTGTCCAATAACAAAGGCAGGGGTGAATCCTATTAGGCGTTTATTGAGAAGGCCAGCCAACCAAGAAGACAGGGCGCTTACAAGCATTCAAATCCTGTCTTCCAGCAAGATGATGTTGATGAGATGATGTTTTAACTTCTGGTGGGTCGGCCTGGCCATGCTTATCGGTTTTGCTTGCTGGATTCATACTTGAGTCACTTTCTCAATCACTTCGCACAGGCCTTGAAAAGGAAACTTAAGAAAAACCTAACCCCCTCTTCACATATAAGAAATTTAACCCCTCATTCACATAATATGTGTTCTTTTTTTTATTTAATAAATCTTTATTGTTCAGATTATTACAATTGTCCCTCTTTTTTCCCCCCATAGCTCCCCTCCACCCAGTTCCCACTCAACCCTCTGCCCTTACCCCCCCCACACACACACACACACTGTCCGCATCCATAGGTGTACAATTTTTGTCCAGTCTCTTCCCACACCCCCCACTCTCCTTTTCCCCCGAGAATTGTCAGTCCACTCCCTTTCTATGCCCCTGATTCTATTTTATTCACCAGTTTATTCTATTCATCAGAGTTTTTATTCACTTGATTTTTAGATTCACTTGTTGATAGATAGGTATTTGTTGTTCATAATTTTTATCTTTACCTTTTTATTCTTCTTCCTCTTCTTAAAGAATACCTTTCAGCATTTCATATAATACTGGTTTGGTGGTGATGAACTCCTTTAGCTTTTTCTTATCTGTGAATCTCTTTATCTGACCTTCTATTCTGAATGATAGCTTTGCTGGGTAGAGTAATCTTGGTTGTAGGTTCTTGCTATTCATCACTTTGACTATTTCTTGCCACTCCCATCTGGCCTGCATAGTTTCTGTTGAGAAATCAGCTGACAATCGTATGGGTGCTCCCTTGTAGGTAATTAACTGTTTTTCTCTTGCTACTTTTAATATTCTGTCTTTGTCTTTTGCTCTTGGCATTTTAATTATGATGTGTCTTGGTGTGGTCCTCTTTGGATTCCTTTTGTTTGGGGTTCTCTGCACTTCCTGGATTTGTACGTCTATTTCTTTCACCAGGTGGGGGAAGTTTTCAGTCATTATTTCTTCAAATAGGTTTTCAGTATCTTGTTCTCTCTCTTCTTCTGGCACACCCATAATTCTGATTTTGGTACACTTGAAGTTGTCCCATAGGATCCTTACACTATCTTCAAATTTTTGGATTCTTTTTTCTTTTTGCTTTTCTGGTTGAGTGTTTTTTGCTTCTTTGTATTTCAAATCTTTGACTTGATTCTTGCGGTCCTCTAGTCTGCTGTTAGGTCTCTGTATAATATTTTTTTATTTCAGTCAGTGTATGTTTAATTTCTAGTTGGTTCTTTTTCATATCCTCAAGGGTCTCGCTCAATTTATCGACCTTTTCTAGGAAATTCTTGAAAAACCTTATAACCATGGTTTTGAACTCTATATCCAGTCATTTGCTTTCCTCCATTTCTTTCATTTGTGATCTGTTTCTTTGTTTCTGCATTTTTGCTGCTTCCCTGAGTTGGTAGAGTGGCTTTGTGTGCTAGGTGTCCTATATGGCCCAGTGGCTCAGCCTCCCCAGTTACCTGAGGTGGACACTCTTGGTGCACCCCTTTGTGGACTGTGTGTACAGCCTTGTTGTAGTTAAGTCTTGATTGTAGTTGGTATCACTGGGAGGAATTGACCTCCAGGCCAATTTGCTGTGAGGATCAGCTGTGTCTATGCTGGGAGAACTACTGTGCTGGAGACACCCTTATGAGACAAGACTTGCAAAATTACAAAAGCCTCTGTGCTCAGCTTGGATGGGGTGGAGTCTCAGGGCAGAGCAGACAGCCTTGGCTTCCCATCAGCCCTGCCCTATGAGGCCCCTGGGTCTCAGTGTCCCTCGGTAATTGCTGCAAGCACCTCTGAGAGAAAGCCGCCCTCGAGTTTCACCTGCTGCCAGACAGTTCAGTTTCTCCCCAAATGGGTCTGGGTTCCCAGATTCTCACCTGGAACAGGAGTTCAGCACAGTCGGGAGCTTTCATCTCCCGCCCACTAGAGAAAGCCAGCAGCGCGCTCAGCAGTCAGTCCTCTCCACTCCCGCTCGTGTGCGCACCTCCGGACCTCTGCCTTTTGCAGCTCCCCTGAGTCTCAGTGTGCTTTTCTCTTTTCCTGACAGTCCAGATTCCCCCCGTATGAGTCTGGGTCCCCGGGGTCTTGCCCAAAACTGGGGTTCAGTGCAGTCGGGAGCTTCCATCTCCCTCCCGCTTGGGATAGCCAGCCAGGCACTCAGCTGCCCATCCTCTCCACATGCGCGCGTTTTTGTACCTCAGCCTTTTGCAGCTCCTCTGCGTCTCCATGTGCTTTTCTCTTTCCTTCTAGTTGTAGAATTTCCACTCAGCGAGCTTTCCTGTGGTTCTGGATGATGTCCATTTTGTCTTTTAGTTGTAGTTTTGAAATTGTTGTGTGAGGCAGCAGTTTAGGTGTTTACCTATGCCACCATCTTGGTTTCTCCCAATATGTGTTCTAAGATTTAAAATAATATGATTGCTTTTCAGATTAATTCAGGTGCTCTAGCTATAATCTATCAGATTATAAGTCCCCCCTATCAATATTGAGGCAGTTGGCCCCCATCCTGGCATTGGAAGCTCCTGCACTTGGCCTTAAATCTTAGCTCCTAGAATGTAATTGGGAAGAGCACCTGAGAGGTGACAGTGCCACACCCCACCTGCAGATGATGTCCTGAGAAGGAAGTGGTTTGACCCAGTTAATCAGGGGCAGCACTGGGGCCAGAGTCCAGATCTTTTGTTTCCTGGGCCAGAGCTGTGTCCACTACCCAGGTTGACTCCTCCGGACAGCACCACCTTGCTGACTGCATCACTCCTTGTGCAAGGATAGACAAAGGACCCTGAATGACCTCTACATTATACTTGGGGTTAGAAGATGTGGGTTCAGGCACAAACTCTGCTTTTGACCAACTGGTTGATCCTGGGAAAGTCACTTTACTTCAATGTCCTCACTTTTAAAAGCAGGACTCTAGGTCCTCATGCTTCTTGCTATTTGATTAAATGATCTAATTCATGTGAAACCTTTAGCAAGACCTTATTGTTACTTACTCTTTGTGGTTTTATTACCATTCTTCCTGATTTCCTGGCTTCTAATACAATTCATTCTCCTACAGCGTTTTCATTAAGGTTTTGACATCTTTGTGTCTCCAGGATCAAATGTGGGAACTCCCGGAGGAAGGAGCATCTCCGTATGTTACAGCCAATGCCCTCCAGGGCCTGGGGCCCAGGACCACCCACACCAGCCCTGCCACAGTACAGGGAGGAGTGATGAGGGGGGAGAGCGCTGAGGAGCCTCCTGCATTCCCAGGTGTGGCTGAACCACAATAACCATTTACTTCTGTGAAGCAACTTGCACCTCACAAAATGCTTTCACAAGATTGTTTTAGTATAACTTGAGCCTCAAAAAAACTCTATCAATTAGCCATTTTTACTGCTCCCCCCATTTTAGAAATAAAAAAAAATAATTGAGCCCTGGCTGGTTTGGCTCAGTGGATAGAGAGTCAGCCTGCAGATTCAAGCGTCCTGGGTTTGATTCCAGTCAAGGGCACATGCCGGGATTGCAGGCTCAGTCCCCAGTAGGGGGCATGCAGGAAGCAGCCGATCAATGATTCCCTCTCATCATTGATGTTTCTATTTCTCTGTTCTTTTTCCTTCCTCTTTGAAATCAATAAAAATATATATTTTTTTAAATTGAGGCTAAGTTAAGCCATTTGCCCAGATAACACGCTAATAAGTAATAGATCTGATTTTAGATGCACAATCTAACTCCCGTCTAGACCAGTGCTATCCAATAGAAATATAATGAGCCACTTATATGATTTTCAATTTTCTCATAGCCATATTTTAAATAAGAAACACATATAAATGATTTTAATCATACATTATATTTATAATATTCCAATATACCCAAAATATCATTTTAACATGCAATCAATATAAAAATATGTATAGTGTTTTTATTAATTGATTTTAGAGAAAGAAAGGAAAGGAGAGAGATGGAGAAACATCGATTTGTCGTTCCACTTATTTATGCATGCATGGCTGATTCTTTTCTGTGCCCTGACCGGGGAACGAACCTATATCCTTGGCATTTTGGGACAACACTGAGCTAACCAACTGATCTACCCAAGGTTTAACATAAAAATATAAATGGGATATTTTTCATTCTTTTTTCATACAGTCTTTGAACGAAAGTATAAAAATGAATTTCAAGTATGAAAACGTCTATTTTACAGCTTACAGCACATCTCGGCTGACTAGCCACGTTTCAAGTGCTCAGTCGCCACATGTGACTGGTGACTGTCCCTGAACAGTTCTAGACCCGGGTCAACAGAAATCCTTCTTTAAATACCTTGGGCTGTACAGGCCACATCCATATTCTTTTGCATATTCAGTTTTTCTTTTCTCTTCCTCTCTTTTTTAACAATCGTTTAAAAATATAAAGTCCATCCTAAGCTGACAGGCTGTCCAAAAACAGGCTTCATACCAGTCTCGGCCTGAGGGTCAGTTTCTCAACTCCTGCTCTACCCCTTGAGCTCACTGAGGGCAGGAACTGGGTCTAACTGTGTACTCTAGCACCTGGAATATGGCAGGACTTAATAAATAGTTGGGAATTGAATGTAGCTGAGGTATGTCAGGCAGAATTTATTATTCCCACTTGACAGATGATAAAAATGAAATCATAGAGCCAAAGTAACTCGTCTGAAGTCACGTAGTGAGATACAAACCCAAAGCTGCGTGACTTCCAGCCGTCTGCTCTTTCGTCCGGTCACGCTTCTAACACATGATGTCTCGTAGCTGCACTGCGGTCTCTGGCTCCCAGTTCTGCCACCTCTCCTTGCCTCTGGATTTGATCCCAAGCTCCCAGAAGCCCGCCACATGTTAGGAATGCTGGCAGAGCTCCCAGCAGACCACGCTGTTCAGGATGAAGAGCCTGTGTCCATTCCAGGACCGCTCCGGAAATGAGTGCTCTTGTAAGGTTAGAGAAGATGCATTTCTCTTCTCCTTTTCAGGCTAAAAGCATCTGCCTCCTTAACAAAGAAGGTAGTGAACCAGTTATAATTACACACCATACACTGGGGAGCATGAAAGTGACATTAGCAATAGTTAAGCCTCGGGTATGTGGTGGCTGCAGTAAACATTGCATAATTGCTGCAGCATCGATCCCAACAATTAACGCCAAGAAGCCGAGACGGAATGGAAGTTCTCCAAGAAACTGCCACGACCTGAGAGTAAAATGGAACCCAAAATCTCTCTTACAAACAGCTCCTCCTCCTCCAAATGTTAAGACTTTTTTTTTTTTTTTTTTTTTTTTTTTTTTTTTGGTAGTTTCCTATCCAAACAATTTGTCTGCAGTTTTCCCAGGGTCCAGGGAGCAGACAGGCAAATGGAGACAGACACCAGCAAGTTCTCTGATGGGGTGCTCTGCTTCCTGATCCCCTCTAGTCTGGCCCTTGAAATGGGCGAATTTGCGGAACTGCAAGCTCAGAGTGGCTGGACCACAGAAGGCAAGGAGCAGCCTGAAGAGGTTAAGGGTTAGTCTTGCCTGTAGGCAATGCTGAGTGACTAGAGCAGCGATTTACAAGCTTCTTCATCTCATGGCACACATAAACTAATTCCTAAAATCCTACAGCACACCAAAAAATAGATTATTGCAGATGTCATATAGTGTAAACAATAGCAAATTTAAACTTTAAAAATATATTACTTTTTTTTTGCTGATCTGACAATAAATAATACCTATAATTTTGATTCATTCGCACTGGACAGTCATCGTTGTGTTGGCTGATGTTATTTTTTTATTTAATAATCGAAGGGGAAAAGAGGTCAGTGTCCCTGATGAAAGTCAGGTATTGCATGTTTCAAAAATTCTTGCAGCACACCAGTTGAAAATCACTGCACCAGAGAGATTTAAGATGAGAAGTTGCAGGGCCATTTTCATTTTGGAAGAAGCAGAGACTGGGAGAGAATGACCATGGCTGAACTGAGGCAGTGGAGATGGCGGGAGTGGACAGAGCTAAGAGATATTTAAGAGGTGAAATTGACAGGACCTGATGAGTGATAGGATGTAGGAGTTAAGGATGATTTCCAGGCAACTGGCTTATGGTGACAGGAGGGTGGTTGTACTAAACCCTGGAAGAAGGGAAGGCAGGTTTAAAGGAAAAAGACAATTGTGTCCGAGTATCTGGTATATTAATTATGGAAAAGATTCAGGTAAAAGGAGGAAAGGGCAATATGGCTCAGAAGGAAGGCTGGGTGAAAATATAGAAAATAGAGGCACCTACATTCAGAAAGTGATTGACCACAGAGGCGTGAGAGCTGCCTGAGAGAAAACAGGTATGAGAAAAGAAGATCATTGTCAAGGGGTGGAGAAAGAATGAGGCTCCAACAAAGGGGACTGAGAAGGAACCAGAAGGCAGAGGAAAAACAAAAAAAGAAGGGGTCTTAGGAACCAATGAAGAGGAGCTTGGGAATAAAAGAGGTACAGCGCCATGTCCAATGCTGAAGGAAGGAGAAGTGAGATTCGTTCACTCATCCAATAAAGATTTATTGAACACCTGCTATGTGCCTGGCACATTCCAAGTACTAAAGATAGAGCAGTGAAGTGGACATAACAGATGAAACTCTCTATCCTCATGGAAATTTCATACTAGTTGGAGCGAGATCTAATTTAAGCAAGTAAGTAAATGTATTTGGTATATGTAGTGGTTTGCGTGGTGGTCCCAAAAAAAGATATGCTCAAGTCCTAGCCCCTGGTAATGTGCTCTTATTTGGAAATAGGGTATTCATAGATGTAATTAAGTTAAGGATCTCAAGATAAAATCTTGAATTCAAGTTGAGCCATAATTTCTGACTGGTATTTGAGACAGACACACAGCAGGAAGACCATGTGAAGATGGAGGCAGAGATTGGAGCAATGCATGTACGAGCCAGGAATTGAGAAGACAGTCTTGGAACAGATTTCCCTCTGTGTCTTCAAATCTCTCTCCCCTTACAAGGGCACCATTCATTGGATTCAGGTCCACCCTAATCCAGTATGACCTCCTTTTAACTTGTTTACCCCTGCAATGACCTTATTTCCCAGAAAGGTCACATTTTCAGAAACAGGGAGTTGGGACTTCAATATATATCTTGGGGGAACACAATTTGACACACAACAAATACCATATAATAATCTTAATAAAGGCAGAAAAAGCATTTGGAAAGTTCAATACTCATGACAAAAACTCTCAATCAATAGAAATAGAAGCAATTTTTGCCACCTCACAAAGGACAACTGCAGAAAACCTCCAGCTAATATCCTACTGAATGGTGAAAGGCTGGATGCGTTTCCCCCAAAATGGGGAACAAAGCAAGAATGTCCACTCTCGCTATTTCTATTCATCATCACACTGGAAATCCTAACCAGCACAATGAATGAATGAATGAATGAATGAATGAACGAACGAACGAATGCAGATTGGAAAGAAGAATAAACTATTTTTGGACATGATTGTTAATGTAAAAACCCAAAGAATCTACAAAAAAATTACTACAATCAGTATAAGTGAGTTTAGTAAAGTCACAGAATATAAAGTCAATATACAAAAGGCAATTGTATTTGTATTTACTAGCAATGAACAATTAGAAATTTAAACTTATAACAATACCATTGATCATACCACTCAAAAACCATATAACACAAGTATAAGACTAACAAAATAAGTGTGAGATCAATGTACTGAAAGCTCAAAAACGCTGGTGGAAATAATTTTGAATGATGTAAATAAATAGAGAGTTATATTGTTCATAGATTTGAAGACTTAACATACCAGTTTTCCCTACTACAGATCAATCCAATCCAATCAAAATCTCTGCAGAAATTTTTGTGGAAATCAATACTCTGATTCAAAAGTTTTTACGGAAAAACAAAGGAACTAGAATAGACAAAATAATCTGAAGAAGAACAAAGTTAGAGTAACCACACTACCTGACATTGAGCCTCACAATAAAGCCACCTTGATCGAGACAGTGTGGTGCTGGACAGAAGACAGCCACAGTGCTGGAGCCTGCTCACACAGCTCATGGGAGCCAATTGTCAAATTTTCAGCAGTTTTACAAGTTGGTTGATGTCAAATTGGTTGCTTGAAATTGTGTACTGTGAAAGTACTTAAAAAACAAAATGCAACAAACACTGCAAATCAGGACTACACCCTCCCCTGCCTCCACCCCTACCACTTCTCCCATTGCCAGTTCTTAAACATATACTAGCACATCTCTCCATCTAGATCAAGGGAGAACAGAGAATTCAGGAACTGACCCACATATATTTGAGCAATTTATTTTCAACAAAGTTATAGAGACAATTTAATGGATAAAAGATAGTCTTTCCCACAAATGGTGCTAGACAGTATAACATCGATATGCAAACACACACACACACACACACACACACACACACACACACACCTCTATTCCTTTCTTGAAACATGCAAAAAAATTAATTCAAAATGGATCATAGACCTAGATGTAAAATCTAAAACTATAAAACTATTACATTAAAACATAAAAGAAAGCCTCTGTGAACTTGGGCTAGGAAAATATTTCATATATGTGACACTAGATTGATAAATTAGACTTCAGCAAAATTAAGAATTTCTGCTCTTCATAAATCACTTTTACAAGAATGAATAGACTTGGAGGAAATGTTTACAAATCATAGATCCTATAAAGGCCTTGACACAGAATATATAAGGATTCTCAAAACTCAATCATTAGAAAGCAAACAAATGGTTAAAAGAATTGAATAGATAGTTTGCATGGCAATAAGTACATGAAAAGATGTTTGTCATTAGCCATGAGGGAAGTACAAATTAAAACCCCAATGGGAAAAAAAAAAAAAGAAAAAGAAAAAAAACACAATGAGATGCCACTTACACATCTAGTAGAATGACTAAAATAATTGTTTTAAATTGATAATACCAAGTGTTGGTGAGGATGCAGAACAACTGAAACTCTCATTTACTGCTGGCAGGAATGCAAAATAAATAGTACAGTCACTTTGGAAAGCAGTGTAGCAGTTTCTTATAAAGTGAAACCTACTCCTCTTACAACCTATCAATCCCACTCCCAAGTATTTACCCAAATGAAATGGAAACTTATCCGTGTGAGAATTTTTAGACCAACTTTATTCATAGTTCCCCCAAATTGGGAAGTACCAAAGTCCCTCAAATGGGGAATGGATAAACAACTGTGGAATCTCCATAGGATGGAATCCTACTCAGTCAAAAAAAAAAGGAACTACTGACATATAGCAATATGAATGAATCTCAAATGCATTGTGCTAAGTGAAAGAAGCCTACTCAGAGGCCACATACTATATAACACAACTTATACGACATTCTGAAAAGACAAAAGTGTAGAGACAGAAACCAAATCAGCAGTTAACAGGATGGGGTAAGGGAAGGGATGGGTACCGGGGGATTATTAGAGGTGATAGAACTGTTCTCTGATTGCAGTGACAGCTAAACCACTGAATGTGACTGTCAAAACCTCATAATCTTACCTAATAATAGAGAAACATGTAAATTGACCATACCTCCACTACGCCCACAGCCAATCAGAGTGAGTATGCAAATTAACCCAACAAAGATGGCGGTTAATTTGCATACATACCTGGGTCCTGGGAACCTCCTCGGCACCCAGGTCACTCCCAGCAGCCATGGGGGGAGGGGAGCCTTCCCAAGTCTAAAGCCTTGGGTGGAGGCTTTAGGCTTGGGAAGGGGCAGAGCCTGTGACCAAATGCAGACCATCCAGAAGTCAGCACTGGGTTGCCCAGCTGCAGCCTGGCGACCCAGCACTGACTGCCCAGGTGGCTGAGACCCAGAAAGTGAGTCAGGGTCTGATCTGCAGCCTCAGTGCAAGCTGTTGATCAGTGTACTTACCTTCTCTTTCTCTCCCTCTTTCTTTTTAATTTTCACCAGCAGGCAGGCTTTTCTTTCTCTCCCGGCCTCTGCGGGGGCTGCTGTTAAGCCCTGCCTCTTTGATCAGGCCCATAGATAGGTCTGGAGATGCTGACTGGCATAGGAACCGACCAAAGGTGGGTGCTGTGGGGAACCAATGGCTGCCTAGGAGGCGGAGCTTCTGACACTGACTGGCATAGGAACTGACCAATGAGAACCAAATCTGGGTGCTGTGGGGAGCCAATGGCTGCCTAGGAGGCAGAGCTTTTGATGCTGACTGGCATTGAAACTGACCAATCAGAACCAAAGGTGGGTGCTATGGGGAGCCAATGGCTGCCTAGGAGGTGGAGCTTCTGACGCTGGCATAGGAACCAACCAATCAGAACCAAATTGGCCAGCAGAGGAGTACAGTTGGGGGCAACATCAGGCTTGCAGGAGAGGACAGTTAGAGCTGATCAGGCTGGCACGCAGAAGCAGTTAGGGGCAATCAGGCAGGCAGGCAGGTGAGCAATTAGGAGCCAGTGGTTCCAGATTGTGAGAGGGATGTCTGACTGCCTAAAATGGCAGTTGGACATCCCGCAAGGGGTCCCCAATTGAAGAGGGTGCAGGCTGAGTTGAGGGAACGCCCCCTCCGTGCACGAATTTCATGCACTGGGCCTCTAGTTGTATACTAATGCAAGTTAATTTTACTTAATTAAAAATAATGGGAAAAGGTCACCTTGGTGATTGGGTTGAGAAAAGATTGTTAGAAAAGGGCTAGAAGCAAGGAGACCATTAGGAGTCCAGGTGAGAGATATAGTGGCTGGGACTGAAAGTGGCCTTAGAATCTGATGGTACACAGGTCATCAGTGACCCTTCTAGACACATTTTCAATGAAGGGGCAAAAGGAAGGACAGGCTGCAAGGGTGAGGAGTTGAGGGGAACATATGCAGACAGGGCTTGACCCTGGATCACTGACTACTCATTCAAGAAACTTGCTTGGACCTACCCCATTACATGAGCCCCAGCTCAGAGATGGCCTGGGCCTATGTTGACCGATCCTACTGGTTTGCCTGAGACTTTCCCAATGTTAACACTGAAAGTCCTGCATCCAGAAAAAATCCCTCAATCCCTAGCACACCAGGTAAGTTGGTCACCTAAGCCTAGTCCCTCACCTGCCCATCCAGCCCGTCTGGTCACCCTTCAGTTCTGCCTTCCCTATGGGCTTGGTGATTCTGCCTTCCATTCCTTACAGGCCTCTGGGCTCCTTGCTGACATGGTTCACACACAAGGCAATGCAGGAATGCTGAAGAACGGAGACACTCTGCTGCTCTTTACATCACCTCCCTTCAGCCTCTGGTCTGAAGGCTGTTAGACGCCTCTTGATATCAGGAAGAAATACAAGCGGAGTTTTGTCACTCTACCACCAGGAAGTCAGAAGCACTAAGCTCAAACACACTTTTCCCTCCTATCTCACTTTTGACATCCTCTCTTGAAACAGACTCAGCCTTTTGCCTTGGTCTTGTCCATCTTGGGATCTCCACAGCTGCAGACATGGAAAAGCACTCCGTCCTTCATAGCATCCCTCCCTCTTCTGGATCTCCTCCTACCTTCTTCTATGTGTTTCTCAACCTCCTTATTGCCTAATGAGCATGTGCTTTCTTCATACATGCTAGAGGAGCAGTCTAGAGCAATATTTGAGTGTCTGGATTTGGGCAATAAACAGGACCTGGGTTCGAATCCAAGCTTTGTCACTTTCTAGCAGCATGACCTTTGACATATTACTCCTTGGACCTTCAGGTGTTCCCTCTGTAAAATGGGTATGATGAATTCCACTTCATTGAATTGTTGTGAGAATTAAATTAAATGAGATTATGTGTGAATCAGGGGAAACTCAGCACAATGCTTGCAACAGAGCAAGCAACAAATAAATGTAACTCCTGGTGTATAAAATGTCCCCAAAGGGAATGCTCCCCATAGGAAAGTGGTTAATAAGTTAGGCCACACCATGACTTATTTATAGCATCCTGTATGGTGAAGACATTAAAAATAATGCTTTGAAGAATATTTAATGGCACAGAAAATTGTTTACAATATAATTTTAAGAGAACAAAACCAGGCTATAAAAACTCAGGTCCCAAGTCTGTTATTTAAAAAGTATGAGTATGTGTGTATGAGTATGTGTGTATGTGTGTGTGTGTGTGTGTGTGTGTGTGTGTGTGTGTGTGTGTGTGTGTTGTGTTTTTGTATTTAGAAGAAATAAGGAACATAGAAAGTGTTGGCTGCTTTTTGCTTTTTTACCCCTTTATGTTATTCTGTATTTTCAAGTTTTCTCTAATGAACATGTATTACTCTCATAACAATAGATGTTATTGTAAAAACTCAGTCACCAATTTATTTTTTCATTCAACAGAAATTTTTCTAGCACACACTACATGCCAAGCAATATTCTAGACTCAAGACACTTATGGAAAAGTCAACAGGAAGGTTTTCCCCAAGACACCATCTAGTTTGCATTTAATTCTACTTAATTGTTTATGCACTAGTTTTGTCTCCACAAATAAACTGTTATCTCCTCAAGAAAGAAACCCTGTGGTCCTTCCGGTAACCCCACAGCCCCACACTCCATGCCCAAGGGAAGAACTCAGTGATGCATTCCACTTCCATTCCTGGGACACACTGAGAAGGGGCCAGTTTCCTAACCTCATTACGGGAGGTTAGGGAACTGTATTTGGGGCTGGTGTCTTCCCCCTTGCTCCCTTACCCTGAGCGTGACAGGGCTGGACATTCACACCTGCCTCCATCTCTGGGTTTTCCTGGGAACACAGGAGCCTTTTGGCTGGATGAGCCTTATGTAATGTTTCTTTATTTTTCCAGCCTCCACCTTTATACACATCAAACCTGTCTTTTCCACAGTTAAGCAACTTGAGAGCATGGCAGCCAACCTGTCCTCCTGGGTTGAGTTCTTTGTCGTTTTCACTCCATGGATCTCTTGGGCGGTCTGGCGAAGCCTGTGGGCCTTTCTAGGAATGCTTTCAATGAGTACAATAAATACCCAGGATCACAGAAAACTAAACATACCAAAATACAATTACCAAAGTATCCTTTCTAAAATATGTTTGTTGTATGTCTCCCTACATGCCAAGAGCTTATTTTCTACTAGAGGCCTGGTGCATGAAAATTCATGCACTGGAGGGGGGTCACTCAGCCCAGCCTTCCCCCTCTCACAGTCCAGGAGCCCTCAGGGGCAGGAGGCGATGTCCCATCACACCTCTGCCGGCAGTGCAAGCCTCAGCCGGCCCTGGTTACCTGAGCCTTGGGTGGCCCTGGGCAGCTGGGCAGCTGCCATCTGAGGCTTGCCTGCACCTCGGGCCAGCCCTGGGCTGCTGGGGGGCTAAAGGGACTAGGGGACTCCGGAGGCAGGCATGCAGAGTGGCCAGGCCCACCTAGGCCTCCCCGACGGGGCTGAGGGGACTGAGTGCTACCATCCTGTGGCTGTGGGCACCGCCATCTTTGAGGGTGTGGCAGTCAATTAGCATATTCCCTCCTTATTGGCTGTTGGCTCCGCCATCTTTGAGGGTGGGGCAGTCACTTAGCATATTTCCTCCTTATTGACTGTGGGTGTCACCATCTTTGCGACGGCGTGAGAGTCAATTAGCATATTCCTTCTTTATTAAATAGGATAATTCTGAAAATTTTATAAAAATAAAGATACTGCACATTTCTTGTTAAATTTAAAAAATAAAACATATTTGTCACATAGTAATATTTTTCTTTGTATTGCATTAGAAAAATAAAAAATAAAATACAGTCAAGTAAAGTAGAATTTTAATTTTTAAAGACATACCGATAAAAGCTGTTTTTGCTTACCTTGAATAAGAACATAAAATGCTGGAATGGCCTCTGACAAGATAATACACAGGAACTGTTGGAAATCCAATTGATTTTTATATTTTTTATGGTAACATGTTGAAAATCCAATCTTCAAAGATAAGTGTTGAAAATGGAGTGAGAGCTTCCACACTCCTTCACAAAGTAAAAAATAAGTGTCTCCCAGGAGCACCCAAACTCTCCAAGGATTTTTAGTGAAATTTCAGTGAGTGGATTTTTGGTCCTGAGATCAATGAATTCATCTTTGGCTCAATCCACACCTTGGGTACAGTTTATGTAAGAAGAAAAAAGAATGAGACTCTAGGGTTCAATTTTGTTGCCATCAAGATAGAAACGACTTTTGCAAGAATTCTAAAGTGTTTCCAGGTGTTTGTAGATTACTCTTTTAGATAAATTGACAGAATTTTGTAGCTCATCTCCTTGGAGGTAAAGCACTTCCTTCAGCATTTGAAAGTTTTCTATGTCGGCCCCTTATCGGCAGTTTGGCCAAGAAAGCTGGTTATGTTTTCAGAAGCATCCATGATGGGGACATCGGGACGCTGAATTGAAGGTCATCTCAGATAGTTAAAAATATCTGCCCGGTAAGCCAACCGAACAGGCAAAATGCTTTCTTTCCCAGTGTTCCAACATGGATTTTCTTTTTCTTTTAGAAAAAGTAGAACTTCCCTCTTAAAAGTCAGTGAACTTCTCCATGGTCGAGAAGCCCCTGGTTTTTTGCTACCATTCCTGGACAAAACCTATAAAAATGCTATGAATCAGAGACCAGCTTTTGACAAAGCTGATGACTTTTATGGCTGTCGACAGGACTTCTCTCTCAGGAGCCTGGGAAAGCCAGACGTGCCTGTGTTAAGTGCAGCAGGTGAGTGCAGCGTGAAGTGCTTCCTTCCCACGGGTAACACCGGCGCCGCCTCCCGCAGCGCAGGAGCTCCTGCCAAGGATCTGAAGCTGTAAAAGAAATGCTACACCATTTCCAAATGTCAGCCGTCTGTCGTTTTCAAAGGGGTCCACAAAACAAGAATTCCTCTTTGTTGGCGTTAGATGGTCATCATGGGCAGACCACGGACGCGGCTAATTGAAAGGCGTCTGTGGTTCTGGGTGACAGCTCTGCCACGACCCACTGGCAAACATGCCCACTGTTGTTGAAAGCACTTGGTCTGACCGGGCAGCCACCCCAGCCCCCTGGGCCCCCCGCTGCACGTGGCTCCAGGGGAAGGTCTCCAGTGGGGCGAGCCTTGTTTTGTTTGACACTTGGTAGAAAATCTGAAGGGTGTCTTCAGAAAAGGTTTTCATGACAAAGGGAATCCACATTTTTGAAATAGCCCAGCTTTTTAAAATTGAGCTTTCTTGTCTACATACACACAAAGCCCTGCCTTTTCTCTGGGTACGTTTTCTAAAAGGAAATGCTGAAGTGCACTTTCAGCCTCCCTGACTTCCAAAGTCCATTCTCGAGGATTTCTCTACAGAAGAAAAGGCGTCGCTATGGCTCTTCTGTTCCATTGCGTCATTAATGCACACGGCCCAGTATGCAGTTTTCACCAGACCTTCCTCTTCTTTGCCGGCTCAAGACAAATTAGGTCTGTAAAACATAATATTAAATAAAGCCATAATAAAATATTGTGTTCCATTGATATTCTTTGAAATGTAATTTTTTTGTTTGTGATTCCTAAGTAATTTGTTTGATAAATCTACACAGAATGGAATAACTTGTATGTTAATTAAGTAAAGTATAAATTATTCATCAAGTTGTATGACAAATAAGTAAAACAAGGCAGGTTTATGATTAGCCAAAGTTTTTGCATTATTAACATCTTTTAACCTGTGCATAGACAGGGCTGGCGGGGGCGGTGGTTATAGCCGTTTCTCAGGAGTCATGTCCTCCCTGGAATTTAGCAATTGTTCCGAGTGACTCTTCGTGACTTTCTAGAAACAATGGTTCTCATTTCTCATATTGTCAGCATTTCCCACAAAGGTATTTTTTTAGTGATTGGTATTTCACAGGGTAATAGTACAAGTCCAATGTGTGCATAACCTACTGTGCGCATAAGACTATGTCATAACGCAGACATGTGGGTAGAGAAAAACAGGTCAAAGACAGGGTTGTCTCACAGAGCTCCCTGCTCTGTGCACGGCCCATGTCCCCATGCATTCTGTTAGTAATCATAAGAAGTCCCTTTTTTTAAAAAAACTTCATCTGAGGATATGCTTTTCATTGATTCTAGAGAAAGGAAAGGGGAAATGAATTGGGAGAAGGAAGAGAGAGGAGAGAGAGAGAGAGAGAGAATGAGAATGAGAGAGAGAGAAGAAACATGAATTGGTTCTCTCCTATGTGCCCTGATTGGAAATTGAACCCCATGACCTTTTATGTAAGGGATGACACTCCAAACAACTGAGCCACACTGGTCTGGGCACAAGAAATCACTTTAAATATCACACTTGGACAGTTCACTCAGCAATTGGACATTTGAATTTGTCTCTGACATCAAAGGCTGCATTGTGGATGGAGAGTGAAAAATGGACATGAGAGCAATTCAGACTTGCAAAACTTCAGCTAACTATGAACATGATTCATCTCCTGCTGCACTGACCCACAGATGGTTACAGCTGAGGAATGCTGAACTGTCTGGGCCACTCGGTGAGAACACTCCCGTTCACGCCCAGTGGCCACCTGCCCGAGCAGAGTTGCAGGCAGCAGCCAGCCACCCCGCAGAGTCTGTGGGAAGGCTGATCCCACGCTTCCAGTGGCCGGTCTAACAGCTCTGTAGCTTCAAAGCGGTGTGGGCGGAGACATTTCCAGATACCTACAACAACTGCAATGTGATATGAAAATATTTGTGATTTCTTTTGATGACAAAATCACAGGTCATGTTAACACTGCCAGTTTGTTGTCACATTCGTAATTGAAGGAAATGCTACATTTCAGAGAGAGGGTAGTCGGGTAGTCATACTATCTGCTGTCTTGTTATCCTTGCAAACAGTCCTTTTGGACAAGGTTGCTTTAGATCCAGTCCACAGGTTATTCTCCCCTGTTTTAATATTCCAAAGGTTTGAGGTATAGACGTGCAAGGCGGTTCCTCTTGGGGGGGGGGGGCAGCTCCGGCTCCATTTTAAAGCGTATTCCTTTATCATTTTTTACAAACTGCACAAAGTTGCCATGAAGATGAAATGAGATCACGTATGTAAAGCTGTTAGCAGAGTGCCCAGCACATGGTGTAAACATTCGGCAACGGTGTCTATTCTTGTCTGAATCACTATTGTGGAGCTGAGACAGAGACTTGGAGATCAGCTCGGGAGCAATCTGGTTTTGCAGATGAGGAAATGTGCTTCAGAGAGGCTCCAGTGGCAGAACCAGCAGGAGCAGCCAGATTGAGGGCCCCTACTGGGTACCATTTCCATCACAGCCTGCATTGGCCTCCTTCTCCCGTGCTTCAACAGCTCAGTGCCCTCCCGGGGATGAGAAAGTACGGAAAGGAAGCAGCCATGGAATCTTCTCTTCCGGCCCAGGGTGTGTTGAGCTATTGGATGGATGCAGAAAGGACCAGAGGGTGCTCCTCCGCCCAGAACAGCCATTTCCCGGCAGCACAAAGGGACACAGCCCAGCCCAAGGTCCTAACTAGTCCTGTACTGACCATCTCCTTCACCAGGCCCTCCTGGGAAGGACATTCAGACTGTTTATTGGACTTCCTTCCAACACTGTAGTAACTCCCCCCACCCCCACCCCCGGAACCAACACAGATGAATTTCCCCCTAATGGCATCCTCACCATACCGATAGCCAAGTGTTATTCTGTGAGGATGCAGTTCAGAAACAGCCTCACGTGCACACACATCTGAACAAAAAGTATATTCCTGAGGCTGCCTAATGTTGAAGCTGAGCAGCTTCTTGACAATACCTGGTAAGGGGAGGGAGAGAGAGAGAGAGAGAGAGAGAGAGAGAGAGAGAGAGAGAGAGAGAGAGAGAGAGAGACTCTGTGTGTGGAAGGGCAACACAATCCATCACTTTGAAAGGGTACACTTCCCCTGGAGAAAAGGTTTAAGGAAATAGGCAAGCAGATTTAATGAAAAACTCTAAAACTATTGATTGAAATCTGTTGCAATTTTCTCACTATTTGAGAGCACATCATCTTTGCATTAGGCAAACATTGTATACCTTGTGTGCATAGAAAAGAAAAACTTTCCAAGAGATGGGTGAGTTAGCAGAGATGCCTCAACCTATTGCACCGGGAGTCCACATCTCCTTCCCTGTTGTTTATGTGATGAAACGCTCCCAGGCCCCTCCAGACTGAAGGCCCCCTCTGTCCCTCCCCTGAGAATAGCACTCCATGATAACAGGCAGCTGCTCCGGGATGCATCGCCCTCCTCTGGCCTCCTACCCACCCTGGTCCACCACTGTCCTCCCAGAAGGCGGCCTTCCAGCACCATGACCTGCGGAAGCCGCAGCTGGTGTCCCCAAGCAGCTTTAAGAGCTCCCTCCAGTGGGCTCCGGTGGCACCTGGTACCCACTCCTGGGTGACAGTGATCACACTGCTGTAACTATGACTTCTCTAAGACACATTTTCCCCACATTTTTATGTTCTGATTGGTCATTGTGCCCATTCCTATTGTGATCATGATTATTCTGCTCATGTTGCTCAATTCGAAAACACTTTTTTTCACATTTGAATGCTTCTACAATTGGGATGTTTTGCAGCAATGTGTACATTTAGGGTGGCAGTGTTTCTGATTCTTTTCTTCTGATAAGCTGTTATATTGAGGGTGCATCTTAAAATCAAATAATGTTGCCTATTCATGTGTGTGACCTCCCCCTCCACTATGAACTATGAGGAGCAGGACCTGTGCTCTGATCCTCTTGGTATTGCTCAATAGATGTTGGTGGGAGGGAAGCGGGAAGGGGAAAGGAAGAAAAGGAAGGAAGGGAACTCTCTTACATTCTGCAATTTAGAAAGCACCTTCACATCTTGCTCTCCTCGTTTTGATTTCCCATCGGAGGGCACTGGGATTTCACCCCCCCACCACCACCACCTCCAACAGAGATGTCCCTTGGAGCATGCCTCCTTACCTGCTATCTGGGCTCTCAGTCTGCTGAAGATCGCCAGCACAGCACAAGGGTCACCAGCCACCCAGGGAACACTGCAAAGGGAGAAACCGATCAGGAGGAAACCAGAGATTCAGAGTCATCCTCCAAGTCACCTTCCCTAGCCAGGGGACTCTTCTGTGGACTCTGCGTCCCACAGGTAAGGGCTCACCTCAGCGACCTCCATCACATTTCAGCTCCTTCTCTGGCCTACTGAGCCTACCAAGCCCTAGCCTTACCCTTGCCTATCCCACCTTATTTCCCAAGACTCCAGTTAGCTGATTTTCTCATTTTCTTCAACTCTTGCCTTACCAGCGACATCTTCCCTGGCCCCCACCTCTCCCATGACCCATGACGTCTTCCTTGATCCCCCTGTCCTCACAGACCTCACCATCCCTGAAAAGCACTTGTGGTCTGAGCTGGACCAGTTAGCACTGTTTATAATGAGCCTAATGATTCATAGCATTTCCCACAGCAGAGGGCTAAGCACATATCAGCATTCAAACATGTGATAAAACAAATCAATACAGTGATTGGCTTTTGGGAGCTCCTCCTCTCTTTATAATTTCCTCGGTCCACCCTTCTTTCTACTCCCAGCCCAAACAAATCCCTCTCTCTAAGCTCCCTGGTGGGTTTAGAATTATGCCCGGTGAGCCTGGTCTTTCCAGGCATTCTGTTGGAGATGCGCCTGGACCACCCTCCAAACAGCTCTCTGAAGCTCAGACTCTGTCTGGCATCTCTCTGAACTGGCCTCTCTCCTGGCTGCTGCACCTTCCTTGTAGGTGCTTCTCCGTTCCAGTTGGATAACCACCTTCATGGGTTCCTCTGCAAGAGTTCAAGCTTCAAGGTGGCATTCGAATGGGGAAGAGGCAGCCATGTGACACTGTTGACTTATACAGAATTCACAGCCAACTGACTCTATTAGTTCCTGTTGACCTGAGCTGCTGTTAAGTCAGGTTTTTCATCCTTTACATGAACAACTGATCTTGTAACTCAAAAGGGTGCCACTTATATTTGCCGCTATTAAATTCCATCATGTTGGGCCTTATCATTCCAGCTGGTGGTGATCATTTCGAAACTTCATTCTGTCCTTACATTTCCTCAGCAGGGTGGAAACTAACAATGTACATGGGCTTTATGGGTGGTTCAAGGAGAGAAGTAATACCATGCCAATATCAGGGCTTTAATTCACTTCTTAAACCACTTCTATGGCCCTCCCTTGGTGGAGAGGTTGATCATCCTGAGATATCACGAGGCCTGGCCAGCTATACAGCTTTTTTGGGTCTCATTGTTGTAAGAGTGGGACAAGCCCAACAATTACCCCCTCTACCCTTAGGCTCCTCCCACAGTGCTCCCTGTCTCAGAAATTGGAACCATCATCCCCCTACCTGGTGGTCAAGCCAGGAACCAAGAAGCCATGTCTAATTCCTCTTTCCCCTCCAGCCCCACATGATGAAATCAGTTCCTTAGTTCTATCAATTGGAGCTACCTCCTAAATAAATAAAGTAGTTCAGCCACCATTCTCTCTTATATTGCAGCCAAACCCTTTATACTCTGCTCCCTCCTTCATCTTTTTAGTGTCCACATTTCAGGCCTCAGTTTACACCTTATTTCTTCCAGGAAGGTTTCTTGTCCCCTAGATTAGATTGGGGCTCCTGCCACCAGCTTCCCCAACATGATGTTTTCTCTATCACATGACCTAACTCACTGCTTGTTGTAGCTTATTTAATTCTTCCCAGCTACATCTGAGTTCTATGAGGATGGGCAAGAAGTCTGTTTTGCTCATCATCATATTCCCAGAACACAGTAGATTCTCAAGAAATATTTCTTGAATTGTGGCCTTGGTTGGGCAAGTTTTAAATCACTGGCAAGTGATTTGGCTCAATACTTATGAGTCATGCTGGTGTAAAGGAAAGAATACCAGCTTTGGCCTCTAAGGTGCAGTGGGCGTTATGTCACCTAAACTCCACAAGCCTCAGTTTCCTCATCTGAAAAGTGGGAATAAAAAGTTATCATATGGGGTTTCCACATGCCCAAAGGAAATTATGTATATGAATGTGCTCCCAAACTAAAAAGTGCATGGTTCAAGTGCAGCTATGGCCATGGACGCCCAAGCCCTCTACAAGTGGTCCTGTCCTGACTTCAGAGATTGTACCAAAGACCCACCTGGGCTCACCCTTGGGCACTAGCACTCACCAATTCGGGTTCAGTACTAAGTCTAGCAGGTCTTTGTTATTCCTTCTCCACCTTTCCTGCTGTCCTCATTCCCCTACACTCCTGGGCCACTTCCAGCAGCTTTCATAACCACTTCGATTGCACTCCCTTGGTGGAGAGTTTAATGATCCTGAAGGCCCTAGAAATACATTGAATTAAAACACAAAATGGATAGCATTGTGCATTTTAGTGAAACAGCAATTAGGAGCAGCAGTCACCATGTACTCAGGAGGGCAAGAGAGCTGAGGAGAAAAGGAATAAAGTGACCTCATAAAAGACACTTAATTTCATTACCACCAGACACAGTTTCCCATTATTGCTCTTGGTGTTTAATGGTTTTATGATTCCATCTATTGATGCTTAGCTAGTTCATTAACTGTGCTGCTAAAAATACAATTATCTCCAACAAAACCTTTATCACTAATAAAAGGGAGGGGGAAACCTCCATCATTACCAGAAAGCAGTGGGGTGGACACACCTCTGTGTAGTAACTCCTCGGCCCCAAAGTTTTCATGGAGACTGAAACTATAGCCGCACAAGTTTTATGCAACCAACTTAAAAATTCAATCAAGCAACTGCTCTATTACTTAGCTGATTCCAATGAACAAATTGGAATGATTCTGGGCACCCAACTGACAATGGCTTTGAGTCAGCGGAGTCAACCTGTCACAGTGCTGGTGACATGAGAGAGATGAAGTCTGCTTGACCATTCATTCATTCAGTGTTATTTACTAATCCCCTACTGGGTGCCAAGCAGTGGTTATACAGAGACAGGCAACATAGGTAGGGGCCCTGTTTTCAGGAAGCCAAACGTCTAGTAGACAATGTGGATCTGTTGGGATCAGAGGAATGAGAATCCCACTTACTAAGCTGGGCTCCGGGTGGACCTCTCCTTCTGATCTGGAGCGGAGAGGAGAGAGTGGGTCCTGAGCAGGGCAGGAGGTGAAAACCGCTTTCCATGCCACTTCGCATAAAAGCCTTTACTATGGCCTCCCAGGCGCTACAGGGTCTGTCTTCAATCCCCACCCTTTTTACCTCTCTTCTGAGCCTACCAGAGCGGGGAGGGAGGCCATGCAAGAGCCCAGGTCTGCAGTCAGGAGGATGCAAAGCCTAATAAAAACTTGAGCAAAGATTTTTTTAGGTGGTTTGCTTGCCCTAAGGCAGTGGTTCTCAACTTTCCTGCTGTTAATGAATCGTAATGTAAATATCTGTGTTGGTCTTAGGCAACCCTGCTAGCGGTTCTCAACCTGTGGGTTGCGACCCACAGGTTGAGAACCACTGTTGTAGAGCCTAAGACCATCAGAAAACACAGATATTTACATTACAATTCATAACAGTAGCAAAATTACAGTTATGAAGTAGCAACGAAAATAATTTTATGGTTGGGGGTCACCACAACATGAGGAACTGTATTAAAGGGCCGCGGCATTAGAAAGGTTGAGAACCACTGCTAAGGGGTTTCCATTATTTTTTTCCTTCTGGAACCCAAACTGCTCTTGGTAGGTGGTTCTCTGGCTTCATTTCCTATTACTTCTCTCCTTACATACTCTGCTCTGGCCTCTGTATTATTCCTTGAATATGACAGGCCCCAGGGCCTTTGCATTTGTGTGTCACCACTTGTAATGACTCTTCCCCAGAGAGAGTCAGGGCTCACTGCCTCCCTTCTCAGTCAAATACTGCTTCTCAGCAAAGCCTTTCCTGCCCACCCACCTGCTCCCACCATTCCCTGCCCTTTCCCTGTTGTGTTTTTCTCTATAACTCTTACCACTGCCTGAGATACTGTATACTTGACTTTTTGTGTTTGTTGGTTATTTATCCACTAAAATGTGGGCTCTTAGAGCTCAGGGACTTTTCTGCTTTGTTCTCTGACGATTCCCCTGCACTACAACACCCCTGGCATTTAGCAGGCACTTAATAAGTATTTGTTAACTGCCTGAATGTACTTATTTTCTGCCTACTGCCTCTCATCCGGAGCCCACCCCTGTCTGCTATGCTGTACCGCCTTGGCCCCTTCAGCAGCTGACTTCCTCAGAAGCTTGCCCATAAAGATGCTGGGGGAGACCAGAAGGCAAGGGGAGGGGAGAAGCTACTGTTCTTCCTCTACCTCTCTCACTCTTTCTCTCTTTGCTTCTTCTTCTGGTGATGACTCTAAAGTACTGTGTTGTCTCATGGTCCCAAATGCAGCTGCAACAGCCCTCCTCCTCTGGGGCCTCTGCTCCCAGTGGGTCCCCCAGCCCCAGCGGTGGTAGCTCCTCCCAGCAGTTCATAAGCTCTGCAGTGCCTCCATCTCCCTTGCTGTCCCAGGGCCCCGCACCTGTGCATCCTACAGCCTGTATTAAATCCCCTCTGTTTGATGTGCTTAGTGTGGCTTCTTTTTCCTGACTAAATCCTGACAGATACCAGGAACTTGGGAAGGGGAATCACTACAGACTGTGCAGTGAAAGGGGGCCAGTTCTGACACAAGCAGCCGCCCCCCCCCCTTCCCCACTCTGAAAGAAGCTCTCAGAACAAAGAGGAAGCCCAGCAGTGGGGACTGGTCTGCCAGATGCCAGTTGAAGGCTGACAGCACTTGGTGGATATGCGCAGCCTCCATCAGACTTGGTTCCGGAGGCCTGAACCATATGTAGAGCCCAGTAGATCCAGCCGAGGGTCCCCACTCCCTCCACCCCAGGCCTGGGAGAGCTGCAGTGCAGTTTGTGTCTCTACCAGCATCAGGGCGGTCATCGGGGTGGTCACCGAGGTGGTCATCTGGTCGCACTGGTGATTATTGCTTCTTACCTCACGTCCTTCTCCCTCAGCAATTCATTCCTGTGACCTAAGTGGAGACAATTCACAGCTCATTTATGCACGTTTTAATGTGTCTGAGGCTGAGATGTATGTATTTAATTGGTAGTTGACCCTCAAACTGTTCCTGAAAAGCTGTGATCTGTAGTCAATCTCATAATCAATGGCATCTTGAAATCGAAAGATTGTGGTATTAACCAAAAATCCCAAATACCTTAACGTGTGCCAGGCTCTGTTCCACTTAATATGTCCCACTGCCTTATCACTTCATCCTGGAAGCAGTCCTGTGGGGGAAGGGTTAGTATTCCAATTTTTATGGCGAGGATGCAGAAGCCAGAGGATTGGGGCTCTCCAGTGGGAGTTGGTAGTGAAGCTGTGTTCTGTCTGGCCTTCCATGCTGCCCATGCGCACACCTTTGACCAGGAGGCAGAGCTGAGAGCAGCTTCTGAAATGACCTTTTGATGCCAGGGCCCTCCAGCAGACCCGCAGTCAGAGTCTGAAGTGAGACCTAGAAGCAGAGCAGAGAAGACCCTATGGGGATGCAAACTCTCCCTGGGGTCCTCTGGCCAGCCACCCAGTGAGCATCTCCCGGCAAGGTCTCTGCAAGGCAGGAGGACATGTTAGAGCCGGCCCTGCCTGCCAGGCGGTGCAGTGTAGTCAGGAAGACGATAGGTAGGTGCACAGGAAATGATAAGTGCCAGTTGGCAGTGCTGTCTAATGCCACAAGAATGGCACCGGGGTCTGCATAAGGCTCCAGGGCAGTGAGAGCTTTCCAAGCACAGCAGCGCATCCAATACTCCGACTGCCTCTGGGGAGAGAGTTTCTGAGTGTCCGGAGCTACACTGGCTCTTTGGCTCCCTTTGGTCCTCACAGTGAGCTCCCAGCAGAGGTCTTGTCACCCCGTTTCCAGATGCCCTAGATCCTACAGTCAGCCTGGCTGTGATCCTCGGTGTGCCTGGCCTTCAAAACCACAGCCCTCCAACATGCCAGCATCGTGTGTGCCTGCATGCTACCCCATGCTCACTCACACACATGCAAACACACACGCGCGCGCGCACACACACACACACACACACCTTGCTCCTGTCTGCAAAGGCAATTATTTTTTGGAAAAAGCAACATAGGACACATTGCCAGATGCGTTCAAAGAAGCCAAATCTTCCATAATCCTCCCTGCGTGTTTTATTGTTTGCAAAGGAGAATGCATTTTTGTGGAGCTTAGTTTTCTTTTGTTTTGCTGAGAAGTCTGGTTAGAAAGTCAAGCCAACAAGTTGTAAAACTTGACATTTATTCTTTACCTGACAAGCAGCTTCGTGCGGAGATGGGGCTGCACTGAAAGCTGGTTTGGTTCTCAGCACTGGCCTCCGCCCCAGGAGCCTGCTCTGTTTGGCGCTGGGCTGGGACACATAGGGAACAGCAGGTTAATAAATGCCAATCCACGGGGACTCCCCGCCTCACCAGAGGCCTCGGCCACAGCTCTTCATTCACGCAACAGACATGCATCCAACACCTACCGGTACCAGGCACCAGAGATAATAAAACAGCTCTGCTCTCGAGATACTCAGGCTGATGAAAGAGAATGAGCAAAGCGTAATTATTATGATTCAACATAAGAAGTGATATAACACAGTCTGTGGGAGCATCCAGGAGGAAGCAACTAATTCTGCAGGATTTGGGGGAGCAAAAAATGGTGTTAAGAAAACTATAGCAAAATTGGAGATATGTCACTAGGGCTTTGAAGATTAAGGAAGATTTTCTTTCACAGATAGATAAGGGGGGTGGGGGGAGAATTCCTGACAGAGGGCATAATAATATGAGCAAAATCAGGGAGAATTGAGGGTGCAGAATATAGTGGGTAGTGTGATGAAGTCAGAACAAAATTAAGGTGGAGGGGAGGTAGGTTGTGGGTCCAACCTGGGGAATTAGTTCTACATTGATGAGTTGCTTTTTTTGTTTGTTTGTTTGTTTGTTTTCTTGTTTTAATTTGTGCGTGAACACAGACTGATTTATTTCAGAACCTGGAATAATTAATATTTTAATTATCTGCTTTCACCGTGCAACAATTTCCAATGAGCGCATGTACATGAAATGAGATCATGTATATGAAAGCACTTAGAGAACTGTGAAGTGTTATACAAACTATTGTAATGTTATTTGTATTGTTCTAAGATTCCTGAGGCAAAATATCCACAGAGCCTGTTACACACAGCTGAGCCAGGTGCCGAGAGGGCTGGGGGCACAAGGACACTCAGTACCTCCCCAAACGCCCACCTGTCGGTCATGATTGCTCACCAGCCATCAACATGGGACGTCAGTACTTCTTAGACTGAGGAGGAGGCACTTAGACCTAAACCCTTCCAGGGTAGCCCCTCATTGAACCACAACACTGGTTTGGCAGTGTTGTGTGGCTGAAAGGTAATGGACTTGGTTTCTCACCCCAACTCTCCACCTGAGTGGCTCTGGGCAGCCTCAGTGTCCTCATCTGGAACATTCAGAGATAATGGTGATGTCCCCACAGTTTTCTCAGCTCTCCGGGGCCTCTCCACGGAATTCAGAGGCATTCTGCCTCATGTGGTTGTGCTGGCCCCACCAGGACAAGATGGTGCAGGAACGGGAGGAGAACAAAGAGAGGAGAGTGGGCGCACCAATACTCTGAGTTCCAATCTGGACTTTGCCCCATGGCCTTGGGGGTGTTATTGACTGGCTTAGCTTCCTCCCTTGCCAAAAACAGACTGTTGGAAAAAACCAGCTTATCCAATAGTCAATACCAAATGTTGTATCTGTTCATTCATTCAGTGCACACATATTGATTACCTACTGTTTGCTGGCAACGTGCAATGTACTAGGCTACAAAGATTATTTTTAATAATTTTTAAATAAAATATTTTAAAAATAATAATAAGACATGGCCTCTCAGAATTCATGCAGAATTCTAGCCCCGCTGAAAATGTGGACATTTCCTTTTTAAAATCAGTGATTTGCATGATATCTGTTGGAGTAGGCAATTATGAAACAGTAAGACAAGTGCTATCAGAGAGTGTAGGTTTTAGAACAAGGTCCTAGAAGAGAACCAGGCACATAGTCTACGTTGAATAAACATTTGGTGAACTAATAGAGGTTGTGAGAACAGGGCACTGTGAAAGCACCTGGGAGAGGTACCAGGTGGGACCAAGGAAAGCTTCCTAGGGGCACGACTCCTGATGTCACTTAAAAGGAAGCCCAGCCTGGCCGGCATGGCTCAGTGGTTGAGTTTCGACCTATGAACCAGGAGGTCATGGCTCTATTCCCAGTCAGGGCACATGCCCAAGTTGTGGGCTCCATCCCCAGTATTGGAGTCAGCCAATTGATTGGAGTCAGCCAATCAATGATTCTCTCTCATCATTGATGTTTCTATCTCTCTCCCTCCCTTCCTCTCTGAAATCAATTTTTTAAATTCTACAAAATTTTAAAAAAGGAAACCCAGGCTGAGGGGCTGGCGAGAGAGCTGCCCTCTGGGAAGTATGAGGCAAGAGAGCAATAGATACCTTTCCCCGCTGTTCCAATATTCAAAGGCAGGCTGCGGTGAAGCCTGCATTAGCCAAGAGATGCCCAGGTGACTGTAAGATATTTTCAGGCTGGGATGTGGGGGTCAGGAAGGGGGCTGGTTACAGGAGCAGAGACAGCCCCCACTCAGCAG
Organism: Cnephaeus nilssonii; assembly: GCF_951640355.1. Lineage (NCBI taxonomy): Eukaryota > Metazoa > Chordata > Mammalia > Chiroptera > Vespertilionidae > Cnephaeus > Cnephaeus nilssonii. Next base: position 76,547,507 of record NC_137084.1, read on the forward strand.
AAGAGTTTTCAAACACGGCCACTTGCCCTCCTTGCCTACCTGCCGAGTGGGCCTATTGTTGGCACCTTGTCTTCATTGAGTCACTGGCAGTCTCATTCAGCAGAAGCCCAGCAGAATCCAGACTTGAATTACTTGTTATATCTCCTTTCTATAACTTCCTGGTGGAATCACCTTGTCAGGCATTTGTCTTCATGCCAGAAGGTCAGATCATCAATGCACTCTTATCCATGCAGAATTCTAGTCGGGCTGAAAACTAGGATGGTTTCATTGTTTAAACGGTGGGAGTGCAAGCTCCCAGAGCTGCCTGGGGAAAGCAGTTGGTAATGCATGTGGGCACGTGGCGGAGGGCAGAGCACAGCTCCAATGGGAACTGGAGCTGGGGTTCACTCTGTGCTCAGCCACTCACTATCTCTGGGGCACTGGGCCAATCATGGAACGTCTTTGAGCCTCAATTTCCTACCCCAGTGATGCATGCTGAGAGGCAATGTGACCTTCAACAGAGGGCCAGACCACAGGATGTGCAGGGCCTGAGGCGTAAACTGAAGTTAGTGCCGCAGATACATCGCCTACATCACCAGAACTACATGCTGCTGGATGCTTCTGCTGGGGCTTCTTCAGAGAGCTCACGGTCCTAGTCAGGGCCTGGCAGGAGAACAGGTGGCACTTGAGTTAGATAATTTGAGGCCAGTTTAATAGAGAGATTATGAATGAAGCTGTGGGCAGGGTAGAAGGAGACCTTGGGGGACAGTGCAGTGCTCTGGAACTGACAAGAGCCCGGTCCTGAAAGAGCGAGGGGCAGAAGGGTTCCTGGAGCCCAGATACAGAGGGCAGTGTGTTGAGAGAGCTTCCCAACAGGAGTGTGGTCTTTAACAGAGGGATGCAGCCAGACAGTGCAACCCCACAGGGAGGGACCCAGGGGGATAAATAACCCGACCTTTGACTCCTACCTCTCTCCAATCTCCTTCCAGTGCTCCCCATTGGCCAAACTCAAGTAGATGCTAAACGATAAAGGAGACCATTAATATAGTCTATATAGGTCACACTTCTGCTGGGGCCAGAGCACACTGAAGGGGTAAAAGATTAGACCTGGAGGGACAAACAGAAGACATCTAGCACATTCCACGAAAGCAATCCACAAGAGAAAGAGGCAACTTGGATATGTACCAAAACAGCACAACAGCCGGAAGTGACTGTCCCAGTCAGGTAAGATCTGTCCTGCCTCTGCCCTCTCCTTGGTGTTCCTGCCAACTCCAGAGGGGTCAGAAACTAAAGGTGGTCAGCAGACGTGAAGGGAGGGAAAGGAGGCCCAAAGCAGGAAAAGAGAGAGCAGCAACCCTTTCCCACTGCAGGCTTTTAGCCTGACATGCACCTGAGCTGGAGAATGTGCTAGAGCAGGCTAGCTGCAGTGACAAACAGACCCAAACATTTAGTGACTAAACACAATAGAGTTGTATTTCTTGCTCACATAACAGTACAGTAAGTTAAAGTTATAGGCTGAGATAATAAGGAAGACAGGAGGTTTTCCACCACACAATTATTCAGAGACCCTGCCTGATAATCCTTAAGCCCAGCTTCCAACAATACCCCAGGGTCATTTTCATCTCAGTCAACTGGAAAGAAGAAACTATAAGGAGGGGCAAATACAGGAAGTTTTTGAGGGGCAGGCTTAAAAATAAAACATATCCTTTCTACTCAGATTCCACTGGCTAGAATCCAGTCACATGATTATGCCTAACTGCTAGGGAGACTGGGAAATGTAGTCCACTTGGCCAGGCAAGTGAACAGAACTCTTATTGCAATGAAAAATGGATTTTAACAGTTGCCAGTCTCTGTTACAGAAAGTCTGTAAATTAAAATCTGAATTTTGCTATTGCACAGAATGGGCATTTAAGTTATTGAAAGGTCTGTTTTGTAATTCGAAGTTTCAAAAGAACTTTGACGGTGGTAGAGTCATGAGATTTGTTCTAGAGGTTTTCAAAGGAACAGAAAAGTACCAGCCAGACAGCAGGTTTGAACAGGCCTGAACAACTGCTTGAACAACAGTTTGGAAGATGTTCATATTTATTCTAGGGATTACTACTTACTCAGCAATCACATTTCAACATAACCGAATTCTTTGTTATCCTTACATAATCAGAATGTTTTTTGTGGGTTTTTTAATATATTTTATTGATTTTTTACAGAGAGGAAGGAAGAGGGATAGAGAGCTAGAAACATAGATGAGAGAGAAACATTGATCAGCTGCCTCTTGCACACCTCCCACTGGGGATGTGCCCGCAACCAAGATACATGCCCCTGACCAGAATCAAACCTGGGACCCTTCAGTCCACAGGCCAATGCCCCATCCATTGAGCCAAACCGGTCAGGGCAATCGGAAGGTTTTATTATTTTTTCTCTCTTTTATTTACATGAGAGAATGTTTTTATTATAATAAATTTAATGTGTAAGTAGAGAAAAATATAAAATGTACTTTTTTTTAAAAGCCTCTAATGTTACCCTATCTCCTTATTCTGGTTACATTTAGTTCTTTACTGACTATTAGAACCTTCTGCTTTATTGGGATGAAAAACTATATTCATCCCAATACCCAGTTGATGGCTGTCTTAGATCAGGCTGCTGTAACAAATCACCATAGACTGGGTGGCTTAAACAATAAGCATTTATTCCTCACCATTTGGAGAGAGTCAGAGATCAGGGGCCAGCATGGTCAGGTTTCGGTGAGAGCCCTCTTCCAGGTTGCAGACTGCCAACTTCTCTCTGAGCCCTCACCTGTCAGAAAGGGGGCAGAGAGCCCTCTGTGGTCCCCTTTATAAGGCACCAATCTCCTTCATGAGGACCCCACACCCCTCCCTAACCATATCCCAAGGACCACCTCCTAAAACCATCACATTTCAACATATGAATTTGCGGGGGGAGGGGGACATAAACATTCAGTCCCTAAGGCCTTGTAACGTACAAGGAAGATGGTCACGGCAGCTAGAGAAGGGAGCTGAGGGCAGCAGAACAGAGAACAAAGCTAAGTCAAGGTCCCATCAGGGTGCAGCCATCACAGGCAGGATCTAACTAGAAGCAAAAACACTTCTATGGCAAATTACAAGAGAGCTCTGGGTCAGTAACCAGATAAAACTGGTAAAGGGTTTGCCAGCAGCTATAGAGCTCATAGATATCCTCCCAACCGGGCTCAACAAGTCCAGGGAACAGCACTTTGGACTGTGTGTGGCTCAGTCCTGCTCAGGTCCTGAGGAAAGCCCTCACCACTCACACCTCTGCCAACCCCAACTCTGGTGTTATCATCATCTGTGTTTGATGTCCAACCTACAAATGGTGGAGCCAGAATTTGAAACCAAACCGTCGCTCCCAGGTTGTAACCACATCGTGGTGAAAACACAGCCTTTGCCTATTGACAAGATAATACATGCGGAGTGCTTACCCTAGCTGTATTCATTTGCTGGGGCAGTTGTAACAAGATAGCAGGGTGGGTTAAACCACCAAAATTTACTCTCTCACAATTTGGGAGACTAGAAGTCTGAGATCAAGATGTCAACAGGGTCATCCTTCTGAGGGCTCTTGGGGAAGGACCTGCTCCAGGCTCTCTCCTTAGCTTATAGATGGCTGTCTTCCCCCTGTGTCTTCACATTGTCTTCCCTCTGTGTGTGTCTGTGCCCAAATCTCCTCTACTTATACAGACACCAGTCATATTGGATTAGGGCCCACCCTAAAGACCTCATTTTACCTTCATTGCCTCTGTAAAGAGGTAATTTCCACAATCGGTCATATTTTGAGGTACTGGGGGTTAGGATGTCAACATATGAATTTGGAGGGAGACACAATTCGGCCCATAACACTAGCTAAGTGGCCATAGTTATTACTATGATCCTGGAATTCAAGGACCCCCGCAATCTTAAGCTCCAGCTCACCTTTCCATCCATCTTTATGTCCCTTATCCTTATGCTAATCAAACTCTTTCACTCACTGTTAACCAAAACACCTTGAACTTTCCCTCCTCCAAGCCTTTCCTGTCCTGTAATGACATGCACACCAAATCCTCCGAACAGTGTAAAACTCAGCTCAAACCCCATTAGCCCTTGATCACCCCAGCTATTTAAAAGGACGAAAGAAAATTAATAATTATGAAACAGTATGTTTTCAGCACCGCAATCTTTTATTCTCTCATATTCCCATACCCCTGACAGGTTAGGTGATTGAAGTTCAGAGTGGTTAAGTACTGTGTCCAGGTTGACTCCGCAAGTGAATAGGAATGTGATTCTGTCTCCACCTACCTGAACTCCTGTAGCAATTCTGGCTGAAGCATTCATCTGGCAGTTAAAAGTGCAATGCCAGGACTTGGTGCTAGGTCTTCATTATATGTGGAGCTTTTACTTTGAGCTTTTAGTAAGTCTTTATTATCCACTTTCTATTTGCATGTCTTTCCTCACCAACTATATTCTCAGCATCTTAATAACAGGAATGGGTGGGTTTTTCACTTGTACCAATCCTGTCATGGCCACTACAAAGCTCAATAGAGATGGTTGATATTGTTTTAGGGCCAGGTTGGGCATTATTTTCTGCATTACCTAAAAGATTCACCCATACTCCTCCAGGAGATACTCACATGGGCTCCAGCCAGCAGGAGAGGTGGGCCTCTTTCTCCTCTCCCAAATATAGTGGTTTCATGAACTAATTAATGCCAGAGATGGGTGTTCAACCATCCCCTCCCAGCCCCAGACCCCTGGCAGACCTCATGCTTGGGCAGAGCACCCCCAGAGCTCAGCTTCTAGCACCAAGTCTGGATATCCACACTGACACATTTTCATCTGCCTATGCTGCATCCCCCTTCCTTCCATGCCCCAGTTTCCTGTCTCTCCTCCTTCTAGGCCCTCCAGGTTGCCTGAAGCTAACCCTTACTATTTAGTGGTTACTGTAGGCCAGCACTGTTCTAAGAACTTTGTAGCTATAGCCACTGCACTGAACAAGCAGGACTCAGAAAATGGTATCAGAAATGCATTTTTATTTTGAGTCCCACAGTTTATTTTCACCTCCTCAGTGGGGGCAGCCCTTCTTGGATGAAAACTCAGTCTACATAGCTCTTCTGATCACTCTTCTGTAATAAAAAGTACTACAGTGACTTAAATTGCAAACAGTTCAACAATTACAATGGTCGGATCCCATGCGATATCCAAAACTTGAAATTTGACGCAGTTCACTTGTTTTCCCCTTCCCTCAGTTTTCTCATTTATAATATGGAGATAATATCAGATCCACCTCACATGGCCAACATGAGGATTAGTCATTGTCTATCTCACTATATATGCCTTTGGCTTTGCTGACCTGCACTTTAGTCAATACCCCAGGTTAAGAAGTCCACCTCTCACCTAGCCAGCATGGCTCAGTGGTTGAGAGTCGACTATGAACCAGGAGGTCATGGTTTGATTCCCTGTCAGGGCACATGCCTGGGTTGCAGGCTTGATCCCTAGTGTGGGGTGTGCAGGAGGCACCCAATCAATGATTCTCTCATCATTGATGTTTCTCTCTCTCTCTCTCTGTCTCCCACTCCCTTCCTTTCTGAAATCAATAAAAATATCTTTTTTTTCTTTTAAGAAAGAAGTCTACCTCTGACATCAGCAGCTCATATTCCCACGTGGCTCCCCAAATCACCAGGTCCTGCTTCTAAAGCAGGAAGCAGCAGCCTTAGCCAGTTTGGCTCAGTTGATAGAACATCAGCCTGTGGACCGAAGGGTCCTGGGTTCAATTCTGGTCAAGGGCACGTACCTTGATTGCAGGCTCCTCCTGGACTGGGCCCTCAGAGCGCATGCAGGAGGCAACCAATCAATGTATTTCTCTCACATCGATGTTTCTGTCTTCCCTCTCTCTCTCTCTCACTGTCTCTAAAAACATCAATGGAAAAATATCCTCGAGTGAGGACTTAAAAAAATAAATAAATAATAAATGAAAAATAAAGCAGGAAGCAGCAGAGCAAAGAAATGGCTGTGTTGGTGGTTGTCTGAAATACTTGCTCTTTTTTAAAAAATCTCTTCTGCCCTGGTTGGTGTGGCTCAGTTACTTGGGCATCGTCTCATGCCCTGAAACGTTGCAGGTTTGATTCCTGGTCAGGGCACATGCCCAAGTTCCAGGCTCAGTCTCTGGTAGGGGAGTGCAGGAGGCAGCCAATTGGTGTTTCTCCCTCTCTCTTCCTCTCTCTCTACAAGAATCAATAAAATAAAAAATTGACACTGGTGATTATAAATAGAATCAAACATAAATTCTAGAAATTTAAAACTTGGAAGAAGAAAAAAGACAGTCGCTTATGAACTGGAAATGCTATTGGTGATGACCCAGAGCTAGCATATATCCCCCAAATGAGTTAACCACGCTTATAATGGATCTCTCACGCACCACCAGAGGCTGGCTGGGAAGTCAGTGCACCTCCCAGGATTGACTATATTCTACCCTCTGAGCAGGCTCAGCCACCAACTCGAGCTCTGAGCAGCTAGGTTTCCCTGCCCAAAGGGGCTGGCCACCAACACTTGTACCAGCTGAGCCCCTGGACATGCCTCTCTCCTCAGAGATGATGCTGAATCTGACAGGGCCTTTTGAGGAAGAAACAGCCTCACAGGGCCTGTGCTCTGCGACCCTCTGGCCTGCTATGAGACCACACACCTGCTGAGACCGCCGCCTCACTTCCTGTGTTCTCCCCCACAACCTCCTGGGCCAGGCAGAGCCCAGCTTCTCCCCTGCCCACCACCGGCCTCTGTAGTGTGTCTAGTATCCTGTTTTCACTTGCACTCCCACCGCCCCTGACCTTGTTCAGAGCTGCCACTTGGCTCACCTGGACTATGGCAAGGTGTACCCAGCAGCAAGTCCCACCTCCACTGTCATTCCAGCAGACTCCAACTTGACACCAAGGTCCCAGTGATCGTCAGCTCCAGCCAGGTTTTCCCTCCTCAGAAATCTCCCCAGAGTCCCCCTGCCCAACAGAAGGGCAGACTGGTGACCTCAGGCTAGACATGGTGTGCAGATAGGTTTTGTTCAACCTACACAGTGTTCACTAAATTGTTAAACGATACTTTAAAATCAGGAGTTGCACATCAAAATCCAGATACCTGGTTTGTCTTAAACACCAGGTGGTCTGGCAAGCCCAGTGCGATGGTTAATTTTACATCAACTTGTCTGGGCTAAGGGATGCCTAGGTAGATAGTTAAACCTTAGTTCTGGGTATGTCTGTGAGGGTGTTCATGAGATTAGCCTTTTAATTGGTGAACTGAGTAAAGAAGCTCTCCAACCCCAATATGGGTGGGCTTCACTCAACCCACTGAGGGCCTGAATGGTAACAGGTGGAAGAAGAGCAAATTCACTCTCCCTGCTTGAGCTGAGACATGCCTCTTCTCCTGCCCTTGACATTAGCCCTCCTGGTTCTCAAAGTTTCAGACTCAGACTGGTATATACACCATCGTCCTGCTTCTCAACTCTCAGGCCTTCAGATTCAGACTGAACTGCACTACCAGCTTGCCTGGGTCTCCAGCTTGCAGAAGGCAGGTCATGAGACAGATATATACAAGGTGGGGCAAAAGTAGGTCTACAGATAACACAGGAATAAACTCTGTGTTTCACATGCTCACAGCTGTAAACCTACTTTTGCCCCACCCTGTATATATGTCCTACTGCTCTGTCTCTCGGGAGAACCCTGGGCCCACACATTTACATGACAGCTGTCGGCTGGAGCTGGGTCACAGCAGCTGCCCACTCTGCCAGCGTCACTCGTTCACTCACACTGTGACCCCCTGGACACTGAAATTTGATACCCCAGCCAAGAGACAAAAGCCCAAACTCTTTGGCCTTCTTTCCTTAAGCCTGCACTAAGCCTCACCTCTCACCATAGATGGAGTGAGCATATGATGTAGCTTCCAAACCAAGACACTTCTGAAAGTAAAATGTGGCACTAAAAATAACGAACAGGTGTTCATTGATCCACACTAGGCATAAACTGGGACTTTTTCTGGCACTCTGCATGTATGGTTGTCCAAATATTGACCCCAACCTGGGCATCATGCATCCGAATCTTCAGCCAGCCCACATCACTCATGCGTCATTAATATGGCCTCCACGTGCAGGTTGGTGCTTTTGCCCCTACTGTCTCTGCTGCTGGGAATTCCTCCCCCTCCTGAGCCTGTCAACACCCAACTGTCCCTTCCAAGCCCACACCAAACGTGACTGCTTCCTTGAAGCATTCCTCATGCCTCCTGCCAGAACTCCTCTCCCCACTTCTGAATTCCCAGAGGACTTCGTAAACCCCTGTGTCTTGCATTAGAATCATGTCATTCATTTATTCAACAAACAATCTGTGGAGCACTGGGGATACACCAGTGGACAAAACAGCCGAAGTGCTTCCCCTCATTGAGTTGTTTTACTGCCCGTGTCAGTCTTGCTCATTAGCTTATACACTTCTCAAGGAATTGCAGATGGAAGGTGTAATACTCTGAACACCACAGATGATCGAGAGTATTTACTAAATTAAGTTGTGAAAACCTCTCTGTGCCTTACTCATCCCATCTGCTAAAGGGGAATAATAGCCTTCTTCCCTTGTAGAATCCACCTGAGGATTAGGGAGATGCAAAGTTATAGTATTTATAAAATTAAAAACATTTTAGCCCTGTAGAGTTCTAAAAATAGTAGCTACAAAGCAAGGCAAACTGTGGTCAGCACATTCTATGTCACCTCCTTTTAAAATATCTACCATTGCCCAGCTGGTGTGGCTCAATAGTTGAACATTGACCTATGAACCAGGAGGTCACGGTTCGATTCCCCATTGGGGCACATGCTCAGGTTGCACACTCGATCCTCAGTAGGGGGCATGCAGAAGGCAGCCCATCAATGATTCTCTTTCATCATTGATGTTTCTCTCTCTCTTTCCCTCTCCCTTCATCTCTAAAATCAATAAAATATGTGTATATATAAATTAAATAAAATCCCTGTCATTTGGAGAGAGGTGTTATCATTCCTTTTGACAGAGGAGACTGATTGGCTGTTGGGACCCAACAGGTTGTGGAGGGAAAGCCAGGCTCAAGCAGGTGTCTGGCTCTGGACTCTGCATGCTTTCCACCACACCAGGCTGAAAACTAACTGGATTCCAGCTTGACCCAGCTCTTCTTAGAGACAAGGCTAGTACTGCATTGAGAGGAATCCAACTTTGGCAACCCCCTGGTTTGTCTTAGCAGAAACTCTTTTGGCCCTAAATGACAGTGGAAGGGATAAACCAGCAACTAGCACAAAGAAGCAGAGATGTGGAACGACCTGGTCAGCCCCGGGCCTGAACCTGTCTCCGCCCATCCCTCTTCCTGCCTTCAGTCCCCATAGACATTGTGCCCTTGGCTTCTCTGGGCAGCGAGGACCTTCAGAAGCCACAGCAGCCCCATCTATGGCTTTGACAGGTGACTGATCTCCCGGGGAGGAGGGCAACACTTGCCAAGGTCCCCTGCTTCCCCCAACCACATACATACACAGCGGCCTCCGCTCAGCACAGGAGCGGAGGGAGGGGCTGAGCCGCACCGCGCTCTTGGTTCGCCTGGTGGCGCTGTGCATGTCTCTCACCTGCGGTGCTTCCCAGGCCTGGGGTCAGTGGCCAGCTCTCTTCAGGGAGAAGCACAAATTGGGTTAAAGGCCCCACTGCCGTGATTCTGAAACCCCCAGCCTCTGGGCTGTCCTCCCCGGTCCATGAACAGCCAACTCCTTCTAAACGTCTGCTGGCTTCCCTAACTACTTGGGGAAATGTTCTGTTTGCCAACGTGCTGTTACAGTGGCGTACAGGCCAGGACGCAAACAGCCCCACACCACATCAGTATTTCCAGTGGCGTCCTTCCCGCTCTCTGGCGCCTCCGCCTCCACGTGCTCACACAGGAGAGGATCACAGGAGGGCCCTCTGCTCGAGATGCAGTCACCGCAGAACAGACCGCTGCTGAAGACGGAGCTGCAGCCGGCCGCGAAGTGCGGTCTCCTCCCTGCCCTCGAAGCTACACTCTCTCTCGGGTGTCTGCCTGAGGCCAGGGGAGTGCTTCTGCCCACAAACCAGCAGGCTGCCCTTGGGCAAGTCACCGACCGCTCTGGGCTTCGGTTGCCCCACCTGTAAAATGGCGGTGAGACAATAACGACCCAAAGTGAGGTGACCTTCTTGTCTTCCTTCAAGCCCTGACACCCATCATAAACTGAAGGCCTACGACCTCGTACCAAAGTTACTCACATAAGTGCCAGATGCCCTGAGTTCCTGCTCACCGGGATGTGCTCAGGCCTGCTGACATTTGCAGGACACGGGGCGTGTGGTCAGGGCAGGGTTACAAATGGAGGCCACATAGCATATGTCATAATACTTAAAGTTATAAATCAAACTAATAAAATATGTTGTGTTCTCGGAGCTTGATAAATATGCCTTCAAAATGGCCTGGCAGGCCAGGCTGAACTTTAGAAGTCCTGTGCTCCTCCGTGACGTGGCAGCAGGAAGAGCCAGCCCAGCCTCCCCCTTTTCTTCCCACTCCTGGCTCCATCTCACAGGGCAAGGGGCCTTGCACTCATGCTCATGAGCAGCCCAGTCTGCCTGTTCACACACACACACACACACACACACACACACACACACACGTGCGCCAATGGGCCCAGGGTGTGTTCACCGGCAGCCCAGCCCACTCTCCAGAGCTCCAGAGGTTGGACCTGGGAAAGAAGCCTGGCAATGAGCTTGGGGCCATTTGGGCAGCATATCAAGGTCCTGTGTACCCGTACAAGGTAGAAGATAGAACACTCCCCTTAGCGCTTCCCCATGGATTTCTCAACCTGTGGGCAAGCACACACCCACAGGAGGCCAGAGAGGAGCCAGGGCAAGGACCCCCCCCCCCGCCCCCCCCCCACGCCTAGGTCTAAAGGCAGTACTAGTGGCAGTGCAAGTGACATGACTGCTGACAGTGGGCTAATTACCTTAATATATAAAGAACTCCTTCAAATCAATGAGAAAAAATAAACTCCCTGTAGAAAAAGAAATAGTTTATTTAAAAGAATATGAATAGCTCCTAAAGAGAAGAAGAGCCTCAGGCTCAAAGACCAGAAGCCCGGTAGCACATGTGTTGGCTGGGTGTGCGAGGCAGTACTCTCATCCATTGCTGGTGGGAGTGAAGGTGGCACAACCTCTGGGAAACAGGATTTGGCAGCAGCTATAGAAACTACAAGTGCACATACTCTTTGTCCCAAGAATTCCACATCCAGTTTTTTAACCTTAAGAAATGCTTTAACAAGAAATTGTATTTATTGCAGCACTTTTTTCTCATAGCAAAATATTGGTAGCTACCTAAAAGTCGCCCAATGCAAAGCCGGTTTAACTCAGCAACGTCTTCCCACAGAACAGAATGGCATGGGGCAGGTCAATGTGAACCAGCGCACAGAATGGACTCCAACATACACTGCTAAGGGAAAGAAATGTAAAAAGCTATGTGGGACAACAGTGACGTGCCGCTATTTGTGTGAAAAGAAAGAGCACATAGTCACACAAGAGACTGTCACAGTGGCTGGATCCAGAGAGGGAATCTGAGGGGTGGGGGACAGCTGTGGCCAGGACAATTACTCTTGTACTTTTTGTGCCTTTTGAATTTTCACCATGTGTGATTTACTTATTACAAAATATTCTAATGATTTTTTAAAAATGTTAGCTTAACACTCCATACATACCTTGCTTAACACTCCATCTGTACTTTTTCTTTTCTTTTCTTTTTTTTCTGTTAATTCTCACCCAAGGATATTTTTTTCATTGATTTTGTTTTAGAGCAAGTGGAAGGGAGGGAAAGAGAGAAAAAGAGAGAGAGAGAGAAAGAGAGAAAGAGAGAGAGAGAGAAACATTGACATGAGACATACATCAATTGGTTGCCTCCCAAACATGCCCCAATCAGGGCCCAGGGCCTGGGATTGAACCTGCAACCCAGATACATGCCATTGACTGGGAATTGAACCCTTGACCCTTTGGCCCACGGCCAATGCTCTAACCACTGAACAACTGGCCAGAGCCATCTATATCTTTCTTAATAGTATATATAGTTTTCTATATTATGTCATCATTATTTATGTATGCTTTGCAAATCTTCTATGTTTTACTGTTTGAGAGGGCAGAATTCATGTCAAAGAAAAACTAACATTTTTGAGCATTTATTATCTGACAAACCATAGTGTCACTTATTTCTACAAACGGCCTCTGATGATAGGTACTGTTATTATCCTCCTGTTACAATTCAGGGACTTAAGGGTCCTGCAGGGGTTACACACTTTCCTAAGGCCACCAGCTGCGTGTGGGGAAGCTGTCTGATTCTAAGACCGTTCCACTGCGGTCCTGGCTGACTTCAAGACGCTCCTGCATAGTCCCTCACCCTCTCTCCCCCTCCTTTCTCCCTTTCCTCTCCCCCTGCCACATTCACATTTATCCTGAAACTGTACTTCTAGGTCATGAGCATCCTGTTCCCACACCTGGGCAGGGGTGGAGAAGAACAGGCCTCCTACAGATAGCCATAGGTTTCCTTTCCCCACGGCTGCCTGGAGGGAAATGTGGGGGAGGAACTGACTAAGATGAAGAGGCAGGGAGTCTCCTATGAGAGTGGATATATTTTAAGCAAAGGTGCCTGGGCTCAGACAAGACCCCGAGGGCCCATTCTGTCACTTCTGCATGAAGCATGGCTCACTTCTTGAAGCTTGGAAATGTCAGCGCACCGGGCACACAGAGCCCACGGGCCCCTCTGACGGCAAGCCCGCTCGCACATGGGTCACCCTACCGACCGACCGACCGACCGAGCGCGGAGCGACAGCGAATCCCACAGGGGTTGGCACTGTTTGAGCGAAGAAACAAAGGTTGCTGATACGCCCCTTCTGCCCTCAGATAATCGATATGTTTGTGTATCTCTTTGTTTTCCATCCTGAAAACATAGCCCACTTTGGGCTTCCCTATGGCCATCAGAGCCCAGCCCCTGACCCTGAGACACACTTCTGTCTCCTCCTCTTGCATGATTTATGCAGGGCTTAAATAATAAATCGCATGGATGCTGTAGAATTTACAGTGCTCCAAGTAGGTCATTATATAAATCACTCTATAATTTATATAAATGAACCAAAATCATGCAGTAGGAGGACTTCATTAGGAAATCAATCCGGAAGGACTGGCAGAAACACTGTTTTTGAAAAGTCCCTGTGTCCGTGACCGAACGTGAAGGTGCTCTGCGCTGTGGGCGCTCCACCCCCCACTTGCACTCGGCATGCAGGCTCCGGCAGCTGGGGTCAGGCCCCGGCGGAGACCTGCCTCACCTCTGGGTTCCCTGGCTCTTCTAGCGGGGAGTCAACAGGGACTGGGGTCACCTCAAAGCCAGCTGGCCTCTTACTGTCTCTACAGCAGAGCCAGCATGAAAGAGAAGGCGTTGTGCGTGCTGAGCGAGAGAACCCACGGGCGCTCTTGCCAACCTCAAGCCAGTTTTGAACACAAACCAAAGACAAGCCGAGTGTCTGGCTGGCAGAAGCACTCACCTTGCCTCAGGCAGAAGTCTGCCTGTGCCACTGCCTTCACCCATGCCCCCCAGCCTCCGTGCAGAATCCATCCAGCCTCCGTCAGGAGCCCACACTGCGGGGGGGGACGTCAAGGACAGATTGACCCAAGGGCAAGTCCAACGGGGGCAGCTTAAACCTCCTGAGTTCCTCTCCCAGCCCCTCCAGGACAGGCGTGTGGAGGAGCAGCCAAGCCCTGGGACCCCTTCCTGGCAAAGATGCGCACATCATTAGCAGCAGCACTGCCAACAGGGGGTGGGCCAGAGGGTGGCTCTGTTAAGAGATTTAGAAGAAGGGAATTCAAGCAAGAGAAGTCCTGTGTTTTTAAAGCTGCTGCTTGAGAAAAACCAGCGAGACGAGCTTAAACCAGATGCAGGATAAACCAAATGCTCTGACAAGTTCTCCTGGGGGTATTGCAGGCTCTGGGGGCTCCCTGGACCCTTTGGGAAGCTAACAGAGTCATGAGATGGCAGAGCAGGGGGAGCCAGCACTGCTCCGTCATTCTAAGGGTGTGAGTTTAAAGACTCCGATCCCCCAGCACCCAATCATCCTAATTCCTTGGCTTGCACAACCCGGAGTGCTTTAGGTCCAGGGTTCAAGGGTATCCCTTTGCTCTGGATCAGGGTGGCAGCCAGGGACAGGGCCCTAGGAAGCATATTCAGTCTCCCGGTCTTAGTGGTCTGAGGTCAACAGCTATAGAAAAAGATCCCTCCCCTGAACAGCCCACTTTTCATCAGATTCCCCACTGAACTGCCAAGATCACCAAGGAGCCGAGGGGACGAGCTAACCCCATACTTCCAAGACCGCCTTTAGCATCATAACGGAGACTCCCCCATTCCGAAAGCTGGAAGGGTTGGGGGCATCTTGGCTCTTTGGGCTGCTATAACGAAGGCCCCAGGCTGGTAGCTCAGACAACAGAGGCTCAGCTCTCCCCGTTTGAAGGCTGGAAGTCCCCCCGCTCAGCACCAGCAGACTCAGTCTGGTGAGAGCCCCCTTCCTGGTTCAGACAGCCGCTCTCTGGCTGAGTCCTCACCTGGCAGAGGGGTGAGGGAGCTCTCTGGAGTCTCTTTTGCAAGGGCACTAACCACCTCCCGAAGGCACCACCTCCTACTGCTATCACATTGTGGGTTAGGATTTCAATATATGAACTTTGGGAGGACACAAACATTCAGTCTAGGTCAGAGGGGAAGCAAGAAAGGGAAGGAGGGAGAGAGAAGGAAGAGAGATTTCTCTTGAATCCACTGACTCCCATGGTCCCTCAAGCTACTATCCTGTTTTTTCTTTCTTGTCTTCATTATCCAACTCATTTTTTTTCCCAAAAATAGGCTGCCTATTCCGCCTCAGTGCTACTTGTTCCTAAACTCTTTTTTTAATATGCTTTTATTGATTTTTTTTTTTTTTTTTTTAGAGAGAGAGAGAGGAAGAGAAAGGGAAAGAGAGAGAAACGTCAATGAGACAGAAACATCAATGGGCTGCCTTCTGCACAACCCCTACTGAGGATCAAGCCCACAATCTGGGCATGTGCCCTGACCAGGGATTGAACCAGTGATCTCTTGGTCATGGGCCAAGGGTCAACCCTCAATGCTCAACTGCTGAGCCACACCGGCCAAGCTGTTCCTAAACTCTTGCCATTGGCATCTCCACCCACTGCTCTCTGAGAAGTGGCCAGTGCGCTCCTCCTGCCTGCATCTGGGCAGCCCCACCGCGCTTGGCCCAGCCGAGCCCACGTCCAGCTGAAACCTCTTCTCCCAACCACACATCTCACATGGCTCTTCCTCTCTTTACCTCCCAGTCATCTTTGACTCTTCCCCCTTTTTTTCCCCCCTCAACATCAGAGCGACTCTCGACTTTATGTGTCTAACTCTGATCATGTGGTTTTTGATAAGTGGGTCTCTCTGGTTTCTCACATCAGATGCTCCACCACCTCAAACTGCAAATGGGTCTTCTTCCCTGGTGTGACTACCACCATGAAGAGAACCACATCGCCCAGCATCCACGTCCTTTGGAATCTTCTTGTTATTTTACATTCCACAACCAACTCCTGCCAATTATTCCTATATTTCTCTTCTAACCACTTCATTCCCACTGCCCTCACCTCAAACCAGGCCCACATCATCTCATACATGAGCAAGAGAAACAGGCTTTCCAAGCTGGGAAGATTTCGTTAGTCCAGTATTCCATGTGACAGATGAGAAAACAAAGGCTCAGAGCAGAGGGACATGTGCCTGAGATCACAAGCTCTTTGAAGTCAGAGCCTGAACCCTTTCCACTGCTCCACAGGCAACCTAATTTTTCATTTCCCCTGACAATCACCTGCCAGGATGCCTTTTAGGGTGTTTTCCCAGTACACAACATCCCTCTCCCTGACCATCTCACCCACAAGGTGGACCAGCAGTCACCTGTGCCCTGTGACCTGGAGGAGGGGTTTACTGAACGAGGGATAGCTATCAGACTCACCATTTAACTCTCAAAACAATCACCAGGCCAATCAGATTTTGTTCTCCCAACATCTGAAATTAGGGATAAGGAAATTCTAACTTAGTGTGAATTAGTCTCATTAAGGTAGCCTGCCATCTACCCTGTGGTCTAATGTGAAAAGGAAGGTAGGCTGCAGAGTGATGCAAATGTATGAAAGGAGCAGAGATGACAGAGGGAGAGAAAGAGGTTTAATGGCTTTCTGTCACTGTTCCAGGCCTTCCCTGAAGCCCCAGACTGGTGGCTTTATCTCTGCCATTATCCTCATCAATGTCCGAGAGATTAAGGTGGTGGTCCTTAATCCACCACCAAAGAAACATACAACCTGAGCAAAAACTGGACTTGGGATGCAAACAGCTTCTGAAGTCTCCAAGATTTTGCTTTAAATTACTTCACTTCAGTTTATGTTGTCTGCAATCAAAGAGTCCTAAGTTCACCATCCACCCCAACCAAACCACACACATACACCACAAACCTACACAGGGGAGAGAACATGTGACCTCAAGCCCCTGTAAGGTTTGCTTGGGCCAGATGTGCATGAATGTTCTACTCATCTATCATGACACTTGCTCTCATAGCTCCCCATCTGCCCACCACGCCTCCCCAAGGCAGTTTCACAGACATCTCCTCTCCTATTGCCTCAAGGACAACCTGCTCCAGCCACATCCAAGAGCTTATGTTCTGTCTACAGGTCCTGCTTCCACACCTTTGCAAATGCCATTGTCGCTTCCATGCCTTCTCCAGCATTCTGTGTCCCTGGGTGGCTTTGAGCTCGAATTGATTTTCCCTGGAAAGCCTTTCCTGATGAACCTCTTTCAACTCTAAACCGCACCCCCAGCCCAGCTTTTCCTTCCTGTAGCTATGGCTCATAAAAACACACTCAGTAACATGAATTCTGTGTGATATTCTTTCCGGTGCGTGCCCTAACTTCCAGGTGGTCCGAAAGCTCTCCTGCAAGGAAGACTGAACATTTTCTGGTTCTCATCCCCACCCTACAGCATCTGGTACAGTTCTTTCTATACTATCGACACTTAATAAACATAACTGTCTGCTTGCCTGAAACAGGAAAAGTAATAAGCCAACGTCCAAACTTGCTCCCTGTAGGCCTCTAACTGCCTCCCTGAAAGTGGCAGGCATCAGGAGCTCCGGGCCTTCCATGCGCTCCAACCAGATTAAAATGTGCTGCTGCATGAATGACTCTAAGCCCTTTGAAAGGGTTTGAATGGGATTGGGTGGAAGGCAGAGCTGAAGGCCTCAGGCCCAGATCTTGGAAAGTGAGACCTGTCAGGGGACCAGTGGGAGTGAATGCACACAGCCAAATCCCCAGAATAGGAGGGGAACTCCCCAGGTCATCCCAGAAGCACACTTTGGGGTGAAGACCACCAGCCCAACTCCAAAACCCTCCCCACAGTCTTCCTCTTCCAAAACCCACTGTTAGCATCAGTAATGAGTTAACTCAGGGCTTTTCCCCTTCTCGTGGCTTATGTCCCTTCCACCACTCTTCACTATTCTTTGCAGATGGGGGAACAAGAAAAACCCAAGTGACTTTTTAGTAAAATCCTGTCAAAACGTATGTTCACTGACTGAGCTCCTACTTCAGGCCAGGCACTGAATACCTCTTATTTCATTTAATTCTCACTGTAAGTCTATTAGGTGTTATCACGATTATTCCTAGTTGACAGCAAGACTGCATGCTAAGGAAAGCTTAGCCCAATTGTAAACTGAGTGTTTTTTGAGCCAACAGCAGGTCAGGGAAGTCAGCAGGGGACGCATGTCACACTGAAGGTCAAATTGAGTATCAAGGGAGAGTAAGATGTTAGTGGACATGCTGAGACCCTGTCCACCCAGAAAGAGAGAGCATTATGGAGAACAGGCGGTCAGGTAACAAAGCTCCAGAAGTGAGCTTTTAAAGTGACCATCTGTGTTCTTCGAGAAAGGGGAGAAGGAACCAACAGATTTCTTCTTCTTTCCCACCATCACACATCCATCTATTTGGTTTATCTATTTGGTTTAACATTTAAGGGTTTCTTTTATGCTACTACTTTACTACTTTATCTCATTTAACAATCCAATGAGATGGGTGTTATCACCCTCCCTGCAACAGACAAGGAAACTAAGGCACAGAGGGCTGAATACCTTGTTCAAGCTGCTCAGCAAGATAATACTGAGAAGAGCCAGGACAAAATCCATGACCTCTAGAACCTGAGCCCATAGCCATGCCCACAGCAGGTGGGTGCCACCCTGAGAGGCACTAGGTTTTGGCTCTGAGGTCCCAGCGTGGGCCCAAGACATCGGGGTGTGGGATGTAAGGGAGGAGCAGGGGCCAGCACCCTAGCGAGGCTAGAAGAACAGGCTTATGTGAACAGAAGGAATGGTCATCCTGGTTCCACGAGGCTTTAGAGCTATTCATGCCCCTTCCATCAGGAAGACCCCCTTGAACAGGTGCTAGTATGTGTGGCCAGAGCCTCCTCAGAGCTGGGCTCACCACCTGCACTGGGCCTGTGTGGGAGTCCATCCTGCTGCTGTGTAAAATACTGCTTCTCCATTGGTTTTTGTTTGGGGTTATTTGGTAGGGAATCTGAAAACAGACAGAGGGAAAGGTGTAAGACTTACATCCTTTTTCACTTCTTAAGAAGAATTGTCACTGCCCGGTATGACTGCATTGCTGAAGCCGCTGGGTTTGGCTGTGCCAATGCAGTCCTTGTGTATCAGGAGACGAGCCTGTTGACCAGGGTGGGCGCTGATGACGGCAGCGAGTAAAATTTCAGTCTAGATATGAGTGTAATTGATCTCCATTTTCATATTTCATTGGATATTAATGTAACATAATGATCATGCAGAATTCCACAAATACATATGGGTAATCTATGTATCACATAATTGTGCTAATGTCTTAAAATCAAGCCAGGTGTGTGGCCTGAGGTAAGTCGCTGAGTCCATGCAGAGAGGCACGTGGTGCAGAATATGCACGGCCCTTCCCAATTCCAAGTCCTGGCCTCAGAAATGATGAGCTGAACTGCTTGGTCCCGAACAGTTCAATTGAAGCAAAAAGCTTGCTCACCAAATAGTTAAGTTTGTCCCTGTTCCCCCGGGTGCCTGATCAGGCTGACCTTGGGGTATCTCATGGTCTGTGGGGGAGCACAGGAGACTTGGTTGGAAAGTTTGTAAGGAGGACATTCTGAAAAGAGAAGTGTGCTGAAGGCGGCCCACCATTTTTATCGGAATTCAGACTTAGGGGAGTGCCAAAGGTGGCCCTCCCAATTATTCCTTAACCTTCCCAAACAAGTCTGTGCATGTGCAGACCCTCAGGTGTTTACTAGAATCCTTATGCTTAATCTTTAGGTGTCTTTGCTTAAAGGACACTGCAGACACAAGTGTCCTCCCAAGATTACTTACCCTACTGATTGTATCTAAAAGATAAACTTTATCTCAAACTGCTGCTATAATAACTGCCTGAAGAGACAGGCAAACGAGGCTGCCTGGTTCCTTTAGCCAGGCAGTCCCTTAGCCCTCTCTTTCACAGCGAACCTGTGTCAGAATAATCATTCATCCATTGCTCAGGGTCTGCTGGTCAGCCCGGGCAATGGTCTGATCACTGTCCTGATCACTTTATTTCCACGTTCTCACACTGGGTTCTCTCCAGCATTGTTTATTTCTCTCTATAAAGTAAAAACTTCTTTTCCTAATCTTTGAGACACTTGTTGATAATAAGGTCAGAGCTTCTCCCTATTGTAATAGTCCCTCCGTCCCTCCTTCCCCCACTGCTTGAAATAATCCTTTCAAATAAAGTCTTAAACCCATATTTTCTTTTTTTATTATTGATTCTTTTTTTTTTTTTTTAGAGAGAGAGAAGCATCAATGTGAAAGAAACATCAATCAGTTGCCTCCTATTCACTCCCAGGAATTGAAGCAGAAACCTAGGTATATGCCCTG
The DNA here is from genome assembly GCF_951640355.1 of Cnephaeus nilssonii. Classification (NCBI taxonomy): domain Eukaryota; kingdom Metazoa; phylum Chordata; class Mammalia; order Chiroptera; family Vespertilionidae; genus Cnephaeus; species Cnephaeus nilssonii. The sequence continues at coordinate 76,567,463 of NC_137084.1, forward strand.
ACTGGGAATTGAACCCAAAACTTTTTTGGTGTATGGGATGACGCTCAACCAACTGAGCCACCAGCTGGGTCTTCAGATTTTCTTTTTATCTGACAATTGCGGGCAATGGTGACTGATGGTGGCCATGGGAAGACTCTAAGGAGTTTTCAGACTCAACAATTGTCTTCTAAAACTGATCTCCAGTCTTAAAAGTACCCATGCTGGTATCCTGTGGTCAGGGCCAAAGACTTGAGAATCTCCCATGCTGGTTTCAAAGGAGAGAGGCAAGGCCAACAACACCACCAATATTACACATGATGGGGAAGAGAGCCTAGCATTAGGCAGTGGGGGGAAATGATGAATGGCTACGATATCTTTCTTTCCAGAATCCAGATTTTTTGGTGAGGCAGGGAGGGGGGCAGATTTGAGGCTTCTTGTTGTTGTTAAATTCTCATTCTAAAACTTGCTCAATCATACTATGGAAAATAGTATGGAGTTTCCTCAAAAAATTAAAAATGGAACTTCTGTTTGTCCTGGTGACCCAATCCACTTCTGGGAATATATCCTAAAAAAAAACCCAAAACACCAGTGAGAAAGAATATATGCACCCCTATGTTTATAGTAGCGTTATTTACAATAGCTAAGATTTGGAAACAGCCCAAGTGCCCATCAGTAGATGAATGGATAAAAAAAAGCTGTGGGACATTTACACTATGGAATATTATGCAGCTATAAAAAAAGAGGGATATCTTATCCTTTGGGACAGCATAGATGGACCTGGAAAATATTATGCTAACTGAAATAAGCCAAACTGATAAAGACAAATATCACAAGATCTCATTTATTTGTTGAATCTAATTAACAAAATGAATTGACCAACAAAATAAGACACAAAGCATGGAGGCCTGGAACAGACTGACATACCTCTATGTGGGGTTGTGGTGACAAAGAAGAGATAAACCAAAGAATGTCTATACTTATATGCATAGCCATGGACATGGGCAATAGGGTAGTGGTGAAGACCTGGGGGGTTGGGTAGGGACTGGGAGGAGGGGTGGAAGGTGAGGCGGGGGGGAATAGGGATATTCTAATATATAAAAAGCCACAGACTGTCACAACCGAAACAACCGGACAGACGACCGAACACAGGTTGTGTGGGGCGACAAGGCTGGCAGGGGGGTTAGTGAGGGATGACCAAATGACTGAACAGCAGGCAGCTGGGGCAACCAGGCTGGCAGGGGGGAAGCTGGGGGTGACCAGGCTGGCAGGGGGACAGTTGGGGGCAACCAGGCCAGGAGGGGGTGCAGTTGGGGGCGACCAGGCCAGCAGGGGAGGGGGGCAGTTAGGGGCAATCAGGCCGGCAGTCAGAGGCAGTTAGAGATGATCAGGCTGGCAAGGGGGGCAGTTAGGGGCAATCAGGCTGGCAGGCAGAGGCAGGGGTGGTCAGGCTGGTGGAGGGGGGGGTGCAGTAAGGGGTGACCAGGCCGGTGGGGGGGGCAGTTAGTGGTGACCAGGCCAGCAGATGGGGGCAGTTGGAGGTGACCAGGCCAGCAGATGGGGGCAGTTAGGGCGATCAGGCAGGCAGGCAGGTGAGCAGTTAGGAGCCAGCAGTCCCGGATTGTGAGAGGGATGTTCGACTGCCGCTTTAGGCCTGATCTCCGGGATCAGGCCTAAACCGGCAGTCGGACATCCCCTGAGGGGTCCCGGATTGGAGAAGGTGCAGGCTGGGCTAAGGCAACTACCCCCCCCCCACATGCACGAATTTCATGCACTGGGCCTCTAGTCTGTAATACTATCAACAATAAAAAATATATTTTTAAAAAATAATAAAAAATAAATAAAGTAAAATCAGTAAAGTTGGTATAAAACCCCAAAATGATGATGTGTGCCTCAGGGTGCACAAAGCCAGGTGTGGCCCTCCTTCCCTCACACTGACCCTGCCCACACCTTTGGCTTTGATCTGTCTGCCCAGATGCTGAGGTGAAGGGGTGCTCGCGAGCAGCCATGTCAGCAGCTCCTGACTCTTATCCTAAGCCTGAGCCACTTGCTGCTGAAGAGGATCCTGGGCCTGCATGACAAGGGGCAGAGAAGGTGTCAGCATTAACTGCTACCTGCTTCTGCTGGGGCCTCTGCCAAGTGCCAGTGGGAATTGCAATCAGTTGTGGGGCAACATGCCAACCTCACAGCTGGTGACCAGCCATTAGGGTAACCCACCAGGCATGGGAATTTCAAGAACTCCTCAGCACACACAGCAAATGAGAGTTATTGCAAAACCAGGTGTTGCAGTCTAATTACACAAACCAGTTTGAAATGTCAATCTGCTCCCTCAAACTGTATTTTGCATGTGAGGCGCTGGGAGGGAGACTCCCAGCAAGCTAAATAGGGGAGAGCAGATATTTTGTTCCCTCATTTATTTATTCCTTGGAGGTTGTTTTCAAGTCTTTGAGCAACAGAAGCACAGAGAAATGTGGCTAAGTTAATCTTTTTTTCTTTCTTTCTTTCTTTTTTTTTTTTTTTTTTTTTTGGCTAAGTTGATCTTGAGGGCATTGGCTCAGTGGGGCCCTCAGCAAGGCAAGCCCACCCTCCCTGCAAGCCAGCCCGATTCTGCCTCAGGGTGACAACAGCCAGACCTGCTCCAGCTCACCCAGGGACTCCCATTGCTGCAGCATGAGCCAACTGCACCTGTTCTGGGAGGCAGTAAAAGCTGGACATTAGGAGTACCTCAGAGGCAGACACACCTTGCTTCAAGCCCTGCTCTGCCCTGGCCAGCTGTGTGACCTGGGGCATGTTTCTTAACCTCTCTGAGTTTCTTGGAACCTCTGAAACAGAGATAATATAATTTACAAACTGAGGTTTGGATTAGCTCAGTGGATGTCTATAAAGCACTTAGCAAAATCTATGGCTCATGGTGAAGACTCAATAGAATAACTATTATTATTAATTCATCATATTAGACCATTTTATCCATCTTCAGGAATCTCAGAAATCTTCATCACAGCTCATACTTCAGATCAGCACAACTTTCCCATTAATCGATCCCTTTGTCCTCTTCTCTCCCATCTCTCTGATGTTTAGGGTTTGCTATAATCTGGTCTTGGCCGCTTCTTCAAGTTGACCTGCCACAGGTCTGCCACACTCATTCTTCACCCCCACCTACATGATACTTCCCATCCTGTTTCTCATGCCCCAAAAAGTTCCCCACCTCCAGATCTAACATTCCTCAAAAGCCCAGTTCAAATCTTGCCTTCTCCACTAAACCTCTTCTGGCGGCTCCCACTCATTCATTCAAGAGCAGATATTGACTGAGGACCAGCACTAGGTGAGGCCCTGTGCCTCGCAGAGCTGGGGCAGATGGTGGACAGGACAGACACCTTTCTGTCACGCCGTCTCTGAACCTCAGTGGTGCTTACAGCATGCTACATCAATGTTCGTGGCTGAGTGAGCCGTGATTCTTGCCTTTTTTGTGCTAACCTCTTTAGAGAAATGATGCAAGCCAATGTTGTGGAAGAAAGAACATGGGCTTTAAGGTCAGAAAGTCCTGGGTTCAAATCCCAGCTCTACCTCTTGCTGGCTGTGTGATCCACACACATACTGAAGCTCACTACAAGAGAAGATGCGGTACTCAGGCAGAACCAGTACCCTACCACAGTGTGAGGACTGCTGGCTCCTGTTGGAGCGGACTGCTGGCTCCTTTTGGAGCAAACTGCTGACACTGTCTGACATCTTAGGGTCACTGTCCCTAGCTTCTGTCAGGGTGGAATCTGAGGAATAGCCTAGGCAAGTGACAGACAGCCATTCTCCAGACTGGACATCAGGCAATGACTTCTACTCTCTCCTCACAATTTATGCAGAATACAGTATACAGAAATTGCGTCAAGGTCTTCTTTTTCTAACCAGTTCTCAAAATGATCAAGCCAGCTTTTTGTAATACTTTTTGCCCCTTCTCAGCAAAATGGTTTATGAGTATATCTTTGAATTGTTCTGTGAAACATTTCCAAAGCTAGGTTACCATAACTTGGACCTCTGCTAGGGGAAGAATCTAGGTGAGGATGCAATAGACTCTAGGTGCCCTTTCGACAAATTCTACCAGTTCTGCACAATGTTATTTGACCACCCTCAGAACGGTGAAAATGTAACAGAGCCCAGCAAATCTCCAGGTGTGCTTCCGTGGGGCCTGCCATTTACCCCAGGTAAACGGAAAAGAGCAAAAGGACTCCCACCTTTGTTTGTCATTGGCTCTTTATATCACATTCTGTGTTTCTTTGTGGTTTGGAGGGTGCTTTGGAGTGATGGCAATAAGTATAAGATTGAATTGATTTGCCTTTGGTCAGAATCCTTGTTCTAAATACCTTAGTCCTAAGTCTAAACAAAAAAGAAAAACCAAGAGTCCATTCAAAGGTAGTAGAAAAAGCAGACCACTCCAAACTCCAACCAAAATGACAATTGAAAATGTAAAAAGGTTGATCAATTTATTAAAATGTTCAGGAAGGAAGGCAAGATATGAAAAAACTCAAGAAGTCACAGGTAAACTAAATCACACTGATTGCAAACAACAGGGACAGAGGGCTGCAATACAAGAGCCATTTTTCCAGACCAAGACCCCTCCTTATCATCCCCCATCCACAAATCAGCAGCTGGATACCTAGAGTGGGAGGAGGAGCTGCCAGTGGAGGCCACAGGCTGAAGTAAGGTCTTCAAGGGTCTAGGTACTTCCCAGCATCTCCTCATCCCCACCTCCAAGACAGAAACTGAAAAGAAAACAGAAGAACTTGAGCATTAGTTCTTCCTGGAAATGGGTAAGATTTCACAGCAAAATTGGCATCCTGAAGTAGGGCCATCCCAATTTTGCCTACTGCTCCCCACTCATACACCCTAAAATGAAGCCAGCCTGTACAAAGGGTCCACCCACAAGCATTCAGACATTTCCTTCAGGGGAAGGGCAATAGCAAGGAACTTTATAGGATACCTATGTTAATCAACCTGTCCCTCACCTCATAACTATGCAGGGACAATCACGGATCCCCAGACCCTAACGAGAACACCAAGAAACAGACATACAGGCCCCTGAAGAAACAGAATAGAGGGAATACACAGAACTCAAAGACTTCCATTGTGTAACTCCAATGATATTTGAGAAGAAACTGCAGCCACAAACAACAGGCTGCTAGGAGAACCAAGATGGTATTCACCGCCCCCCAAAACCACATCAAAATTACAACTAAAATACAGAACAACCATCATTCAGAAACACCTGAAAGCTAACTGAATGGCAGTCCTGCAACTAGAGAAGTAAAGAAGAAAGCACACTTGAGACTGGTAAGAGGGGCAGAGCCTCAGAACGGGCTGGTCCGACACCCACGTGTGGTGTGTGTTTTTAATTGGGAGGGAGATTTCCAAGACCTCCCATGAGAACCAAGGGGTCCCAGCCCCACACCAGACCCCAAGCCCAGGGTCCCAGAGCTGGAAAGAGAGATCCCCATAACTTTGGGCTGTAAAAATGAGCATGGATTGTGGCTGAGTGACACTGAGGCTGCTGGAGACCCAGAGGGCTCCTCTTAAAGGGCCAGTGCATGGACTTACATGGTCCCACTTCTTCTGAGCTCCAAGGCCAGGCAGAGGCATCAGGGGAACCCAGAACACATGGGGAAGAACTGGATTGTTTGGCATCAGGGAAGAACTCAGGGCTGGCTTTCTCACAGACAGGAGTGCTTGCAGGGGTCATTGTTCCTGTGCTTACCTCCCCTGTCTCAGAACTGACTGGCAGTCATATTTGAGTTTCCATCAGGGTGGCCCTGGTGATTCCCTGAAACCCTGCCCCATCCAATTTTCAACCTCACCCCAGCTGTTTGCAGTGGATTTTCCATATGAATGGCCTGTCCTGGCTCAGGCTTCAGACTTTGCTAAAATTGCTCAAATAAGCAACAGCTGGTGTCAGCATGTCCCATACCTATGAATAAAAGGCCCAAGATCTGTCACTAGCACCAGCCTGACTTGCTTCACAGCTGGGCCTCCCCTGGGCACTTCTTAGCCCAATACAAGTAGCAGCCATCTGCAGTCCTCTCAGTAGCCCCTGCCAGGTGGCCTCAGGCAGTGGCTGACTTTGCACCTCCTAGGAAGTTCCAGAGCCCTTGAACCTGTGGACAGCTTCAGACCATATCTAGATTACAACTCTACACATCCATAAGTGATGTAAGTGGCTCAAGGGCAGACTCAGTGAGCACCAAAGCCCCACTGAAACAAATCCAGCTCCATAGGGGTGTCTCCTGCACAGCAGCTCTTCCACTGTAGTCACAGCTGGTCCTCACAGCCAATTGGCCTGGGGGTCAGTTCCTCCCAGTAACACCAACGCAATCAAGGCTCAACTACAACAAGACTGTTGCACGCAGCCCACACACAGGTACACCTAGTTCCCAGCTCATGTGACAGGAGGCTGAGCCACTAGCCCCTACAGGATACCTACTACACAAGGCCTCTCTACCAATTCCAGAATTCCTACAACCAAGATTACTCTACCCAGCAAAGTTATTTAGAATTGAAGGTCAGATAAAGAACTTCACAGACATGAAAAAGCTAAAGGGAATTCATCACTACCAAACAGTATTATATGAAGTGTTGAAGGGTGAAGAAGAAGAAGAAGAAGAAGAAGAAGAAGAAGAAGAAGAAGAAGAAGAAGAAGAAGAAGAAGAATCGATCAAAAATATAACCAATAAAATGGCAATAAATATATATTTATCAACAATTGAATCTAAAAATCAAAATAAACAAGAAATCTAATGAAGTAAATAAACTGATAAATAAAATAGAATCAGAGGCATGGAAACATGGAACAGACTGACCAATCTCAAAGGAAGGGGGGAGGGAGGGGCCGGAAGAGATTAACCAAAGATCTTATATGCATATATGCATGGCCTATAGACATAGACAATAGGGTGGTGAAGTCCTGAGGCAGGGAGGAAACCGGGTAGAGAGGGCAAATGGGGTTGGGGGTGGGGGGAAGAGGGACATCTGTAATACTCTCAACAATAAATATTTTTTTAAAAAAATAGGCTGCTATGAAAATATAATTATTGAAATAGAAATATAAAAAAATTTTACAACATAGAAAGCAAAAAGACAAAGAGATAGATATAATATGAGAGAAAAATCAAGAGACATAGAAGATTAATCAGGACCAATATCCATCTCATAGGAGTCCAGAGAAAGAGAGAGAAACAAGAAAAAGGAAAGGAGAAAAGACTCTAATAAATTTTTCTGAGGTCTTTATTGCTGAAAGACCCACCAAGTACTGAGCAAGATGATTCCATGCTGATTGGAGGCCGTTGGCCTGGGGAAACTGCAAGCAAGTTAACTAGAGGTGGGCATCCTATGTGATTGGTTGGGGGAGCATATTGGGCTTTCTCTGGTTGGTCCTAAATTGTAAATAGGGACAAAATTTAGGGAAACTGTCAGATGTTAATCTAGTCCTGGTTGTTTGGGGACTATTGTTACACAGGTTATTGTTTGGCTACCTGGGCTGATTACCATAGATAATGGGTTGCTCTCCTGGGTTGGTTGCTGAAGACTGTGGATCAGAGTTTGATTTTTTTTTTTAATATCATCTGGCCATTGTTCATTTGTATTCAGTCTCTCAAACCTAAGGAAAAAATGCATGAGCTCCAGCAAACAGTGGAACTAACTCAGGAATGCACTGGCAAAGCTCAGGATGAGACAGAAAGAAGTCTGCCCAAATCGGCCATTCTACAAACAGAGTGATTAAGAAGTTGAAATTAGACATTCTAAGTAATATAGTAAAGAAAGTATGTGTTACCTCAGTCAACAAGAGACACATGCAATTTGAAATTCCAACTTACCCCATATACAAGAATAAACTCAAAATGGATAAAAGACTTAAATGTAAGTCGGGAAACCATTTAAAATCCTAGAAGAAACCTCAGACACCTCTTGTAGCAATATGTTTACTGATACATCTCCTAGGGCAAAGGAAACTAAGAAAAAATAAACAAATGGGACTACATAAAAATAAAAAGCTTCTGCACAGCAAAATAAACCATCAACAAAATGAAAAGGGAGTCCGCTGTATGACATATTTAAATTTTTATTTATTGATTTGAGAGAAAACATATTTGGCAATGATACATCTGATAAAGGGTTAATATCCTATCTAATAAAAGAGTAATATGCAAATTGACCGTCACACCAAGACACAAGATGGCTGCCACAAGATGGCCTGCAGGGGAGGGCAGTTGTGGGAAGTTAGGGGTCACCAGGCCAGCAAAGGAGGGCAGTTGGGGGTGACCAGGTCGGCAGAGGAGGGCAGTTGGGGGTGACCAGGTCGGCAGAGGAGGGCAGTTGGGGGAGACCAGGCCAGCAAGGGAGGGCAGTTGGGGGGGGGGACCCAGGCCTGCAGGGATGGGCAGTTGGGGGAGACCCAGGCCTGCAGGGGAGGGCAGTTGCATGGGACCAGGCCTGCAGGGGAGGGCAGTTGGGGGCGATCAGACAAGCAGGGAGGGCAGTTGGGGGAGACCAGGCCGTCAGGGGAGGGCAGTTGAGGGGGACCAGGGCTGCAGGGGAGGGCAGTTGGGAGCCAGCAGTCCTGGATTGTGAGAGGGATGTCCCAGATTGGAGAGGGTGCAAGCTGGGCTGAGGGACAACCACCACCACGAGCCCCCTGCCGTGCACGAATTTCATGCACCGGGCCTCTAGTCAAAAATATATAAGGAACTCATACAGCTTAATAAAAAGAAGACAAACAATCCAATTTTAAAAATGGGCAAAGGTCCTAAATAGATACTTCACCAAAGCAGATATACAGATGACCAAGAGACAGGTGAAAAAGTGCTCAAAGTCACTGATCATCAGAGAGATGCAAATTAAAAAGACAATGAGCAACAGCATGGATGAAACTGGAGAGCATTATGCTAAGTGAAATAAGCCAGTCAGAGAAAGACAAGTACCACATGATCTCACTCATTTGTGGAATATAATGAACAACATAAACTGATGAACAAAATAGATCCAGAGACATAGAAGCATAGAACAGACTGTGGAATCTCAGAGGGAAGGGGGAGGAGGATGGGTTGGTGGGAAGAGATCAACCAAAGACCTTGTATGCATATATGCATAACCTATGGACATAGACAATAGGGTGGTGAAGGCCTGGTGCGGGGGGTGGGGGTGAGCTAGAAAGGGTCAATGAAGGAAAAAGAGGTCATATGTAATACTTTCAATAATAAAGATTTAATTTTTTAAAAATTCCAGGATGAGAGCTATGTTCCAGATATGAAATAAATAAAAATGAGTCATTATTAGTTTGAAGAATTGATAGAATACATAAGGAATCCATTTGACCTTGAAGCTTGGATCAACCTCCTTTGAGCAGCCATCATTTAGTCACATAGGATGACATCTTCTCTATAGATCCATGATTCTATGATGAGTAATATTTACAATATCACAATATTGCTAATGCTGTGTATTGGTTCTCAATTGTTTATATATAAACAAAGCAAGAAAGGACTAAATATGGTTACAGTATGAAATATACATGTTCTAACCTTTTGACAAAGTAAAAGTAAAGTTAGCACTGACCAATACTGGGCGGAGGAGCAGGAAGGAGAAAATGTGGAACCAATTTCCTTATGTTACATGGTGGAGAAACAAGAGGTATTGATGAAGTTCATAAATCAAGGAATGACAGTTTAAGCACCTTATTTTAAATCATAGAGGAAATAAATAGAAGAATAAAAATACAACAAAACTTGGCAGGAAGAAATTAGGGGAAGATACAGGCTTCATCATTCATAGTGGGAAGTCGATAGCTTCTGCTCCAAGCTGATGAATCAAAAAATAGGAATGTAAGCATAGTATCTGAGTTACAGACAAAACAACCCCCCCCAAAAAAGTCAAGTGAAGACCGGGACCAGCAATGGAGGCGCAGGGGGGTTTAATGTCATCCACACCCTTCTGTACTGTTTTAATTGTTACTTCCCTGGGCATGCATGGTTAATATTCCTTTCTTTGTTTTAAATTTAACAGAAGTCAGGACTCAGAAACAACACTTGAGTACTGCCAAAGAGCTAACTTCTTTTTCTCTGTCCCCCAGAACAACCCCGACTTTATTATATCATTCGGCCTCACCAAGGCTGTGATTTCAGCAGCACTTTCTCAAACTTACCTCCCTGGGGACCCAGAAGAGACGTGTAGGACATATGTATTGCATAAATGAGAAGACAGTGATTCCTTCCTTCAGTGAATATGTACTATGTGCTAGCCCTGGCTCAGGCGTGAACAAACCAGACCAAGTCCCTACCCTCAGGGAAAGTTTTTATATTCATGTGGGCAAGACAGATGAAATAAGAAAAACCTGCCCCTGCTTCACCTGAGAGGAAAGAACACAGGCTTCAGAGCTACACAAACCCTAATCCACATTACTATTACAGTTATGAGACCCCGAACCAGTGACTAAACCTCTCTGAGCCTCACTATCCACATCTATAAAATGGGGCTGCTTTTCAGAGTTGTTGAAAGAGTAAGAATGTATTTAGGCTCCCAAGGGGAGTTACATAAATGCAAAGTGGGCGTTTTTTCTATCCTATATAATACAAGGCTAATATGCAAATCAACCAAATGGCGGAACAACTGGTCGCTACAACGTGCACTGACCACCAGGGGGCAGATGCTCAACGCAGGAGCTGCCCCCTGGTGGTCAGTGCACTCCCACAGGGTGAGCACCGCTCAGCCAGAAGCAGGGCTCATGGCTGGCGAGCACAGTGGCAGTGGCGGGAGCCTCTCCTGCCTCCGCGGCAGGCGGACATCTCCCAAGGGGTCCCAGACTGCTAGAGGATGCAGGCCAGTCTGAGGGACGACCGCCGCCCCCCTCAGTGCACGAATGTGGTGCACTGGGCCTCTAGTTTTTAATAAAATAGAAAGGAAGACCCTGGCCAGATAGCTCAGTTCATTGGAGCATTGTCCCAATGTGCCACAACTGTAGGTTCAATCCCTGGTCAGGGCACATGCAGGAATGAGCCAATGAATGCATAAATACACGTAACAACAAAAAATATCAATCTCTCTCTCTTAGAGAGATCCAAGATGGCGGTGTAGATAAACATCTGGGCTGCTGCCTTCCACAACAATTTCCAAAACTACAACTAAAAGACAGAACATCTATCACCCAGAACCATGGGAAAGCTGGCTGAGTGGAACCTCTACAACTAGACCGAAAGAGACAGGAGCAATCAGGGCACAAACGCTGAAAAACTGAGGTACAGGGGAGCACGTGCACATTACGAGCTGGCGGCGGAGCCCAGCTGGAGGCGGGCGTTGCTTTCTTCAATCTGAAGAGAGACAAGCCCCCAATCTTTCTGAAATCCAGTTTCTGGGGAGAGACTGGGCTGTCTGCCATCAGGTCAGAGTGATGGTGGCTACTAGCAGAGCTGCGTGGAGGTAGAATTGTTGGCTGCATCGGGGCCCGCGAGACTGCAGGGACTCGGTTGCAGGGACGTGGTTGGAGGTGGCTCACTGCCAGCCATTGCTGTTTGCCACGCCCTAGCCTAGTGACGCCCTGAGACTCCACCCCGCACAATCTACAAACACACCCAAGCTCCTAGCAGCGGCTTTTGCATATGAATGGCCTTCTCTATTGCAGTTTAAAATAGTAAACTTGCAACCCGATACAGACATCTCCAAGGCCTCCGAGCTCCAAGCAGGGAGGAGAGGACAGCAGTTCTCCATGTAGCTCCTGCAGGGTAGCCTCAGACAGCAGCTGAACTGCATTCCATTGGAGATCTAGAAGCCAATGCACCTAGTGGCCAGTGTGAGGCACCGGATTTCAACTCCTCACATCCATAAGTGACACACTCGGGAGGCGGACTCAGTGAGCACCAAAGCCCCACTCAAACAAGCCCTGTACCACAAGTGTGTCTCCAGCGCAGCAGTGCTTCCATTATAGACACAGCAGGTCCTCACAGCCAATTGGCCTGGAGGCCAATTCTTCCCAGTGTACCAACAGCAGTCAAGGCTTTTAACTACACCAAGACTTTCCACTCAGCCCACAAAGGGGTGTATCAAGAGCGACCACCTAGGGTGATTGGGGAAGCTGAGCTACCGGCCCCTATAGGTCACGGACCACACAAAGCCACTCCATCAACACAGGGAGGCAGCCAAAATGCAGAGACACCGAAGTATGTCACAAATAGAAGAGATGGAGGAAAGTAAACTAATGGTCGACACAGTGTTCAGAACCACATTTATAAGGTTACTCAAGAATCTTCTAAAAACCACTGAGAAACTTGAAGAGACCTTCAATGACCTTAATGAGAATACCAAAAAAATGGAAAAGGACCAGTCAGAAATTATGCATACACTGTCTGAAATAAAGAATATACCGAAACTCAACTGTAGATCACCGTACCCAAAGAGTCAAACCAAAGATCTGGAATATGAGGAACCAAAAAACACCCAACCAGAGAGGCAGAAAGAAAGAAGAATCCAAAAGTGTGAAGATAGCGTAAGGAGCCTCTGGGACGGCTTCAAGCGTACCAATATCCGAATTTTTGGGGTGCCAGAAGAAGAGAGAGAGCAAGATACTGAAAACTTATTTGAAGAAATAATGACAGAAAACTTCCCCCACCTGGTGAAAGAAATAGACTTACAAGTTCAGGAAGCACACAGAACCCCAAACAAGAGGAATCCAAAGAGGACCACACCAAGACACATCATAATTAAAATGCCAAGGGCAAAAGACAAAGAGAGAATCTTGAAAGCAGCAAGAGAAAAACAATTAGTTACCTACAAGGGAGTACCCATACGACTGTCAGCAGATTTCTCAACAGAAACTATGCAGGCCATTCGGGAGTGGCAAGAAATATTCAAAGTGATGAACAGCAAGAACCTACAACCAAGATTACTCTACCCAGCAAAGCTATCATTCAGAATTGAAGGTCAGACGAAGAGCTTCACAGACAAGAAAAAGCTAAAGGAGTTCATCACCACCAAACCAGGATTACATGAAATGCTGAAGGGTATTCTTTAAGAAGAGGAAGAAGAAAAAAAAAAGGTAAAGGTAAAAAATTATGAACAACAAAAAGACATCAAATACATACCTACCAACAAGTGAATCTAAAAATCAAGTGAATAAAAAATCTGAAGAACAGAATGGACTGGTGAATATAATAGAATCAGGGACATAGAAAGGGAGGGGACGGACAATTATCAGGGGGAAGAGGGTCTGAAGGGTGTGGGAAGAGATTGGACAAAAATCTTACACCTATGGATGAAGACAGTGGCGGGGGGTAAGGGCATGGGGTGGGGTGGGGAATCAGGTGGAGAGGAGCTATGGGGGGGAAAGAGGAACACCTGTGATAATCTGTACAATAAAGATTTATTTTTTTTTTAAATCTCTCTCTCTTTCTCTCCCCCCCCCCCCTTTTCTCTCTCTCTCTCAAATCAATAAATAAAAATTTAAAAAAAAATAGATGTCCTGGCCACTGTGGCTCAGTTGGTTGGGCATCATCCCTTGCACCAAAGGTTTGCCGGTTCAATTCCTGGTCAGGGAACATACCCAGGTTAGGGGGATAGCCAACCAATGTTTTTCTCTGACATCAATGCTTTTCTCTCTCCCTCCCTTCCCCTCTCTCTTTCTCTAAAAATCAATTTTAAAAATCTTTTAAATAAATAAATAAAATAGGAAATATAAAATCAATTAAAATGTCAAAACCTGTTGGGAGGAGCCTGTAATAATACAAAGATCCATTTACTCCTGCTTTAATATGAGCCAAATGGAGGTGGGGGAGGGTACAAATTAAAAGATACTTGCGAGATGCTTAGACTTTGAGCCTTTTGGTCTTGATGACTTTAAAAGTCAGCAGAATGAACCTTCATTCAAGAAAAACTCTATTTCCCAAAATGTATTTGGGAAAACACTTGCCACAAGGGGTCTGTAGCCAAACAGATAGTAGGAACACAGCCTATTATAGCTCTTTCTTGGAAAGTCACTTGATAAGTAACAAATGCCCTGAGAAGTCCTGCAGCAAACGGACTTGTTCAACACAGTTTCCCAACTTACTGTCCAGTGAAATCTTCCATCCCCCCCCCCCCTTAGCTCTATCCCACCTGAACATCCTCTGTCCACCTCATTTCTACTGAGCTAGTGCTCAGCAGACCCCCTTTAGAAAATGTTGAATGCAGTAGAGGGCTTGTTGATTGTTTAGCTCCAGCCAGAGCTGATAGTCCTCATGAGTTCCCTCGCACTAAAAGAAATTCACCAGATTTGCACGAGGTCATGTGGCCGGCCAACTGCCAACTCACCATCAACATTCAGATTCCTCCCTAAAGCCCTTACCATGCTGTGGGTGGTACACACGGCAGCAGAATCCATGTGAGCCCAGGGCTGATCTGTGCAGCCTGCGAACCCTCCTGAGACACAGGAGCAGGACTCTGGGCTCCTGCCATCATGTCAGGTTCAGCAGGGAATCTAAGAAGTCACTCATTTTTTGGTCAACCCAGTGCTGTGAAATCTACCCCCAAAACACCGGTTCCTCAAATAGTTGACAATTAACACTGCAAACAGCCTAGAGCCTACCCAGAGGCAGTGATGGCAGAATGCCAAAGGCACTGCTGGACCAGCCCCGCTCCACACGCCCTCAACCTCCCCTGCTCCCCACCACCCTCATCACACACCTTCACACACCACTCCACACCATCCTCATCACACACCCTCACACACCACTCCACACCATCCTCATCACACACCCTCACACACCACTCCCCACCACCCTCATCACACACCCTCACACACTACTCCCCACCACCCTCATCACACACATTCACACACCACTCCCCATCACCCTCATCATATACCCTCACACACCACTCCCCACCACCCTCATCACACACCCTCACACACCACTCCCCACCACCCTCATCACACACCCTCACACACCACTCCCCACCACCCTCATCACACACCACTCCCCACCACGCTCATCACACACCCTCACACACCACTCCCCATCACCCTCATCATATACCCTCACATACCACTCCCCATCACCCTCATCATATACCCTCACACACCACTCCCCACCACCCTCATCACACACCCTCACACACCACTCCCCACCACCCTCATCACACACCTTCACACACCACTCCCCACCACCCTCATCACACACCCTCACACACCACTCCCCACCACCCTCATCACACACCCTCACACACCACTCCCCACCACCCTCATCACATACCACTCCCCACCACCCTCATCACACACCCTCACACACCACTCCCCATCACCCTCATCACACACCCTCACACACCACTCCCCACCACCCTCATCACACACCCTCACACACCACTCCGCATCACCTTCATCACACACCCTCACACACCACTCCCCACCACCCTCATCACACACCCTCACACACCACTCCGCATCACCTTCATCACACACCCTCACACACCACTCCCCACCACCCTCATCACACACCCTCATCACACACCACTCCCCACCACCCTCATCACACACCCTCACACACCACTCCCCACCACCCTCATCACACACCCTCACACACCACTCTCCACCACCCTCATCACACACCCTCACACACCACTCCGCATCACCTTCATCACACACCCTCACACACCACTCCCCACCACCCTCATCACACACCCTCACACACCACTCCGCATCACCTTCATCACACACCCTCACACACCACTCCCCACCACCCTCATCACACACCCTCATCACACACCACTCCCCACCACCCTCATCACACACCCTCACACACCACTCCCCACCACCCTCATCACACACCACTCCCCACCACCCTCATCACACACCCTCACACACCACTCCCCACCACCCTCATCACACACCCTCACACACCACTTCCCACCACCCTCATCACACACCCTCACACACCACTCTCCACCACCCTCATCACACACCCTCACATACCACTTCCCACCACCCTCATCACACACCCTCACACACCACTCCGCATCACCTTCATCACACACCCTCACACACCACTCCCCACCACCCTCATCACACACCCTCATCACACACCACTCCCCACCACCCTCATCACACACCCTCACACACCACTCCCCACCACCCTCATCACACACCCTCACACACCACTCTCCACCACCCTCATCACACACCCTCACACACCACTCCGCATCACCTTCATCACACACCCTCACACACCACTCCCCACCACCCTCATCACACACCCTCACACACCACTCCGCATCACCTTCATCACACACCCTCACACACCACTCCCCACCACCCTCATCACACACCCTCATCACACACCACTCCCCACCACCCTCATCACACACCCTCACACACCACTCCCCACCACCCTCATCACACACCACTCCCCACCACCCTCATCACACACCCTCACACACCACTTCCCACCACCCTCATCACACACCCTCACACACCACTCCCCACCACCCTCATCACACACCACTCCCCACCACCCTCATCACACACCCTCACACACCACTCCCCACCACCCTCATCACACACCCTCACACACCACTCCCCACCACCCTCATCACACACCCTCACACACCACTCCCCACCACCCTCATCACACACCACTCCCCACCACCCTCATCACACACCCTCACACACCACTCCCCACCACCCTCATCACACACCCTCACACACCACTCCCCACCACCCTCATCACACACCACTCCCCACCACCCTCATCACACACCCTCACACACCACTCCCCACCACCCTCATCACACACCCTCACACACCACTCCCCACCACCCTCATCACACACCCTCACACACCACTCCCCACCACCCTCATCACACACCCTCACACACCACTCCCCACCACCCTCATCACACACCCTCACACACCACTCCCCACCACCCTCATCACACACCCTCACACACCACTCCCCACCACCCTCATCACACACCCTCACACACCACTCCCCACCACCCTCATCACACACCCTCACACACCACTCCCCACCACCCTCATCACACACCCTCACACACCACTCCCCACCACCCTCATCACACACTCTCACACACCACTCCCCACCACCCTCATCACACACCCTCACACACCACTCCCCACCACCCTCATCACACACCACTCCCCACCACCCTCATCACACACCCTCACACACCACTCCCCACCACCCTCATCACACACCCTCACACACCACTCCC
This sequence comes from Cnephaeus nilssonii, assembly GCF_951640355.1. Taxonomy (NCBI): domain Eukaryota; kingdom Metazoa; phylum Chordata; class Mammalia; order Chiroptera; family Vespertilionidae; genus Cnephaeus; species Cnephaeus nilssonii. The sequence continues at coordinate 76,584,662 of NC_137084.1, forward strand.
CACCACCCTCATCACACACCCTCACACACCACTCCCCACCACCCTCATCACACACCCTCACACACCACTCTCCACCACCCTCATCACACACCCTCACACACCACTTCCCACCACCCTCATCACACACCCTCACACACCACTCCCCACCACCCTCATCACACATCCTCACACACCACTCCCCACCACCCTCATCACACACCCACATCGCACACCCATCACCCACATCGCACACCACTCACACGGGGAGCCACCTCTTAGCTTCTCCTGCCTGAAAAAAGAGCTGTCCTCGGGACCTACTGGTTTGGCAGAGTTTAGGAGAGAAAACTGCTGCTGGGGAAAAGTAGCAAATCAAAGGGCATGACTGGCATATCCTTCTGTCTCCACAACACTTTCATTTTGAGCGGAGAGTGTAGTTTGGGTAACACCAAGAGCTGCTGATCCTTCAGCAGGAGCCTGAAGCCCACCGCCCCTACAAATGACAAGTTCTGCTGCTCCTCCCGCCGCCCGCCCCGCCCCTCGGTGTGAGGGCGGTCACCTGAAGCCTCGCCTGGCTTCGCTGCCCTCCACAGGCACCATCACTGGCAGCTCGGCTGTGTTCTGCCTGACATCCACAGCCCACTCTGCTCAAGCCACATCAGGAAGTTGCACATGGATGCAAAGTGGAAGGTGGAAGAATAGGCAACTGCCTACCAGGGGTGATTGGGGCATGAAAAATCCTCTTCCCTCTAGAATGTTCTCTCCCACTGGCTGTTAAGGGCCTCACATTTTAGAGTAAGAGTTTCATTCCTTTGGCTGAAAGCAGAGACAACAAGAGGGAGGGAGGAACATGGCATGTCCCACAGTTAGTCGTCTGCATTGGTGCGGGCGTCCTGAGCAATCCCGGACTTCTTTCCTGTGGCATCCTGACTCTGCACCCCATTCCTACTCAACACACGGCCCCCCTAAACTTCCCATTAAATATGCCTTCCCTTCCCATATGTGTGATTCAAATGAAAACATTTGAAATAATGTAGAGTAACCCGGGGTAGAGGAGAGGGGGAGAGGGGAAATATGCTGGAGGAGAGAATAGATGGAAGCAAAAATGGCAGATTGTTGATAAATGTTGAAGCTGATGGATTTGAGTGGGTTCATTACACCTTTCTCTCTACTATGTGTTTCTGAAATAAAAATTTTAGTGAATACATGTGTGTGAATACATACACACCTTCCCAATTTCCCTTCCTACCTAATATCACTTCATACAGTTATTGGCAATTTCAGTTGTAATGTGAATGAGTTTTTGTTTTTGTATCTTTTTTGAGAGCACATTTTGATAGTAAAAGAATGCTCAATGGGCAGGAAACGGCCAATGGTGGGGGGTGGGGGGCAGAGAGGAAAGGCAAACATATATGGGAGGCTGGGGTCCCTAAAAACATGGAAGACTGCTCACTTTACAAACTGCCAGGGTGGTGCTACTTGAGAACAGTCACAATGGGGTTGGGAAGTTCGGTAGAGAAACTGAGCGGCCATTTGTTCTCGGCATCATTGATTGCTGGAGCATTCATCTTTGCTGTCATCCACCTCTGCTTTTTGAATCAACCAGCTTGAGTCTTAGAGGCTAAGGTGGTTTTGCTTTGAGATATGAACTTCAGAAGTTTGTGGGCCAGCCCACCTGCTATATCAGTGGACCCAGTCTTCAAGTTCATGGTTCTATTCTTTTCTCTGATCCCAAGGACCTGGTCTCAGCCTCCAACAGATTTAGAAGACTTAACTTCTTATCCATCATGTATTGAACCCTTCTAGTTCAAGCTTCTCAGATGAGGCCAATCTTAAAAACATTGTGAAGTGGGGGAAGTTGGTCTTCCCAGCCCATGAACCCAATAGCTTCTCTTTCTCTTCCCATTACGCACCCCCCCCCCAGCCCCCGAATCCAGGCTGTTCCCCTATATACAAAAAAAAAAAAAAAAGTACAATCAATTGAAAAGCAATTCTGCTATGAGAACATCAATTCTTAAAGCATTCAGCAATCAGTGTCTGGTTAAATAAATTGAAGTTAGCCACACCATAGAATATCTATGCAACTGTCAAAAGGGGTGCATTAGATCCAAGGGGGCTGATATGAAAAGATCTCCATGAGTGTGGAGAAAGCCCAGGTGCCCTATGGGCCTAAGGGACAAATACATCCCTGGAGCGAGAGGAAGAGTCTTACCAGTTAGTCACCAGAAGGGATCTAACAAGCCCTGCCCCTCAGCAAAAAGCCAAGTGGTTGAGCCCTGTGGAATGACAGAGTTTGAAAATGATATTGTGCCTTGTTCCAGGAAAAACTAAAGCTCTTCTCCTCTGCATGGAGACCTGACAGCAGCTAAAAGGAACAAAGCCAGGCCTGATTACTGCGTATTTATGCCTGCCTTTTCAGGAGGGAAAGCAGCTACCTTAAGACACAAACCTGTAAGTTGTAAGTTTCTGAGCATTGGGCATTCTCTTTGTTTATTTCTTCTTTTTACACCTGAATATGCAATAAAGATCTTTGAAAATGCCGGGAGATCCCATTCACAGGAGGGACAAAAATGGAGAGGGGGTGTTGCGTTTCCTGAGTCTAAATTCCAAAGGGGAATGTCTGTGCCCTCTGGCAAGGTAAGCCAAATAAGCATGACAACACCTAACAGAAGGAGAACCTCCAGGCAGCAAGCTCTTTCTGTATACACCCCATCTGGATAATTTCTTTTTATAACTCTTCTCTAGGGGAAGTTTTGAGGTTACCTTAGTAGGGTGTAGCAGAGACTGCCACTTTCTCCCCTTAGTCCTTGGCTGGGCAGGTGGCTATAAGAAATAAAGACTACATTTCCCAACCTCCCTTGCCAATTATGGCCAATTGACTAAGTCCTGGCCAAAGAAAAGTAAGAGGATATGGTAAATGCCATGGTAAGCGTGATTTCTGGGCAGAGCCCTTAAAGAGAAAGATTTCTACTCCTCCACCTTCATTTTTCCTGCTGGGTGAGTGAACGCAATGGCTGGAGCTCCAGCAGCCATTTTTGGACTATTAGGTAGAAGCTTCACATTGAAGATAGATGGCACCAAGTAAGGGGTCTGGGTACCCGGTGACTCTGGACTGCCATACCAGTTCAGGACAGCCCGTATTTACCTGAGAAATAAACGTCAATTAGTTTAAGCTACTGTTGTGTTGGATTTTCTATAACTCATAGCCAAGCTTAAACCTATAAAAGAGATTTTTAAAAATCTTCTAAGTTCTTCTTTCTTAAAAGAGTCCTAGACCTTTATCAGATGTGTCTGTGGAAATCTTTACAGGGTCCTGAAACAGCTCAGCATGTTCATGCTGCCTGGGACGGAAAATAAGCCCATACAGGGTTCCAGTGATGGGTTAAGTGCCTCCTTCTCTATTTCCAGAGAAAAATCTCTATTCCTGGAAGTGTCCTAGAGACTCCACTCCCTTTTTTCCAGCCCATTCCTGGGATCACTGGCAGAGTCTGTGGGCAGTAGGCAAGAAGGAGGCTCTCTCAGAGTCTTCCGCTTCATTTCAGAACAGCTTCAATTAATTCCTTTAAGAGCCCAAGTGACTAGGTCAGGATGGTCCAGTTGTAGTGACCAGTGCTCCTCTGAGTCTTTAGGTCAGAACTGATTGTGATACTAGACTCCTTATTCCTCCCCCCGCCCCCCATAACCCATATTTAACCCAGCCTAAGCTAAATCTGGGCACCTTTTAATGAGAACTGACCCTTTCAGATTCGCTATCTAAGGTAGACCCGCTGTCACTGTCAAAATGCAGATTTTCATGAAAGACCTAATGGGAAAGACCATCGTTGAACCCATGGATACAATAAAAACTGTGAAAGGCAAGATTCCTTCCAATCAGCAGGAAAAGATTTTTCTGGAAAAGCAACTAGAAGATGGATGCACCAATGTCTGTTTACAACATTCAAAAAGAGAGCGCTTTGCTGCTGAGACTTCACAGTGGTGTTGAGAAAAAGATGTCATCTTACATAGTCCCAAGAAGAATTAGCATAAGAGAAAGAGGAGATGTTCGCAGCCACCATTGCTCTCTAACCCCGCACCTCCTCCAGCTCACCAAGCTCCAGACTAAGAAGGGGGTAAGTAAAGAAGTCTCTATGCCATGGCGCCTACAAAGCAGACTGCCGGCAAATCCACCTGTGGTAAAGCACCAAAGTGGCTACCAAAATCATCCGAAAGAGTGCGTCCTCTACTGGAGGGGTGAGGGAACCTCATCATTACAGGCCTAGTACCGTGGTACTTCGTGAAATTAGACTTTATCAGAAGTCCACTGAACTTCTGATTCGCAAACTTCCCTTCCAGCGTCTGGTGCGAGAAATTGCTCAGGACTTCAAAACAGATCTGCGCTTCAAAGTGTTTTGCAGGAGGCAAAGGAGGCCTGTCTGGTTGGCCTTTTTGAAGACACCAACTGTGCGCTCTCCATGCCAACGCGTAACAATTATACCAGGAGACATCCGGCTAGCACGCCGCATACGTGGAGAACGTGCTTAAGAATCCACTATGATGGGAAACGTTTCATTCTTTTTTTTAAAAAATTATCCTCTCCCTGTTATTGGTAGTTCTGAATATTAGATATTTTTTTCCCACGGGGTCAAAAGGTACCCAAATATATGATTGCAAGTTGAAAATAGGGGACAGAAATCAGATATTGGCAGTCTTTCCATTTTCGGTTGTGTCTGAATGTTTTTAATATAAATGCGGGCACATAAAGCATTAATGCAAGTCAAATGTTTCAGTGAACAAGTTTCAGCAGTCCCACTTTATAACAATATAAATAAAGCTGTTAAATTTTTCTGGACAATGCCAGCATTTGGATATTTTTTATATACAAGTAAATTTCTTATTGATGGCAACTAAATGGTGTTTGTAGCATTTTTATCAAACAGTAGATTCCATCCATTCACTATACTTTTCTAACTTAGTTTTCTACATGCAAGTACATGTTTTCAATGTTGTCTGTCTTCTGTGCTGTTCCTGTAAGTTTGCTATTAAAATACATTAAACTATCGAGAGAGAGAGAGAGAGAGAGAGAGAGAGAGAGAGAGAGAGAGAGAGAAGGTGGAGCTGGATGCTCTGAAATACTGGGAGGCTGACAGGATGGCACATTGGTTGCCTTCTCCTGGGGTGTCTTTCTGATGGTGTCTTCATGGCCAGCCACCCTGATACACGTGACTGTGCAGGTGTTGTCTCATCCTTGTTTCAAACCAGAACCACTTTAAATATAGAATTTTATTTCCAACTAGTGGCCCAGTGCACGAAATTCGTGCATGGGGCAGGGATCCCCAAGCCCGGCCTGCCCCCTCTTCAATCTGGGACATCCCTCTGGGACATTCCTCTCACAATCCAGGACCGCTGGCTCCTAACCATTCACCTGCCCGCCTGTCTGATCGCCCCTAACCACTCTGCATGCTGGCCTGATCACCCCCAAATGCCTTCCCCGCCAGCCTGCTCGGCCCCAACTGCCCCCCCCCCGCTGGCCTGCTCGCCCCCAACTGCCCCCCCCAACAGTCTGCTTGGCCCCAACTGCCCCTGACAGCCTGCTCACCCCCAACTGCCCCCCCCAACAGCCTGCTCACCCCCCAACTGCCCTCCTCTGCCAGCCTGATCGCCCCTAACCACCTCTGCTTTGGCCCCACAACCATGGCTTTGTCCAGAAGGATGTCCAGGAGGTCTCCCAGTCTAATTAGTACATTACCCTTTTATTAGTATAGACTAGCGTTCCCGTTGCAGGAAAAATCCTGCAATAGGGTTTCCTGCTGCACTCTACCCCACCCTGCCTGCTCTCCTCCCTTGTCCCCCGCCCCGCGATCTCCGCCAGCCCCCTGCTTTTCTAACTTCTCCGCCAGCCTGCTCTCCTGCCTTCTTCCCTGGCCCCGCCTCCACTCCTCCCTTCTCCCCCGGCCCCGCCTCCGCTCCTCCCTTCTCCCCCGGCCCCGCCTCCGCTCCTCCCTTCTCCCCCGGCCCCGCCTCCACTCCTCCCTTCTCCCCCGGCCCCGCCTCCGCTCCTCCCTTCTCCCCCGGCCCCGCCTCCGCTCCTCCCTTCTCCCCCGGCCCCGCCTCCGCTCCTCCCTTCTCCCCTGGCCCCGCCTCCGCTCCTCCCTTCTCCCCCGGCCCGCCTCCGCTCCTCCCTTCTCCCCCGGCCCGCCTTCTCTGCTAGCCCACCTGTTTTTCCCTTCTCTGCCAGCCCGCCTGTTTTTCCCTTCTCCCCCAGCCCGCCTCCGCTCTTCCCTTCTCCCCCGGCCCCGCCTCCGCTCCTCCCTTCTCCCCCGGCCCGCCTCCGCTCCTCCCTTCTCCCCCGGCCCGCCTTCTCTGCCAGCCCGCCTGTTTTTCCCTTCTCCCCAGGCCCCGCCTCCGCTCCTCTGTCTCCCCTGGCCCCGGCTCCGCTCCTCCCTTCTCCCCTGGCCCCGCCTCTGCTCCTCCCTTCTCCCCAGGCCCCGCCCCTTCCCCCCCCCCGCCCCGGCCCCGCCTGCTCAACTTCCTTCTCCCCCGGCCCCGCCTCCGCTCCCCCTTCTTCCCTGGCCCCGCCTCTGCTCCTCCCTTCTCCCCCGGCCCCGCCCCTTCCCCCCCCCTGCCCCAGCCCCACCTGCTCAACTTCCTTCTCCCCTGGCCCCGCCTCCGCTCCTTCCTTCTCCCCTGGCCCCGCCTCCGCTCCTTCCTTCTCCCCTGGCCCCGCCTCCGCTCCTCCCTTCTCCGCCCCCCCCCCCCGGCTTGCTTGCTTCTCTGCAGCTTTGCTCCCTTCTGCAGCTCTTGGCTTCTTTCTACGCTGTTGCGATATGCAAATTAGTCGCCATCTTTGTTTTGATAATTTGCATATTCGTCCTGATTGGTTGGTGGGCGTGGCTTGGCTGGTGGGCGTGGCTTGGGCATAGCGAAGGTGCGGTCAATTTGCATATTTGTCTATTATTAGATTAGATGCTTCGAATACAAAGATCTTTTCTCAAAAAGACAAAACTATAGTGGTAATGAACGGTTCAGTGGTTGCCATGGATTACAGGCAGGGAGAGGATATGATTACTAAGGGGCAGACGAGGGAGCTTTTTGGGGTGATGGACCAGTTCTGGGTCCTGATATGTGTTGGCAGTGGTTCCATAAATTTACCTAGGTGTTAAAACTCATATAACTATACATCAGAAAAATTCAAGCTTACTGGATGATGGCTTTTTAATGTAATTTATTTTATTTTAAAAGGTCTTTTCGCAGCAGTGAAAAAATAAACAGAACGTGCTCTAGTTCATGAGGAGACTAACAGTGAATGTGTCTAGACTGCCAGCGTCTAGGTCCGGCCTCATGCTGTACCTCACACACAGAGGCCACCGAGTTCACTGGGCGAGGGGCGCAGGGACAAGCTCTAAGATCAAGCTACTGGTGGAAGGACAGTGAGACAGTAACTGTTCACAAAACCTGTTACATCTTCTGACAGAGTCACTCTCTGTGCACGGTAATTCCTAGGAGACCTCCAAAGTGTGCAAAATAAAGCAGCTTGCAAAAGAGAAAGAGAACATGCTCAGCTGGCTCAACCTAACTAGTTAACTAAAAAAGTTACCACCACCAAAAACAAACAAACAAAATAAAAATTGAAAAACAACAACAACAAACCCTACGCACAATATAAGCCTCACCGTCTGTTCTCTATAGGGACCTGCACAAGCCAAAGCTTCCTGCCCAGAGGCCTCCCGTGGCTCACAGAAACCTAAACCCGCCTTGGGCCTGGGGAGGGGGTTGGTACACAGGGAGGAGAGTCCCAACATGAGATTCAATGTCCCACCAGTACAGCCCAGTCGGAACAAAGAACCAAAATTAGCTTAATTTATAAGCAAGTACAAATTTAAGATTTTTTTAGAGAAATGACCAAATTTAATTACATACATATGCATGGGAATCCTATATACATGAGAGAGTCAGAGACCCCACATATATGAGAGGTTCAAAGACAGAAAGGGAAAATAAAATATATATGACATTCTGAGCTAAGGAATGAAGTAAGGTGCCTAGGGCCATAAGAGGGAAGGAAGTTCATTGCAGGACAATTTTAAAAAGCAGATTTTTCAATCATTAGTAATTTTCCCTGCCATGAAGATAGGTCAAAAAAGGGTATCTATAATAATAGAAGCGTAATGTGCTAATTAGACCGGATGTCCTCCCAGACGTCCTTCCTTCCAGACAAAGCTGCAGCGGGCCAGGGCTTTGCACGAATTTCATGCATTGGGCCTCTAGTCCTATATAATAAAAGGCTAATATGCAAATAGACTGAACGGCAGAATGACTGGTTGCTATGACACGCACTGACCATCAGGGGGCAGACGCTCAATGTTGGAGCTGCCCCCTGGTGGTCAGTGTGCTCCCACGGGGGTGCGGGGGGGGGGGGGGGAGAGACACTGCTCAGCTAGAAGCTGGGCTCATGGCTGGCAAGTGCAGCAGCAGTAGCAGGAGCCTCTCCCACCTCCGAGGCAGCACTAAGGATTCCTGGGGAATGTCCACCTGCCAGCTTAGGCCCATTCCCCAGGGGTCCTGGACTGCGAGAGGGCGCAAGCCGGGCTGAGGGACCCCCCTCCAGTGCACAAAAGTTGTGCACCGAGCCTCTAGTTTCTTATAATGGGCAAGGCCCCTAGTTTAAATTCTTTAAGGGAGAGGTAAAAGTTTCTTATGAGCCTGCAGGGTCTTGCTTGTCTTCAGCTCAAAATAATCCACATGCCAAAATGGCACTTTTGGGGAGGCCTGTTCTGAGCCCCTATACTTGATTATATCCATAGAATGGTTTTCAAGGCATTTTAAATGCTCTTAATAATTTTGTACATTGTTTTCCAAAAAGGTTGTACTGATTTGCACTTTCATCAATACTTTATGTAGGTGGCTGTCTCACCATAGGCTGCCCAGAATTACTAGTTCCATTTTTAAACATCCTTACCAATTTGATTGGTTAAAAATGGATTTAAGATTTCTTACCCATCTGAGCTTGGGGACTGAGATTGGTGCCTGCCATGCCCACAAAACTCACACACTAGTCACTTTCGATGAGTATGTGCTATTTCTTCTTCCCTCCCCACTTCCTTCCTCCAGGGGCTATGGGAATGCTGTCTGTGCCCCACACCTCTTTCCTTCAGCCCACCTGGGTTTCAGCTGTGGCTGGGACAGACGGTTCCCATGCATGGTCCAGGGAACCGAACTGGGCACCCTCCTTGTCTCTCTGCTTGTCTACCTGGGGGCTTTTTTCCCCTAGATCCCAGTTATTAAGAGCAGTCTGAAGGTAAGGGATTAACACCCCTGAGGGTAACCCTCAACCAACACGGTTAGAAGTCTGAATAAACACACCAGCCTCCCCGCCAGAGGGGGCCTCATCAGGACGGAGCTCAGTTGCCCACTGTGGCAACAGCTCCCTACTCACTTTTCCTCCCTCCCTGTCTCCTTTTCCTCGGATCACCTGCAGATAAACTAACTGCTCTCCAATCCTTGTTTCAGGCTCCTCTTTCAGGAAAACCCAAACTAAGATGAATAGCTAGATAATTTCTCTCTAATCCATCTCACTAATTCTGTGAGGTCCTAGAGCCAGCTCCTAGGACATAGTTGCACATTTCCATCAAATGCCAATGGCTGGAAAAACGTAAATCTCCTGTCAGAAAACAGGCTAAAGTGTTTTGGCTGCTTCTAACAAGAAAGCTGCAGCTACCTCCCCTTCAGCTCAGTTGCCTTTAACCATTTCAGGAGGCTGCTCATGACCCTCACCCCCAGCCCAGACTCCCCAAGGCTGGAACCAACAGATCCTGACCGGTTTGGTCTTTGGCCCCCATTCGTGTAATGAGCCCCTACTGGTTGGCGCTCTAAGCATTTTGGTGCCCACTGGAGGGCTTGCAATTTCTCTCCTAATTAGAGAGATGAAAGGGCCGTTCACAGGAGACTCTGCTCCTGCATCTGACACCAGCTTTGCACCAGGTGGCATATCCTTCTCCCCCTCGCTCATCAGTCTGTTCAAGCCCACTGCTTTCCAACCACAACTGCTCAGGTTAAGATGCATCAAGATGGAAAGTTGCCACTTGATTAAGATAAAAATAAAATAATCCAAATATGTAACACGTTCCTCCTTTGAACAGATGGCCAAGGAGTTTGCCTCATAACATTGAACATCAAAAATGAATCAGAAGCTCATCTTTGTGCATAATCAAGAATTTGCTCACCATTTGTGCTACAGCCAGGCAGGAGTTAGAGATGCAAAGGTGAGAAACCACAATTCCATCATGAGCCTCTCCTCGGCCTTGTCCTCGTGTGCATGGGGCTGGGGTGGGGGAGACCGGGCAGATGAGAGGGAACAGGACAAATGAAAAATGTGTGAGTCACCCTGTCAGGAGGACCTGCAGCTGCCCTTTATCAGACTATACCTGCTGACATTTTTCCAAAGAAAAAGTGTTCTAGCCATCTCATTTTTTATCTCAGGGAGCTTTCCCAGTCCAGACACTCGTCACTTCACTCCAGTTACAACATTTTGGCGCATTGCATTATTATTTATTTGTTTACCTGTCTTAGCTCCCTTGAGCTCTTTGAAGGCAAGGACCATTTCTTCTGTGATTTGATATCACAGAGCCCAGCAAAAACTTAAATAAATATTTGATGAATGAATGCATAAAAATAATCAGAATTATTGAACAAGCCACTCAACTGGTTTAGCTTTCTCCATCCTCTCTGTTCTATTCCACATGGGCCACCAGTTTAAATCCTTCTACAACTTTCGATGAGAGAGATCTATAGATGCTATGCAATTATCTCCGAGATATATAGTGAGGTGAAAAAAAGGAAGATTTGGAACAATGCATTTGCTGAACCTTCTCACCTTGGTTTCCAAACTAGGGTTAATCATAGTACTCATCTCATAGGGTTGTTGTGAATATTAAATTATCTAACATATGTAAAGTGCTTTGAACACTTCTTTGAACAGTTCCTGGGTCATGGTAGGTACTCAATAAATGTTAGACATCATTATAATTTTTTAAATGAATTTCAGGGAGGGAAACATTTCCCCCTCCAAAAAAAAGAATTTCTATTCATGCTCCCTTTCATTGACATATATTTTTGTTTGCTATTCCTATAGCCTGGGCTTTAGGACAGAAAAAGAAGGGAGCTTCAGGGACATAAAAAGCCATTGGGAAACCCAAGGACAGACTATATCTCACCTTCTCCCAATCCAACCACTTCTTGCCCACTCCACACACTGCCCTCCTTAGCTTAGAGTCCACAGTACTAACTCAAGGAGTGGCCAGTGCTGACATATCCTCAAACAGCACCAGCTACATAATTTGCAGGACCTAGTGCAAAATGAAAATGTGGGGTCTCTTTTTCAAAAGGTTTGAAGACTTTCAGGACAGTGAGAGTAGAGGGGCCTGAGAAGCCCTGTTTGGGACAGAAGGGAAATGCCACCCCTTCTCAAAGGAGGCATAATGGAGGGAATTGGCCCTGGAGATCTCTGGATCCAATCCCCTGAGAGGCAGCTGAGCCCCAAGAGTCCCAGGGTCTTACTTAAGGGCACAAAGTATTCTTAGGGGCCCGGACTTTTTTTAAGGGGAACTTGACCAGGACCCCAGTGCCCCGAACCTGCTCATATCAAAAAGCTCTATTCCTTCTCACCCAGAGCAGCTCACTGAATCACATGACTGTAGGTTACTTTTTACTAGTTTAATAATTAAGGTATAAGCTTGATGTTCGCTCCAGGTGACCACACACAAATCAAGAAACAGACTATGGTGTTCCTCTGTGTCTGTTCCAGTCAGTGCCCCGCCCCTGAGGTAACTACTACCTTGACATCCAGCATCGCTGACTAATTTGCTTTTCTCGGTACTCCATATAAAGGAAGTCACGAGAATGTGAAAAGAAAAATACCATCATTTCTTTTTCGGTTATCCACCCGGTATCCGAACTAAATACTCTTGATTATGGAGACAATGCTTGATCTTTCAGAGACAGAAGCTCACTCAATGCCCTCTTCTCCAGCTTTAGATTTCCAACTAGCCTAGGAGTTATTTCTCTGTCTTTGTGTCTCTGTCTCTGACTCTTTTCATCTCTCTTTCTCTATATTTTTAAATAAAGAAAAAAAAAACAGTGAGAGTAGAGCATTAAACCAAACACAGTGCCCTGCTGAGCACGGGGCCTTGTGCAACCACACAGGTGACACCCCCATGAAGCTGTCCCTGTCCTCAAACCTCTCCGGACAGCCAACGCTGCTGGGAGAGTTGGAGGGAAACGAGCCAGCTGTCTCCCACCTTGGCTTCTCCATCCAGGCAAACCCCGACGTCCAAAACTCCTCCTGCAAACTCAGTATTTTGATTAAAAGCCATGATCAACTTGCGGGTGAAACAAAAGAAGAAATTGATGTTTTAATACAACTCATTAGAGCACTTTATTAACTCCAGAAATAGAAAGAGGATATAAAATAGGAAGATTAGTTTAAAATCAACATGGCACTGGTAAGGAGGGCCACGATTTCAGCAACATTAATTGCTAGGTCGTCTCATTGCTGATTAAATAAGAAATCTCAAATACCATTAGACAACTGTGATTAAATGTATGTCATTCTAATTGAACGCGTGGTTTATTGCCTTCCACTGAGTCGGCAGGTCACCTTCCTGTTTTGTGCATTTGGAAAGAGCACGTCGATGCAGTGACAGCCATTATTTCTCAGCCGGTCCTGAAAGCCCTGGAGTTGTAGCCTAAAATACAGAGCATTTGCAGGGCGGAGGAGTGTGCCGTACAATAGGGAACCTGAGAGGATGAAAATAAATCCCGCTTAATGTCTCGGCTGGGCACTTTTCCCTCTCATCTCATTACCTGGCTCTGGGCGTTCTGACACCAGCGTTGCTGGCAGTCCCTGTGGCGACGGAGTCATTGGAGGACCAGGGGGAGTCAGGCGTCTTCTTGGCTCAGAGAAGAAGCTCCAGGTCCTTGAACGGGATCTGGCAGGGAACATGGGGAAATGAACAGCCTTTGTCTAACCTCCCGCTCACCTCTGGTGAGGAGCCTGGGCAGAATAATCTTCTAAGACCTGTTCTTTTTTATTTCCCAAGGACAAGGATACAAAATTAATTTTGTCACTGCTCTGACTGGTTTTTGTTACCCACCTATCCCATGGGACATGGGCTACACTCTCCCCACCCTGCCCTTTACCTTGCTTGGCTTAACCCTTTGCACTCGTTTGCTTTTTTCTCGATTCCTTTATCCTAATGCTAACCGTGTCGAGTCACACTCGACATCCGAGTGCAAAAGGTTAAGAGCCAAGGTAAAGCGGGACAAGCATCTAGCCATGTGCCTATGAGCTCTATCACCCCTCAGGGCACAGCACCCTGCCAGGAAACAGGGTAGCACCAGGCCCAGGCGCATCCGGGTGGGGAGGAGGGTGCAGTAGGTTAAGTTGTTTTTAGTGGCCTTTTGTTGCAGGCCCGCAGGCGCACGCGCACACACACACACACAGTTTCCATGATCTTTCTAAACTCCAGATCTGGTCATGTCACTACTCTGCTTCAGGTGACAGCTAGATTTTAGGTGTGTCCTACTAGCTGGGCCTTCGAGGCCCTTCACCACTGACCCAACCTCCCTCTCCGGCCTGATCTCCCATTGACATCCTACACTGTGGTGTAGACTCTCCACAGACCCCGACACCGTGACCCCACTGTGTCTTTCTCACACTGTCTGCTCTGCCTGGAATGCTCTTGTTACCATTACTGGAACAGTCATGCTTCTCCTGAGTCACAGGAAAGAAATTAAAGAATTTCCCTCCTTTTCGAGAGCTAAGCCATTGTTCCCAAATTCTAGGCTCTGCTATCACCATGGTTTTCCATTTCAGCTCAAAGAAGGAGAAAAAAGAGGTTGGCTCAAATGCAGCCTGTGAGGGCTGCTTTTGCAGGCGTATGGCAGTGTGGTGCCAGGGAAAATGAAGCACCAAGCCCTGGCCTTGGTAGCTACGGTGTGGCGTGGTGCCGGTTACAAAGCTGCTCATCATTTTGGGGACAGGCTGGCCTGGACAAGAAGCTGAGAAAGACTGGTTCCAGAGGCACCAAAATGCTGAAGGATGGTGGAGACCAGCTTGTGACAGCAGCGCCAGCTCCCTGTGGAACGGAAACCACAGACCAAGACCCACATACGTTCTGGAGTTCCTGGAAGGCTGTAGCAGTGATGGGCAACCTTTTGAGCTTGGTGTGTCAAACTTCGCCAAAAACTGAGCATAACTCGGCTAGTGTGTCACTTTGAGGAAAACACATTATTTCACAAATGTTTCATCCTCAGGAGCAGCAAATGTTTCATCCTCGGCATGCGGCCGCCTCAGCGGCCGCGTGTCATCAGAAATGGCTACGCGTGTCAGTGCTGACACGCCTGTCATAGGTTTGCCATCACTACTGTAGGGAGAGGAGGCTTGTTCCAAATAATGACTGGTTTTTAATCTTCCCATCTACCTTGGCTAGCAGGACTCAGAGATAGAGTTGATTTTTGTTGTTAGATACTTATACTCAAATGTCATAGGGCAGCTCACACCAGATACACCCTTCCTCTCCTTGCCCACGTGAAGCCTCCCACCAGTGCTCCCACAGCAGCCTCGTGTCCGTGCTGACCATGCTCTGTGCCAGCAGGTCTGTGCTTGCACCTCCCAGGCTCGACTGAGCCCATCCTTGTATCCTCGGTGCCCAGCAGCATGCCTAGCACACAGTACACGCCCAGTAAATACTGAAGGCAGAAAATAAGGAGAGAGGGAAGGAACCACAGTCCAGATCACTGAGCCAAGCCCTCTGCCAACCCCCTCACCCCGGCCACCTCCACCAGGCCCTGCCATGTGTGCCCATAACACTAGGGGGCCCACTACCATCTTGATTCACTGAGAGGTTATAAAAAATACTGGTCACAGCCCTACCTCTGGAGCCAGCTCCTCTGGATTCAAATCCTAGCTCAGCCACGTATTAGCTGTGTGACCTTAGGTAAATTATTTAACCTCTCTGTGTTTCACCTCTGAACACAACAGCACCTACTTTGAAGAGTTGTTGTGAGGGTTAAATGAGTGGATCGTGTAAAGTATTTAGAAGGCTATGTGGCATGTAGTAAATGTTATCTTACTATTGCATTATGACTATCTACTCAAAAACTCATCTCCCCACTAAACCAGTATATTTAATTTATTTTCATATATCCAGTACTTAGCACAACCCCTAGCCTGGCTTAGAATAAATGACTGATGAATGAATGAATGAATGAATGAATGAATGAAAGGTGTAGATTTTAGGTCAGAGTGTAGTGCTATGGAAGCCTGTGGAAGAGAGGACCCCAAGGGCTTTGGGTGGTGTTGGCTTTAAGACTGCTTGGTAAGGGGCAAACAAGTTTACAGTGGCTTGAGAGAGGTGCGGCCAAATCTCTAGGGGTGCTGGGCCTCTCTGGAGGAATTGCAGGCCTGGAAGTCTCAGGATTAAGATGGTAAGATATTGGAAAGGG
Source organism: Cnephaeus nilssonii (assembly GCF_951640355.1). Lineage (NCBI taxonomy): Eukaryota > Metazoa > Chordata > Mammalia > Chiroptera > Vespertilionidae > Cnephaeus > Cnephaeus nilssonii. Next base: position 76,600,118 of record NC_137084.1, read on the forward strand.
ATAGAGACAGACAGGGCTGCCTTCCCTTCCCCTGCCCTCTCTCCCCGCCCCCCTCAGGCTGGTACCTCTTCCTCCTCAGTCCTCAGCACAAGCAAGCCCCAGCAAGGCTAACAAGAAAAGCAGCCGGGTCACTCCTTTTGTGTAGGTCCATCACAGACAGAAAGGTTTACACTAAAATCCTGGCTGCTTCATCTGCCACCCCTCCCGGGAGGCACCCTGTGGGCAGGGGAGGCATCAGCACCTCTGTGCCAACGGAAATAAACGATGAGAGCAGCACAATCGCCTGATGGACAGTCCGCCCGCTGACACTTGGACAGGAAGGCTTTCTCTTCCACTTCATCAGCTCTCCTTTGGTACAAAACAGAAATCAATAACAGCTCACCTCCAATGTACAGCTTCCCAATTTGGAAGTTTAACTTTTAAGCCGCCTTCAAGTAGCTGTCCTGGCTCAGGCCTCGGGTCCCTCCACCTCGTCTATGAACAGCGAGAGCGGGTCCATGGAAGCCAGAGCCACAGCCGCCTCCAAGGGCAGTTTCTGTCCATTAGAATTTGTAGGCACAGGCCCAGCCGGCTCTGGCTCTGGAATCTTATTTCATTTCTGCTGTGCACTTCGCAGGCTGGTAGGTGTGACAAATGGTCTTATCTTTGTCTAACCTCTGTTGAACCCGTGCTTGCTTCGGGGTTTAACTTTAATATACGGCTTCAGTTTAATAGCAAAGTGGTTCTCTTAAAATGTCAGATGGTAAAATGCTGAATCATTCACCAAGGAAAGGCTGATCCTGAGTAGAAATTAGAATCACTGGGGCACACGAGACGTGCCACATATCTTCAGTCCAAATAGAGGGAGACGGAGCTGAAGTTCAGATCCAATTTAGAGGGCAGTTCTGAGCTCCAAAGGGACTGTTTGCTCTGAAAGACAGAAATGAATCAGATGAAAGGACGAAGCACCAGTTGAAATATTACTGCTCCTGGTGGTAAGCATAGCGGTGCAGATGTGACCTTCAACATTTCACGCACGTAACTTGCTAAGCTACACCAAATGAGACAAAACTATGAAGAAAACCGAGCCAACAGAGCTCAAGGAGTAAGAAGTGAGCCTGGCTGGTGTGGCTCAGTGGCTGAGCGTTGTCCCATGAACCAAGAGGTCATGGTTCAATTCCCATTCAGGGCACATGCCCGGTTGCGGGCTCGATCCCCAATAGGGGGCATGCAGGAGGCAGTCGATCAATGATGCTTCACTCTCACTGATGTTTCTAACTCTCTATCCCTCCCCCTTCCTCTCTTTGAAATAAATAAAAACATATTTTTTTAAAAAAGAAGTGATCCAGTCCTGCCCAGGTGCCTACAAGGCCCTTTCATTTTTGCTTTATAATTGTATTATCTTTATATTTATACATGAATTAAACTCCCCAGTAATAATTACTTCAGGCACAATCATTGATGAATCCTTAAATCAGTAGGAAAACAGCATATTTATAAAGTATCTTCTTACAAAATATTTATTGCAAACGTGGAAGTAGTAACTTTATGGGGGAGAAGCCTGGCAGTCCCACCCCTTAAACAAGGGATCACGGTTAACGTCACTGTTAAGACAGAGACAGATTGCGTGCCGCCCGGCATGAGGCTCTGATAAGGCCACGGTATCACTTCTGCTGTAGTCTTGCCAAAAAAATGTACAACCTGGCCCTAGCTGGTTTGTTCAGTGGTTAGAGCATCAGCCTGCAGACTGAAGGGGCTCAGGTTTGATTCCAGTCAAGGGGATGTACCTTGGTTGCAGGCTCAATCCCTGGCCCCTGTCAGAGCGTGTCTGGGAGGCAACTAATCTATGTGTCTTTCTTACATCAATGTTTCTCTTTCTCTGTCTCTCCCCCTCCCTTCTACTCTCTCTAAAAATCAGTGGGAGAAAAATATCCTCCAGTGAGGAAAAGAAAAATGCACAGCCTGTCTTTAAATCAGAAGGAAACAGCACATCTAGAAGATAACTAGCCCGTACTTTCCAAAAGCGGAAAGGTCATGATGGGCCAGTTAAAACTGAGTTCTTCCAGAAGACAAGAGCCTAAGCAGGCAGGACAATCAAAGGCAACTAATTAAGCCTACACATTAGACAATAGCATTGTCTCCATGCTAATTTCCTGGTTGAGGTATTGTTACTCTAGGTCCATGGTCGGCAAACTGCGGCTCACGAGACACATGTGGCTCTTTGGCCCCTTGAGTGTGGCTCTTCCACAAAATACCACGGCCTGTGGGCCCCTGGATCCGGGTGAGCCTCCGGGTGAGGCCACGGGCCCCTGGATCCGGGTGAGCCTGGCCCCGGGTCCGGGTGAGGCCATGGGCCCCTGGATCCGGATGAGCCTGGCCCCGGGATCCGGGTGAGCCTGGGTCCCGGGTCCGGGTGAGGCCGTGGGCCCCTGGATCCGGGTGAGCCTGGCCCCGGGTCCGGGTGAGGCCATGGGCCCCTGGATCCGGGTGAGCCTGGCCCCGGGTCCGGGTGAGGCCGTGGGCCCCTGGATCCGGGTGAGCCTGGGTCCCGGGTCCGGGCGAGGCCGTGGGCCCCTGGATCCGGGTGAGCCTCCGGGTGAGGCCGTGGGCCCCTGGATCCGGGTGAGCCTGGCCCCTGGTCCGGGCGAGGCCGCGGGCCCCTGGATCCGGGTGTGCCTGGGACCCGGGTCCGGGCGAGGCCGCGGGCCCCTGGATCCGGGTGAGCCTGGGTCCCGGGTCCGGGCGAGGCCGCGGGCCCCTGGATCCGGGTGTGCCTGGGTCCCGGGTCCGGGCGAGGCCGCGGGCCCCTGGATCCGGGTGAGCCTGGGTCCCGGGTCCGGGCGAGGCCGCGGGCCCCTGGATCCGGGTGAGCCTGGGTCCCGGGTCCGGGCGAGGCCGCGGGCCCCTGGATCCGGGTGAGCCTGGGTCCCGGGTCCGGGCGAGGCCGCGGGCCCCTGGATCCGGGTGTGCCTGGGTCCCGGGTCCGGGCGAGGCCGCGGGCCCCTGGATCCGGGTGAGCCTGGCCCCGGGTCCGGGTGAGGCCGTGGGCCCCTGGATCCGGGTGAGCCTGGGTCCCGGGTCCGGGTGAGGCCATGGGCCCCTGGATCCAGGTGAAGCAGTGCCCCTGGGTCCGGCCGAGACCAAAGCAGAGGGAGTCGGACCTGCATTACCACCATTTGTCCACCATCCAGAGCTGAGGGGTCAGTACCGACATGTACTCATAAGGAACTGGTGGACATTGATATTGGGTCTCAAAAGAACTGTTGGTCCAGAAAGAAACTCACTACAGACTGATTCATTTGCCTGTCAGCAGAACTATTATTGCTCGTCGCACATTCAATTCTTATAAGTATATCTCTAGTGACACATGATTTCGCTCATCTAGGGGAAATGATGAACAACATAGACTGATGAACAAGAACAGAACCAGAAACAAGGAGGCATCGATCGGACTATCGGGCCTCAGAGGGAGGATAGGGGAGGGTGGGGGGAGGAGGGAGAGATCAACCAAAGGTCTTGTGTGCATGCATATGAGCCTAACCAATGCTTAAGTTCAACAGAGGGTTGGGGCATCCAAGGGGAGGGGTGTGGGATGGGAATGGGGGGATGAGGACAAATATGTGACACCTTAATCAATAAAGAAATTTAAAAAAAAAAAAAAAATACCACGGCCTGGGCGAGTCTATTTTGAAGAAGTGGCGTTAGAAGAAGTTTAAGTTTAAAAAATTTGGCCCTCAAAAGAAATTTCAATCGTTGTACTCATTTGGCTCTGTTGACTAATGAGTTTGCCGACCACTGCCCTAAAGCGCGCGCGCGCACACACACACACACACACACACACACACACACACACACACAAAATGCATCTCACTCTTGAGGAAAGCACAGTTCCTCTGCCCCCGCACTGCCTGGTTCCCAGGGCAGGCCCAGGCAGGCAGCATATGTTCATGTATGCCCCTCAAAGTCACCTTCTCACCTGGCTGTTCCACCTCTTAGCTCCTTCTCTCCGCCAGCCTGTCCTCTGAGAGCAAATGGGCAGTGACGAGGCTGCGTCCCAGCCCACAGGTGCTGCTCTTCCTCCCCCAAATAGCTAAGCCCACAAGTGTTTGTGGAGCCCTGCTGTCTGTCAGACAAGCCACAGCTGTCCACAGGATCTGCAAAAGGCTTCGAAGTCACAGTGGGATGCAAGCTCTGGCCCTCAAGCTCACTAACTGTGCATCCTTTCTTGAGTCACTACCCTTTCTGATTTCAGTTACCTCCTCTGTACAGTAGAGAAAATGGTGGGTACCTTGCAGGGTTGTTCTGAGGCTCACACAAAATGATATCTACCAATCACCTTGTATAGGGTGTGGCATACACCGGACAGTCAGTAAATGCTTAGTGCCAACCTCCTTAATAATGTAATTATTGTTAATGGACAAACCAGTCTCAGATGTGGGCACCCTACCTACATCATCTCGTGGAATCTCATCGTAAACCTATCAGTTTCTGATCCCAAACACCAGACTTTCTGGTCTTCACAGCATGGACTCCCCCCTGCTTGTTCACACGGTAGGAACGGGCTGATAGCAATGAATGAAGCAGCTGGGAGGCACCAGAGCCTAGAACCAGGAGCAGGTGCAGGAAGGAAGCCCATCCAAGATCCACCGCTGCAGACCCTGAGGGAAGGAGCTCCACAGCTGAGTACAATCCCACAAACTGACGGAGTCTCTACCAGCTAGGTTAGGGAGCTGGGGGACCACGAGTCCAACTGGCCAACAGCAAGGTGGGGAGCCTGGGCGGTGACACTCAGAGCCCTGCATGGTTGGGATTAGGGAGGCATGCTGGTCAGTTTACCTTGCTATTCAACGTGTGGTTCTGGGACCAGACCATCACACAGGAGCTCGTTAGAAATGCAGAACCGCAGGCCCTCCCAGTGCTCCTGAATCAGAATCTGATGCTAAACAATATTCACGTGTGTTTCCTATTCACATGAAAGCTTGAGAAGCACCGGGTCGGAAGGTAGCTGGTCCTCGGTCACTGCCCTGGGGGAAGCACAGAGCAGGGGATCGCCACCTTGGCTGGACATCGAGCTTTTAAAAGTCGCACTGCCAGGGCCAACGCCAGAGAACTCAGAGTCTGCGGGGGCAGGACGCAGGTATCAGCGTTTTAAAACTCCCCAGGTGGGCATGAGAGTGTGGTTGTCAAGAGGAAGAAACCCAGAATCAGGTCCCAGTTCTGACAGTATTTACTGACCATGTAACCTTGGGCATGTGACCTCATGTCTCTGAACTCCAGAGTCCTCAACTGCAGAGCAGTGGCAATAACAACACCCAGTCCATGGGCTGTTTGTAAGGGCCTGTGATTCAGGACCCATGATGCCCTCGCAAACTGTCAAGTGCTATGATGAGGGACCTACTCATTCCGCTTTTCATGTCACATTTCCTCCACAGCTCAAAACCAAAGGAAGTGAGGCCTCATTTCTCTTGGTTTTGTCACTTAAGATTACCCTGATTCATCCTCACAAAGTCCCTAGAAGGCACAGAAAGAGAAAACTGTCCACTGGTTTTGCCTCACTTGGTGTTACTGAGTCCCTCACTACCCCAGTATATGACTCAATAAAGGAAGAGGAGAAAAGGCAGATATGACGCCCAGGCTTACACTCTGACAACCAATGAGCACTTTCAGCTCCAAGGTCTTGTCCAGATGCACACAGAAGTGCTCATCCTGTGTGCTGGGGTCAAGAGCGCTGCTTCAACCTCAACTTGCAGTCTCTTCCTGGCGCCCAGATCAGAATGACTAAACTATAAAATGTCCTATAAGTTCTGCTAAAAAGAAAAGGTATGTGGAGGAGATCTGTGTTCGAGTGTAAGATCTCAGGTGGGTGAGGATCAGGTCCAGAATGCTATGCTTAGCCTCAGCTCTGACTCAGACTTACCTATACCATTAGATGAGTTAACACTCTAAGTCCCTACCTCTTCTCCCTATGTCACACTACAAATCTCTCCTAACCGTTGAAATATTGTTGGAAAGTTATGAATAGTCCGTCCAATGTCATGAAATAAATATGCCTTATATTTAGAGATATTTTATTATATTTAAAGCACTTGATAGATGGTAAACAAAGTGTTATTATCCCCACTTTATAAATTTAAAAACTGAGATTTGGGTGCATTGATAAAATTGCCCAAAGTCTTGAAGTTTTATGTAAAAGGCCGTGTCAAGAATAAAATTCAGCCCAGCTGGCATGGCTCAGTGGTTGGGTATGGACCTATGAACCTGGCAGTCACGATTCAATTCCTGGTCAGGGCATATGCCCAAGTTGCAGGCTAGATTCCCAGTGTGGGGTGTGCAGGAGGCAGCTGATCCGTGATTCTCTCTTGTCATTGATGTTTCTGTCTCTCCCTCTCCCTTAGTCTCTGAAATCAATAAAAGATACATTTTTTAAAAAGAAGAATAAAATCCAGGACCTCTGACTCCTAGGTCAATCTCTTCCACACTGCCAACTTCAGCTAAATTCCACTGAATGTGTCCACGAGAAACATGTTTCCATTTCTACCTCCAAAATAAGAAAAGCAATGGTGGCAAGTGTGCCATGTCCAGTTGTGACTGGGCCTGCTTTAGAATCAAAGGGAGAGTTAGTTTCCAAATAAAGTCACTGCTAAAAGAAGGTTTGCAAAATGTGGATTTCATATTAAAGAGTCTTTCTGATTCGAGGAAAGTGGGACCAACACCAAGGAAAATGTAATGGGAAACAGCTGGAGATGCAGGTGTGCAGACTTATAAATTACTCAGCAACTCCTCACAAGAGCCCCCCAAGACCCACAGCTCAATGGGAAGACTGGTGCTCCATTCCACCCAAATCACTCATAAGCCGAGAGGACGATCTTGGCAGGCACTCCAGCTCCCCCCAGGACATGACCTAATGGGCTTTGTCCCAAAGGCTGGAAATGGTAAACACATTTAGGGAGTCTGCCCAGGTCACAGTGAGCCTCTTTCTCTAAGAACTGCCTCCCATTCCTTAGATGGAACCAGCAGTCATGCTTGTATCTTCACATACATATATACACCCAGCCAAGGAGAGGCAGCCATCCATCTGAGCTGGCTTACTCGAATGAAGAAGAGGAGAGCTTGGGAGCTATGAGGCATCCATTTTACCCCATGCACATGGAGAAGCAAACAAAGTCCCATGTACGTCCTGACCAGGCCTTTGTTTACAATGAATGCTTCTTTCAGAGGGGAGCAGAGGACAAGAATAAATGAAGGGTCTGGGCTCCTAACAGCTTCAGAGCTCCTAATCCTGGAAAACCATGAAGCAGGAAGTGGAAGAGAACTGGCAATGGCACAGCACATTTTGGAAGATACTTTTTCCACAGGTGATGCTTCATAGGCAGGACAGAGGCAGTTGGTACAAGAGAGTCAGATTTCACCTACTCCGTCAGTTCTCTATGACAGAGAACAGGTAGGAGATCCCACATCCATTCAGTAGGGCTACACAAGATGAATCCTATCAATTCTGGGAACTGCTGAAGATCTGTGTACCTCAACTTGCCCTCCAGCTACAGATGTAAAGAGTAGGACAGTGAGCAGAACCAATGACAATCCATACGTCTTCTCCGTTAGCACACACCAAGTCTCCAGAGAGCTCTACTTGCTTAAAGGTAAATAAAGTGAGGGGGTGAGGGAACCCTCATGGGATCTACAGAAAAACAATGTTATACACAGGAATGAGAGCATTACCCAGAAGACTTAAATAAAGAACACACCTCTGAAGAAGATTTGCTATAGAAACCAGAAGAAAATTGTAGGAAATTGACATCTATAATATTAAAAAAACAACAACAACAACAACAAACATGATGTGGCCCTATGAAGTTGAAACTGAAAACTATATGGAAAACAAGCTGAGATAAACTGATACCAGGATAAGCTTCAAAGACTGCCACCTGGGATGACATTTTAATTTCCAAAAAACATGTGATAGGGGAGAGCTTCTTTGTTTTTGCTAAGCCTCATTGTGATTCTTTTAAAATAAACAGTGAGATAGACCTTTCAGGACACAGATACAGAAGTTAGTTTAAGAAGTTGAATTTTAAAAAAAAAAAGAAGAAGAAGTTGAATTTTTTAAAATAGTTCATTTGAAACAACGTTAAACAATAATCAGTTATTATCCACCCAGGTGTCAACCCCTTGCTTGTGAGAGTTCTTCCTTTATCAAATGTCTGAGCAAAAGAACACTACACACCCAATGGGGGAAAATGGTATTTTGAAACTTTATTTTTTTGGCAGAAATGATGGGAATGTTAAAATGCAATAATAACTTTATCTCGTTTGAGATAATTTAATTGATCAAGTTAAGTTTCATTGTCCAAGTTAGTCTCGTTTTTTGAGCAACAGTAAACAACTAAGAAAGCAAAATCCAGGGCAGTTCTCATAGGCATTTTGCAAGAATTCTGTGAGAATGTTTTAGAAAAGATACATAATGATTTCAGAATCTGAATTATTACAGTAATTTCACCTGCTGTACAAATACAGCCAACATTTGTATATTGGAAGAAATAGAATAGAAGTTGATCTGTCACTTACAAAATAACCCAAGAACAGCTCTTCACCATTGGGCATCCAGGGTAACCATCATGTGGCCTCCCAGGTGGTTGTTGTCATCTCCTGGCCCTCAGCTAGAATGGGGGCAACAGAGAATGGAGGAGAGCTCATTGAATGCTCTTATGTGGAAGTCCTGTAAGTCACAGGCATCACTCAGATTCCCATTCCATTGACTAGAACTCAATTACCGGGTAAATATCAAGGGGCTTCGGGACTATAAAGAACAATTTTGGTCTCCCAGGAAACATGGAAAGGAAGCTGGTTTTGATTTTTTAAAATTTCCAAGAAGATAAAATTATTAAACCATAATTAAAAGCCATATAATAGTATAAGAAGCAATAAATGAGTGGAATTGACATGGCAGAAAAATCAAACAAGTAATTATGGATGGAAAACTTGAGAAACACTTTCAAGATGCCAAGAAAGAGAACAAGAATTGAAACGATCATATTTTATCTATTGTAAGACACCCATTTTTCCACATGTTAACACTTTGGAAATCAAGATAAGCCTTACAGTCAGTGGCATCTCACAATCACTGTGGACCAGAGAGCTGTCCTGGTGGGTTGTCAAGTCCTGAGCATGGGGAACCTGGGCTCAGTGTTCATGTTGTAAGTGATTACATGTGAGTTTAATTGCCATTGCAAACATCTTTTAAAAGACTACATTGTGATTTGGCATTGAAACAAGAAGCATTGTGTATGCAGAAAGGCATGGAATTAGAGCAGTGGGGTGCAATTTGATATTATTGACGCAAATATCTGTTATTGGAGAATGACTAAATTGTTTTTTAAGAAAAAACAAGTGCTTTACAGAACCCAAAAAAGGAAAAAGACGTTATCCTTAAGTAGAAGTTGTGTTATGTTTTGTAACTGATCTGTGTGCAAAAAGGATTGCTTGTCACATGCCAAACAGTGCGGTTAATAGCAGGAGAAACTGCCAAATCTCTCAAAATAGACACATTTAAAACAAGGAAGAAGCTGGTGTGATCAACTTACCAGTTTCTCAGAACTCTAATCACGGCACTATAGCATCGTTTAATTAGCAGCATTTTTCTTACTTGGTTACACATAAAATAATAGTGCTTCTTACATAGAATCAATACTATCTTAGATTCACTAAAATACAGTAATTTTAAAAAAAAGATGACATCTATGAAAGACGAGGACTAGGGATCCAGTGTAAGAATTATGTTTCTGAAAAAGAATCCAGAATGATGTAAAGAGAAGCAATCACTGAAGATAAAATTAAAGAAAACTTTCCAAAAAGAGATGGGAAGAAGGGAAGTTGAGGTGAATGAAATGGGTTCACTAATGAGTTCCAGGTAAAAATAACTAAGAAGGACTCATACCCAGAAATATCTTCACAGGTTTTTAGATAAATAAATAAATAATGTGTTTTATATATACATCCAGACCAAAAAAATAAAAGAGATGGATTACCTATAAATGGATAAAAAACAGGCTGACCTTGGTCTTTTCCTCCACAACCATAGAGCAATATATGCAGACTTTTGACATGGAAAAGATTTAGACTCAAGTATTTCACTAGCAGGTAAGTTTTAGTTTTTGAGAGGAGACAGCAGAAGGAGCTCAAGCTGGTCAGCATGGCTCAGTGTTCTAAGTGCACTCCCACAGCCACATAGAACATAGAAGGCAAGCGGATAAATTTTATAATTTATTAAAGTATTAATACAGGTGCTTCCTCTTGTCTATATATATAAAAGCCTAAGCGACCATTAGGACCGGTGGACCAGTCACTATGACGACGCACTGACCACCAAGGGGCAGAGGCTCAATGCAGGAGCTGCCCCATGCTGGTAAGTGCACTCAGTGGTGGAACCGTGACCTATGAACCAGGAGGTCACGGTTCAATTCCTGGCCAGGGCACATTGCCAGGTTGCAGGCTCAATCCCCAGTGTGGAGCCTGTGTGGGGCCTGCAGGAGACAGCCAATCAATGATTCTCTTTCATCATTAATGTTTCTATCTCTCTCCTTCTCCCTTCCTCTCTGAAATCAATAAAAATATTTTTTATTTAAAAAAAAAAGAAAGAGCTCAAAATGTCTGCCACTCTTGTATTCTTCATTTAAAAATATATTCAACTGCTAAAGTGATGATTTAAAATTAGATCTCAAAATTGGGAAACTCAAAATATAAAAGAACTAGCAGTGAGCACTGAAACCAATTAGACATAGAGAAAGGTATAAAATAATTGTTTAAATAGTTACAAGACAGAATGTGTAAAAAAAAGAACCAGGAGACATACATCAAAAAATCTTACCTTATAATAGAGAAACATGCAAATTGACCGCACCTCCGCTATGCCCACAATTGGGCTGGCGGGAGGCTGGGGGCGGGACTCCGGGTGGCCTATCCGGCCGTTGAGAAGATCAAGATGGCGGTGTCCAGTGGCCGGGCCCATGCAGCCGCTCCTGGGGTGCCTGGGGCAATCGGCTCCCCGGGGGGGCGTGGCCGGGTCCATGCAGCCTCTTCGGGGGTCCCTGGGGAGATCAGCAACCTAGCGGGGCGTGGCCGGGAGATCGGCAACCCGGGGGGGCGTAGCAGGCCCATCCAGCGGCTCCCGGGTGTCCCTGGGGATATAGGCAACCTGCGGGGGCGTGGCCGGGCCCATCCAGCCTCTCCCAGGGGTCCCTGGGGAGATCGGCACCCCGGGGAGGTGAGGCGGGACTCGCCCAGCTGCTCCCAGGGTCCCTGGGAACATTGCAGGCATGTGGTTGCTGAGACCCAGACCAGGCCTTTGGCCACACATTCATAGCTTTGCGGAGACCTAGGGCAGGGATCTGCCTCATCTGCAGAGAGACAGAGGTTCTGCAGTGCCCCCAAGACGTGGGTGGGCCCAGCCAGGGATCAAGGGGCATGGAAGGACTCCTGGCAGAGGGGCAAGGACCCTCACCCCTGAGGCGGGGGTTGAGGGGTGGTGCCACCTCAGTGGAGGGGTGCTGCACTGCAGGGTACTGGACTGACTGATGTGATTCAGAGAAGCTCCCAGTGCTAATGGGCCTCGCTCAGGCGGCCTTCACACTTCAGAGGCAGTGACTCCTGCTCCTGCCTTGACCCAAAAGCAAGCTCGCTACACCCTGCCCCATAGCAGAGCATGCCTAGGCAGTGAGTGGGAAGCCTTCCACCTGCTTTGGAGAAGGGGGGGGCAGTAAAGAATGGGGGGAGAGGAAAGAATGTGGAGCATCCGCAATGAAGAGGTGCTTGAGAAAGAGGCTCAGAAGCCTGACTGGAAGGTTTGTTCTGTTTGCTGGGCCGCTGCCCCTTAGGAAGCGCAAAGAGCATGGCTCTGAGGGCTTCCTGTGTGCTGAGTCAAGTTCCACAGCCAACTGGAATTGGCCTCAGTTTCCTGGTCTGTAAAATGGATGAAGCGTGTCCCAGTGCCTTCACTGAGCTTTGATGGCCAATTGAGATACTATATAAAGAAAATGAGGGAAGAAGTGAGAAAGAAAAGGAAGGACAAGCAACACAAAAGAAAGACTGAAAGGAACCTGTAAACCCATTGTCACTTAAATAGGGAATATAGTCAATAGTGTTGTAATGATGGTATGATGCCAGGTGGGTACTAGAAATATCGGGGAACACTTTGTAAAGTATATGATTGTCTAACCACTATTCTGTAACTAATATAAAACCTGAAACCAATACAAAATAATGTTGAATGTAAAGAAATGAAAATTGGAGTGAAATTTTTATAAATTTCAAAGTTTAAATAAAAGCTGTAAAGGAAGGAAGGGGAGAATAAAAAGTGTTTTTCATTTTGCCACTTCATTAAAAAGACAGTTGTCTTTATATGGTGCTTTTATACTTTTCTAAGTCATTATCTCATTTTAATTTCCGGGCAACTTAAAGACAAGATAAGTATTCCCTCCACTATTCAAAGAAAGGAAATCTTGGTGTCTGGTCCTTGGTGTCAAGCCCTTATTGTAAAGCAGGGTTAGTAAAATTTTCTGTGCAGGGTCATATCTATACTAATAAAAGCCTTTGGGGTGATCAGGCCAGCAGGGGAGGGTATTTGGGGGCAATCAGGCCTGCAGAGGAGCAGTTAGGGGGCAATCAGGCCAGCAAGGGAGCAGTTAGGGGGCAATCAGGCAGGTAGGTGAGCGGTTAGGAGCCAGTGGTCCCAGATTGTGAGAGGGATGTCCAACTGCAGGTTTAGGCCCGATTCCACAGGGATTGGGCCTAAACCTGCAGTTGGACATCCCCCGAGGGGTCCCATATTAGAGAGGGTGCAAGCTGGGCTGAGGGACACCCTCCCCAGTGCACGAATTTCGTGCACCGGGCCTCTAGTAACTTAATAATAACCCAGATCCCAAACCCATATACTAGTCAACTTTCAGATAAGAAGGAAAAACAGAGGGAAATAAAAGTATACAAAAGTCTTCATTCTACAGTTTTTAACCTAAAAACAACATTTTATTCTTGACTTTACTAATTAGAGAAATATTGACTGGTGTTCACAAACATTTTTTTAGAAACCCATTACAGCCCTGGCCAGTGCGGCTCAGTTGGTTGGGCATCGTTCCGTGCACCAAAAGGATACTGGTTCCATTCCCAGTCCAGGCACAGGCCTGGGTTGCGGGCTCAATTCCCTTGGTTGGTTGGTGTGCAGGAGGCAGCAGATCAATGGTCTGCTCTCACATCAGTGCTTCTCTCTGTGTGTCCCTCTCCCTTCCTCTCTCTCTAAAAATCAATAGAAGGTATTTTTTTAAGTAAAGAAACCCATTACATATGAGAGTAGGGGGCTAACTTTAAAAAGATAAATAAAACTTCATCCCTGTCTCAAGGTATTTATTTTTTAATAACTCTTTATTGTTGAAAGTATTACATATGTCTCCTTTTGCCCCCATTGACCTCCTCCAGCTGTCTCAAGGTATTTAGTGTGAAGACCTGTAGCCAACACACAGGATAGCTTTTAATTTGTTACAAGAATAAACAAATGTTAAATTCCTGGAAGAAGTCTTCAGATGATGGTTGGACCTTACTGCATACAAATATTTTCTATTTCTTGGTGTGAATGAATATTTTCTATTCCTACAGTCTGGAAGGAAAGGATGCAGAGTTCTTGTTTATGGACTGGCCTTGTTCAACAGCATCCCTGGTGTCACCAAGAAAGAAAGTCGCAGAAATTCAGATCACAGGGACGCTCTCCGCAGTAATTGTCATACACAAACAGCACTTGGACTGGAAGTCAGAGCATATACCAGGTGTTTTCCATCCACTCTTTAACACTCACACCAACCGGTCAAGTCGCTACCGTTTTCCCATTTTTACAGATGAGAAAACAGGCTCCAAAGTAGTGTTTTCCACAATTACACAGCCAGTAACCACCTGGGTGGCAGGGAGGATCTCCATGCCAGGAATGCCTGACTCAAAAGTTAATCACACCATACCATGCCATACCAGGTCCCTAATTCAAAGAGAGAACATAGAAGGCAAGCAGATAGATTTTATAATTTATTAAAGTATTAATACAGGTGCTTCCTCTTGTCTATATATATAAAAGCCTAATCGATATTAGGACTGGTGGACCAGTCACTATGACGACGCACAGACCACCAAGGGGCAGAGGCTCAACGCAGGAGCTGCCCCATGCTGGTCAGTGCGCTCCCACAGCCAGCCTCCTGCTGCTCGCCAACCTCCCAGGGTCCCTCCCCGCCCCTCCCCTCCCCTGCTGGCTGCCCCCTGCCCCCATCAGCCCCATCAACACCATTACAGGCCAGGCAGAGGGACCCCACCCATGCACTGGGCCTCTAGTCTTATATAATAAAGAGCTAATATGCTAATTAGACTGAACAGCAGAACGACTGTCCAGATGACCTTCCAGATGAAGCCAGGGCTGCGAGGGCCGAGCCCCTTGCATGCATTGCGTGCATGGAGCCTCTAGTATAATAATAACAGAGCTGCAATGCACTGAACAGCCCCTCCGTAGTCCTCCCTAGAACAGTCACACCTGGCTGGCTGCTTTTTCCCTCACGCAGCCCGTTCTGAGACATTCCCCAGGAGGGCCCTGGTCCCTGAGGCTCCATCAGCAAGCACCCATTAATGTGCTTTCGGTGCTCTGTGTTTCTTGAGCTACCCTTTCTCTTGATAGAAAGGAAGATTCGATTAAGTCATTGATTTACTCTACAGAGTATACGGCCTAATGCATTGCTCCTTCCCAGGGCCTTGATGAGGGGACAGTACTTAAGGCACAAGAATGCAGGTGGGGGTGGAAGAGGCATAGAGGGGGTACAGGGTGATGGGGGAAAAATTAAATTAAAACAAAATAACACCACCCACCCCCAAAAAAGACAAAAGAACGCATCTTCAGTAGAATTTTAGACACCACCGAGGGAGTTATTTTTAATCCCCGCACCCTCATTTCCCTTCCAAAAAAAACACACACTAATTCTCCACATGGCACCACATTGAGACAATGGTTCCAGTGGGTACCGAAGGCCTCGGCTCAGCGAGGTGATACCGAGCTCAGCGTCTTGCTCCCCCACAAATCGTGTGCAGAGAATAAACCGGGCGTAGCTCGCCAAGGAGAGGGTCCAACCCCCAGACCAGCCCATCCCTAGAGCCCCGGTGTCTGTCGCGCTCCGCGGCTCCTGCCCTGGGGGTCCCCGCCCCCCACCAGCCTCGGAGCCGGCCCGAGCCGCCCTCGACCCCCGCCCACCCGGCTCGCGGCGGCTGGCGGGCCGCTGCTGCCACCTCCCGGCCGCCGCTCTCCAGCCGCACTCAGTCTCTCCCACGCCCACCGCCCGCCCCGCCCCAAGCCCTCCCCAGGCGTCTGGGGGTCTGTGGGCACTCACCCGGGAGGTACGCGATCACTGGGCCCGGGGCAGGGGGTGCGGGTGGCCCTCCCCGCGCCGGGGCTTCCTTTCGGGCCACTCCCGCTGCGCACCCAGAATGGACGTGGGCATGAGTGCGGCCGGCAGGTGCCCGCGCCCCTGACCCACTTGGAGATCCGGAAACGCACAGTTCCCCGACCACAGCCTGTCCCCCACGCCCCCACCCCCACCCCACTCCCCGCTATACCCAGGTTAACAACCAGGCCCCCCAAATCTGGGCCATCCTGGCCGCCTAAAGGAATGAGAGCTAGAGCAGGGGTTTTTAAACTCAGATTCCTTTGTCAGACCCACTGAATTAGAATCTCCGGGGCCAGACGGGAAGCTATTTTTGCAAAGTTCCCCAGGTGATCCTAAGGTCAGGCAGGCGGGACGCCAGTTAGAAAATCTGCAGGCTCGTCAGTGTTACCCGGGCGCGCACACACTCTCCTGGGTCTGTGAAAGGACAAACCCCCAGTATGGGCCCAGCGCTGGAACAGAAAGATTTCCCCCGGAGCTCATCCCCAGCCCACGGAGGGTTCCCAGCCTGCTCCTCTGAGTGCCCTTGGGGGCTCCGGCATCCTTGTCACAGCCTCCTAGGGTTAGGCCAAAAGAAATACCTAAGGGTTCTATTCATTAAAGCCCAGATACTGTAATAAGCATTCAGGTCCTAATACTGAGCAGCTATTAGAAAAAAATAATACATATCAATGGGGGCGGGGGGGAGAGATTTCTAATTTATTCTTAAATAACCACAACTACTTGCTAATGGGAAGTGTGTGCTGATTGGACAATGCACAGCATCTCAAACCTGGGAATCAGAGTGGACACCACCACCCTCATTTCCTATTGTCTATTGATTTTCCCAAGTACTTGATTTTTATCACAGCGGCCACACAAAGCCAGCCTCCCACAGAAATGATGTCATCAAAAGGCACGTAAGGCAATCTAACGGTGAAAATGCACACTGTCCCGAGCGAGTTAGAGTCTGTTTAGAGTCTGACAGATGTCAGGAGTGGCTTAAACACTTAATGTGGCCTGCGGAGCCCTGTGAATTCACGGCAGGGCCCCGGGACTCCTCAGCACAGAGGCTGAGAACAATGCTTAGCAGTAAGTAGCAGTCAATAACTGTTGGTGGATGAATGAATGCAGCTGCTACCAGAGAACTACAGGTATGAAGAATGAGCTTTGCATGTTCGTCCCTTTGCTTCTCTCAACAGCTGTTTAAAATAGATATGATTAACCTCATTTCCTGGGGGAGGGAATCAGGATTCAGAGAAGTTAAGCATTCAAGGCTGCTCACCTGAAGACAGCAGGGCTGAGGTTCAAATTCCGGCCTGGTTGACCCCAAGGCTGCTTTTTGGGAAACCACTGTGCCTTCCGTGGACTTTCATTATCTGCTCAGACGGCTGAGGCCAGCAGCGAAGTCAGGAAACAGAGCCTGCGGGCTAATTCCCAGAGTCTTGGAAGAGGAAATGGCCAGGTTGGAATTCACTTTCTGGAGGCCCAGCGGCCCACCTCCAGCAGAACCAGCAGCGGTTTCCTCCCTGGGAAGGCCCTGCCTCCCGGACGCCTCCAGCCAGGCACAGAGGGGCCTCCTGAAGACATGTCTTCTGGCCTGGCCTGGCCTGTGCCCGCTGTAAACTTAACGACACCTCTCACTGCCAAGTCCCTGCTGATCTCCCTGACGGGTCGGGTCGCACACACAGGCTGCCCCACCACCTCCTGCTCTCAGCACTGCACTGGGTATTAAGGGGCCCACGTTTCACAGTCCTCCAATGAAGCAGGGGTTCTCACATGCAGCCCCAGGGAGTTTTAGGTTGCCATGACCCCCGGGAGGAACTCTGAAGGGGTCACACAGGTCAGCCTTTGGTGGCTGGGCACTGAGTTTGAGACCCTCATATGAAGGGGGGGAGCCCTTCTCCTTCATTTGAATTTGGGCCGCAAAGTCAAGGGGCCTGTGCTTTGTCATTGTCCCCTCTTCAGATGGCTTGCCTTTAGACCTTACCTCAACCTGTGGGTCAGGCAGGAAAACCATCCGCCTGCCCTCGCCTCATCTTTGCACTCCCTTTGCCTGGCCCAGCGAACCCCTGCTCATTCTCTAAGACTCAATTCCCTTGGTTCCTCCTCCAGGGAACCCTCCCTAGCCCCAGAGTGTGGGCTGGGTACGTCTCCTCTGTGCACATACAACAGGATTCTGCTACTCACCACACACTGCATTATAATTACACTAGAGGCCCGGTGCATGAAATTCATGCACTTGCAGGGGGTCCCTCAGCCCAGCTTGTGCCCTCTTGCAGTCCAGGAGCCCTTGGGGGATGTCCAACTGACTGCTTAGGCCCGCTCCAGCAGTCGAACATCCTTAGCGCTGCCACAGAGGAGGGAGAGGCTTCCGCCACTGAGTTTGCCAGCCGTGAGCCTGGCTTCTGGCTGAGCGGCGCTCCCCCTGTGGGAGCACACTGACCACCAGGGGGCAGATCCTGCATTGAGTAGGATCAGGCTGAAACCAGCTCTCTGACATCCCCTGTGAGGTCCTGGATTGCGAGAGGGCACAGGCCAGGCCGAAGGGCCCCACCGGTGCATGATCGGGGCCGGGAGGAACACAGGAGGTTGGCCAGCCGGGGAGGGACCGCGGGAGGGCTCCAGGGCATGTCTGGCCTGTCTCACTCAGTTCCAATCGGCCAGACCCCAGCAACAAGCTAACCTACTGGTTGGAGCATCTGCCCCCTGGTGGTCAGTGCACATCATAGCAAGCAGTTGAGTGGCCTCAGCATATCATTAGGATATTACACTTTGATTGATTGAACAGACAGCCGAATACTTAGCATATTAGGTTTTTATTATATAGGATGTATGGGTGTCTCCCCAACCAGACTGGGAGCTGTTTTGAGGTGGGAGCCATGACTTATTCACTGTTGTCCCTTCAGCACCACGCCTGACACATAGTAGGAGTTTACTAAATCTCTGTGAAGAATGAGTTCCTGAATTGCCAGGCCACATGTTCTAACATTTGGTTGGGAAGACACAGACACCATTATTCTAGTCTCTGTGCTGTCAGCATCCAGAGGATCTTGGAAAAGACCTTGGAGGTCATCCTGAGGGCCCTGCACTGGTTGGGTGGTCTGCTAAAATCACAACCCGCAAGAGAGTGACCCTGGGAAAGACTTGGCCACAGGCTACTGTCGTTCTGCCTCGTGACTGTTTAGAATAAACTGTTCAGACTCAGCTTCACTGTCTCTGCCCTGGGCCCGGGAATCCCTGAGCTCTGCATCGGTCCCCGATTGCTCCCTCCTGGCCGTGACAGCACCTCCACATGCAGCAGCAACCCCAGCCTCCCTACAGCAACTCGCCTTCCTCAAAAATGACCAACATGAGGAAACAGCAGCAGGTAAGAACAAAGGAGGTGCTCTCCATAGCAAAGTTCCAGATTTAATATTTGAGGAAACTCCATACTGTTTTCCATAATGGCTGCACCAGTCTGCATTCCCACCAGCAGTGCACGAGGGTTCCCTTTTCTCCACAACCTCGCCAGCACTTGTCGTTGGTTGATTTGTTGATGGTAGCCATTCTGACAGGTGTGAGGTGATACCTCATTGTCGTTTTGATTTGCATCTCTCGGATGATCAGTGACTTTGAGCATTTTTTCATGTCTCCTGGCCATCTGTATGTCCACTTTGAAGAAGTGTCTATTTCGGCCCTTTGCCCATTTTTTGATTGGATTGTTTGTCTTCCTTTTGATAAGATGTATGAGTGCCTTATATATTTTGGAGATTAACCCCTTATTGGATGTATCATTGGCAAATATGTTCTCCCATGTAGTGGGGTCTCTAGTTGTTTTGTTGATTTTTTTGTTTGTTTCTTTGTTTTTTGTTTTTTGCTGTGCAGAAGCTTTTTATTTTGATATAGTCCCATTTGTTTATTTTCTCCTTCGTTTTCATTGTCTTAGGAGATGTAACTTTCTTTTCAATGAAGGTTAAAATTTTGGGGTCGACCCCCCTGCAAAGTTTCCTTTCACATGCAGATGTTCTAGCTTCATGAGAGAGTCCGCATGGTCTGGCCCTGCCTTTCTCTCTGGCCACCACCAGGCACTTCGTCACATTCAATCCTTCCCTCGTCCCATCCACCTCCCAACCTTCGCACAGCTGTCTTCTGCCTGGCGTAGCCTTCTTCGCATGCCTATTCATCTTCACAACGCAGTCCAAACAGCCTCTGCGGAGTGTGCCCTGCTTAAAACATCCTGCTCTGTGCCCACTCCCAGGCCTGGCCAACTCCCAGGAGGTGCTCGAAATGCTTCTTGACGGGAAGAGTGGGTGGAGAGGGCACCAGGAGTAAGTTCCTTTGAGGGCTACCAAAATCTGTCTTCTCCTTCGAGAGGAACAGCTGTGGCTGGGCACTGGCTGCCAGAGAGGGCCTCCACTCCTCAATGCCCCTTGCTTCCAGGGAACTCCGTTTTCATCCCTGGGAAATGAGCAAAAGTGGCCTATGTCACCTCAGTGCCCGCCTGGTCTTCCCGGGCCCAGCTTAGTCGGCGGTTTGATGCCCGGGGTGGTGCGGGTCCCTGCGTGCCCTTGTGGACTAAATGAGCTCAGTTACCCACCACACTGTTGAATGGGAGAAACAAACCTCTTTCCGGGCCTCTCCCGCCATGAGGTTCTTTAAGCCGCTGTATTCTTAGGTGTTTTTCTTCAACAGCTTTGCCTTTCACCTTCACTAATAACAGGAGCAGGCAATTTCCTGGCATGAGTCATAGCTGGTTTCTGCTCACAACAGTGATATCCTCCAGGGATCAGCTTACTATGACGTGGTGGGTAAGAGCGTGCTGAGCAGGCCCAGGGAACAATTAGCTGCCTCCCCACTGCCCCCACCACCTATCCTAAGAGACACGCATGACATCGCTCTCTCTTCCAACAGTGATCCACCTCCTTCCCCTTGCTTCACCTTTTCCTGCCCCTCTGAGGCCAACAGAGGATCCAGTGGGAATCACGCTCAGTAGCACACTAACCAGCGGGGTGCTGAGCGAGCCACCTGCCTCCTCCGGGCTTCCCCTCCCTCCCCAGGATGAAGGGCTATTGCTGAGGGCTTCTCGGCCCTGGCTGTCTCTAGAATCACCAGGGAGCTTTTTAAAATTGAGATGCTCGGTCCCACGCCAGACCTGAAACCAAACTTCTGTGGGGTAGGAAATCTCTAACTGAGCATTGACTTCAGTCTTCAGATTGGCGTCATCCCAACCAAAGCCACCTGGTTCGGGTCACAGTCCAGCCCAGACGTCAGCGGACTCTGTGTCTCACTGATAATAACCCGACACCTGGGACAGCAGTGGGTGTCACGCGTAGCAAGTTCTCACTCTTCCTTCTGAGAGGTTGCTGTTGTTTTGGAGAAAACTTCATGTTTCCTGCATTTGATTTCAGAATACACAAATGGAACTGTGTCTAAGGAGAGGGGAAAACTAGTTCGGTTGCTTTTTACTGCTATGGGGTCTCCAAAGATTGGTGCAGCAGAAAGAGCATGGCTTCCACTCCCAGCTCTGCCTTCTCCTGCTGTGCGGCTTGGGCAAGGGACTTACTGCCCCACCTCTGGCCCCTGTAACCACAAAGCACAGAGCATCTCTTGGAGCAATGCGCACGTCCCACTTGCAGCAGCCCTGGCTGAGCCTCTGAGCCCAGTGGCCTTCGGTGTAACACGGGAGTGATGATAGTCACAACACAGATTTGATGCAAAATTACAATTACTATATGTCAAACAGCGTCGCACCTAGTATGTGGGAGGTTCTCAACAATGGCTCATTTTCTTCCACTCTCCCCCCGAAAGTTTTCTATATTCCCAAACCCATGCATTTTTGTCCTCTGAGCGGGAGAGCCACTATTCCACGGCCACATGAGGTCCTTGCGAGGACACTGTGGAGCTGGCAGGCTGAGAGGCAGCTGGGCTCAGTGTGGCCAGCGAGGCAGCGCCAGCAGCCGAGCAAGCTCTGCACGCCCCGCTCCCGAGGGCTCCCCTCACGCCGCGTCATCACAGGTTTGTCCGGTCGCTATGTCAGTTTTCTGGAAAATGCCAATGAAGTGTCTTGAGGAAATGGTATCTTTTTCTAAATTCCATCAGTGTTGTTCAATCAACCAGCGGCAGGGTGCCACCCCCACCCCCGATCTCCGCCGGCCTAATGTGGCATTGTCCCTCATCAGCAACCAGTCAACCTGCCCACAAGGTGATTTCTAGTGGTGCCACCCAGGGACACACACGCTGTTCTCTGTGCCCCCCCCCCTCCCCCCCGCCCCGCGCCCTCAACACTGGCCACACAATGAGCATGGGAAAGAGCAGGACAGATGGAGAGGACGGATCCCACCAAGAGCTGTCCTGAAGCTCCCAGTCAGTGGGAGCTGCCAGCCCCCTGCAGTGCAGACCAAAGCACCCAGCGCCCGCAGGGCTCCACGCACAGCCGCTACCCAGGAGCTTCCAATGGGACAGCCCTGTGGTGAGCCACCCTCCCCCGCCCTCCAAAGGAGCGGCCTGCCCTGGGCCTGCGCTACAGAGGCACCCAGGCCGCTCTGTGCCACACTCCCCAGCCCACACGACTGCAACAGGAAGCACACCCCAAACGGTCAGCTCACTGGCTGGCCAGAGGCCGTAGATGTGACCTTTTTTTAAAAGGAGGTGGGGGGGGGGGTGTTAATTACCTAGGTCTCTGTCTCAGGAAACAGAACTGGGAGATGCCACACACAACAAATAAGTCAGTTGGTGGCAGGCGCCAACGCTGATATGTCTTGAGGTGAAGAGAGTCGAGAGATGCCGGAGGGACCACAGTGAGCTAAGGATAAAGCAAAATTATGAATCAGCAGAAGATGTGATGGAGAGAAAACGGCAAGGGGGAATTCCAGGCAAGGGAGCTGGTCAGCAGCAGGCAGAGACCGGAGACCTGCAGAGCGAAGGCAGGGACCTTATTTGGGACAACCAGACAAAGATCTGGGGCTCCTGCTCTAGGGTGGCCTCTGTGGACCTTCTTTCTCCCGGTTGTGCCACTTCCTGCTTAACTTCCCTCCACTGGTCTGAAAAAGTCTGTTTACTGCAGCTGAAAGAACTCCACTCGAACAGTTAGCAAGTAGAGATGGACAGAGAAAAATCATAAAAGGAGCCAATTAATAAGGGAGCCACCTAAAAGAACAACTATCCTGGGGTTTCTGGGAATAAGACAAATGAACATGTGTATAACCATTTGCAAATTTTAGCTTGGAAAACTTATGACAAACATGGACATTGAAGCCAAGCTCGCTCGCTCGCACTCTCGCTCTCTCTCTCTCTCACCAGTCACCACTGCAAAATCAATTCATTTTCATCAGAAAGCCAGATGGGGAGCTTTGCAATTTACAGCTCTCCCACCCACTTCTCAGTGGATCTTCTTTTTTCTTTTTTAATTTATTGGGGTGACCTTCTTGAGCTGTAACGAAATTCTGGAGCAAAGAGTTAGGGAAGGGAGAAAAACATCTTGAAATACACCCTGGTTGCCACTAGAGGGAGATGCTTCCGTGTGAAACATGCCACACCCGTTAGCTACCAGGGAAAATTCTTAAGCTGAGGCCACAAAATGTGCAGGGAACGGTTCCTCTTCCGCTTAGAGGCTTGAGGAAGCAGCACCCTCTCAGGAACCAAATGGAGTCTGTCTCCACCCTGGTCAAAATAAGGCCGTGTTTACAAAGTGCTCGTGATATCCCAGAGTTCATGCAGAACAAAGCAGCTGACTGGATGGGGAGGCGGAAGGAGGGAGCCAGGAGAAGAGAAGTCTAATGCTGCCCTCAAACAACTGAAATAGGGAGGGGGCCCATGGGTGAGAGCTACAGGGAGAAACTTAACTGCTCAATACAAGAAAGGCTCTTTAAAAACAGCTGTCCAGCCATGGAGTGGGTTGCTGGACAGGGAACGGACCTTGACCATCTTCTGGGTGTGCTGGAGATGGGACGCCGTACTGTGTGGGTGGTTGGTCTCGTGGTCTCAGATTGCTTCCAGCTCTGAGTCCACAGAAGGAGACAGGAGGTCCATGTCCCCTGGCCCTCTGGGTAGCTCTATGCCAGCCATACCCCTACATGCCACCAGAGGGCGCAGTTACTCTGGAAGAAGCCTTATCAATGAGGTTTTCAGAGCCACAGCTTGAGAGTTAAAAGCCCACCCTGGATTAAAAGACTATCTAAGGATAGCACAATGGGTCTGGTTTCGTTGCACCCCAGCTGCTCCAAACACATTGCAAAGGCAGGAAAAATATTAAAAGGGGAAACCAAGAGATATATTATCTCCAATCATCAGCCACCAGCCACCAGCATAAGGACTGTTTCCAGACGAGAGGTTCAGGGGGTCAAGAGGAGCAACCCTAGGCAGGTGGAGTTGGACATACGGGAAGAAAAACATCCAAAATGAACCTGCATGTTCAAAATTACAAAACACATGAAGAAATCAAGTGCTAAGCATAACAGACAAAAACATTCGCAATCTGAACATGAAGCAATCCAGATGACATTCGTTTTCGGAAGCAGCATAATAGATATACAGAAGTACAGTGAGGATGTTCCAGAGAGAAACGAAGGCGTAATGTCTGCTGTGCAAACTAGGGCAATGGCCAAGCAGCACATGCAGAGAGGCCCAGAGATCAGCACCCACTGGGAGCTCAAAGAGAGGAACAAGAGGGCATGTGAAGGTCCCCACGACCCGTTTCTCCTAGGGCAGCACACCGAAGTGCAGCAGCCAGACATCAGACATCAGAAGGACAGTGACACTCAGACCGAGGGCCTTGAAGCTATTGACTAGGTATATATCAGCTTCTTCCTGGAACAACCAGAGGCTGTGATGTGTGTGACGGCAGAATGATGGGGCAGAACCTGGCATCAGTGTCCTTGGTGGGAGGTACACCAGTACTCCTGGATGTGAACAAGGCTGGGGTCCAAGCTGGGTGGTTGCAATCATATGAGCTAGCAACCTAGCGGCAGGGACCCGTGGTTGGGGCAGCACCGGCCCTGTCCAGGCCTGATGGGCACAGCTCCTGCGGGTCCCTGCAGGAAGCCCACTCCTTTTCTGGGAGGACCACCATAGAGGGTCAGTCCTAGAGAGGTCAACACTGACCTCTCAATATCCCTTTCAAAAGAAACAAAACAACAGGTATAAATGAGAAAAATGTTTAATCTTGGAAATATAGTCATTAAATTTAAATACTCACAAAAATCTCTACCTTGGTCACAGGCAGAGAGGGAATTAGAAAGAATGCAGCCAGGGCACGAAGAGATCAAAGGAATGAAAGATTACTTAAGATGGCACATGGAGCCCTGGCCAAGGTGGCGGCTCAATTCCCAGTCAGGGCGCATACCTAGGTTGAGATTTTGATCCCTGGTCAGGGCCTCAGGGTGTATACCAGAGGCAACTGATCAAGGTTTCTTTCTCACATCAATGTCTCTCTCTCTCTCTCTCTCTCTCTCTCTCTCTCTCTCTTTCTCTTCCTCTCTCTAAAAAATTAATGGAAACATATTCTCAGGTGAGGATTAAAAAAAAAAAAAACCATGGCAGATGGATTAAGAGGATCTGATAAACACCCAGTTGGAGTTTCAGAAAAAGAGAATGAAGGAAATGGTGAGGGAATCTTAGTTTATTTCTCTCTTTCTTTCACATCTAATCCATCAGCAAATTCTTATGACTCAACCTTTGAAATGTTCTCTGAATCTGACAACTTCCCTCCCTGTGCATAGATCCAAACCGCCATAACCTCTCTCCTTCTAGCTGACCTCTAGCCGCCTTACCGTTCCGTCTCCATGCAGCAGGCAGCGGGGTCACTGTAGAACATGAATCTGCGTGTGTCATTCCCTGCTCAAAGCCCTCCAATGGCTGCAATCACATTTAGAGCAAAGTTCCAAGGCCTTGCTTGCTATGTCCTGCAAGTTTCTTAATAATCTGGCCTGTAAAATTAGACGTGAAGAAATTGGGAGTCTGTGTTGCTGCGATGCATGCACGCCAATGGCCACTGCTGCCTCGCATCCCAGCCTCCTGGCCCAGCGCCCTGCACTGACCTCCCGGCTCCTCCGACACTGAGCCACTCCACCCCAGGGCATTTGCACTTCTTTCTCCCTCTGCCTAGCAGAAGATCCCCCAGATGAGCATCTCTCATGACATTCAGCTCTCTGCTCAAATGTCCCCTCATCAGAGAGGGCTTCCCTATCCTTCTATCTAAATACCCTGCCCCACCCCACATCACCAGCCTTACATGCCCGGGAAGAGAGAATGGCCTCTATGGTGAATGGTGTTGATGTAGTTGGTTATCTATATGGGGGAGAAATAACTGGGCCCTTATCTCCCATAATCACAAAATTAATCCCTGGTAAATTCAAGACCTATGAATGTGACAGCAAAGCATCCAAAGTTTAAAAGAAAATATAGGGGATATCTTTTTAAAACCTCACAGAAGGAGAGGATGTTTTAAATAAGATATACACACACAAAACACTGATCATAGAAGAGAAGATTATGAATGTGTCTATGTTAAAATTAAAAATGTGTGTTCAGCAAAACACACCACAAAGAAAGGTAAAAGACAAGCCACGTTGTAAGGGAAAATATAACACAACCAACAAATGTTCAGTATCCAGAATTATAAGGAACTCCTACAAATCACTAAGAAAATAGCAAACAACCAAAGAGAGACATGACATGAAGGATATGAAGAGTCACTTATGGAACACGAAGCCAAAATAGTCACCAATATAAAAGAAATGTGCCTTGAAAAATGAGATGCTGATTCACGCCAGATTTGCAAAAATTACAGCCTGACAATTCCAGGTATCAGCAAGAATGTGAGGCACTTCTAGTCGCAACAGAGGAAGGACATTTCATCTGAGCCCAGAAAACATTAGAAGGAGCCTGAGACGTGAGAAGCTGAGGGGACAGCTTCCAGCAATGGCATGTGAGAGGCCTTGAGCCGGGAAAGAATTTGGAGAAACCGAGACGGTGCTGGTGTGAATGAGGTTCAGCCACGTGAAGAAGAGGGAGAATCCCTGTGTCGTGTGCTTCAGGAACGTAGAGTAAGAGGTGACAAGGTCAGCGTTTGTGGGGAACAGGTGCAAGCCGGCTGTACTGAGAAGCACACAGGTGAGATTCATGGTGGAGTGTCCATGTCAGCAGGCTTCCTCCCTAGCTCCTTACCCTCCATCCCTGTGATTTCCAGCCTTTTCATGTCATGGCACACATAAACTAATTACCAAAAGTCTGTGACATGCCAAAAAACATTGTCTCTTTTGCTGATCTGATAAAAAAAAACACATAGGTATAGTTTCGATTCTTTCACACCAGACAGCTCTTGTTGTGTTGGCTGTTGTCATTCGTTTTATGAGACAATGTAAGGGAAAAGAGGTCAGTGCCCCTGACTAAATAATCAGGTATTGCATGTTTTAAAAATTCTTGCTGCAGAGCAGCTGAAAATCGCTGCTCGATCTCATAGCTCCAGGCTCATCCAAGTTCCATGGGGCCTGAAGCTTATACAAGGAGGAAGGCTGCCTGTAAGAAAATGTGTAATTGTCTGTCTGTACCACTAGGCTATCTATGGGGGCAGGGGCTGTCTTGCTGACCTCATGACCAGGAGGCTGTCACAGAGTAGTGCGCACTGAGTCTCATGGAATGAATTAAACCTACAGAGTGGGGCAAAAGTAGGTTTACAGCTGTGAGTACATGAAACACAGACTTCATTATTGTATAATTACTTATTTATTATTTTCCATACAAACAGCCCAAAGAGTGGAAATGATGTCCTTGAAATTTTCTATGCCCTGTTTCTCATACCTGTGGCCGCTCTGGCCCTGGGCTCTGCAGTTAGGAGGCCTATTCATGAAGGTCAAAGCCTTCCCCAGGCCCACGGCAGCCTTTCTCTCCTCTTCTGTCTCCCACTATAACCCTCCTTCCCTCTCCCACAAGGCTCAACTCCTCCTTGAACATCCCTGGGTCTTTCCCCCACTGTGCCTTCATGTCTGGAATTCCTTTTCCCAGCATGTCCAAATCCTACACTGCCCTCCAGGTCCAGATCAAATGCCACCTCTTCTCTGCCAAGCTCCCGCTAAAACTAATCTCCCCTTCACCTCAACTCCCACGGTCCCCTAGCTGTCCTTTGCTTATGGTGACCCTCCCTCCCACCTGATTGATGTTCCTCAAACCCTCTCCCAAGGATAAACTCCTTGAGGACAATTTGGTTTATTTTCTTGTTTCCTCCCACCTACCCCCTATTCAGCAAGGCCTACCAACTAATCAGTACGGGGTTAAATGGAGGAAGTATGGAGAATGACATCCTGAATTCTGGTGCCACTGATGGAGTAAGCAGTTAGACAGGAATGAGCAGAACAGGAACTATATATAGGCCAGATACAGAATGTCACCAGGGTATAATGTCCCAGGTGCCTAGCAATGGGCAGAACTAGAGAAAACAACTATTATAGGCTAGGACCTTTCCTCCCCTAGCGTGTCGTTAGTCATGTGGTTTAGACCCTCTTAGAGGACAGACAAGGGGTCAGAGAATAACTTCATAGGACTCCCTAAGAAGCCCTTGCATAACCACTCCCTTAAGCATTAAGCCCTCAGGACCATGAGTTTCCGACCAGCATCAAATAATCTTAGAAAGAAAACCTTGGGTCTGTTGACCACAGAGACAGAGTGTCGGTGAAACTAGAGATAACATCTAGGCATCAGTTGTGTTTCAGCTCCAGGTCCAGAAAAGCAACAAATCTGGATGAAGCAAGGCCATGGCTGACATCAGGACCGGATGCAATGACTAGTGACCCCCTAACCTACTGCTGACCAATCAGTCATGGCCACCCTGGAAAGCTGATGAATATTCTATTGAGATTCTCCCCTGAGACCACCCCTAAAATCCCCACCTTTAGAAAACAGATAAAAACCCTTAAGATATAGGACCCATTCCCCCCATCACCCTCTTTTATCTCTCCCACATGCCTGTGCCTTCTTTCTCAGGCACATACTTTTGCTTTCCTTCTCCTAAGCTCCAAGGGCCCTTCTTTTGCCTCTGTAACTTGTTTCCTGAGCCCATACAGCCCAGCTGGCTCACTTCTTATACTCTGTGACTTCCTAAATAAACTTCTTGCATTAGAGCTCTTGGCTCTGAATTATTATTTTTTTTAAATATGGAACACTTCACAAATTTGTGTATCATCCTTGCACAGGGGCCATGCTAGTCTTCTCTGTCGTTCCAGTTTTAGTATATGTGCTGCTGAAGTGAGCACTGAATTATTTCTTAACCAAACTCAAGAATCAAGGTCCCGCATTCACCACTAATACTGCCATTTTCCAAAGTAAAATACAGGAAGAGAAACTGGCTTGGGAGGGAAGACAATAAATTCATGTTAGACATGTGGAATTGGAGGTGCCTGTGAGATATCTGCGTGCAGATGAATAGATGTTTCTGGCACCCAGGAGACAGAGCTGGGCTGGAAATTATGCAAAGGATTTCTGCCTCCACTTAATGAATTAAAAAATAGAATTTGGAAAAGGAACTTGTTCAAACTTATGTGGCAGAAAGGAGTAAATTCCAGTAGTGGATTCTGTCTGACTCTATCCTGCCTGGGGAGAGGAAAGGAAACAGAAGACTTCCCCTGGGAGCTTGGGGGGAGTTTAGGCGAGTTGGGGTGCTACTGGTTGTGCTGTGCCAGAACGGCCAAGGGTGAACCCGAGGAGAGGCGGTGAAGGATTGAAGAAAAGACAGACAAGAGAATACAGCTGGGGCTCCGTGGATCTCCTATGCCTGGATGGGGACACAAACGACCCAGCCTGCAAGGCGATGCTTTATTTTATAGTCTCATTAAAACAAGGGTAGATTAACATGTATACAGATGTTCTTGTTTTGGAAACACTTGCTGCCCCTCCCACAGCCCATTAGCTGCTTAGGAAGGAATTAGGGAGGGCTACAAGGTCAGGCTTAATTATGCTAGGAGAGCTCTGCCCTCCAGGCTGGGACTTGTTTGTGGCCCTGCCACAGGTCAGCCCGAGGCTTGACCCTCGAGCTGCTCCCTACAACTGGTGACTCCAGTGATTTGAGGCAGATCCAGACCTCAAGGAGCCCCTCTTTTTGAGCCTCATGTCCTCAAAGGCAGACTGCTGTAGTTGAAAAGGCACTGGCTCTGGAAATGTGTAACCTGTGAGTAATTTATGTATAAGCTTAGGCAAGTCACTTTCTCTCTCAGAGCCTCAGTTTCCGGAACTATAAAAGGATGTTAAACAAATAATCCTTAAGGTCTCTTATAATTCTGACACACATGAATTCGTAATTCATTTAATTCTTTCATTTTTAATAAAAGCCCAGGAACATTTCTTTTCTAAGTATTTTGTTTCTGAGTAATATTAATATTGTTTTTATAGTGTTCACTGTAGAAAATTTGTCAAAAGGAAAAGCCTAAAGAAGGGGAAAAAATCACTACAATATCACTAGTTGGAAACCAGTTGCTAATATTTTGCTGTAATTTCTACTGGTCTTTCTTTTACTGTGCAAATATACATATGTCTTTTCCTTTTTAAAGAAATTGGGTAATAATATCCTCGATTAACTGAACATCTGTTACACATCAGGCTCAGAACCAAGTGCTCTGAATACATATTACCAATCCCTTCAGGGCAGACAGCAATGTCCCCATTTTACAGAAAAGAAAACCAAAGGGCAAAAAATTCTAGAATTCCTACCAGACTAGCTTTCTGAGCTGCTTTATTTTGTGTGTGATTCCTTTTTCACTTAATTCACCTTTAACATGTCCCCATTTTTCAAATACTTTTCTACCACATTATCTAAGTTGCTTCAAGATACTCAACACACAGTTCCTTACTGCATTGAAAAAACATTGAAGATATTTTTCATTGTCACTGTCATAGACAATGCTATGATTATCTTCCTCCCATGTAATTCTTTCCACTCCGTCATAATTGTTTCCTTAGGGTAGGTTCACAGAGGTTGAATATCTAGGTCAAAGGATGTGTGCATTCTTAAGGCTATTGACAAATAGTGTTGCCCTCCCCCAAAATTGAACTATTCTTCACCCTTTAACAAGTTACAAACATTCCGTTTACTTGTGACCTCATTAACGTTGGGAATTACCTAATTTTTATTCATCTTTGCTGATTTTGTAAGTGAAATTTCTTGTTTATAAAGTTGAACTTCTTTTCTAATGTCATGGATCATCACATGATTCATTCTAATAAAAATTTCTTATACAAATCCTTGGGAGATATGAGAGACATGAAGTATTAGAATGAAAGAAAGGGACATTTAATTTTATTCATTTAACAAAAACCAAGTACCTGACATACACAAAGTATGTTATAAGCCCTGCAGGCATTAAAATTAGTAAGAGTGAACAAATATTGAGCACCTACTCTATGCTCAACAGCAGGCATCCTAAGTATCATGAGACAAAAAGAAGAAAAAAGGTACAATATTTATCCTCCAACAACTTGCAATCTAGTTGGGGAGGGGAAAAGCAACACCCAGAAGGTGTTTTGAACTTAATTTCTCCCTTCCCTGTTCTTCCATGGAACTGCTTTTCTTATCTCCATTGTGGCTTTGTGAGTCAACCTTAAACATACCTCTCTTCCAGGTCATCTGAGCCCCAAAGCACAGGATGGTGTCTTACTCAGATTCCTGTCCCATCGTGTAAAGGCCAATGACTTCATGATTTCTTCACAGTTTTCTAGTCCGTGTTGTAAACTAGTGGCAAGTTGCCATGTCCTCTACCCACTCCCACCCCACCCCCCACATTAGTCCACGGCATGCCTGAGAGCATCAGAACCACAGGTGGCACTCAAATGCAGGTTTTAGGAGTCTCTATTAAATTAGCATTAACAACATTAACATTGGTTTCCTTAAACCACCACCTCACTCCCTTCAACTGCCCAAGCCCTAGGATTTCATGTCAATTCATTTACATGGCTGAACACGTGGGGGAGTGGGGGGGGGGGTCAAGGGTTTGGGGGTTATTTGCTTGTTACTCTTTCTCATACCTTACTGACATTCACACGGACTTCCTGCCCTCCGGGACCTGCACACCTCATGATTGTCTGCTGAAGATTGATACCATGATTGATAGCATGAAGGAATGTGGCCTGAGTTTTCCCTTTACGAGTCACTGATATATTTTATCTGGACAGCCCAAAGCATCTAGGGCCAGCTCAGCTCAATACACATTTGCTTCATTAAAATTCTGATTTTGAATTTGAGTTGAATTAATTCAAATTTCAAAAGAGTTTCAGATTGGTGTGGGCTGGAGGGGTTGGCTGCCAAAGGTGGGACATGAACCAGCCTAAAGTATAAGTAAGATTTAGGAGACAAGGTGGGCAGGGGCCTTGTCCCTTCATCCACCCCTTTCTTTCCTTTTGCCCTCTACCCACTTCTTAAGAGCCTTCAATGAGACACAGAAAAAAAGGTGAATTGTTAGCAAAATGCTGAAGGGAGTGAGGAGAGGCAACCAGCGCTATCTGTCCAGGGGCTACACAAGGATGAACCTGGCCCTCAGACACGCAGCAGGGCCCTGAGAGACGGGCAGATAGGAAGACTACAAGGCTTGTGAAAGGCGAGAGGAGAGACCAGAGCAACAAGGGGATTCCCAGAAGTGTGACTGAGAGGCATTGTAAGGGAAAAGTGAAGTCATATTTGCCCCACCTTCTGGAACAGCATGTGCATCAGCACATAATGAACTCTCCTCCCGGTGTGGATCCCGAGAAGAAAGATTCATTGATGTGGACCCCGAGAAGGAATTTATCTACTGAGATGATGCCCTATAGTCAACTGAGGGTCCAAATTTTATCAATAATAAGAGCCTAGTGGCCACTTGCTGACAGGGGCTCCTCGCATACTCTGTACACCAGGAAGAACCTCAGACTGAACTCCCTGCTTTCCACACTATGCCCCACTGTTTACGCTGTCTGAGTCAACCCCTGCAGGGCAGCCCTGGTTTTGTCTTTCTACCAATGGGCTGAGACCTGCCCTGTGCCGTCGGAACTGCACGATTTGGACACCACGTTTACATAAAGTGGACCTCATTGAGAAGCTGGCGGGAACTTTTGCTATAAAGGCACCTCCCCTTTGTCTCAGTGGAACGCAATTTAAATTGCTACCTGACTCTGTGTCTGTCCCCTGGCCTGCAGCTCCTTTGTGCTCAAGTAATTTTTATTCTCTAATAAAGTCTAAAATTAATTTTGGTTTACACTGATAACAGACTGTGCCTGCACCTATATACCCTCCTATATGTCACTGGTATGATCAAAGGGATGCAGTGTGGATAGCAACTAATCATCGACCAGGCAGGCCCTATGTTGGATCCTGTATCTATGTCACCTCATTGGACACCACCAACTACATGCCCAAGACCACCAAGACTCCCGATCAGATGTTCCTAGACTTCAGGCTACATAAGAATCACCATGGATCTGACTAATGTCACTCAGAAGTGCATTTCCTTAGATCTGGAGTGGGGTCTAGGAACAGGCGTTTTTAATAAGCATCCTGTGAGAGTGATGCAGATACCCAAGGACCACCGCAGTCCACCCAAATGGGGTCTCTGTGCAGCTCCCGCCTGGCCCTGGGAGCTAGAGGCTTCCCTTCATACCTTTAGAATCAGCCTCAGAACACACCATCCACAGTGTCTGTGGACAAGGACATCCCCTCCAGTCATTCTTCCTCCGTACACTTCAGTGCTGCTCCCCCGTCTCTCTCTCTCTCTCTCTCTCTCTCTCTCTCTCTCTCTCTCTGCCTGTCTCTCTCTCTCTCTCTCTCTCTCTGCCTGTCTCTCTCTCTCTCTCTCTCACCAACCTTCCTGCTGTGCCACTTGAGGCCCCCACTGTGTCATAAACTCCCCTAATATCTTTTTATTGATTTCTTTACTTATATATTTTTTTCAGAGAGGAAGGGAGAGGGGGAGAGTGATAGAAACATCAATGATGAGAGAGAATCATTGATTGGTTGCCTCCTGCACGACTGGATTCTGGGTCGGAAATATGTCCGACCCAGAATCAAACCATGACCTCATGGTTCATAGATCGACGCTCAACCACTAAGCCACACCAGCCTGGCTCCCCTATTATCTTTGACCCTTTTCCTGCACCCAGCTCTGCAGAGGGTACCACATCCCAGGCCACCACTGGCCTCTACAGTGCCTCTGGTAAATTAGAGAAAGGTGGCCCTTCTGGATGGAAGATCACATCGGCTAAAAGTGCCCCCCTGACCCCGACAATCCAGTCCCAAAGGACCCAAGTATGGGGAAAACTCAGATTTCATCCCCTCCCCTCCTCAGACAGTGCAGGAACTATACAAATTGCAGCCTGACCACTTCCTTGTAACCTTCCATGGAGATTGCTCAACCTCCCACTCCCCCTGCCAACAGGTCAAAGAAAGGTTGTTGCTATCTTCACTCCCCAGTGCCATTTCCAAACCTTTACTCTTCTCCTTCCTGTAAAAGCCTCCACTGTTCTGAGCCTCAGCCAAGTGGTTGTATCAGCCTCTAATGTCCCTCACAAAGACCAACTTCCAACTTCGTCCCTGAAGACGGATAGCCTTCCTCTCCCCTACACTCGCCATCTTGCTGTGTGACCTGGATGCCCATAACTTGTCCAGCACTGGAGCCTCACAGCTCACAAACCTCCTCAATCCAGTGGTCTTCATCTCCACTCCCTTCTGATTCCCTCACATCCAGGAACCTTGTCAGAACTGCCCCTCATCAGAAATCTCAAACTCCAGCAGCCCAGCCCCAAGCAGCGATCCACTCCTGTGCATCCCTCTCCTGCGCTCACTCCTGCTACATCTGCTCCTTGGCATCAGGGAACCCCATCCCCTGAGCCCTTCATTTTCTGCCTGCCCAGCCTAGACCACACAGTTGACTGCCTGAACCATTCTCTTACAAGCATCTACCTTCAATCTCATTTTCTGGGAAAATCCAACCCTAATGAATTCCATGATCCACTCTCTCCCACCTCTGCCCAGGCCCTGAGTGCTGCTGAAGAAAAGCATATAATTCTATGCTGGCACCATGGTCTCCAGACTCCTCTGCGTCTGAGTGTTGCACATCAAGGAACCTGTAGGCCACCGCTCCCATCTCCTCAGGAAGCCTTCCAATCCCCACAGCCTTCTTCAGCACACTCCCCACCACCCCCTTCCATCTCAGCAGACAACTTCTCTTCCTATTTTAATGAGAAAATTGAACCCATAAAATGAGAACTACCTTAGCTTTCTGGCCCCGCCCCCTACACCACCTGGCAATCTTTGGCACCTCCTATTTCCTTCTCCCCAGTCTCCCAGGATGAAGGCCTTCTTCCTACCCCTGGCAAGCCCCTCCATCTGTGTTCTCCATCTTTGCAACTTGTCTCCGCCAGTTTTCACTTTTTATCCTATAACCTTACCTCTTAAGCCTATACGTATGCTCAAGTTTTGCAACATTTAAAAACACACAAAAACCTTCCTTCCTGGTCCTCCCAGTCCCACCTTATCTTCCTTCTTTCTTCTCTACTAAAACCTATACCTGCTCTCCCCACTTCCTCACCTTCTCCTTCCTAATCCAGTCCACTGCATTCTGATTCCCCTATTCCCATCCCTCAGTCAAGAATCATCAATACCTTCCCAATGCCAAATTCAGTGGGTAATTTTCTATCCTTTTTTTCTGTTGCATTTGATCCTATTCCTCATTCTCTCTTTCTTGAAACTGTCTACTCCCCCAAGACTGTAATGCCAACCTCTTTAGGTCAGTGTGGTCTCCACCTTCCACGCACCACTTGTTCATAGTTGTTCCCTATCAATCAGTCCTTAAACTACTGCTTTTCACATTCCACACAGGGTTCCTGGACAAGAGCATCCGCCATTGAAGTTTTCACTTTCACCTATATTCTGACAACTAACAAGTTTATCCTCAGGCCTAGACTCCTTCCTGAACATCAGAGTTGTGTATACAACTGCATGCTAGACATCTCCATTAGCGCATTACCCAGGCACCTCACACTATACCTGTCTAAAACTGAACTCATCATCTCCACCCTCGCCCCTAACTTGCTCCTCCTGTGATCCCCATGTTAATCACCGGCACCATCATCCACCCACCCAGGCAAGGCAGACACCTGAAGTCATCCTTAACTCCACCCTCTCCTCGGCAATCTACCTCTAGGATCGGCTATTTTTACTGCCCTCATTTTTAAAATCTTTTCACTCCCTTCTAGCTCTACACCTGCTGACTATTTTGTGATAATTCATCATCACCCACCTGGACTATTGCAAGAGCTTCTTAATTGGGCTCCTAATTTTTCCCTCTCATATCTACTCCCCACATAATCACTAAAGTGATTCATCTAAACCCAGATCTGGCATGTCAATCTTCTGCTTGAAAGCCCTGTTGCGTGTAAGACAGTTTTAAATTCTTGGCAGGCAAGCTCTACAAGGCCTTCCTAGTCACTCTCCAGCATCAGCCCATGTTTTCTTGTCTTGAACATTACATTTTAGCTATGCCCTGCTCACATCATGCAGTTTCATACCTCCACACTGCTCTCGTCCAGGAAGACCCCTGTCCTCCCCACATTGGTGTGGGTCACCTCCCCAGCCTTCAGAACAGCTCATCTACCATTTACTACAAAAAGCATTCCTGCCCTTCCTTTGTACTCCTAAGACACCAGTGTTCACCTTTATCTTAGCATTTACCATTATTTTGAAATGACCTACATTTAACCTCCCAAAACTTAACCAAATTCAAAAGCAGGAATCTCTGTGCTCTGTCCATACGTGCCCTCCCCCATGCTGAGCACAGTGCCTAACACATATTAGGTACTCAAAAAATAATTACTGAATTGATTGTCACAGTTGGGCTACGAGGCAAGTATTTTAAATGAAAAAGCTCACTCAGATAACAGGTTACACTAGTAGATGGGAAAGCAGCTGCATGAAACCAGCACTAAGGCTTGTGCTCTTTCAAGTATAACCTGGGAAACAGGCTAAGCGTGGAGATGGAGATAAGAATGACATGTCAGGGCACCAGCCTAAGGGTGATGGTGTGTGTGAGCAATCTAGGGAAATGGAGGTGGGGACGATGCTGGGGGCAGAAGAGTATGGGCTTGGGGCCCGGGCACTGTTGGTTCTAAGCAGAGCCCTGATATGAAAACCTGCTGGCGGTCCCAGGCCTGAGCTAAATCCAGATACTGGGCCGGAAGTGGCCGATTCCCCAAAACCCTCACACTCTGCTTCTCAACTATTTCCTGAGACCTGCACATATTCCTCCCCTAGAAACAAGCCTCCAGGAAGTCCCTAGTATAGACGAACAAGGAATAGCCAAAGGATATTAGGAGAGAAGTAAACATGGACCTATGTGAATGAGAGCTGCCAAGTCCTGGAGGTCCCTACCTCCGCCCACCCTCCAGCAGCCTTCCCCTACCACCTGAAATACAGAAGGCAGCCAACAAAAGGAGCTAAGAGGCAGGGGCATGAGACCAGCCAAGGGAAGCTCAGGAGCCCACAGAGCGAAGGGAACATTGTGCGACAGCAGCAAACAGGGGGACTGTACAAGTATCTAAAGGCCCCATAGCTGCGTGCGTCCGAATATGGCCTCCCCTGCACACCTCCCTCTGGGCTCGTAGGCTGGAAGACTGCTCTAAAGGAAGGCACAAGGACATAGGGTTGGAATAATACCAGGGACAGAAATCTACCAGCCAGTGTTGACAAAGCACAGAAAAGGGCAGCTATGGTATGGTTAACAAAGGGTAAAGGTAAGGCGCCCTTTTCTGATAAACTCCGTATCAGACAACCATGAAGAGCCAGAAGGACCTCATTCGCAGAGAATCTGGCAGGTGTCCAGGGCGAGAACACCCCACCCTCTGTCTTCAGCTGAATCTCTGGGGGCCAAGCCAACCTCTCACCTCCCCTAACTGGTTGTAGGAGCAGGAGAACGTACTTCCTGCCTGGGGAAGGGGCTGGGCAGAGGACACTGAACCTTCCAAATGGGGACCCACACACCTGCTCTGTAGACTGCAATAAAGGCCTTCAGTTTACAAAGATTCACAAGAAAAATAAATTTGCTCTCCTCTTTTCCCACCTCCCCTTAGCCAACCACTCCCAGCTCCACCCCAACCCAGCTGCAACGGAGGCTCATTACCAGTTGTACAGGCCGTCCTGAGCCGGAGTGACTCACCTTGCATTGCTCAAGGATGGGAGAAGCCTGGGCATCTTGCAATTCCCCTCTGGAGGAGGTGTGGGCAGCTCCCAGGCAGCACCTCGGTGGAATCTCTCCAGTGATAACAACAACGAGAAAGACAAGCACTTATTGAGTGCTTTCTCTATGTCGGGCATCATATCTTACTTGTACTATTTCATTAAAAGCTTCCAACAAACTTTTGAGGTGGGTGCAACATTATCCCCATTGTATGGACAAGGAAATAGAGCAGTTCCATACCGGTCTGAGGTCACCTGGGCAGCAGATAGAGAAGTAGGACAATCACAGATCTTTCTTCCTGATGTCAGAGATCCTGATCTCAAGCACCACAGAAGGGGCCAGCTTCCTTGCCTCTGTGCTTATCTTCTCCTCACTGCACCAACTATGACTTTTCCCTTTTCACAGCTGCTCAACTTTTACGCTGGAGTGTAAGCTCCCTGAGGTTAGAAATCATTTTCAATGGTGCTTTGGGAGTGACACCAACAATACAAATGCTAACTGGCCAACCGAAGGTTCTAAACACTATGGGTGTTTAATAAATGCTATTTATTTGGTTGTTATTAAAACCATTAATGTTCCATACACCAGATAATTCAATTCCTTTCCTCTAGAGCAGGGTTTGACAACCTCGGCCCCATAGACATTTAGGGCCGGATAATTCTGTGTTGCAAGGGCAGTCCTATGCCTTGGAGGGTGTTTGACCCCTCATCTCTACTCACTAGATGCCAGTAGAACCCCTACTAGTGTGACAGTCAAAAATGCCTCCAGACATCCCTCATTTGGGATCTATTGCTCTAGACTCTATTGCTCTAAGTACTATTAGTTTTACCTGGTTAATCTAGAGTCAAACTAATAGTACTTATTTCCTGAAAGTAAGACAGCAAGAAAGCTTGTTTCTACTTACAATAGAACAGCACTCTTATTACTTACTAATACTAGAGGCCCGGTGCACAAATTCGTGCACAGGTGGGGTCCTGCCGGCATGCCGCGATGGGGGCCGATTGGAGGTGGGGGAGGGGACACAGGCAGTTTGGCTGGCCAGCCCTGCCCCCAATCAGGGGGGGGTCCAGTTGTGGGAGGGGCAGGAGGGAAGGAGAGGCTGCAGGTGGTTGGGGGTGGGGCCTTCCTGGGGGAGGGGCCATGGGAGGTTGGGCGGGGCTGATCAGGGCCCTATTGGGCCTGTTGGCTGCCGCAGTGCACGTCATAGCAACCTGTCATTCTGGTCATTCTGCCATTCGGTCGCTGGGCTTTTATATAGATAGATAGTTAATAAATATGAGAGATCCTGAAACTACTTATAAAGTCAAAGCCCCAGGGCACCAATAGGAGGAAATCAAGATAATGCTCCTGTTCTGCCTGAACCAATCACTTCCTGCCTATAGAGTTTTTGTAGGACTGTGCCATAGGCTGGAGGGAGCCTATGGCCAAAAAAGGATAGGACTGGGTTCAAATCCCAGCTCACAGGCCCAAAATCATTGCTGTTAACAACAGGGAGCAGACATACATCTCAGTTTCTCTACTCATGTCACTGGGCCTCACAATGGGTGGAAGTGCCCAGCTCAGGGTTGTTGTGAGAAGTAAATACAGCTAGAAAGCAACTGTCGAGCAAGGTTGGGCTCTGCAGGGCTCAGAAATAGTCTTCCCTTTTCCTGTCCTCACTTGTCCCAGGCCTTTGAGAGCATCGTAAATGTCTGACTGGGTTTTGTTTTCTCCACCCCTGGCTGCCTCTGAGAAGACCTGCAGAGCCTTCAAAATGCCGATGTCTGGACCACACTGCACACGGACTGATCAGAATCTCTGGCTTGAAAGTACATATTGTAATTTTTGTAATACTTATTCATGACATACTAGTAAGTACTATCTTTCCCATAACTTTATTAATGTCAAAAATAAAACAGTAATATTTGAACCATTTCTTAAAATACAGTAATTGTATGTTTATCACTAATAATTAATAACTTGTAAATAATTTAAACAAATCAGTATATCTCCAAATGGCATCTATTGTATTCTTAGGATCCACAACTCCCATTAGGATTTTTAGATTTTATGTTTTAATTTCAATGACCATTTAAAAATGGGCTTCTCATGTTCTTTTTTTTTTTCAATCTTTGAAGTGATAGTCCTCAAATGAAGGATATGTTCATAGAATGAAGCACAAGTCCGTGCTTCTCAAAGTTTAGGAAACAGTGCCTCAAATAATTCAGAAATTAACGTATCAATAACAAGTTACATATGGGACAAATTTTGTACACAAGGCTAGGAATAAAGCCTACTTGTTACCAGGAGAGTAGATGCTGTCATTTGTTTTATTTTTAGGAATGATAAGATGCTGTAGTATACAGTAATGATATTTCAGCGCTACTACATAGTATCAGATCCGTACAAAGGGGAAAAAATCACAGTTTGCAACTAAAGGCTAAAGTGAGTAGCATTTAAGGGAATTAAATGAATTAAAGGATGTTCCTGTGACTCAACCAATGGAATGTTACTGAAAAGGGAAAGGCATGGACTGGATTCAGTTTGTGTTTGTAGCCTCGCTGTAACATATTAGATCACCCAGGAAAGTGCACACGTCATAGCCCCATGGGGTCAGGGGTTGGTCTCCTTCTCCCCAAGCCCACAGCAGTACCAAACCCGCAGAGACACTCAACAAACATTTCTGAAATAATGAACCTGCCGCCCTCACATTACCTTAGTCTTTCTATCCTTATTTTCCCTATATCCTTAATGTCTTACTTTTCAACTCTTGTATTTCTGAAAGCTACCCGAAGACCTATGTGACTAAGGCAGGACATTAGAAAACCAATACACTTTTAAGAATTGGCTGTACGGGAATTCCCATGAGTGGCAACTTCCTTGACTCTGTCCGTGGAGCAGTGTCTCCATCACATTCTGGTCAGAGCACACACTGCTCGCGGCTAATCCTAGGAGTTCCCATTCATGCCCAGCTAGTTAAGCTGCACCATATTTTTTCACTGTTGAATTGTCTGGTTAAACGGTAGGGACAATGCATTTGAATTGCTTGATAAAAGGGTATGCCCTCCAAAGAAACGTTAGAGTGTAGCTCACAGGGACTCAGGAGAGCCACTCCTTGCAGAGGTAACTGACCTGGCTTGCTACGCTCTCCTCGGGCACCTGCAATGCCCTTCCACTCAGGCAGCGAGTGCTCGCCTCTCCAGGGAGGATCCCAGGCTGGCTGGCCCCATGAAGAGGGTGTTCAAACCTCCCCACTCCCTCTGCTCAGGGTGCCCTTTCTAGTTCCTCTTCTATTTGGGGGTTGGGAAGCACTGAACCCTTGTCTCATTTCAATTCCTCACCTACTCATACTCTCTGCTAAACCCCCAAGTGCCTTCAACACTTTTGTTTCTGCCTAAAAATGAATGGAATCAATTTCCGATTTGCGGGGGACCATGGATCCTAACGTTGGAAGGAGAGCTCAGAGATCAACCTCCCACTCATGTGTGAAGGGGTCATGAACGGTCTCCCTGCGTCAGCTCTCCAGCTCTCCTTAACCGCTAGCGCACCCTGCTTCCTGCCACACAGCGCGAGGCATTTCTAGGAGTTTGGATGGAAAGTAAACCAGAGGGTGTCAGTGTTTCATCTTCCCAAATGATGACATTAAAAAATTAACAGCTGGGGCCGAAACCGGTTTGACTCAGTGGATAGAGCGTCGGCCTGCAGACTGAAAGGTCCCAGGTTCGATTCCGGTCAAGGTCATGTACCTTGGTTGCGGGCACATCCCCAGTAGGGGTTGTGCAAGAGGCAGCTGATCGGTGTTTCTCTATCATCGATGTTTCTAACTCTCTATCCCTCTCTCTTCCTCTCTGTAAAAAAATCAATAAAAAATATATTTTAAAAAATTAACAGCTGGGAGGAATCTACTATCTGTAATCTACAATGACCATAATTTCATAAAAGAAAGGATATTTTACAAATAAATTTTCAAAAAGCTGTACTATCAGAATAAAAGGCAGGCCTTTAAATTGGATAAATGTTTGCTTTCTTTTT
Organism: Cnephaeus nilssonii; assembly: GCF_951640355.1. Lineage (NCBI taxonomy): Eukaryota > Metazoa > Chordata > Mammalia > Chiroptera > Vespertilionidae > Cnephaeus > Cnephaeus nilssonii. The sequence continues at coordinate 76,641,699 of NC_137084.1, forward strand.
TAGAATCTCTCCATTTGTTCTCCTTCCATGAAGACCTGTGAGCAGTTGATCAAGACTCTCACAGGCTGGAGTCTGGTGACAACGGACTATAAAGCAGGGGTTATTTTTCCCTAAAGCTGTGTACCCCTGAGGAGCTTACTCAGTGCCCCCCAACCGAGCCCGCTGACCTCTGCATACAAACAAGGCCCTGTGGGAGGAGCACTGTGCCATTCTGACTGTGACCCTGACACAACTTAGGATCAAATGCAGCACAGACATGATCAGCAAAAAGTCCTGAGCAAAGATGTAACTATTGCGATGGTAAACTTCTCCCCACATTCGACAAAATGCATATTGACTCGGCAAGAGTCCCAAGTGTACTGTGAAGTATACATACGGCCTATAAAAATTAACATGTACCATACCTCGACTTTGATTCACCTGAATCTAAAATACTACGTTGAAAACAAACAAAATAATAATAAATAACAAAATAAAATAAAATGCTACGTCGAGCTGGTGTGTATTAACTAAATAGTAGAACTGTACAGTGGAGAACATACCCAGCCAGGAGGCAGGAGGCAGGAGGCAGGAGGCAGGAGGCAGGAGGCAGGAGGCAGGAGGCAGGAGGCAGGAGGCAGGAGGCAGGAGGCCGGGCTAAGTGGGTCTATAGCCTCAGGCAACTTTAATCTTTCTGTGTTCAGTTCCATTAAAATGATCTCTTAGGGCCAGTTCAACTTGAAAACTCTTACACGTGTAATAGCATGTCATCTCTCTGAGAATGTAGAAGGCCTCAGGGAATGAGAAAGACAGTGCACATCTTCTAAAAAGCTGACCACTAGATTCTCCTCTAAAACATAAGGATCCACATTAAGGTTCAGCTCTGAACCACAGAGCTGAAGGGTACAACCTAATCAGTCCCTAAATCCACACATGCTGACTTAAGAATCCACTCTGGGCAAACGAATGAACGTGAACACTCTCCAGGCCCGTCCTCTTAGAGTTGCACCGCGTCCCACCGTTGGTGGGTAGGAACCACCAATTACTATCACCTGCGTTACCACTTAAACCTGGACACAATCCTGCAATGCTGGCATTATTATTTTTTTTTAAGACGAATAAAAAAACTGAGGCTCAGACTAGTTAAGCACAGTCCAAGGTCACAGCATGAGGGGTGGGATTCAGACAGAGGCTTCTGCCTGCTAAAGCCCGTGGACTTGTCCCCATGGTGGCCATGTTGCAACCCTCACACCTTTTACACCTGGATCCCTGGATCCACCTTGGGATTGACCTTGGGATTCTGTTAGAACCTGGTACAAACTAAGAAAGCAAGGAAGGAAGGGAGGTAAGGAGGAAAGAATAGAGGGAAAAAATTAATTAACTTGTGTTATAAACCTACTATATGTCCAACCCACCCCATCCCTCAAACCAGCTAACAAATATTTCTCACTTAATATACATAAAAACGATGTAAGATTGCTATTAATGCCCCAATTTTCAGAAGTGGAGACTAGAGTTCAGATAGGTTAAAACTCTCCCAAAGCCTGGATTCTAAGCCAGATCTAATACTCAAGTTCTGCTGCATTCTTTATACTATCCCAACTTGCCTACACAGAACATTATATAAGAAACATTTTTAGTGAGATATATTTCACAAACCATAAGATTCAACTCAGTGTTTTCAATATATTCACAAGATTATGAAACTATCACTACTAAATAATTCCAGAACATTTCCGTCACACCAAAAGGAAACCCCAAACCAATTAGCAGTCACTTCCCATTCTCCCTTTACCCTGGCAACCACTTCCTGTCTACAAATTTTCCTATTCTGGAGATTTCATATAAGTGAAATCATATAACATGTAGCCTTTTGTGTCTGGCTTCTTTGCTTAGCATGTTTTCAAGGTTCATCCATGTTGTAGCATCTATCAGCACTTCATTCCTTTTTCTAGTTGAATAATTTCCATTGGATGGAAATGCCACACTTTTTTATCTATGCAGACGTTGGGCATTTGGGTTGTTTCCACTTCTTGACTATTATGAATAATGCTCCTAAAACATTTATGTACACGTTTTTGTGTGGGCATGTGTTTTTAATTCTCTTGAGTATATACACCTATGAGTGGAGTTGCTGGGCCATCTAATAGTAACTCTATAGTTAACTTTTTTTTTAAGAAATGCCAAACTGTTTTCCAAAGTGGCCTAATTATTATACGTTCCCACCAGCAGTACATGAGGATTCCAATCTCACCATGTCCTTGCCAACACCTCCTGTCATTTCTATCATGGCTCCCCGGGAGGCTGTGGTTCGTATCTCTTTGTAATTTTGACTTACACTTTCCTAACGACTAATGATGTTGAGCACCTTTTCATGTATATATTGGCCATGTATATGTCTTCTCTGGACAAGTATTCAAATCATTTGTCCGTTTTTAAAACTTTTTAATCTGAAATAGTCACATTTGCTTTTTTTTTTTTTTCTTTGTTTCTCTTGGGATATTTGTCTTTTAATTGTTGAGTTGTAAGTATTCTTTATATATTCTAGATACTAGGTCCTAATCAAACATATGATTTGAAAATATTTTTTTCCATTATTTGGGTTGTTTGCACTTTCTTGGTAGTGTCCTTTGAAGAAGAAAAGCTTTTAGTATTGATGAAATCCAACTTACCTATTTTTTCCTTTGGGTGCTTTTGCTTTAGGCATTATATCTATTAAACTATTGCCTAGTCCAAGGCCATGAAAATTTATATCTATATTTTCTTCTAAGAGTTTTATAGTTTAAATTTTTACATTTAGGTCCTTGATCCATGTTGAGTTCATATGGTGTGAGGTAGAGATCCAATGTCATTCTTTTGTATGTGGATATCCAGTTGCCACAGCACCATTTGTTGAAAAGACTGTTCTTTCCCCCATCAAATTGTCCTGTCACCCTTGTGAAAATTCAATTGATCATAACTGTATGGCTTTAAAAGAACTTCTATGCAGATGGACATAGCCAATGGACACAGACAATAGGGGTGTGAAGGCCTGGGGTGGGGGATGGGGGCAGGCTGGGAGAGGACAGTGGGGAGAAAAGGGGACATATGTAATACTTTCAACTATAGAGAATTTTTTTTTAAAGAAAGAAAATAATTCGATCTAACCAGGAGGCATAACCACTGGATTCTGAAGGATTGGGGTTTAAGTCCTTTCTCTGTCCATTTCCTAGACCTGTGACCTTGACAAGTTATTTAAATTCCCCAAGTTTCATTTCTTCCTCATTGAAAAGTGGATAAGACCATAGTACCTACCATCTGGCCGGGAGAGGATGTGAAAATTAAGTAAGATGGTATAAGTTCAATTCTTAGTACCATCTCTGCTCTTTGCATGTACTAAAATGTGCCTGCTTTCAATGTTACTATCAATGGATAAATGCTGTGGCTCTTGGGGTTTTTAATCAATGGATCACTATTTCTTACTATTATTTTCCCTTGACATAAAAGAGACATTGTCACACTCACTAGGTGAAAGATAGCCCAATCTGAAAACAAAAACAAACAAACAAATAATTTTAAAAAATAAATGTATGAGTTATTTCTGAGCTCTCAACTCTTAATTATTCTATACGTCTGCCCTTATGCCAATACCACACTGTCTTGACTACTATAGCTTTGTAGTAAGTTTTGAAATTGGTAAGTGTGAGTCCGCCAACTTATTTATTGGTGGTTTTTTTTAGATCATTTTGGCTATCCTGGGTCCCTTGTTACAGTTTTCAGTGTATAAGTCTTGCGTGTCTTTTGTTAAATTTATTTTAGTATCTTCAAGTTTACTGATACTTTTTTCTAACCAGTTCTAACCATCAGAAGAGAAATATGAAAAAACATGTTTTCTGATTTTATTTTTCTAGTAGTTGCCTTGTTCTATGGTGCGATGGATGAAAGTGTCAGGAGCAACATGGGCCAACGCTGTTTCTTTCCAAATAAATAAATAAATAAATAAATAAATAAATAAATAAATAAATCCAGAAGCTCAATGTTTTAGTTGTATGCTAGTCACAAAGTGAGCTGGGATTGGAGACATGTTCAACTAAGGGGAGTTGAAAATGGATATGTAATATTCCAGAAAAGATGGGTTTTGTGCCTGAGTTTCCTACAGGGGGGAGAGTGGAACTTCTAAGTGAGAGATGTGATGATTACTCATCCCTAATTTCACTTTGCCAGCACTAAACCTTTCTCAGCAGCTTTCTTCAAATAGCAGGTACTGAGGTGAATGAGATGTAAAATAAATTCATGGTTAGTACATGCCCTTTCTTGAGCAAAACTGGAATTGATAAAGGATCATGGTGACAAACTCTTAGAAGCCAGTTCACTTTAGGGAGCGGTGAGAGGAGAATTTGCATGTATGACCTCACCCAGAAACTCCAGCCCTGAAGCATATAAATAGGTGAGATCTTAGCAGCTCCAGGCCCAGCAGTTTCCAGACAGATCACAACCATGACAGTCCTGGGTTCCACACTGCTGTCCCTGTGCCTGGGCACACTGCTCATTTCTGCCAGCTCTGCAGATTCTCCTGACAGATGCATGTACTTCAGCACAGTCTTCCCTACCACCGGTCCGGGCATCAAGATCAATTCAAACATCTATGAAAGCAACAGAGTCTACACAAGTAAGTAAGAGCCTTTCTCTCTGTTGTCTTTTTTCTCTAAGGGCAGTTTACCAGAATTTCAGAACGTAACTCTCCATCTCTGCTCTCGATTACACAAAACCTGCATTTTTGACCAGGATGGGAAGTGGGGGCAGAAAGAATGAGAACATGTGAGAGAGTAGGTTGGGTGGGGATGCTTCTGCATGCTCCCTGTGCCAAGCCGAGCAGCAAGGAGACATTAAGTTCCAACACCCAGGTTAACTGAGCCCTGGCAAGAGCACACCCATGACAAGTTCTGACTTAAAGTCGGCATGTTTATTATGTGAAGGGATAAAGATTGCATCACAGTTATCTTCACATCCATTTGATAAGACAGTGCCCCGGTGGATGACTGTGTATTGCACAACTCCAGGAGACGCTGTTCTCATTTAGTCCACATGTGAAAAGCCCAGTTCGCTAGACAAGGAAAGTATTCCTCTCCCACCTTCTCTCTGCGGAGCCTGAAGCTGAGAGTTAAATGACTTGCTCAGGGTCTCACTGCTAGTGGCAGAACTGGCTGTTGAATCTTGTTCTTTTCATTCCTAATCCAATGCTTTTCTTAGAGGGACCTAGTAATATTTTACAAGTATCCCTTTTGGGATCACCCAAACCTACAAGTCAGACAAGTGCTGTCTAATTACTTTCATAACAACATTTAATATAGTGGCTTACATGTATTGGTTCATGTAGCCCCCATAACCTATTAGGTAGAGACCACTGTTGTTCCTGTTTTGTAGATGAGGAGACAGAGGTAGAAATGCTAGTGACTTGCTCAGGTCACAGAGCTACTTGAGTGGTGAAGTTGGGACATGAACCTGAGCAGTCAGAGACTCTGCCGTAACCACTACATTATATACCTCTCAGTTATAGTAATAAGAACGGATACTTCTTACTATGCGGTGGATACTATTCTAAGGGCCAATACTATTATCTTCCCATTTTACAGATGAGAACTGAGGCAGGGAAGTTAAAGTTTTACCCAAGATCACTAGTAACATAGCTAATATTTGAACATAACTAACAGCCCCGCTTTGTGCAGCCAGGCTATCCAGCTTCAGAGCCTGTCTTCTTATCTACTGTGTTCTCCTGCCTCTCTTAGAACTCTCACCACATTTTGAAAGAATACCATGGCTCACAGATTCCGGGCTTCCGCAGGAAAATGACTACAGCCTGCCTTCACACGCCCATGCCAGCCTGTGCTTTTTTCTATTTTTTTCACGGGGACTGTCACCGTAAATGCCTCAGTTGTGATAAGGCTCACTACGTCCTACTCGTTCAGGCAGTGGATCTTGTCCTACAGGGCAGGGAGGACCATCTTGTAATCCAAGATGAAAATAAAAGGTGTGTGTGACCTTGTATATGAGAAAGGATCTGGGGGTCCAGAGGGACTACTAACTTGAGATAACATATCACAAGGTGGAGGATTTTGCTATTAAAATTGAAGAAATAGGAACCTACCTTGTGAAGGTTGGGGTGCAGAGAGGGGGGTTATGAGCCTTCTGAAGTAGGAAGACAGGAGAAAGAAGAGTCAAAAGGTGATCAGTAAGATGCCTTACAAAGGAAAGACCCCTTGGAAGGGACCATGCTGGCTGAAAGGGAAATCCCGGCATTTACAAGGGCAGTAGGTAGAGTAGGGGGAAGGGAAAGGAGGAAGGGGTCTCAGGTTCATTAAATGCCTACTACACGCAATGTCCGTCCCCAGCCTCACCTTATTTCACCACAGATGTGCTGTAGCTCCGTGATGCGCTGACTGACTCACTGTAGGAATGATTTAAGTTGAGTCAAAATCCTGTGCCCTCAAGAGGTGTGAAGTGCCCGATTGCACACCTGGGTCACACCACAGTCTCCGGATTTCCTCGTAGAGTGTCACTGTGAGACAGCTGGCAGAGACGGAGTAAATGCCCACACAAGCCAACTTCTTATTATTTTGAGTTTGAAATTTTCTAAATTTCAGGGTTTGTGTCAACATTGGTTAGTCATGTATAAATGGCTTAACAGGTCCCAAGACACAGTGGCAGCTCAGGCAGTATCTTAGAACAAGTTCCCTGGGTCTGTCTCCATGTCATTGAAGGAAACCCATAAAGCAGTGACATTTATGTTAAGAATGGACTAGGTCAGCATCCGCCTCCATTTTTTACTTCTATGGACAAGAGGGATGTAACCTGCCTGCCTTTATTCCTACATCTTCAGCTTTAAGGGCACTGACTGTACAACATTGGATGCAGAGCTTGCTAAATCAATCAGTTAGAAGTTATTTACTGCCCTCCAGGTGCCCAGCACTGGGCTGGCCAGATACTGACACAGAGGAAACCACAGTATGTAATTAAGCCAGAATGTAATTAAGCGCTCAACTCCACAGTAAAAAAACATAAGTGTTTCAGGAATGAGAAGGAAAGAAGGCTGAACTGGCCCGGAAGTGGGACAAAGCAGGATCTTAGAGAGTAAATGGGAATGAAATGTGTGATGAAAACGAAGTAAGGATTCCACACAGGCAGACAGACGGACAGACGTAAACAGAGACCAGGAGCAGGTGTGAGTCACGTGTGTCTGTGGAACCAGAGGGAGACTGGCTGACCCGAGAGGCGGGGTGCGAATAACAGGGGGAGCTAGGTTTTGAGGGTCATGAAAGCTACACGCTGGGCACTGTGCCCGACAGAACAGAAGCAGGCTGTTTCCTGCTCTAGAAATAAGGGCCCTTTGAAGGTTTTGGAGAAGAGTGTCTCCTGATGGCAGTGTTGTGTGTGGAAGTCTGATCTGGCCACAGCCTGAATACATGGCTGAATGCGGAGGAGAACGTGGAGTCCAGAAATCCAAATAATACAGACGCTTAGGAGAGAGGAAGGAGGATAAAAGCCAGAGTGAGCAAGGGAAAGCAGAAGAAAGGACAGAGGCAAGAGCATGCCTGAGGGAGGGCTGACAGACTTGATAACCACCTGGATGACACACACCATGGCTTGCCACCGTCCACCTCACCATCACACACACATCTAGGACAAATGTCAGGTTCTCATAGGGTCTGGCTCCATCCACCTTAATTGGCAATAGCAAAGAAATAAAACAGAGAAATGCATTGCGCTAAAAAAAAATTGCAATTGTTTAACACACACTATGTATTAAAGTCTTTGCACTGTTCTTGTTACTCCTCCCAGGAACATTTCTCTTTTTTTTAATATATTTTTATTGATATCAGAGAGGAAGGGAGAGGGAGAGAGAGATAGAAACATCAATGATGAGAGAGAATCATTGATTGGCTGCCTCCTGCATACCCCCTACTGGGGATTGAGCCCACAACCCGGGCATGTGCCCTGATCAGGAATTGAACTGTGGCCTCCTGGTTCATAGGTTGATGCTCAACCACGGAGCCACGCCAGCCGGGCTCCTCCCAGGAACCTTTCAAAATAAGGTGTCATGATCTCCATATAATAAAGGATAATGTCATTATCTCCAGACCTAGAACCAGGCTTGTGCAAAGATGGAATTCAACAAATATTTGTGGAGTGAATAATGAAGAATAAGGGAACTGAGTCTCAGAGGTGAAATAACTTGTTAGAGCTGGAATTCAGAACCAGCAATGTCGGATCCTATTGTGCTACCTGACCCATTTTCTTTGGTTTGTGAAGGAGAAGTCCTTGAAGGAATTCTTGATGTCTGAAAGGGCCCTGGAGAGCACCTTAGTGCTGAGGAATTCATTCAGAAGGGACCTTCTAAGGGAGGAAATGAACCCACTGAAATGTTCTCTGGAAACTCTCTCCCCATTACACGTCAGAATGCTGGGATTAACGGGTGCCAGTGGGGTCTCCTGTGAATGCATGCTAAGCGAGGTCATAAGAGATTCACCTGAGTGGAGGTTAGGGACTCTGAGGGGTCATTTAACAGGTACCTGGATTAGGGCCCCAGTGGCTCAGAGGCCCCCTCCCTCACCCTCATCTACGGACACCAAGAGCTTCGGCAACACTAGGAAGTGGGCTCTGCTTTAATTTGGAATAACATTCCCGATTTTCCGGGAACTCTTCCTGGGGACCCACATGACTCTGTCACATGCACCAACCCCTGCTCTGCCCACATCCCACTCCCCCTGAAAGGAGGACAGAGCATCTTTATCCCTCATCTGACAGATGAGAACCGGGCTCCAGAGTTAGGAGCCCACCTCGAATCTCACCCCGGTAGGTAGCAAAACTCTCCTTTTGTCTACCTTTGGCCATGGAAAATTTAGAAAATGCAAATAAAATAATCTGTAATCCCAGAAATGACCACAGTTAATATCCACTACCCAGAAATGACCACAGTTAATATCTTGATGGCTTTCCTTCCAGATGTTTTTAAAACTTCTTTTACAAAAATACTACATGTACATACTATTTGTAACTTTCTTTTTTCACAGTTAATTTTGATTTCATGACCCTCATCCCTTGTCTTACTACATAGATGGCTGATTGTCGCCTTATCATTTCTTCTCAGTATCGGTGCCTGTGAACAACATCACCAACTCTGTGGTCCTGCAAGCGGTGGACACCAACAACAACAGCTCAATAGGCTTCTGGGACGGAGCAGACCAGTATTGCAACGGCAGCGCCCTCTATCACGTGAGGGACACACGTGAAGGTTTCTTCAAGGCCAAATGGCAATCTCCTCATTCCATGAACATTACAGTGGAGATACAGTAAGAACCTACCTATATATGATTTGCTTGGGTTTTTACAGTTTCATGTTGGGTTTATGCAGTTTCACACTGATCTTGAAGGACACAAAATACAATACAGATATGATGTGGAGAAGTCAGTACTTGTACTCCTTTTCTGCCTTACTATTCTTTGTCCTACCTTTTATCGATAGGAGTTTACACACACACACACACACACACACACACACACACACCAGGTGTGCTCAACACAAATAGAAAGAACTGGTGGTAAAGAAAACCAGAGCTGGAGAGTGGATAAAGCAAAATGAATGAATGAATGAATGAATGAATGAATAATACATATATACATATAGTAAAATAAAGATTTTATTCAGGACTGCTGCAATAGGAGAATAGACCTCAGCATAGAATCAGGTTCAATTCTGAACATAACATGAGCAGATGGAAATTTATAGCCAAGGAGCAGGGAGGGGTCAGTGGATGGAAAGTTCCTGAGAGGAAACATCAAGGCCTATAAGAGGGATTCTGGCTAAACTGGCCTAACAGGATTGTTGCTGAAGGCAGGCCTAGGTGATCAGATAGCATGTGGGGATGGCAGCAAATGAGGAACTCAATCAGACATTGAGGGTTATCAGATATCGAGGGTAAGAGGTTCTTGCTAAACAGATTTAGCAGCGTTCTTGCTAAAGCTGGATTTTATAAGCAAGTGCAGAAATGAGCCAGGAGGAGGCGCCGGAGCCTGAGTGAAGTAAGGTCAAGCAGAGAATCTTTGTCACTGGCGCCCTGTTTGCTTCAGATTCTCTATACTCAAACTGGAGAGTCATTTTTCAAAACATAGGTTCATTTTGGAAACAGCTCCTAACAGAAAGTGTGCGGATTGCATAATAACTCGCCTCCTAGTGTCACACCGAATGGACACAGGCTTCTTCGGAGGTGCGCCAACCAGGGGCTCACATTGCCCGTTAACAAAAGCCTTCCTTGCAGCCAGGGATGGCTCCCAAGCTCACTTCAGAAACCCAGCTGAGAGTCCTTACGGTCCTGGACTGCCATTCTGTGCTGAAAGGACAAGTCTGTCCAGCAGGTCATGTCCACTGAGGCTCCATGGACATGGTGGTGAGGATGCTGCCACGCCATCCCACCTCACCTCCATCCCACCTCACCTGACATCCCACCTCACCGCCATCCACCTCACCTGTCACCATCCCACCTCACCTGCCACCATCCCACCTCACCTGCCACCATCCCACCTCACCTGCCACCATCCCACCTCACCTGTCACCATCCCACCTCACCTGTCACCATCCCACCTCACCTGTCACCATCCCACCTCACCTGCCACCATCCCACCTCACCTGCCACCATCCCACCTCACCTGACATCCCACCTCACCGCCATCCCACCTCACCTGCCACCATCCCACCTCACCTGCCACCATCCCACCTCACCTGTCACCATCCCACCTCACCTGACATCCCACCTCACCTGACATCCCACCTCACCGCCATCCCACCTCACCTGCCACCATCCCACCTCACCTGTCACCATCCCACCTCACCTGCCACCATCCCACCTCACCTGCCACCATCCCACCTCACCTGCTACCATCCCACCTCACCTGACATCCCACCTCACCTGCCACCATCCCACCTCACCTGTCACCATCCCACCTCACCTGCCACCATCCCACCTCACCTGACATCCCACCTCACCTGACATCCCACCTCACCGCCATCCCACCTCACCTGCTACCATCCCACCTCACCTGTCACCATCCCACCTCACCTGCCACCATCCCACCTCACCTGCCACCATCCCACCTCACCTGCTACCATCCCACCTCACCTGCCACCATCCCACCTCACCTGCCACCATCCCACCTCACCTGTCACCATCCCACCTCACCTGACATCCCACCTCACCTGACATCCCACCTCACCTGACATCCCACCTCACTTGCCATCGCACCTCACCTGCCATCTCACCTCACCTGACATCCCACCTCACCTGCTACCATCCCACCTCACCTGCCACCATCCCACCTCACCTGTCACCATCCCACCTCACCTGCCACCATCCCACCTCACCTGCCACCATCCCACCTCACCTGTCACCATCCCACCTCACCTGACATCCCACCTCACCTGACATCCCACCTCACCTGACATCCCACCTCACTTGCCATCGCACCTCACCTGCCATCTCACCTCACCTGACATCCCACCTCACCTGCTACCATCCCACCTCACCTGCTACCATCCCACCTCACCTGTTACCATCCCACCTCACCTGTTACCATCCTACCTCACCTGTTACCATCCCACCTCACCTGCTACCATCCCACCTCACCTGTCACCATCCCACCTCACCTGCTACCATCCCACCTCACCTGCCATCCCACCTCACCTGCCACCATCCCACCTCACCGCCATCCCACCTCACCTCCATCCCACCTCACCTGCCCTGCCCTTGGACCTCACTGGTTCCCGCAGAGCCACTTGCAGGAGTAGAATTCCCAAAGGAGCACTGACAATCCAGCCTTGCCCGAGCGCAGTCCCTTAGAGGCCAGGCCAGGCTAATTAAGACAATGGTCCCTTCATCTCTCCTCATTAAAGCCTCCACACTCCATGCAACAACAGATAAAAGACAAAGCAGTGACACTCTGCAATAGAAACAGCACATTCCCGCCGACAGTGCGGTCTCCAGACCTTCCTGGCTCACAGCGGCTGTGATGCACTGACTTTGCTGCTTGTTGGCAATGTACATACATGGCCTCGATCAGCAAAGCTGACAAAGAGAGGGGAGCAGCACAGCACTGTGAGGGGCTCCACTGTGCTGGGGAGGGCACAGAAGCGAAGGGAAGAGGTCCCTGGCCAGGAGCCTTACTTACAGTGAGGAAAGGCCTGTACAGAAGTGATTACTGAGGTTAAACATCACTTGCTCACCATCCAGTACTTGAACTGTCCCTAAACTCCCCGATAAGTTCCCAAGCCTGTTTCCACTCTCTCAACTTCCACTACTTTTTCAGAGCACATGTCACCACTGTGATCAATTAGTCTGTTAGTTGATTATTCATTTAAAATCTGTCTCTCTGAAGGGACTCTAAGTGCCACAAGGGTAAGACCATGCCTAACTGATTCACTACTGCCCCTCAGCACCATGCACAGTGATTGGCGTGTTGTACACTCTCCTTAATTAACTGTCGAATGTATGAACAAGAGGCTGATATAATAATGGACCCACTAATAGAAGAACAACAGACCAAGCTCTACAGATCATTTCATGAACACTAAGCACCTACTATGTGTCAATCATTGTTGATAACAGAACCTGCTCTCAAACAGCTGGCCCTCTAGTGCGGGAGAGGCTCACAGCAGGAAAATACATAGAGGGGCCCATCCCTCTGATGGCGATCTGCCTGGGTTAAGGATAACAGGGAAAACAACTTCATAGAGTTACTGTTACATCTGTGGGCAGACATGGTCTGGATGGATATCACAGGCAGAAGGACTGGCTTGAACAAAGACCAGAGGTGTATACCAGCCCATGGGGAATTTAGGGGGGTGAAGTTGGTTGATTTGGGGGAGGGGAGTAGACATGATCTTCTCTGTAGCAAAATCATAGATCTTAGTTAAGACAATATCGAGGCCCTGGCCAAGTAGCTCAGTTAGTTAGAACGTCATCCCGATAGGACAAGGTCAGGCTACATACAGAAGGCAACCAATGAATTCATGAATAGGTGGAACAAAAAGTCGATGTCTCTCTCTCTCTCTCTCTCTCTCTCTCTCTCTCAAATCAATAGATTAAAAAAATTTTTTTTAATTAAAAGAAAAAAGACAATATAGAGCAGACCAGTATTCAATGATCTATAGGGCAAGTAAGCACAAAAGGAATTAAGAGGTTGGGGTCATCTGGGAAGGCAGAAATGTGAGCAGAACTTGTGGACTCCATGGCTGAGGTCCTCACCATTATCTTTCATTGATTTGCCCTCCACAGAGCCTTCGTTATCAATTTCTACAGAGTGGCCACCTTTTCTTATCTGAAACTGGAAAAACAAGGTAAATTCCTTTGCAGCCCCTTTACATATCTGGCAGTGAACACAGTCAGCCTGAAAGTTACCTGGTGGGGGCCTACAAAAGCCTTCTGGTCGTGTGTTATCTAGATATCAATTGAGCCTTCTAGCACCTTGAGACCTACATAAGATTGGCCCCACCCTTTTTCCTATGCCCCGTAGAAAACAAAAGCCATCCCCAAGACTTCCGCCAGTCCCCAGGGGCCTCATATTCTCAGAGTCACCTGTGCCTGCAGAATCCCGCTTCCTCAGGACCCATTCCTGTTCAGCACCTCGTAGACACCAGCATGAAAGCCAGCTCCTTCCTTAGTTTCCACAAAGACTTCCCACTCACAGAAAACCTTCACAGTACTGAACGCTTTACAGGAACGAGGGGCAGAAGTGCACACCAAGGGGTTGACAGCATAAGAATACCAAACACTCATTCATTCTCAGAATGGCTTTTGGCCACCACCACTACCACCAGGAATCTCCACTGCTCTTCCACAGGGTGTGGTCCTCAACCTCAAACCACCCTGCGGCTACTCGCCCTCCTTCCCCCTCTCTGTCCCCTGTGTTCTCTCACTCCCCTCTAGGGAGCTAAAACAAATTCAAGAAATTGAGGTTCAGAAAGTAAATGGAAAAACCAGGGCTCAAATCCCACCTTATACTTTTTACACTTTTCTTAGACTTACATCAAAACTATAAAGACAATCCCTTTTTTAAATGAAGGTCTTAAATACAACTAAGCACAAGGAACATCAGCCTCTCGAACGTCCAGATAGCTAGTCTTCCTCGGGATCCCGCTGCCGGTTTCCCACCCGTCATATGCTGCAAATGCGGTCAAAGGGATATCCATTTTCAAAACAAATTTTGATGTGATTATGCCTAACAAACTATTATGTGAAAGCCTTAACTGTTGCCTTGGTGGTTTCCCCTCTGTGAGAAGACTGGGTGTTATTTTCTTCCTCGAGGACATTTTCCAGATGAGCATGAGTGTAAATGCTAAGAAGGAGGGAAAAAACGTATGTTTCTAATCAGGACTCATCTCCATGCTAATAAAATCCAGTTAAAAAAATAAAAATAAAGTGGTTGTGTCAGACTTTCTGGCTCAGTGAGATGCTAGAGAAACATTTGCCCTGGGTAAATACTAAGTGAGATAAGACAATGCCACCGACTTACAGGTCCCTCCAGGTAGCAGAAGAATGCATAGGCCTAAGCAACTCACTGGATTTGCTTATTGAGTTCTGCTCATGTCCCTTCTTCTTCTGTTTTGTCTTAATGTGCCTTTATTGATTTCAGAGAGGAAGGGAGAGGGAGAGAGAGATAGAAACATCAGTGATGAGAGAGAATCATTGATTGGCTGACTCCTGCACGCCCCTCACTGGGGATCAAGCCCACAACCCGGGCATGTGCCCTGACTGGGAATCAAACCATGACCTCAACCACTGAGCAACACAGGTCGGGCTGTCCCCTCTTCTCTATAGTCCCCTCTGTGGTCCACTTAGACCTTTGCAGGTATCATTGCCAAACTCTAGTTTTTCCAGTATCAGACATCCATTCTCCCACCCCACCCCCTGGCTTTCTCTGCTTCTCAGCAAGGCAACCTCAGAGAACCAGTGTGTGGTCAGACCCCTGCACAGGAAATGCCGGTGCCTCAGCAGCCACGGAAAGAGGCTCAGGGGTTTGGACAGCACCTCTTTCCATTTACTTTAAAGCAGGAGTAGGCATCCGAAGGTCTGTATGGTAACTAGTTCTTACAAGCTTTACATGCAACCTTTGAAATTAGCAATGAAAAATAAAACTGTGCCATTCTGGATCATATTTGCCTGATGGATCTAATACAATATTAAGGACACTTGAGGGCCGACAACCTACCCAACAACAAATTCAGTAGTTATGTAAATTCCTTCCCCTGTGGGACTACGTAGACCTTAGGGGTAGATAGTGTTCTTTCTCTCCATGACGTTCTGTACGCCATAGCTTTCCCTTCCGCTACATACACTTGGCCCTTGAGACATGCTTATTGAATTCTGCTCATGAACTCTGGCTGCAGCGTCGCATCAGATTAGCCTCATTTTCCAGCGTAGATTCTGATGTCCTTTTTTTCCCCCAGCAATGATCACCTCGTCACCCTCCATGACCTCCATGACCAGGCAGACCATGACCCAAAGCCCAACGACAAACCGAATCCAAACCACAACCCGAAGCTCAACAACAAACCGAATCCTAACCACAGCCCAAACCACAGCCTCAACTCTAACCACAACCAAAAGCTTTGCCAACAGAATCTTCCTCAGCCCCATCACAGATGCCATCCAGATCCTGCTCGTCTTCCTCACCAGCAAACTCCTCTTCTAGAAAGATGCTAAGGGAACCATTGTTCCTGCCTCTGCTACATCCTCCTGCGTTCAGTTCCAAGCCAGGGCTCCGTCATGTGTGTGAATGAAGGCCTCATGTTCTCAAATGTACAACTCTCCTGCCATTGCTTTAGACCAAAAAGGAGACTTGGTTGAGAGTAGCCAGCTCACTCACTAGTGGACTTGGGGCACACAGATGTTCAACTAAATCTTTCAGGCTTTTTGTAACTACTTAGAGCTGGTCTGGGGGTAACCTGGAATTCTGACTGTAGGTTTAACATGTTAACAGCCAGTTCCATCGCCAGTCTAAACTTCTGTTCATTGCCAAATGATTCCCCTGAGTCTCTGTGGGAAGAACCTTTCCTCACTTTCAAGATGATCTCCGATTTCTGGCCAAACCCACCCAGGTTACGCAGAGTGTGTTGACTCATGTGACTCAGCAGGAAAGGAGAAGCAACCCTCATTCTGCCGGCAACACCAGTAGCATTAGAAGGGCAAGGAAATAGGAATGTACTATGTCTGAGCAGCCAAAAATAGGGACAGATTATGGATAAAGGCATTATTGTCTATGTCATACCAAAAAAAAAACTATATTCCAAACAAGAACAATGTGTTAAACTCAAATTCTTTAATAAGTGATTATCTTAAAATACAGAGAATGTTATCTAATTTTATTCATTTGTGCAAGCATTAAAAATTTAATAAAATGATGAGAGTATGTATGTTTTCAAGGCCAGATCTATGGGTAAAATTTTCTCAATTTTAATATTCCTTAAGTGCAAACTGGTCATTTTTCCCCTAACAGTGTTGTCCACTAGGAGAAATGGACAAAATATTTATAATATTCGCAATATAATGTGAAACCAAAAGAAAGCATGGTATTTCCTGTAACAGCCAACAAAGTTTTCTTTTAGTAATTATGTTAAACTAGGGGCCCGGTGCATGAAGATTCGTGCACAGGGATGGGTCCCTCAACCCGACCTGCACCCTCTCCAATCTGGGAGCCCTCAGGGGAGCCCTCTCCAATCTGGGAGTTTCTGTCTGTCTTTGCAATCATATGAGCAAATTGTCTGAGACCCCAACCCAGTCTGGTTTGGTGCTCACAGAATAATAGAGGTCTTTTTTTTTTCTTTGCTCCATTGGTGGAGATTTCCTAGAAGTTGCAGGATATCTTCCCTTTAATTTTTACTCAACACTCTGACTTTACTTATGTCTCTCACCTTTGCTTTCCCTCCATCCCCCACCCACAACAGTAACTTGCTCCAGGTTCACTTTGATCTAGGAGATCCCTCAACACGTCTGCCACCAGAACTACGATTTCCAGCATTCCTGGTGCTCCCCGCACTCTTGGTTTCCAATTCCGGTCCAGGGGCTGCACAAATCAAAAGGATTGCAAACTCCAGCTGCCCCCAGGCCGGGCTGACAGGACCGGACACTCCAGTGGCGTCCCCAGGACCCCAGCCACTCAGTGCCAGTGCACACATGCGCACTGGCCACAGGCTCGAAGCGGGCAGGGTCCCAGGGATGCCTGCCGCGTCACCCCAGCTACGCAGAGGGCAGGTGGACCTCCCCCCCTGCCCCCCCCCTTACCGCTTGGCACCTGCGCGTGTGCACACTGCCCACAGGCCTACCATCTTTGTCGGGTTAATTTGCATACTCATTCCTAATTGGCTGTGGGCATCACAGGGGTACGGTCAATTTAGATATTTGTCTATTATTAGTATAGATTCCAGAATGCCAACATCTAGTGACTGGCTTTCTCAAGAACAGTTTCTTTCAATTCCTCCTTTTTCCCTGTGAATAGGCCATATTTCCTATTTTGTAGGCCTTTTATATTTTTGAAAACTGGACGTTTTGAATATTATAACACAGTGACTCTGGAATCAGATTCTCCCTTCTCTCCATGGTTGCTGCTTGTTGAGTCAGCCAACTGTTCAGTGACTTTTCCAAGCGACTTCTGCAAAGACTGCCTTCTCGTGTGGTCACCACAGTCTCTTTCCTGCTGTCGCAGCAGTCAGCCAGTGACCCGACAGATTTTAAGTGTCAAATTTGACAGCCTTTCTTCAATAAGCATCCCACAGAATGTGTGAGGTTTGTTTTTTGGTGTGTTTGGATTTTTTTAAATTAAATTCTAGGTATTAACGGCAGTGAGTCTTGCACCTGTGGGCTAGGAACAAGTTTCATATTTAAAACTTTCACAGTCCAACCTGGCCCCCATCCCAGTTTCATTGTGGAAGGTGTGACAAATATCCAGAAAAGATACTCTCTGAAGCTGGGAAACTTTTAAACTCAAAGAAATCTGGGTGAATTCAAAGGAGCTGAGCAAGGGGGCTGGCCCAGCAGGCAGGACGCCTGTAAATTCCAGTTCTGCTGCGAGTAGAAAGGTAACCTTTAACAAGTGGCATCACAGTCTCCCACCTTGGTTTTCTCATCTGTAGGTAAGAGGTATCTGCAGGTCTCAATTTTTATTTCTCTGTCATAGCCAGACATCTTTGTTAAGGTCTAGTCAGAGATGGTAAGAAGGCATGATCTTACGCCATATCTGACTGACGGACAGAGGCTGCCGGGACCACTGTTAAGGAGGGTTCTGGAGCAAAATCCAGGCTCAGAAATAGTGTTGTGCTCAACAAGTGATCTCCTCCTTGGGCTCCGGAGACAGGAAGTAAAGCAGCACAGCCTCCAGGCGGCTGGCCTTCCTGGTCACTCCTTAAGCAGCTGGGATAGCGGAATAAGAGGAAGGGCTACAGAAGTCCACACATCCTCACTCTCAGGAATAGCTAATCCTCATCCTCATCTTTTTAATCAACCTCCTGATCCTGGTAGGAAATTGTGATACACCAACAGGAAAAAAAAACACACATGAGCAACTGCAAGGAAGCCCACAGGCTCTAACCTCACGCACAGTAAAGAGATGAACAATAGGTGGACTGTTTATCACGCACAGTAAAGAGATGAACAATAGGTGGACTTGCCCAACCTTGTTCTTCTACTTTTCTTGCTTGTAGCATCATGCTTTGTAAATTCAGGGCATTTTTATTCTGTGATAGAAACAGCAACTGCCTGCCCAGCATAACACACTTTGAGAAAGTAGGAAAGAAAACTGATGCCTTGCAAATCCCATTACCTCAAAGACCTTCATGGAAGAGTCCCAACCTGGTCAATGACCAACTGTAACACCAGCCATTCAGAAGAGGCAGAAAATTTAGACAGTATTGTATAGTGCCTGCCAACACCCACTTTACTCTGTAAAGTATATGTTTAAAATATTAATAATGAAGTAAAGCTTTATTATTTCATAAGAGCATTAGGCAATTATCTTAAAGCATAAACTCAAGTTAGGCTGCCTGGGTTCAATTTCATTTGATTTTGTCTCTTGCTTGTTGTGGGACCTGACACCAGTTGCTTAACTTCCGTGTGCCTTGGTTTCCTCATCTATAAAATAGGGAGAAAGACAGTAGCCGCCTCATATGTTATTGTGTTGACATTAAATCAGTTGATATATGTAAAGCACTTAGAACAACACCTGGCACAAAGTAAACACTATATAAGTATTTAATGCCTTAAAAACTACCACAAATGATACATTGATATATAAGAAAGCCAAGTATCTTTTTTAAATAATTTTTTTATTTTTCAATTGCAGTTGACATATAATATTAGTTTAAGGTGTACAACCCAGTGATTAGACATTTACATAACTTATGAAGTGATTGCCCCAGTAAATCTACTACCCATTCTGACACCATAGTTATTATATTATCAACTAGAGGCCTGGTGCATGGATTCATGCACTGGTGGGGTCCCTCGGCATGGCCTGTGGGGATTGGGCTGAAACCAGCAGTCCAACAATATCTGCTGCTCCCGCTCACCCCGGCCCCAGCCCTGGCCCTGCTGTGCCTGCCGCGGGCTCGCGCCCAGTCCAGATCAGGAGAGGCTCATGACGCCACAGCGGAGCTCACCAGCCATGAGCCCTGCATCTGGCGCCCATCCTGAGAGGGAGTGGGGGGCCGGGACGTGATCAGCCCTCCCGGCAGGCGGTGGGACACCTTTGCCGCCCCGGGATCGGGATCTGGATTCGTCCCACTGACATTTGTGCCGGTTCTCAGGAGCCACCTGGCAGCCACTTTTATATCATTTCTTCCTTGTGGAGCATCTAGGGAGGGGAAGCAGCCCCAGTGCCTGAGGCCGACTTCCAGGAGGCGGGCGGCGCTGTTGGGAAAGTGCTGGTTGTGCGGGTCAGTTGGTCCCTGGCCCATTCTCCAGAGATTAGACCTGCAGGACTACTGAGGGAGTGAGTGGCTGCCACTGGGCTGGTGGGCAGGATGTCAGCTGAGCAACACTCCCACTGTGGGAGTGCATTGACCACCAGGGGGCAGCTCCTGCATTGAGCATCTGCCCCCTGGTGGTCAGTGTGTGTCATAGCAACCAACCAACTGGTCATTTGGTCACTTAGGCTTTTACATAGATGACTAGTGGCCTGGTGCACAAAATTTTTGCACATTAAAAGGGAATTAATTAGAGGAAATATTTTAATATTGCTATTTGCCCTTTCTCTATAATAGAAGAGATGAAAGAAAATTAGTAAAATGTATATGAAAATCTTCCTCCATAAATATATGGATGTGTATGTCTTTTCAATTTAGCGTTTTGAGTTTCTTTGGGTAAATAACCAGAATTGGAGTTGCTGGGTCAAGTCCCCGCCCACCCACGTGCGCCTCAAAATCGCACAAGACCCAGACCCGGCCGCCGCCCCCCTCCCGCCCCCCCCCCCCCCGCATTGGGCTAGATCCAGACCTGATCGGTCCCACCCTTGTCAAGCCCCACCAGGCAGGGGGCGCACCTTGAGGCCCCCTGTCAAGCCCCGCTGGGCGGGGGGTGCAGCCTCAGGTCCCCTGGCCTGGTGCTGGGGTGGGAAGCGCGGCCTGAGGTCCCCCAGCCTGGCTCCGGGGCGGGGGGCATGGCCTGAGGTCCCTCATCAGCCCTGCCAGGTGGGGGACAAGGCCTGAGGTCCCCCGGCCTGGCACCAGGGTGGGGGCCATGGCCTGAGGTCCCCTGTCAAGCCCCACGGGGACAGGGGGGTGGGGGTCACAGCCTCAGGTCCCTGATTGCTCGTTAAGGCTCATTACAGGAACTCAGCCTTCACTGTGGGTGCAGCCATCTTGTGTTACAGAAACCCCACCTCCGCTGTGGGTGCCGCCATCTTTGTGGTGGAGTGATGGTCAATTTGCATATTCCCTCTCTATTATATAGGACTAGAAGCCCGGTGCACGAAATTCGTGCATGGCGGGGGTTGTCTCTCAGCCCAGCCAGTACCCTCTCCAATCTGGGACTCGGGATCGGGCCTAAATGGGCAGTCGGACATCCCTCTCACAATCCAGGACTGCTGGCTCCCAACTGCTTGCCTGCCTGCCTTCCTGATTGCCCCTAACCGCTTCTGCCTGCCAGCCTGATCACCACCTAACCACTCCGCTGCCGGCCTGGTTGATGCTTAACTGCTCCCCTGCCAGCCTGTTTGCCCCCAACTTCCCTCCTCTACCAGCCTGGTCACCCCTAACTGCCCTCTCCTGCAGGGTTGATCACCTCCAACTGCCCTCCCTTGCAGGCTTGGTCCCTCTCAACTGCCCTCCCTTGCAGGCCGGGTGCCTCCCAACTGCCCTCTCCTGCTGGCCATCTTGTGGTGGCCATCTTGTGTCCACATGGGGGCAGGATCTTTGACCACATGGGGGCAGCTATATTGTGTGTTGCAGTGATGATCAATCTGTATATTACTCTTTTATTAGATAGGATAGAGGCCTGGTGCACGGGTGGGGGCCACCTGGTTTGCCCTGAAGGGTGTCCCGGATCAGGGTGGGGGTTCCCTTGGGGCGTGGGGCGGCCTGAGCGAGGGGCCTGTGGTGGTTTGCAGGCTGGCCATGCCCCCTGGCAACCCAAGCAGAGGCCCTGGTATCTAGAATTTATTTTCCTTCTACAATTGAAACTTTGTAGCCTGGAGCGGAGCCAAGGCTGCTGCTCCCTCCGGGGCGGCAGCCATTTCTGTGGCAGTTAATTCACCTTCTACAATTGAAACTTTGTAGCCTTAAGCGGGTGAGCCCTGCCAGGGTGTGCGGAAAGCTTTGCTTCCCCTGTTGCCGCCGACAACCCTGGCCTGCTCTCTCAAGCTCCATTCTGCCGCCATTTGTTTGAATTTGTTTACCTTCTATAATTGAAACTTTGTAGCTTGAGTGGAGGCTTACGCCTGCAATGGCTATGGAAAGCTTGGCTTACTCTGTTACCTGGGAATCCTTGCTCTCTGTGGCTGTAACCATCTTGGATGGGGTTAATTTGCATACTCGCCCTGATTGGCTGGTGGGCGTGGCTTGGCTGGTGGGCGTGGCTTACGTAGCGGAGTGATGGTTACTTTGCATATTACCATTTTATTAGAGAGGATTATATTTCCTATGCTGTACTTTATATCCCCATGACTATTCTGTACCTACCAATTTGTACTTCTCAATCCCTTTACCTTTTTCACCGATCCCAACCCCCAAAATGTTTTCTATATCTATGAGTCTGCTTCTGTTCTGCTTGTTTTTTAGATTCCACATATAAGTGAAATCATCTGGCATTTGTCTTTCTCTGACTTATTTCACTTAGCATAATACCCTCTAGGTCTATCCATATTGTTGCAGATTAGCAAGATTTCACTCTTTTATGGCTGCATCATATTCCATTGTATATATGCACCACTTCTTTATCCATTCATTTATTGCTGGACACTTACATTGCTTCCATATCTTGGTTATAGTACGTAATGCTGCAATAAATATATGGATGTGTATGTCTTTTCAATTTAGCGTTTTGAGTTTCTTTGGGTAAATAACCAGAATTGGAGTTGCTGGGTCCTTCTTTATCTCTTATTATATCCTTTGTTTCAAAGTCTGTTTTGTCTAGTATTAAGTATTACTACCCCATCTTTTTATTTTGTTTTGTTTTCATTTTCATGAAGTACCTTTTTTCATCCCTTTACTTTCAAATTGTGTGTCTTTTGATCTGAATTGAGTCTCTTGTAGACATATATAAGGGTCTTGATTTGTTACCCATTCAGTCACCATGTCTTTTGATTGGAGAATTTAATCCACTTGCCTTTAAAGAAATTGTTGATAAATATGTATTTATTGCCATTTTATTATTATTCGTGTTTTTCATTCTTCTTCTAAAAGAGACCCTTTTAGCATTTCTTGTAATACTGTTTTGGTGGTAATGAACTCCTTTGGATTTTTCTTGTCTGGGAAACTCCTTATCTGTCCTATAACTTTGCTGGGTAATCTTGGTTGTAGGTTCTTCATTTTCATCACTTTGAATATTTCATCTACACCCTTCTGGTCTGCAAAGTTTCTGCTGAGAAATCAGCTGACAGTCTTATGGGAGCATCCTGGTAGGTAACTAATTGCTTTTCTCTGGCTGCTTTTAAGATTCTCTGTTTGTCTTTAATCTGAAGTTCTGTTGTTTTAAGCCACCCAGTTGTGGTAACTTGTTACAGCAGCCCTAAGGAAACTTCAAACTCTTTAGATAATTTGAGAGCATACTGGGATAGAACCGATTTTCTTCAGCAAGTTGACTATCATACCTTGGTCCTAACATTGTCTACAGAGGTAAGAATCTTCCTGCCATCGCGGGGGGATCTTGTTGTGAACCATGACTCAGAGCCAAGTGGGCCTCTTTGCGTGGAGGTGAGTGGCCTCCAAACCCCAGCCGAGGTCCGGATCCCAGCCACTCCCACCAGTAGTACGTAAGTGGCTATGCACCACTTTCATTATATCCAAGTATCTTTTAAGTCTAGCTTTTTTTTAATGTCTTTATTGATTTTAGAGAGGAAGGGATAGGGGTAGAGAGATAGAAACATCCATGAGAGAGAAACATGAATCATTGCCTCCTGCATGGTCCCCCACTGGGGATCTAGCCAGCAACCCAGGCATGTGTTCTGACCAGGAATCAAACCAGTGACCTCTTGCTTCATGGATCAACACTCAACCACTGAGCCACACCAGCTGGGCAAGAAAGCTAAGTATTATCCTCTCTAATAAAATCGTAATATGCAAATTAACCATCACTCTGCTACATAAGCCACGCCCACCAGCCAAGCCACGCCCACCAGCCAATCAGGGTGAGTATGCAAATTAACCCCAATCCAAGATGGCTACAGCCACAGAGAGCAAGGTTTCCCAGGTAACAGAGCAAGCCAAGCTTTCCATAGCCGTTGCAGGCCTAAGCCTCCACTCAAGCTACAAAGTATCAATTATAGAAGGTAAACAAATTCAAACAAATGGCGGCAGAATGGAGCTTGAGAGAGCAGGCCAGGGTTGTCGGCGGCAACAGGGGAAGCAAAGCTTTCCGCACACCCTGGCAGGGCTCACCCGCTTAAGGCTACAAAGTTTCAATTGTAGAAGGTGAATTAACTGCCACAGAAATGGCTGCCGCCCCGGAGGGAGCAGCAGCCTTGGCTCCGCTCCAGGCTACAAAGTTTCAATTGTAGAAGGAAAATAAATTCTAGATACCAGGGCCTCTGCTTGGGTTGCCAGGGGGCATGGCCAGCCTGCAAACCACCACAGGCCCCTCGCTCAGGCCGCCCCACGCCCCAAGGGAACCCCACCCTGATCCGGGACACCCTTCAGGGCAAACCAGGTGGCCCCCACCCGTGCACCAGGCCTCTATCCTATCTAATAAAAGAGTAATATACAGATTGATCATCACTGCAACACACAATATAGCTGCCCCCATGTGGTCAAAGATCCTGCCCCCATGTGGACACAAGATGGCCACCACAAGATGGCCAGCAGGGGAGGGCAGTTGGGAGGCACCCGGCCTGCAAGGGAGGGCAGTTGAGAGGGACCAAGCCTGCAAGGGAGGGCAGTTGGAGGTGATCAACCCTGCAGGAGAGGGCAGTTAGGGGTGACCAGGCTGGCAGAGGAGGGAAGTTGGGGGCAAACAGGCTGGCAGGGGAGCAGTTAAGCATCAACCAGGCTGGCAGCGGAGTGGTTAGGGGGTAATCAGGCTGGCAGGCAGAAGCGGTTAGGGGCAATCAGGAAGGTAGGCAGGCAAGCAGTTGGGAGCCAGCAGTCCTGGATTGTGAGAGGGATGTCCGACTGTCCGTTTAGGCCCGATCCCACCAGGGCAGTCGGACATCCCTCCAGGAGTCCCAGATTAGAGAGGGTACAGGCTGGGCTGAGGGACAACCCCCCGCCGTGCACGAATTTCATGCACCGGGCTTCTAGTAATAATATAAATATGTGCAAATAAAATGGTATCTATAACAAGGACTGAAATTATGCATTTGTAACTGTTATAAACGGCTGATGTCTGACTTTTTACAATCTCCCTCCAGCCCTGCCTTTATCTCCACCCTTCAAGCTTCTAAGTCAGCTCCCATGCTCTCTTTTCCTAGAGAATCTAAATAATGGATAAATGGCTTAAATTATTCTACAAAATAGTTGAATCAGGAAAGTGAAAATTAGAATTATTTTACTTCTGATTGCTGGACTATATGTATGTTTTTAAATGGGCTCAACAGTGAATCTAGGACATATGGACTGCCTCTATCCTGTTTTTATGTAAGTTACATCCATATAAATAGATAGAATGAAGTTAAATACACTGAGTGGCCAGATTATTATGATCTCTGAATGCATAATAATCTGGCCACTCAGTGTATATATACATATATATATTAGAGGCCTGGTGCATGAATTCGTGCATGGATGGGGTCCGGCCAGCCTGGCCAAGGGGAGGGGACATGGGCGGTTGGCCAGCCTGCCTGCTAATCAAACTCCTGGTCAAGGGGACAATCTGCATATTAGTCTTTTATTATATAGGATGTACACTGAGTGGCCAGATTATTATGCGTTCAGAGATCATAATAATCTGGCCACTCAGTGTACATATACCTGATATGTGGGAAATAATTTAACATATGCCAAAATATCTGCATGTTTGTCTATGCATACATATATTTAAAAATAATTTTAGAGCAGATGCTTGAATCTAACAAACTCAAAAAGCCATTGGCTAAAATAACTAAATATGTAGACAAAGCACATTTAAAGAGCTTAGAAAATTTTTTGAAATCATTATTTTAATTGGTGAGTATGGTTTTCTTTTTAAGCCAAACAGACATAGGTTCAAATTCCAGCTCTTCCACTTACTGAGTGAATTTGAACAACACAACCCCAGATTGCTGATTGGTGAACCAGAGCTAACTCCTGCCTTAAAAACATGGTGACTAAGACACCAGATATGTAGTAGCTGGCATGATGTTCATTCACAAGCCAACAAATGCCAAAGAAAACAGAAGTTCGTTAATTGCACAGACATCAACACAGTCTCAAATGTGGGTGGAATATGTTATACCCCACAATCTGGTTAGGGTGCATTTTTTTCCTCTTCTATATACAGCTGTCTCCTCAAGAATGGAACCTTGGCTTTCCCCCTGGTGCTTTGGAAATTATTAAGGACTAGTGGCCTGATGCACGAATGAAGATTCGTGCAAGAATGGGCCTTCGTTCCCCTGGCTGCCAGCACTGCCTTAGCTCTGGCCGGAGCAGCCTTTCTGCCTTCCCACGCTGCCCAGAGGCCGAGCAGCTGGCATGGTGAGGAATGCCTGCATCGTCACAAACATCCCGCCCCGTCCCTGGCTGCTCGGCGCGTGTGTATGCAAATTAACCCACCATCTTTGTTGGGTTAATTTGCATACTCACTCCTGATTGGCTGGTGAGTGTAGTGAAGGTATAGTCAATTAGCATGTTACTCTTTTATTAGGTAGACTAGAGGCCCATTGCATGATATTTATGCAAGAATAGGCCTTCCTTCCCGTGGTTTCACTCCCGGCCACCCAGGAGCCGGCAAGTCCTCGCTCCCGGCTGGAGCACTGCTCCTGTAGCTCTTTCCGCCCCTCCCTCTCTCAGAGCAGGCGTCCCACCCCGCCCAGCCGCTCTGCGCCTGAATATGCAAATTAACCCATCTTTGTTGGATTAATTTGCATACTCACTCCTGATTGGCTGTGGGCGTGCCAGAGGTACTGTCAATTTAGATGTTTGTCTATTATTAGGTAAGATTAGTACAGCAACAAATTTGGCCCTTGTTTGCTGAAAAACACATGTTGCCTCAGTATTGCCACAAATCAGTTAATTCCAGTTCATCTTTACTTAAATTAGTAGTTGCGGACTAAAACATATCTTACCCAAAAATGGAAATGGAAAATTTCAAGGAAGGTAAAGTTAGCTAGATACACCAGTTTGGAGAAATACTCAGAGGATTTACTCCATGTCGTGGTGGCTGTTCTCTAAGCTGACACACATAAAGAAGTATGTTTAAAAAGTTTGGTGTTAAATCTCAAAACTTTTACCAAAACGGGTTCAACCAGTTCTTTGGAGATGGCAGGCACTGTCACTCATTCAATAACTAATTATTCAGCACCTGCTATGTAGCAAGCACTGGACTAGGTCCTGGGGCAACCAGAGTGAATAAGGCAAACATGGCTCTGGCCCTCATGACATTGAGATCCTTGTGGTTGGGACAGACAATCCACTCTAATAAAATGGTAATATGCAAATTAACCATCACTCTGCTACATAAGCCACGCCCACCAGCCAAATAGGGCAAATATGCAAATTAACCCCAATCCAAGATGGCTACAGCCACAGAGAGCAAGGTTTCCCAGGTAACAGAGCAAGCCAAGCTTTCCATAGCCGTTGCAGGCCTAAGCCTCCACTCAAGCTACAAAGTTTCAATTATAGAAGGTAAACAAATTCAAACAAATGGTGGCAGAATGGAGCTTGAGAGAGCAGGCCAGGGTTGTCGGCGGCAACAGGGGAAGCAAAGCTTTCCACACACCCTGGCAGGGCTCACCCGCTTAAGGCTACAAAGTTTCAATTGTAGAAGGTGAATTAACTGCCACAGAAATGGCTGCCGGAGGCCCAGGCTTGGCTCCACTCCAGGCTACAAAGTTTCAATTGTAGAAGGAAAATAAATTCCAGATACCAGGGCCTCTGCTTGGGTTGCCAGGGGGCGTGGCCGGCCTGCAAACCACCACAGGCCCCTTGCTCAGGCCGCCCCACACCCCAAGGGAACCCCCACCCTTATCTGTGACACCCTTCAGGGCAAACCAGCTGGCCCCCACCCGTGCACCAGGCCTCTATCCTATCTAATAAAAGAGTAATATACAGATTGATCATCACTGCAACACACAATATGTCTGCCCCCATGTGGTCAAAGATCCTGTCCCCATGTGGACACAAGATGGCCACTACAAGATGGCCAGCAGGAGAGGGCAGTTGGGAGGCACCCGGCCTGCAAGGGAGGGCAGTTGTGAGGGACCAGGCTTGCAAGGGAGGGCAGTTGGAGGTGATCAACCCTGCAGGAGAGGGCAGTTAGGGGTGACCAGGCTGGCAGAGGAGGGAAGTTGGGGGCAAACAGGCTGGCAGGGGAGCAGTTAAGCATCAACCAGGCTGGCAGTGGAGTGGTTAGGG
The DNA here is from genome assembly GCF_951640355.1 of Cnephaeus nilssonii. Taxonomy (NCBI): domain Eukaryota; kingdom Metazoa; phylum Chordata; class Mammalia; order Chiroptera; family Vespertilionidae; genus Cnephaeus; species Cnephaeus nilssonii. Next base: position 76,669,894 of record NC_137084.1, read on the forward strand.
GGTGATCAGGCTGGCAGGCAGAAGCGGTTAGGGGCAATCAGGAAGGCAGGCAGGCAAGCAGTTGGGAGCCAGCAGTCCTGGATTGTGAGAGGGATGTCCGACTGCCCATTTAGGCCCGATCCCACCAGGATCAGGCCTAAACGGGCAGTCGGACATCCCTCCAGGAGTCCCAGATTGGAGAGGGTACAGGCTGGGCTGAGGGACAACCCCCCGCCGTGCACGAATTTCGTGCACCGGGCTTCTAGTGAACTAATAAGCAAATAAATAAGACAAAGGAAACATATACATTTTAAGACTGCAAGGTAGGGGAGTATGTAGGTATTATAAGAGAAAATATATATAATGCGTGATCAAGAGGGTGAAATTTAGGCTGAGATCTGAAGAATAGGTTTTATGAAAAGGATGGGGCAGGGGATAGGGACAGCATTCCAGGCAGGGGAGCATGACATTGTGATATTAAATTACAGCAGGCTAGCAGAAGCTTTCAAGGAGAAACATGAGAGGGGGAGGAGAGGTGGTGACAGGAGTGTGGAGGAGAACCAAAGTGAAAGCAGACCAGGAAAGAGGCCATGTCAGTAACCCAGGCAAGAAAGTGTGGCGGTTGGACTGGGTGGTGGCATTGGAAATGTAAAGATAGACAATTATATATTTTAAAGATAAGACCTACAGAACTTTCTGATAGATTAGAAGAGGTAGGAATCAAGACCATTCCCAGGTTTCTGGCTTGAAAAAAATAAATGGATGGTAGTGTCATTTTTAGGAAATACTGATGGAAAATAATTTTAAAGGAGAATTCAGAACCTGACTTTGGAAATGTTAAGCTTGAGATGCCCACAAGACACCCCACCGCCCATCTGTTGCTCTACCTGGGAGCAACTAAAACTCTAAAAAGTAACAGACAAAACTAGCCCTTCTTTTTTATTTTACATTTATTTATTTATATCATTTTTATTTTCAATTACAGTTGACCTACAATATTATATTAGTTTTGAATGTATGCCCCAGTGATTAGATATTACATAACTTAAGTGATCATCCCAACAAATCTTGCACCCACCTGATACCAGTTATTAGAATATTATTTACTATATTCCCTATTCTGTACTTGACATCCCCATGACTATTCTGTAACAACCAATTTGTACTTCTTAATCCCTTCACCTTTTCTCCCATTTCCCTAACCACCCTCCCATCTAGCAACCATCAACATGTTCTCTGTATCTATGAATATGTTTCTGTTCTGCTTGTTCATTTATCTTGTTTTGTTTTTTGTTTTTCTGTTTATCTTATATTTAGATTCAATTGTTGATAGCTATGTATTTATATTTTATTGTTCATATTTTTATCTTCTTCTAAAAGAAGACCCTTTAATATTTCATTTAATGCAGATTTGGGGATGATGAACTCCTTTAGCTTTTTCTTGTCTGGGAAGTTCTTTACCTTATATATATATGCTCAAACAAAAGAGGCCTCATGCCATTAGTGACATACGTGCTACATTAACATAAGCAGGTCATATAAGGATGCACTTGCACAGTATGTATAGTGCTACTGCTGAGTCATTGCCCTGGCACATGCGTAGGGCAAAGGGGCCTTTAAGATAGCAACACTGCCATGCCAGTGCCTGCACGCATGTGTATGCTGAGTGGGCCTTTAACCTCAAGTGTACTCTGGTCAAGGCCCCACACAATCCCATAACAATCTTTTTCCTTCTCTAAATGAATATATACTCATTTGGTATTTAAAATTATGGAGATATAAACTCTGAGAACAGGCAGAAGCAGCTTTAGGAAGCCTCTGGTCCAAACAGTCATCTCTGAGGCTCTGAGACAGAAAGAAGTGGCACAAATGAACAGTAACAGCACTGGGACTAGAAGTGAAGCCTCAAAACTTCCATGTTTTTCAATTCTAAAAATATTTACCAAGTATTCATCATGACTAAGGCACTTTAAATTTCAAGTTTCCATCAATATGCCATTGATTTAATCAACAAAAATCACTAGGTACTCTGCTCAGAATAAAGACTTTGCCCACAAGGAATCCAGGGTGGTGAAAATCAAAAACGTAAAGCAACAATTGCAGTAAAGTGATTTTTAATCTATACAAAACAGGCCCTCTAAATGGTACTCATGATACATTACAAATTTGGTTTTAAAATAGATTTGAATTTAACACAAGTCTTACAATGAGTACAATGAATCAGGCACTCCAGAACAATGTGGAGGTGCAGTAATTATGTGATGGTGTCTTAATAGTCCAAGGGGATAGATATTTTTCAAATATGGATAGAAATTGAATATTTCTATAGTATTAACCCCTAAGGGCTATTCTCCTTTATAGACTACAATATTATTATCAGTTTCATATACTTTTACTTTATAAAGAATTCCCACAGGAAGAAATTTCTGGAGGTTATCCCAGATATACACAGCTACATTTTCTGTTGTGCTGTAGAGAAAAGGAGAGAAGATCAAAAGACAAATAAACAAAATTTCATGTTTAATATTTACAGAGAACAGAAATTCTATTTTTAAAAGGTGTCATTAAACAAAAACTCTAGAAATCACACAGCAATCAAATAAAATGTTAATATTCTTCTTTCTAATTCTCTATATTATGTAAGATAGTCACACTCACCTTACAACATCTGCAAAGTATGGTACATCTAAATCCAGATTCTTATGATCAAGGGGTTTCATGATTGCCTCCTACAGACAAAACAGGAAAAACATCAATTCCATTTATGACTCAGATTCCAAAGTGTTCCGCCTCTGCCTCTAAAAGTTATCATTCAGCCACTAACTCAATACTTTTACTGTGTACTTTATCTGTGTCTTACGAAGCAATCTCAGAAAGTTTAAAATTGTGAAATAATGTAAGCTCTCCATAATGACTGTTTGTCCTCCTTACTGAATGCAAAGAGGTTAAGAAACCAATAAGTAGAGTATTCATTGGAGTTTTCTCATAACAGCCACTGAGATTCAGAATTCAGCTTAACACTCTTGCATTCTGTCCAAAAAGTTACCAAAAATACTACTCCATAAGAGTCTCACCTTCAAGACAATGCCACAATGTCACTAGGAGAAAGATTCAGTGAGTACTACATTTTATAAGGCAGACTAAAACTGATATTACATTAATAGTTCTAAATTTCTGCTATAAGGAGTAATTTAAAAATTATCTTGAGCCCTTGGAAGAAAAAATATAAAACATAAGTGCATTTCTTCCTAATGCTTATATATTAACATGTTTTCCCTTATCAATGTCAAGAACTGTACTTGCTTTATTCTAAGTTTTTAGCTATGTTGTACAAAAGCTAAGCATTTTCTAAGTTTTTACTTTTAATTAGCTATATTGTTCAAAATCAAAACAATCTAATTCTCCATGTGGTATGGTTTAACAAGTGTACATTAATAATAAAAATAGCAATCATTTTTTGAGAAAAATCATAATCATAAAAATAGTAAGTCCTAAACCAAACTACCTTTAAAATAGATTAAGTGATATCCACATAGATATCAAGAAAAGAAATATCTTTGTTTTATCTTCAAGCCCCAACTTTTCCACTGCAGCCTCTTCAACAGGTCTCTGACTTTGCTCTGTATGCCATGATGAGCCACTTTTACTGACGGGAGTGTGTGGTGTCCTTCAAGGTGGTAAAAAAGGTGTATTTAATCATGATGCTTACTTAGGTCATCTCATATTTCTCATACTGCTGTCTGAAATGTCACTCTATGTATTTGTAAGAACTCTGTCTTTATAGCTTTCCAAAAGCACTTTGAGCACAGTGCTGTTACTCATTCACTAACTCTCTTATTCATTTATTCAACCAACTTACTGAAAACTTTTTTTTCACTTACACTTTACATTCAATATTATTTTGTGTTATTTCCAGGTGTGCAGCATAATGGTTAAATAACCATATACTTTACAAAGTGTTCCCCTGATATTTCTAATACCCACCTGGCACCATACATAGTTATTACAATATTATTGACTATATTTCCTATGCTGTACTTTACATCCCCATGACTATTTTGTAACTACCAATCTGTACTTCTCAATCCCTTCATCTTTTTCACCCTGTGAGAACTTACTGTTTACCTCCTAGAAAAAAAATAACATGAGCATTCTGTGGGAAAGGGCTCTGTCCCATTCATCTTTGCATTCCTACTACTTAGCCCAAACACTGATGCAAAGTAAGCAAACTTGAATATATGGATGATAATTAATGTGAAAGAAATAATGATTATAAATAATAGCATTTTTATGAAACAAAGTTTAGAACAAAAGGAAGGAGCAGACCTGAAGCAAAGAACTAAATAAACAGGTGAAATGATGACATAATAAAAGCTAAGCTGGATACAAGCAAATCTACTCCCAACTTTGTAAAGGACTAACTACAGTATATGACCTAGAGTTAACTGTTTAGCATCTCTCAAACAATCTGTGGCACGAAGAAATTACTTAGATATTATCTACAGTCTCTTACAATGCAAGAATTCTAAAGTGGTACAATCAGTAAGTCCTTTATTGAACACATTCTTTTGTGTTACCCTTATGATGAACTGCCCCAGCGACTTTATAATCAAGCTAGAGTGACTAAAACGGGGTAGTGTTAAAATCTATGATCAAAGGCATAAGGAAAATTCAGAGGAAAAATAAAGAAAATTTCAAGAAGAAATCTGTATCTTGAAAGAAGAGTAGAAATTGTTAAATGTAGGAAATCAGGAATGGCAGCAAGGAATATAAGATGAGCATGCTACATTTATCTCCATCACTGTAATACAATAGTGACTAATTTCCATTAAGTCACCCAAACACCATTAGAAGAACATGAAAGTAGTTCCTCCAACTACTCCCCTACTCCCACACCCAATTCCGCTCACCCCATCATGGAACTCATAGTTACTTGGTTGGGAAAGTAAAAAGCAAGTAGCTGATGGGGGTTACTTAGGGGATGGCACATAATAAGCACCAAACATGCCATTACCTCCATATACTCTTTGAGGTCAGTCAAATTCATAACCATGCCTGTAACAGGATCGATCTGAAGAATAAATAGAGGAGAATATTACTATAACATGCTCTTCATATTTAAACCTCTGGTAAATTATTAAAGGCTGTACAACGTGCAGAAATTGTGTCCACATTTGCCTTCACCCCCAACACAATCATCAGTCTCAGCACGGGAACACCAAGTGCTCCAGGCATCCTTTCATTGTGTTGCTCTTCTACCTGCCCACATGTAGCACATTAAAGATGACACTCTGGGAGAGGAAAGGCCTGGAATGGCAGCAGCTCACCAGACACAACGGACAACAGTGAAGCAATAATGACTTGAACAGAATTTTTCAGCACTGAATCTATCATATTGGCAGAAAGAGGGCCCACACAGATATATTCAGCACATACCTCTCCATGTACTGTCACCACAACTATGGGAAAGAAAACAAAATACCAAAAGACCAACATGACTTTCAACAGATTAACATCCAAGCACAAGTTAGCCACATACATTATTAGATCTCTGCCCCACAAAGCTATATTTATATTCCCCCCAAAAATCTGTCCTCTTGGTTAAGATTGTTTTATCAACCAAAGCAAGAGTCAACCAAGACAGAAGAGCTTAGTAGGACCTTTAGCTAAGCAGAAGAGCTTATCCAAAGCCAAGAAGGGTATAAATTCTGCTTATGATGTTGATGGCACTAGTTAGAAATCTTCACGAGAAAGGATCAAGATGCTGCCCCATCGCTGCCTGTAAAAGTAGAAAATGTACAGGAAGAAGTCCAGCTGCACTCTGTCAGTACCTTTTGGGCAGTACCTTTTGGGCAGTACCTTTCTAAGCAAGCAAAACTACTACTGTAACTAAAACTCTTTTGGGGGAGGCAGGGGAATAAAACTCTTATCCCTTTACTCAGACTAATGTATACAGTTTACAGTCATGGTTTGTAAATTAACAAGTGCTTGTATGAAGCATTTGAAAAATCATGATAATAAGAATACTTTACAAATTAAGAACTTTTATATTTTTTTCGGCTCCATACAAATACCATGGGATATAATATGATAAATGAACAAACTAAGAATGAAAGGTATCATAGATCAAGTAAGAGGCAATAACTAAACTAGAAATCCTGATCTTCTGATACCTTTCCTGGTCTTACTCCACCATACCGTATGCTGTGAAACTCGATGGCTTACGTTCCTGTTTTTTGAGACATCAGCTATATTTCAAACAATCAACTCTCTTATTCTGGTATAAATTAATTACTTTCTTGAACACTGCTGGCAAAGTTTTCAACTCAACCTACTTTCCTCCATACAGCATATTCCCAACCAATACCCCCCTTTTGTCAGTCATTACTTATTCAAAGAATACAATCTAATTTTAACATTAGCCTCAGCAACACCTAATTAGAATGAAACATGTGCCAAAAAAAAATCTCAATATGTACACTAAAACAAAAAAAAATTTATTTAAACCATTCATTGTTTTGGACTATCTATCAGAGCAGACAATTAATTGCAAGGTAAAAGCTAAAACACATCCCACCAAGGCAACAGCTCTTTTCATTCTGAACTTCCACTTAACTTCTCATTCAAGGCTCAAAGCACTTCTGCTCTGCCCATAAGTTTTTTTACTCATTAAGATTGTATTTGTTAAAGATTCTTCCACTCTTATTGAAAGGGCTAAAATTTCATCAGTTTTCCTCTCACCTTTGTAATTGTGCCCGTGACCATTTGGATTGTTGCATTTTCCAAACAGTTTCAAATTTTCTTCATTACTCAGAGATTTGCTGACCAGGAAAAAAAAAAAAAAAGTCAACATAAGCTTCACAATTTATTAATAGTTTAGCTCATCAAATGGAGAATCATAAATCACCTGGGTTTCATTATTCAGCTTTATGTCAGGAACCACTGTATGCCCCCCAATTAGACTACTACACCATACAAATTAGCATAAGCACTTTCAACCCCCTTGTTCCACAGCAAGATTCCAAAACCTGATCTGATCAAGGCCCTTCCATTTCTCAACTCAACATTTACTGAGTACCTACTACATATTAGGCACATCTGAATGATAAAAGATGCTTGTCGTTAAGTGGTTTAAATTCTCATTGCTCCTGAGAAATAATTACATGACCTATTACTCTCTTCTTTAACAATCTTGCTTTATCATGCCTCCACTGATAACTTCTCCAGTCCACTGAGGGGCATTCAAATCAGGTGACACTTTACAATTACAATACTCAACTGTTGTTTCAGGCAGAGAGCACCTTGCTTAATGGATTTTTATGCCTATACCTGTCCAATCTTTGAATCACTAATGAGTCCCTTACTACCCTCATATGTTCAAGCTTTCTATTATACAATCCCTTTCTGGTTGAGACCCACTTTATTATTTCCCCCACCTTCTCCTGCTCCTGCACTTCTTACGTTTAAAATGCTACAGTTCACAAAGCTTTTGCACAAAATGATCTCACTGTACCTTCCACAGTATTGACCAGATTGCACACTCCACCCAGAAGGCAGTGATGGGTGCACACTGCTCACTGCTACATCCGTTACCTGGCACAAGGCCTGACAAGCAGTAAGAAATACCTCTCCAGTGAATGATGGATGGACCTTGCTAGGTAGAAACTATTATCCTTATTTTACAATTAGAGGAGTGGGTGCCCAGAGTGAAGCTTGCTAATGAGGGGCAAAACTCTCCTCAAAATCAACTTTAAGCAGAATGGGAGAATCCTCCAGAGAGCTTCCTGGTATAGGTCACAAATACCACTTGGCAAGTGCAGGAGACTGCGCCATCTTGAAGGGGAGAGTGGCTGTTATCGGAAGCCTAAAAATCCCAGGAATCTACAACAACACCACCCAGGGAACAGCTGCGAACCCAGGAACACCAGATCTCAAGCAGCACAAATAGGTGGACTCGGTGGAGCTCTGCACCTTCTTACAGAAACGTCAGATTTCGCCTAGGAAAAGGAGAACGAGAACTACATAACCAGATAACCGGAGAAGAGAGATCATGGGGAGACAAAGAAACAGTCCGCATATGAAGGAAAAGGAGGCAACACCAGAAAAAGTAAACGAAATGGAGGCAAGCAATATGTCAGAGAAAGAATTCAGAGAAATAGTCATAAGGGGGCTGAAAAGAATGGAAGATAAATTCAACATTATGTGTAAGAACCAAGAGGAAATGAAGAAGAACCAAGAAGAAATGAAAAATGACATCGCTGCTATAAAGAACTCAATAGAAAGCATCAACAGTAGACCAGAAGAAGCAGAGGACCACACCAGTGAACTAGAAAGTAGAAAAAAATACCCAAGCAGAGCAGCATCTAGTAAAAAAATTTAAAAAACAAGAAGAGAGCCTAAGGGAACTTTGGGACAACATGAAACAAAACAACATCCGCATAACAAGGGTGCCAGAAGGAGAGGAAACTTAGCAATGAATAGAAAACCTGTTTGAAGAAATAATGACAGAAAACTTCCCAGATATAGGGAAGAAAAAACTCACACAAATCCAAGAAGCTCACAGAGTCCCAAACAAAATGAACCCCAAAAGACCGGCACCAAGGCACATTATAATTAAATTGGCAAACACCAACAACAAAGTAAGAATATTAAAAGCGGCCAGAGAGAGACAGAAAGTTACCTACAAAGGATCCCCATCAGACTAGCAAATGATTTATCAACAGAAACACATCAGGCCAGAAGGGAATGGAATGAAATATACAGTCATGCAAAGGAAGGGTCTGAATCCAAGAATATGTACCCAGCAAGGCTATCAATCAAAATTGAGGGTGAAATCAGGAGCTTCACAGACAAAAAAAGACTAAGGGAATTTATTACCACCAAACCAGCAATGCAAGAAATGCTAAAGGGTCTGCTGTAAAAAGAAGAAATAGGAAACGAAGAAGGAACACAAGCGTAAAGAATAAAAATGGTGAAAAAAAAGTACCTATCTTACCTAATAATAAACAAACATATAAATTGACTGTACCTCTGCTACGCCACCAGCCAATCAGGAGTGGTATGCAATTTAACCCAACAAAGATGGCAGTTAATTTGCATACACAGGTGCCAAGTGATGGGGGCGGGATGCTTGCATCATCACCATGGTGACAACACAGGCGTTCTGCCCCACTCCCAGTCTCTCAGGGCCTCTGGGCAGTGTGGGAAGGCGGGGCCAGAGCGGAAAGAGGCAGCTGAAGTGTAAAGGCGGTGCCGGCAGCCAAGGAAAGGAAAGCCCATTCTAGCACAAATCTTCGTGCATCGGGCTTCTAGTCAATAATAACTTTAAAATGTAAATGGATTAAATGCCTCAACTAAAAGACATAGGGTAGCTGAGTGGATAAGAAAACATGAACCATATATCTGCTGTCTACAGGAAACCCACCTCAGTAAAAAGGACTCACACAGACTGATGGTGAAGGGATGGAAAAAGGTTTTTCAGGCAAATGGAAATGAAAAAAAAAAAAAAAGCTGGGGTAGCAATACTTATATCTGACAAATTAGATCTCAAAGTGAAGGACATAACAAGAGATAAGGAAGGCCACTTCATAATACTAAAGGGAGCAATCCAACAGGAAGAAATAACACTGGTAAACATATACGCACCCAATACAGGAGCACCCAAATACATTAAAAAACTTCTGGAGGATATCAAGGGAGAGATTGACAGCAATACAGTCATAGTAGGGGACTTTAATACCCCACTATCACCATTGGACAAATCCTCTAAACAAAAAATCAGCAAAGAAACATCAATCCTAAATGATTCACTAGACCAGATGGAATTAATTGACATCTTCAGAACATTTCACCCCAAAGCCACAGAATATACATTCTTCTCAAGTGCACATGGGTCATTTTCAAAGATAGACCATATGTTGGGTCATAGGCAAAGTCTCTTCAAATTCAAGAAGATAGTATTCATATCAAGCATCTTCTCACATCACAATTGCTTAAAACTAGAACTCAACTACAATAAAAACAATCAAAAGAAATCAAACACCTGGAGACTAAATAGCATGCTATTAAACAATGAATGGGTTACCAGAGAGATCAAAGAAGAAATAAAAAGCATCATAGCAACAAACGACAATGAAAACACAACAATCCAAAAATCTATGGGACACAATGAAAGCAGTCTTGAGAGGGAAGTTCATAGTTCTACAAGCCTACTGCAAAAAACAAGAAACAATGGTAATAAATTACCTAATCCTACAACTCAAAGAGTTAGAAAGAGAGCAACAAGAAAAGCCCAGCATAAGCAGAAGGAAGGAAATAATAAAGATCAAAGCAGAGATAAATGAAATAGAGACTAAAAAAACAATACATAAGATCAACAAAACCAAGAGCTGGTTCTTTGAAAGGATAAACAAGATTGATGAACCTCTAGCCAGCCTCACCAAGAAGCAAAGAGAGAGGACCCAAATAAACAAAATCAGAAATGAAAGAGGTGAAATAACAACCGATCCCACAGAAATACAAACGATTATGAAAAAATACCATGAACAACTCTATTCCAACAAAATGGACAACCTAGATGAAATGGACATATTCTAGAAAAATACAAGCTCCCAAAACTCAACCAAGAATAATCAAAAAACCTGAATAAGCTGATAAATACCGAACAAATTGAAACAGGGATCAAAAATGTTCCAGCAAACAAAAGCCCTGGTCCAGACGGCTTTACAGGGGAGTTATACCAAGCATTCAAAGAACTAAAACCTATCCTCCTCAGACTATTCCAAAAAATTCAAGAGGAAGAAATACTTCCAAGCTCTTTCTATGAAGCCAGCATTACCCTAATCCCAAAACCAGATAAAGGCACCACAAAAAAAGAGAACTACAGGCCAAAATCCTTGATGAACATAGATGCTAAAATCCACAACAAAATTCTAGCAAATCAGATTCAGCAATACATTAGGAAGATCATACACCATGACCAAGTGAGATTTATACCGGAGATGCAAGGATGGTACAATATCCACAAATCAATAAATATGATACATCACATAAACAAATTGAGAGATAAAAATCACAGTCATATCAATTGATGCAGAAAAAGCATTTGACAAAATCCAACACCCTTTCTTGATAAAAACTCTCAGCAAAGTGGGAATAGAGGGATCATACCTCAACATAATAAAAGCCCTATATGAGAAACCTACAGCCAACATCATACACCATGAGCAAAAACTAAACTCATTTCCCCTAAGAAAAGGAACAAGACAAGGATGCCCACTTTCACCACTCCTATTCAACATAGTATTACAAGTACTAGCAATAGCAATCAGACAAGAAGAAGAAATAAAAGACATCCAAATTGGAAAATAAGAAGTAACACTGTCCTTATTTGCAGATGACATAATACTACACATAGAAAACCTTAAAGACGCCATCAAAAAACTACTAGACATAATAAATGAATTTGGCAATGTAGCAGGATACAAAATTAACACCCAGAAATCTATGGCCTTTTGAACTCACAGAAAGAGAAATGAGCCCTGACTGGTTTGGCTCAGTGGATAGAGCATCGGCCTGCGGACTGAAGGGTCCCAGGTTCGATTCTGGTCAGGGGCATGTGCCTTGGTTGCGGGCACATCCCCAGTGCAGGGTGTGCAGAAGGCAGCTGATCGATGTTTCTCTCTCATCGATGTTTCTAACTCTCTATCTCTCTCCCTTCCTCTCTGTAAAAAAACAATAAAATATATTTTTTTAAAAATAAAATAAATAAATAAATAAATAAATAAATAAAATAAGAAAGAGAAAGAGAAATGAAAAAAAAAAAATCCCATTTACCATTGCACCAAAAAAATTAAGGTACTTAGGAATAAACTTAACCAAGGATGTAAAAGACCTGTACTCACAAAACTACAGGACATTGAAAAAAGAGATAGAGGAATACATAAACAAATGGAAGAACATACCATGTTCATGGATTGGTAGAATCAACATTATTAAAATGTCCATACTACCTAAAGCAATCTATATATTCAATGCAATACCTATTAAAATACCAATGGCATATTTCAAAGATCTAGAACAAACTCTACAAAAATTCATCTAGAATAAAAAGAGGCCCTGAATAGCTACAGCTATCCTGAGAAAGAAGGACAAAGTAGGAGGGACCACAATACCAGACATCAAACTATATTACCAAGCCACGGTTCTCAAAACTGCCTGGTACTGGCACAAGAACAGACATATAGACCAATGGAACAGAACAGAGGACCCAGAAATGGACCCAAGCCATTATACTCAATTAATATTTGACAAAGGAGGCAAGAGCATACAATGGAGTCAAAACAGCCTATTTAATAAATGGTGCTGGGAAATCTGGTCAGATACATGCAAAAAAATGAAACTAGATCACCAACTTACACCATACACAAAAACAAACTCAAAATGGCTAAAGGACTTGAACGTAAGATGGGAAACCATAAAAATCCTACAAGACTCCATAGGCAGCAAAATTGCAGACATATGTCATAGCAGTATCTTTACAGACACAGATCCTAGGGCAAGAGAGACTAAGGAGAAAATAAACAAATGGGACTACATCAAAATAAAAAGCTTATGCACAGCAAAAGAAACCTTCACCAAAACAACAAGAAAGCCCACTGCATGGGAGAACATATTTGCCAATGTTATCTCCAATAAGGGTTTAATTTCCAACATTTACAGGGAACTCATACAACTTAACAAAAGAAAGATAAACAACCCAATCAAAAAATGGGCAAATAGACACTTTTCAAAAGAGGACATTCAGAAAGCCAAGAGACACATGAAACCATGCTCAAAGTCACTAATCATACGAGAGATGCAAATCAAAACAACAATGAGGTACCACCTCACACCTGTCAGAATGGCTACCATCAACAAATCAACAAATGACAAGTGCTGGAGAGGATGCAGAGAAAAAGGAACCCTCCTGCACTGCTGGTGGGAATGCAGACTGGTGCAGCCATTGTGGAGAACAGTATGGAGTTTCCCCAAAAATTTAAAAATGGAACTGCCATTTGACCCAGTAATACCACTTCTAGGAATATATCCCAAGAAAACAGAAACACCAACCAGAAAGGATATATGCACCCCTATGTTCATAGCAGCACAATTTATAATAGCTAAGATTTGGGAACAGCCTAGGTGCCCATCAGCAGATGACTGGATCAGAAAACTATGGTACATCTACACAATGGAGTACTATGCTGCTATAAAAAAGAAGGAATTCTTACCATTTGCAGCAGCATGGATGGAACTGGAGAGCATTATGCTAAGTGAAATAAGCCAGGCAATGAAAGAAAAATACCACATGATCTCACTCATTTATGGATAATAAAAAACATTATAAACTGATAAACAAAAAGAGATACAGAGGCAGAGAAGCATTGAACAGTCAAATTACAGCGGGAAGGCTGGGGAGTGTTGGAGGTGGGGGTATAAGAGATCAACCGAAGGACTTGTATGCATGCATATAAGCATAACCAATGGACACAAGACACTGGGGGCAGGGGTGGGGGGGGGTGGAGGGTGAGGGCAACTGCCAGGGGGTAGGGGAGGCCGGAAGAAGGTCAATGGGGCGGGGGAGGGCGGGAAGGAGACATATGTACTACTATTTGTAATACTTTAAACAATAAAAAATAAAAATAAACTTTAGCCTCGCAGGCCTGGCTCAGTCTTAAGCGTCAACCTACGGGCCAGATCCTGGTTCCATGCCTGGTGGGGGCACATGCTGGGGTTGTGGGCTGGATCCCCAGTAGGAAGCCTGCAGGAGGCGGCCCATTGATGATTCTCTTTCATCATTGATGTTTCTATCGCTCTCCCTTCCTCTCAAAAATCAATAAAAATATATTTTTAAAAAGAACCAACTCTAGTGCCATCAAGCTGTGGGATCGAATTGCAACTGTGCTGCTTGCTCTCAGAGCTGCCTTAGGGAAGTGAACATCTGCGTTCATTTTCTCTTAGGTGACAAGAGGATAACACTTGTTGTGCTGTATTTTTATTAGTTGCGGAAGCGAACACTTATTGAGTGCTTACGGTGCGCCGGGCTCTGTGTGATCTGGGCGGGGTTAGCCCCTCTGACCCTTACCGCCCGCTCTGAGATCACGAGGTCACAGAGCCAGCGCCTTCTCCCTCGCAGTCGGCTTGACTGCCCACCACGTGCACAGCCTCCTTGGAGCCCGGTCCCTCTGCCGGTCTCCTAACGGTGTCGCCAAAAGAGCCTGACGGGCAAGGGACGAGCGCGCGTGCCGCCTTCACCTCGGAGCGCACACCCGCGCCCCCGCGCCGGTCCCCGCCCCACCACCCGCGCTGGGGGCACAACCCACCAGTGGAGCCGGTGGGCCGCGCTGAAGGAGACGAGACGGGATACTCGCGCCCAGCGGCGCCGGCCGGGAGCCGCACTGCTCATCGCCAGGCTGTTCCGCACCTGGCACCTCTCTTGGTGACGGTGGCTGGGGTGGGCGGAGCCTCCCGCCTGGGCTGCGCAGTGCGCGCTGCGCCCGGAAGTCCTCTGCGCAGCGCCCGGAAGTCTCTGCGCAGCGCCCGGAAGCTCTCTGCGCAGCGCCCGGAAGTCTCTGCGCAGCGCCCTGCGGCTGGGCTCCCTCTGCCGGCCTGGAGGCTGCGGCAGGCGCCCCTTGCTGATTGGATCTGGGGATAGCCAGAATTCAGATAGCTGGGCATACTTAGCAGTGGTCAGATGGATGGGTTTTAATGTCGATTTTTATGTCTGCTCAGCCTGAGGCCATGCCACGCAGTCAGGGTCAGTCTGGGCACACTTTGGGCCCCGGAGGGACTTCTTTGAGCCGCCCCTCCCAGTCACTTCTATGCCCTGGATTACAATAGAAACTTCCAGTATCTGGTTTACAGCAGGGCCAGTCTCCTTATGGTAAAGGAGGCAGGAATTCGAGGGCAAGTGCAGGACCACGCGGCTTTCAGAGAGTAGACTGCCTTTGGACTGTGAAATCGGGTATCACTCTGGGCTGGCACCATGCGAGTACACGCACCCATGAGCACCCACACGAGCGATTCTATGTCGAATGTGCCACCTCTTGTTTCCTCACTACTACTCGTAAGGAATATGCAAACAACTTGCATGCCCAGTACCATGCCATGTCTTGCTTCCATTCATGCTTTCCTCAAATATTTATTGAATATCTACTGGGAGGCACTGTTCCCGGCACTGGGAAAGACAGATAAAATCATGGGTGTGGCTGATATTTAAGCCCCAATGGTGATTTCTCTCAAGTGTCTCAGGTCTCCAGCTTTATATTGTTCGTTCTGCATTAAATTATTAATATGCTATGTAGCAAACATTCTTCACACACCCTTCAAAAATGTTTCTCATCTCCCCCTTGTGCTGCAAAGAAAAAAAACTTCAAAGAATTATAAACTTCAGAGATTTTTTTTATATAGAGACTATCTAGCTCAGTGCTCCCACTTGACAGGTAAGAAAACACAGGCCCAGAATAGTTAATTACTTAACCAAGATCACTTATAATATAAACAATATTTCCCAGATAGTAACTCTATCAGTGATACTCAAACAGACAGTGTTTAACACAGACACTTATTCCAAAAATAGTTTGAAGAATGTAATAAAATAAAGGGTAAGACATTTCTGGGAAATCATTTTATCTATTTGCTTTAGTAAAGTATGTCATTGAATTTGAAGTTCTTGCTCTAAAAATTTTTTATTAAAGCTAATCCTATATAATAAAGAGCTAACATGCTAATTAGACCAAACAGCAGAACAACCGTCCGGACGACCTTCCTGATAAGCTGGGGCTGCGAGGGGCTGCAAGGGCTGGCCGAGGCAGCTGGGGCTGCGAGGGCCGAGCCCCTTGCACAAATTTCATGCATCGGGCCTCTAGTTCAATATAAAGGTACTCACAAAATTCACCCTCAGTGATCCAGTTATTGTAGCCCCAAAATTAATGGATTGAAGTATTAACCCCCAGTACCTCACAATATAACTTTATTTGGAAATAGGTCTTTACAGATATAATTAGTTGAGAGAAGGTCACTAGGGTGGACACTACTTCCTTTTCCCCTCACTTGTGAACCACATAGCCCTTTCCTGAGTCTCTGGACACTGGCCAGTGATGAGCTGGGCTTAGGGAGAGGAAGAGGCCCTGCCTAGGCTTTCAACATTAGTCAGATGCTCACTCGGTTTTACCAAAACTTTTTGCATTGGATTACCAGACATTTGTACCTAGATTACAAAATATCTTCAAGAACCTCATAGATGGTAGGACCAAGGCAGAATCCAGGCATCCGTGGGTCAAAATCTTATGATTACCCTACTAACCTTTATATGTTTAAACTTCCCTCCCTGTGTAGTAGGATGGAGTAAAAGTTTATAAACAGGGGAAAGACATGATCACACCTGTATATTTCCCAGATGTCAACTAGTGGCTCCTTCAACCTTCTGATCCAGAGAAGATCAAACCTCCATGTCTTGTCTGGAGAAGTACCATGCTTTTTTGAGGACTTCTGTGAAGTATCAGGGGATTTATGTTCTTACTAGAGGCCCGGTGCATGAAATTCGTGCATGGTGGGGGGTCCCTCAGCCCAGCCTGCACCCTTTCCAATCTGGGACCCCTCAAGGGATGTCCGACTGCCCGTTTAGGCCCAATCCCACCAGGGCAGTCGGACATCCCTCTCACAATCCAGGACTGCTGGCTCCCAACCACTCACCTGCCTGCCTGCCTGATTGCCCCTAACTGCTTCTACCTGACAGCCTAATCACCCCCTAACCACTCCCCTGCCAGCCTCGTCACCCCTAACTGCTCTCCCCTGCTGGCCTGGTCCCCCCCCCAACTGCCCTCCCCTGCATGCCTGGTACCACCCCCAACTGCCCTCCCCTGCTGGCCTGGTCCCTCCCAACTGCCCTCCCCTGCAGGCCTGGTCCCCCCCCCAACTGCCCTCCCCTGCTGGCCTGGTCCCCCCCAACTGTCCTCCCCTGCAGGCCTGGTCCCCCCCAACTGTCCTCCTCTGCAGGCCTGGGTCCCCCCAACTGCCCTCCCCTTCAGGCCTGGACCCTCCCAATTGCCCTCTCCTGCCAGCCATCTTGTGTCCACATGGGGGTGGCCATCTTGGGTGTTGGAGTGATGGTCAATTTGCATATTACTCTTTTATTATATAGGATGGTTACCTCTGCCTCTAAGCTCCTACATCTGACATATCTGTTCTGCTTAGGTATCTTCTTGCCATTGTGTGCCTGCTACTATTGTTCTGTATCTTACTAACACAAACACAAAACTCAGAACTTTTACTTTATTATCACAATGTAAGCTCTCACATGTGGCATCGGTATGTATGGAACTAAAGAGGTAGGGTTTGTGGTGTTTACAATAACTCTTAAAGAAAAATGAGCCCTGCCATGTGGCTCAGTTGGTTGGAGCATTATCCGTATAGTGAAAGGTTGTGGGTTCGATTCCTGGTCAGGGCACATACCTAGGTTATGGGTTCGATCCCTGGTTGGGGCACATTCGGAAGGCAACCAATCAATGTTCTCTCACACATTGATTGTCCTCTCTCTCTCTCTCTCTCTCTCTCTCTCCTCTCTCTCTCTCTCTCTCTCTCTCTCTCTCTCTCTCTCTCTCTCTCTCTCTCTCTCTCTCTCTCTCTCTCTCTGTCTACTCCCTCCCTTTCACACACACACACACACCCTCTAAAATCAATAAGAATATCCTTGGATGATGATTTTTTAAAAAGAAAGAAAATTAAGAAGAAACTGACTATGTTGGTCCAGGACTGTGCAGCGAGCCTAATCATGAATTCACAATTGCTCCCGAAAGACACGTTTGGGGGTCTTTTCCAGGGATGTTCAACAGGCAGAGGGAGCATGGAAGGTTTAGCTGGCCCAGGACTGGAATTCAGCAGAGGGAAGGAGTGAAACTGAAGGGAAAGGGATTTTGAGGGTGTGGGCAAGAGTGTGGCTTAAGTGACAAACCTAGGCTGATTTGGGCTATTAGTAAAAACTGGTGGGGTTTAGAAATGTGGAGATTAAATGGTCTCTAGTACCACCTGTTGCCCAAATAAATGAAGAACTAATGATTTTTCGTTAATCTCTGAAGAACAAGACACCTGGAGATTAGAAGAAATGCCTGATTTTAGCAATGTTCCTCTGTTATAGGCACCTCACACTGACACCAGAAAGGTGTTATCAGACAGGACAGGCCCCTGAGCTAGTGGGAGAGGGCTGTCCCCAACCTTGATCCTTGTCTTCTCATATAAATGAATTTATACAAGAGACTTTGACTGCATTGTGAAAAGCCAATTTATTAAAGCGATGAAAGCATGCACCTTTATTGAAAAAGCAAAGCAAAGCAAGCAAATCTATCTTATCCGGCTTGGAGCACAGATGGGCTTTCCCGGCTAATTCAGAAACGTGAGTGTCTGGAGCAAGTTCGAGGAGTAATAGACCCTCCTCCTGTCTGTAGGTTTCAGAAGATTCTTTTGCTGAGTATCTTGGTATAGGTTAAGTCTCAAGGTTTTCTTGTTGTGGTCTTCCCAGGATCCTGGCAACTTTATCTTGCTGAGGCCCGAGACTGCTGGCTTTGCTTAGGGAATAAAAGTGCCCTTTTTTCCTTTCCCTTTTCCCCTCCCTTTCTGCATTCTCTCAGCAGGGAGGTTTTAACTATTCGCTCTCAGAGTGTCCTGGGGAAGATACTGGTTTGTTATTTGCAGGCCAGTTGCAAATTATTCACAATGTTTGGCCTTGTCCTAATTTTCCTGTCTCAGTTTCCCCTATTTCTCCTGTCCTGGAATCCTGTAACACTTCAAAACAATACCAAGGCCAAACTAGGAGCAGGGTGGGAGGTGGTCATGGGTGGCCCAATTGCAGTGGCATCTGCTGTGGACTGCAGAGAAACAGCCAGTCTAAAAGAAGCCATCAGGGTGACAGCTGGCTTCCCGTCCTCTTGAGCACCTGGGGGCCAGTGGTATCAGGCAGGCCGTGATGGGAAAACCCAGTGCTTTTCAGATCTATATTCATATTCTACTACCTACGATTATTCAGATTTCTTTCCCAAGTGTGAGGGTCTCTGTCACCTACCTATTTGGTGGTGGTAATGACCCACTTCTAGTTTTTCTTTCATGCATTCTTGTTACTGAGAGGAAGATATATCAAGTAAATACAAATGTAAAACTCTCTTCAAAAAGTGGTATCAACACTTGCTCAGTGTTTTCAAGGAAGAGCCCTAAGAAACTATAAAACATAATTATTTCTTGAATTCTTTTTTTTAATAGAAATTTAGAAACCAGATGTCTATGGTTTGGAAAGTAAGGTGCCCTTTTCGGTCTCTCTTTTTGTACAGAGCACATTCATTTTAAACCTGGGCCCCAGACCTCGTGGTTCTTCCATCAGGTGGCTATGAAGGTGCCATGGAACCCATAAGGCATTTGCACAGGCACCTCTGCTCGGCCCAGTTCTTCAAAGTTCTTGGCATCCAAGACTAGGAGAAAGTTGCTTTTATTCTAGAAAAGAAACAATATTGAAAATTCTTTTTTTTTCTATTAAAAATATATCTCTCTCCTCCACTAGGCTATAAAATTCCTGAGAGGGAGATCATGTGTTATTCATCTTCATAGCTATCCTCAGTACCTAGCCGAGCGCCTTGCCTGCCCAGTCACTAAATGTTTGCTGAGTTGCTGAACTGGACTGAAAAGGAAGCTCATACCTAGAGTGGAAAAGTTACACTGTTTATATCAATCACCTTCATAGGATCTCTTTGCAGTTAGGGATCTTTTTACCTGTTTCACAGAAATTCTTTCTTCCGAATTAGAAATGCCTCCCTCCATTTTGTGTTACTTGAGAGCTGATCAAACGTATCACTGCAAGGCAGACCAAGACTTGCCTGGTATGAATACGGGAGTGGCAAGTACATGGTATTAGGACTAACCCTCCTAAACCCACGGCAGGCCTGACTAACTGATCAGAGCACATTCCTCACCAAACCCTTTGGAAGGGTTAGAGTTCTACCTCCCAGGCAGCCTCTATGAGTTCGTCAGAGCTGGTATCCAAGGGGAACCTAGTTGCCACAAGATTGCCCAGAGGAGATGTTAGATATTATGGAGACACCAGGTCCCGGCTTCACCACATTAGACTTTCGGGTCACTCCATTAAATTTGGCAGCACAGATGGTATGAATATTAGACCAGAAGTCAGAAGACTGGGGTTAAATACTGGCTTTACTACTATGAGATCTGATACAAGTCTCTTTCAGCTTCCTTATGTTACAAATTCCGCATGTGTAAATGGTATCCCACAAAATTGTTTTGATGTGTAAATAAAATAATATGTATGAAAGTAGTTTGTAACTGCATTCCTATGCAAATATAAATTACTACAGTTCTACAAATAGAAACCTAAACCAATAAAAAGTATGGATTATCACAAAAGGGTACATAAATGATAAGGAGGGGAAGAAAAGAGAAGGTGCCACACTGGAATAAAAATAAACGATCAACAGCTTCACTGAATATATCCCTCATATAGACCTCAAAAGGCTCAGAACCACTTTTCTTTCTGATTGGTGACAGGGACATACATTTACCTGGTTGGGGGTGATCACCACAGAAAGAATAACCCCACCATCTTCTTCACTGGTCCCTGGTACTGGAACAAAAACAGGTTCTGAAGGATAAAAGTCATCTTCTCTCCAAACCTGTAACTCCCCAAAAAAAGTATTTGATGGAAGGTTAGTTATGAGCTGGAAGCTTTCAATAGCTTTTTCCCCTCCCAGCATGAACTTGGCTGTCAATATAATATTCCAACAATAAAAAACAAAAATAAAAAAGACTTAGTGAGTTGAATATAGGAGAGAGAGAGGGAGCTTTTGCAGCTGCACATTCTATCATCATCAAACACAATTTGTGAAATTATAATTTCCCATCAACCTGAAATATAGTTATGCCAACAACCTTAGCCCCATGATTTCTCTCAAAATAACATCAAGCTCAGAATTCTATTTCTGGGCTTGTGGTTCATTTAGGTTCCCTAGAGGGAACATACCTCTACTTAGGTGATTCCATGGTTCTCAAACTTAATACAAGTAAATAGCTGAGCTGCTTAAACATTAGAGAATCTCAAAAACTGACTTAATCAAAACAGAAACTCATTCCAAGGGCAGAGCAGGTCCTTTCAGGGTTTAGAAAACAAAAGAGATTTCCATTACCTTTAGTGTCTTGTTCACCACATCAACCTTCATCAGAGAATCCCCCACCAAATGCCGAAAGCCACAGCCATAGAAGAAACGATACTTTTTGCCACAGAATTGGCCATAGTTGATCTGGGGAAATTCAACACCTCCTTCTTGTTCTAAGTTCTCAGGGTATAGATTTTCATAAGAGCACCAAATCTGAAAAGGTTCCAAAAGATTTGTAGTGATTGCTTAATCCTCACTTATTTTCGTCAGCGTAGATCTGTGAGTGGGTAATACTCTGTAAGAGTTTCTGACAGGACTTGGAAATGAAGGTTCTATGTAATTTTTTATATTGTTCTTCCTTCCATCATGGGTAAAAATGCATAAAAGATTATCTGGTTTTGTGACTAAACTGATAGGAGGTACAAGTGGACTTTTTATTCTACTAAAGCTAAGACATTGATAGCTAACCAATAATATGCCTGTGATAAGCACAAATTATCTAAAAGGCAGGGATGGCCAGTACCAATCTCAAATATTTAAACATTTTACAACCGTTAGAAAGTTGCGTATATCTGTTTCAAAACACAAAAGAAATCGGTAAACACAGTGCTCACTCCCAAACTGAATTCTGCAGTTCTTGTGCAAGCGATGTACCTGGACCTGACCCTGCTCAGCTGAATGTTGTGAAACTTACTGTTCATCAAACACTGTGGGAAACAGCCAGTGAGTAAAAACAACACTAACATTCAGTGTCTTCGTCTAATATCTGCTCAGAGCCTACCTTGCCATCAGCCTGTTTCACAGCACTGGCCGAGGAGTAGGACAGCGGGCTGAGGTTCTCTCCCTCAGGGGCGTTCAAACTGACATGTAAGGGCAAAACAAACCTTCGAGGGAAAGATGTGGCTAATGAATTATAAACCTGTTCAGGAGAGAGAAATAAATAGATGAGGAAATTGTCATTCATACAACAACAGCATGTCCCAAAAATTTACATCCAGGCAACATTATTGGCATTCCTAAGTAATTGCATACATGATCATTTTTATTCATTTCTTTATACAACTAATACCTGTTGAGTACCTACTACAGGTACCGTTGTAGACACTGGGAATACAGCAGTGAACAAAACAAAGCCTCTGGCCTCGTGGAACTTATAGTCTAGTGGAGAAAGAGTGATAGTAAATAATATATGTTGTTTCATTAGTGTCAAATAAACAAATGATTATACAGCCCAGGTTCTGACAGTGATAAATGTCATTAAAAAAACATACTGCAGGGTGGGGAACTAGCGAGTAACAAGGGCTGCTTCCTTCTTCAGGTTTGGTCAGGATAGACCTCTGGGTGGAAAAGGGTTAATTTAGTAGGCCTAGGTTGCTCAAACCCTGCACACTCTCAAGAAAGGCCTGTTTTCATGCCTGGCCCTTGTCTGGCACCTGGGAGGCAAGCTCTTCCTTGGACTGATCTGTCTGATAAAAGTATTCTGCGTACCTGAGGCCTTGGGTCACACTGTACTCATTTATCCAGATAGTTTATGCTGAAACTAGAGGCCTGATGGACGAAGATTTGTGTAAGAATGGGCCTTCCTTCCCCTGACTGCTGGCACCACCTTTGCTCTGGCCCGGAGCCACCTTTCCACCTTCCCACAATGCCCAGAGGCCCGGAGCGGCTGGGGTGGTGCGGAATGCCTGCGTCCTGCCCCCAGCTGTTCGGTGCCTGTGTATGCAAATTAACCTGCCATCTTTGTTGGGTTAATTTGCATGCTCACTCCTGATTGGCTGGTGGTGTCGCAAAGGTATGGTCAATTTGCATCTTTCTCTTTTATTAGTGTAGATGTGATTTATAACGAGCACCTGCTTTCTCTGTGGGGGTCTGGAGCTTCAGTAACTGAGATTACCCATGGAGGGGCTATATGTCTATGTGAAGATCCCCCATAAAAAATCCTGGACAACCAAATGCATGCCTCCAAGGATTTGGTTTCTTCCAGACTTCACCCCTGCACCTCTTTCTTTTGCTGATTTTTCTGGGACCTGTGAATCCTCCTAGTGAATTGTCAAGGGGGACCCCCAACATAGCCTCTCTGCAGAGGTGATTTTTAAGTAAGAGACCTTAATAAAATAAGTGTATTTTTTTCTGACAATAGAATGCTTTAAGTACATTTTTCTCCCATAAAATATTGTAAGATGGAGAAGGAACTACCATTTCTCCCATATACCTAGTCCATATTATCTCTCTCATGCAGAAATGTTTTTACTGGGTAAAGAATTAGTGTTATGTTTAAACTACATAAAGAGTTTGCTTTTTTAAAATTACTTTTAAATTTATTTAAATATTTTTTTCTTTTGCAAAACCATAGCTGAACAAAAAGAGACTCCCAATAATGGTAGATGAGGTCATGTGGAGAGACAGAAAAGCTGGACAAAATGTTTAAAACAGCTGCCTGAAGGCACTGTTGAGCTAAAACGGCAGTGAAGAAAAATGGGGTGGAGATTTGGGAGGAGATAAACTAGATATTGGGGGTACTTTTCCCCCTGAGGGCATAAGATGCTTTTAGGAAAAGACAGCTAAAGGCTGAGAAAAATCAAGCAATTTCTTTATTAAACTTTTTATTTTGAGATAATTGCAGATTCACATGCAGTTGTAAGAATACAGAAAAACAATTGATTTTAAAATGGGCAAAGGACTGAAAGAAATATCTTTCACCAAAGATAAACAAATGGACAATAAATACATGAAAAGATGCTCAACAAAATTGGTCATTAGGAAAATGCATATCAAAGCCACAATGAGATAACACTTCATACTCATTAGGATGGCTATTATAAAAATGTAAAAAATAAATAAATAACAGTGTTGGTGAGAACGTGAAGAAATTGGAACACTTGTGCATTGCTGGTGGGAATTTAAAATTGTGCAGCTGCTATGGAAAATCATTTGGCAGTTCCTCAAAATGTTAAACATAGAATTATCATATGACCCAGCAATTCTAGGTAAATACCAAAGGGAATTGAAAACAGGGGCTAAAATAAATACTTGTATGCCAATGTTCCTTTTTTAAAATATTTTTTTATTGATTTCAGAGAGGAAGGGAGAGGGAGAGAGAGAAACATCAGTGATGAAAGAGAATCATTGATCCCCTGGCCCCTACTAAGGATTAAGCCCACAACCCAGACATGTGCCCTGACCTGGAATCGATCCATGACCTTCTGGTTCATAGGTCGATGCTCAACCACTGAACCACACTAGCCAGACTATTTTCCAATGTTCTTAACAGTATTATTCACAACAGCCAGAAGTAAAAACAATTCAAATGTCCACCAACAGATAAATAAAGCGTGGTATGTGTATATATATTATTCAACCTTTAAAACGAATGAGATTCTGATACATGTTACAACATGGATGACCTTGAAAAGATTATGCTAAATGAAATAAGCCAGACACAAAAGAACAATTCTTGTATGATTACACTTATATGAGACTAGTAGCCCATTTGCAGGAAGAATCCTGCAAGCGGCTGCTGCCATTGCGACCACCGCGCCTGCACCCGCGCGCCGCTGCTGCCCATACTGCTCCGCCCCGCTCCGCCCCGCTGGGGCTTTCCCTCTGGCAGCCACCTTGCTTTCCACTTTTCCTCCCTCTTACTTCTAAGTTGTCTTCAGTCTTCACTCCTCCCTCCCTCAGTGTATGCAAATTAACCGCCATCTTTGTTGGGTAATTTGCATACTCGCCCTGATTGGCTGGTGGGCGTGGCTTTGGCGGGTGGGCGTGGCTTGGGCATAGCGAGGGTGTGGTCAATTTGCATATTACTATTTTATTAGGTAGGATAAATAAAATGGGCAGATTTATAAAAACAAAAAGTAGAAAGGGAGAGGGGGGAACAGGGAGCTGTTATTTAAGGGGTACAGAATTTCTGTTTGCAATGATGAAAAAGTTCTGGAAATGGATAGCGGTGATGGTTGCACAACATTGTTAACATACTTAATGCCACTGAATTGTACACCTAAAATAGTTAAAATAGTAAATATTATCTTATATAATAAAGAGGTAATATGTGAATAGACCGTCATGCCCTTGCACAAGATGGCCTCCCCCATGTGGTCACAAGATGGCCACCACAAGATGGCCGGCAGGGGAGGGCAGTTGTGGGTGATCAGGCCAGCAGGGGAGGGCAGTTAGGGGCAACCAGGCCAGCAGGGGAATGTAGTTGGGGGCAACCAGGCCAGCAGGGAAGGGCAGTTGGGTGGGACCAGGCCTGCAGGGGAGGGCATTTGGGAGTGACCAGGCCTGCAGGGGAGGGAAGTTGGGGGCAATCGGGCTGGCAGGGGAGCAGTTAGGCATCCATCAGGCTGGCAGGGGAGTGGTTAGGGGGTGATCATGCTGGCAGGCAGTTAGAGGCAATCAGGCAGGCAGGCAAGTGGTTGGGAGCCAGCAGTCCCAGATTGCCTAAACTGGCAGTCGGGCATTCCTCAAGAGGTCCCAGATTGGAGAGGGTGCAGGCTGGGCTGAGGGACACCCGCCCCCCCCCCCATTGCACTAATTTCACACACCAGGCCTCTAGTGTTATGTGTATTTTATCATGTGAAAAAAAGAAATAATGCATCCTTCAACCCTTTTCACCAATTACAATGTCATATATAACTACAGTACAATATCACAAATGGGAAATTTACATTGACATAATCCACTAACTTTATTCAGATTTCACCAGTTACCATGTACTGGCTCTTGCAGGGATTATATCATGCTTCAAATTAAGATTAAGACTATCTAGGCCCAGAGAGAACCAAGATGGCAGCATAGGTAAACGCCTGTACTTGCCACCTCTCACAACCACATCAAAATTACAACTAAAATACAGAACAACCATCATTCAGAACTGCATGAAAGCTGGCTGAATGGAAGTCTTACAACTAGAGAAGTAAAGAAGAAAGCACACTGGGACGGGTAGGAGGGGCGGAGGTGACGAACAGGTTAGTTCAACACACACATCTGTCATTTTTTAATTGGGAGGGAGATCGTCTCTATGGAGGCTGCCCATGAGGAACAAGAGGTCCCAGCCCCACCCCAAACCCCCAGACCAGGGTTCCAGAAATGGGAAGAGAAGTCCTCATAACTACAGGCTGTAAAAACCAGTGGGAAATGTTGCTGAGGGACATGGAGGCTGCTGGAGACCCAGATGTTCCTTTTAAAGGGCCAATGAATGAATGTACTCAGACTCACTTACTCTGAGCTCCAACACCAGGTGACTCTGAGGGACCCAGACACATACAGGGAGAAAATGGGCTGTCTGGCATCGGGGCAGGAGCTTGGTGGCAGTTTTCTCCCAGACAAGGATGCTAGTAAGGGTCATTGTTCTTGTGCTGGGACCTCCGCTGTCACAGGGCTGACTGGCAGCCATATATGAAATAGTTAAAATAGTAAATATTATCCTATATAATAAAGAGGTGATATGCAAATTGACCAACATGCCCTCACACAAGATGGCTTCCCCCATGTGGTCACAAGATGGCCACCACAAGATGGCCGGCAGGGGAGGGCAGCCTGGCCCACACTGTTTATTCCATCCTGGGGATTCCCTGAGACCCCGTTCCATCCAATTTGCAGCCCCACCCAAGCTGTTTGCAGTGGCTTTTCCATATGAATGGCCTGTCCTGGCTCAGGCTTCAGACTTTGCTAAATCTCTCAAACAAGCTGCAGCTGGTGTCAGCATGCCCCAAATCTATCAATTAAAGGCCCAAGATCCTCACTAGCACCAGCCTGCCCTACTTCACAGCTAGGCCTCACCTCCTGCATAGCATCTCTCCCACTGTAATTGCAGCTGGTCCTCACACAATTGGCCTGGAGGTCAACTCCCCCCAGAGACACCAACAGCAATCAACACTCAACTACAAGACTGTACACACAGCCCACACAGGGGCACACCTAGATTTCCTAGCTCAGGTGACTGGCAAGGCTGAGCCACTGGCCCCTACAGGACACCGACTACACAAGGCCACTCTACCAATTCCAGGAGACATAGCAGCTCTACCTAATATATAGAAACAAACACAGGGAAGCAGCCAAAATGGGGAGACAAAAAAACATGTCACAAATGAAAGAAATAGAAGAAAGCAAACTACTGGACACAGAGTTCAAAACCATGGTTATAAGGTTACTCAAGAATCTTGATGAGACTTTCAAGATTCTTAGTAAGAATGTCAAAGACATGAAAAGGATCAGTCAGAAATTAAGCATACACTAATTGAAATAAAGAACAATTTACAGGGGTTCAACTGTAGACTAAAGAACTCTGAGGATCAAATCAATGATTTGGAATATGAGGAAGTAAAAAGCACCCAATCAAAAGAGCAAAAAGAAAAAAAATCCAATTTATTGATACATCTCCTAGGACAATAGAAACTAAGGAGAAAATAAACAAATGGGACTACATCAAAATAAAAAGCTTATGCACAGCAAAAGAAACCATCAACTAAACAAGAGAGTCCAGTGCATGGGAGAACATATTTGCCAATGTTACATCCAATAAGTGTTTAATCTCCAAAATTTATAGGGAACTCATACAACTTAACAAAAGGAAGATAAACAATCCAATCAAAAAATGGACACAAGAGCCTGGCCTGCGTGGCTCAGTGGTTGAGCATCAACCTATGAACCAGGAGGTTAAATTCCTGGTCAGGGCACATGCCTGGGTTGTGGGCTCAATCCCCCATGTGCAGTGAGCAGGAGGCACACAACCAATGCTTCTCTCTCATCATTAATGTTTCTATCTCTCTCTCCCTCTCCCTTCCTCTTTGAAATCAATAAAAATCTATTTAAAAATGGACAAAGGGTCTAAATAGACACTTTTCAAAAGTGGACATACAGGAGGCCAAGAGGCATATGAAAAAATTCTCAAAGTCACCATCCGAGAAATGCAAATCAAAACAACAATTGAGGTAGCATCTCACACCTGTCAGAATGGCTATCATCACAAATCAACAAATGACAAGTGCTAGCGAGGATGTGGAGGAAAAGGAACCCTCGTGCACTGCTGGTGGGAATGCAGACTGGTGCAGCTACTGTGGAAAACAGTATAGGGTTTCCTCAAAAAATTAAAATTGAACTCCCATTTGACCCAGTAATCCCACTTCTAGGAATATATCCCAAGAAATCAAAAACACCAATCATAAAGTATATATGCGCTCCTATGTTCATAGCAGCACAATTTACAATAAATCTTAATTATTTTAAACAGCCTAAGTGCCCATCAGCAGATGAGTGGATTAAAAAATGGTAGTACATCTACACAATGGAAGACTATGCTGCTGTAAAAAAGAAAGAACCCTTACCACTTACAACAGCATGAATGGATCTGGAGAGCATTATGCTACAGCGAAATAAGCCAGTTGGAGAAAGGTAAGTATCACATAATCTCACTCATTTTTGGAATATAATGAACAACATAAACTGATGAACAAAAATAGATCCAGAGACATAGAAGCATTGAACAAACTATCAAACTGCAGAGGGAAAGCAGGGGATTGGGAGGGGGGAGGGCAAAGGGGGTGAGAGATCAACCAAAGGACTTGTATGCACGCATATAAGCATAACCAATGGATACAGACAGTGGGGGCGGGGGGCCTGTGCTGAGGGGTGGGAGCAGGTTGGGAGAGGTCATTGGGCGAAAAAGCAGACATATGTAATACTTTGAACAATAAAGAATTTTTTTGAAAATCCAAAATTATGAAGAAAGCATAAGGAGCTTCTGGAACAACTTCAAGCATACCAGCATTCGCATTATAGGGTGCCAGAAGGGGAAGAGAGAGCAAGTTATTGAAAACATACTTGAAGAAATAATGACAGAAAACTTCCCCTACTTAGTGAAAGAAATAGACTTACAAGTCCAGGAAGCCCAGAGAGTCCCAAAGAGGCCCACACTAAGACGCATCATAATTAAAATGCCAAGGGTTAGCCCTAGCCAGTTTGGCTCAGTGGATAGAGTGTCAGCCTGCAGACTGAGGGTCCCAGCTAGATTCTAGTCAAGGGCATATGCCCAGGTTGCAGCTCAATCCCCAGTAGGGGGCATGCAGGAAGCAACTGATCAATGATTCTCTCTCATCATTGATGTTTCTATCTCTCTCTCCTTCTCCATTCCTTTCTGAAATCAATAAAGATATAAATAAATAAACAAACAGATAAATAAATAAATTTCCCAGGTTAAAGACAGAGAAAATCTTAAAAGCAGCAAGAGAAAATCAGTTAGTTATGTACAAGGGAACGCCCATATGACTGTCAGCTGATTTCTCAACAGAAACTTTGGAGGCCAGAAGGAAGTGGGAAGAAATACTCAAAGTGATGAATAGCAAGGACCTACAACAAAGATTACTCTAGCCAGCAAATCTCTCATTTAGAATTGAGGGTCAGATAAAGAGCTTCACAAAAAAAAAAGGCTAAAGGAGTTCATCACCACCAAACCAGTATTACATGAAATGTTGAAGCATATTATTGAAGGAGGAGGAGGAGGAGGAGGAGGAGGAGGAGGAGGAGGAGGAGGAGGAGGAGGAGGAGGAGGAGGAGGAGGAGGAAAGGGGGAAAATATGAACAATAAAATGGCAACAAATACATATCCATCAACAATAGAATCTAAAAATTAGAATAAACAAACAAGAAATCTAATGACAAAATAAACTGGTGAATAAAACAGAATCAGAAGCATGGAACATACTGAAGAATCCCAGAGTAGGTTGGGGGGCGGGGGGGTAAGAGATCAACCAAAGGACTTGTATGAATGCATATAAGCATAACCAATGGACACAGACACTAGGGGGATGAGGGCATGCGCTGAGGGGTGGGGGTGGCCGGGGAGAGCTCAATGGGGGGAAAAGGAGACATATGCTATACTATATGTAATACTTTAAACAATAAAGAATTTAAAATTTAAAAAAAGAATAGGTGGAATACGGTCTTTTAAGGGTGCTGAAATTATACTATAAAGGTGGATACATGACATTATGCATTTGCCAAAATCTATAGAATGTACAGCACACAGAGTGACTCTAATGTAAACTATGGACTTTAGTAATAGAGTATCAATATTAGTTCATCAGTTATAACAAACATACCACACCAAGGCAGATGTTAATAATAGGAGAAATTGGGGAGATAAAAGGAAGGAATTATATGAAAACTTTCTATACTTTCTTTTTGATTTTCCTTTAAACCTAAAACTTCTCTAGAAAGCAAAGTCTATTAGTTGTCGAGGTTTTTTTTAATGTGTTTTTATTGATCTTGAGAGAGAGAGAGAAACATTGGTGATAGAGAAACATCATTGATTGGCAGCCTCCTGCATGGCCCTGACTGAAAATCAAGTCCAAAACCCGGGCATGTGCCCTGACCTGTAATCATACCAGTGACCTCCTGGTTCATGGGTCGATGCTCAGCCACTGAGCGAAACCAGCCAGGCTATTAAGGTGTTTTTTAATCTACAGCAAACAGCATACTTTATGGTAAAATGTTGAAATGTTTTCCTGTCAAACTGGGAAGTAGATAAAGATGCCACTTACATTCAACACTGTACTAGAAGTCCAGTAAATAGGCAAGAAAAAGAAAACCAACAAATACATTAAAATCTGAC
Source organism: Cnephaeus nilssonii (assembly GCF_951640355.1). Classification (NCBI taxonomy): domain Eukaryota; kingdom Metazoa; phylum Chordata; class Mammalia; order Chiroptera; family Vespertilionidae; genus Cnephaeus; species Cnephaeus nilssonii. The sequence continues at coordinate 76,700,674 of NC_137084.1, forward strand.
AAGTTTTTTGTTTTTGTGGTGTGTGTGTGTGTGTGTGTGTGTGTGAAGTTGACTCTAAAATTTACACAAAATTGTAAAAGGCCAGGAATGACCATAATACTCCCTACAGAAAAAAAATTAGGAGGACTTGGTCTACTAAACATCAAGATTTTTTAATGCAGGGATAGCAATTAGAACAATGTCGTACTGGCACAAGACACCAGTGGAACTGAATATAGAGTCCAGGACAATAATACATATATGGATACTTACTTTTTAGAATTAAAACTTCTTCTGGAAAGTAATATAAAAGAATATTTTTATGACTTTAGCATAGGAGGATGTCTGAAATTGGTTACACAATGTTTTATTCCCAAAGTAAAAGATTGATATATTGAATTGATGGAAATGCAAAAGGCCAAGAAAAACTTAGGCACCCTTTTAAAAAGAAAAGAGTTAGCAGGCTTGTACTACAGCTATCAAGACCTATCATACAGCTATAATAACATAAATAAGATTAGTAAGTATAAGTAAATCTTAAAAGCAATGTTTTTAAACGATTTCCAAATAAAACTCTAGCTAAAAATAGTTTGTAGTACATACCACAGGAAAAATCTTACATTGAATTCAATATCAGGAAAAAAAGTGAAATCCTTCGGGTAGATGAACTGGTACACTTTTATCAGAGAATTAAAGTTATGGTCCATTTTGCTGTCCCTTCCAGTAAATTTAAATATGTTCAGTGGTCAAGTGTAATAAGCAACTAATCACACCCTCAAAACATCTCTTGGTTTTCTTTAACGTGCTTTCTATTAGGTATAAGTAAGTACTTCAAATTATTTACAAGTGTTAAATGAATAAGCGACAAAGCTGTATCTTTAAAACCATTCTCCCTCCATATTGCCAAAGAGACAAGAGAAACAGCTATTTCTAAGGTTACGTAGCCAAAACCAGGACTTGGCTAGTTCAAAATTATTTTGATGACACCTGAAAATCAAAGTTGTTTACCTGATCAAGCTCTTCCCCAGCTTTCCTAAGATTCTGTAGTTGGTAAACTTCTAGGTTTCTTCCATTATCTTGACAGCACAAATCAATTACAACACAGCCCTGGTCCTCAAAAGCATTGATTTGATGAAAAGTAACAAACGGCTTACTGCAGTACATCCCTGGAAGAAGCTGCAGGGAAAATACAATGAAAAAGTGACGTTTCTTTTCTTTTCTTTTTTCCTGCTGCAGGTTTATTTGTACAAACAGCACAGGAGGGCACGAATGCCACGCAGACAGCAGCCCAGGGGCCCCACCAGTCCTTCCGTCCTCACATCGGCAGACAGAGGCCTCTACTGTGAAGCCTTCATGGGGGCCTGGGCACCTTTGGGAGTGGGGGCCTGGGCACCTTTGGGAGTGGGGGCCTGGGCACCTTTGGGAGCGGGAGCCTGAGCCCCTTTGGGAGCAGAAGCCTGAGCTGCGGCTGCACCCGCAGCCTGGGGCTTGGTTTCCGCCTTGGCCTTGGCCTTGGCCTTTGGCCGGCAGAGCCTGAGCCCTTTGGCAATGCGGGCATGAGTACGTTTCCCAAGCTTGGGGTGAGCAATGTAGGCAAGTCGACTGAGTTTGCAGCTGCAGCCCTTTGGGATATTGGGCCTGGGCTCCTTGGGCTTGACCAGAGCCTTGATGGCCTCAGCGCGTGCGCTCATGGCCTTGGCCTGCATCTTCTTCAGGCCCTTCTTGTTGTGCTTCTTGGCAAAGCGCATGTTCCTTAGGAACTTGGGGTCTACCCCCTTAAGAGATTCTTATCTTAGTGACCGGCATTTCTTGATGCCGTTTCTGTGCCATTTTCGGGACTGGTGCGTGGTGTGGTTCTTGGACTTGGCCATCTCTGCACCAAAGCCCACGGCTCCCTTCTTTTCTTTTCTTTTTTCTTTAGGGAACAGGTACACTGAGCTCAAATTAAGATTTCCCCCTGTTATGTGACAGGGCATGTAGGTGCAAAAGGTAAAATTATAAATGTAGAAGTAAATATGTTTTGATTTAACCATTGCTTGCTTAAGCCATCTCACCTCATATTAATCAACGAACGGACTGTTTAATACAGACCAATTGACTATTACAACTAACTCCAGTGTTTTGAAGGATAGATAATTCCTGAACTCTACATGGTTAAATAGAAAACACTGCTGCCCTGGCTAGTGTGGCTCAGTTGTCTGGTCATCACCCCGTGCACCAAAAGGTTGCCAGTTTGATTCGCAGTCAGGACACATGCCTAAATTGCAGGCTCAATTCCCAGGTAGGAAGCAGGCAGGAGGCAGCCAAATGATGTTCTGCTCTCACGTAGATGTTTCTCAAAAAATCAATAAAAACATCTTTTTTTAAAAAACACTGCTAAGTGAAGGAATGTGTGGGGATGTGGGTGGCCAGGGAGAGGTCAATGGGGGAAAAAGGAGACATATGTAATACTATATGTAATACTTTAAAGAATTAAAGAAATAAAGAATTTTTTAAAAAGACATGGAAACAAAAAAAGCACTGCTATTAAGTGACATGATAAATTTAAGTGATTAATTCTTTGAAAAATGCATTCATTATTAACATGGAATTTTTGTAATAAAATGACAGTACAGTCAATTTAGAATACTATCTCTTTAGAGAGGGGAAAAATAAACAGATATAATAGTGCTATTAATAGAAAGATATTTAACCAATGTGCTTTGGACTTCAGTAGGATTATCATATTTGCATATTAAGAAGTTGTAGAAGCAACTAATTAAAGTATCATTTCAAAAGTTACAGAAGACCTTTGCATGAACAACATCCTCTTTTGCAAATATTATGATATGGAAAAGTCCATGCTAAGAGGGTTTCTAGATGCCATTTTAATTAAATCAGATAATTTAAAGGATAAAGCCATTTCCTACAATGTTCTAATATGCTAAATCCACTGTGTTAATTAATAAGTAGCTAGTCCTACCTATGAAAGAAGGTACTGTCCTTGATTAAGAGTCATGCAAGTAATGCCCAGTGAGAGTAAAAATCAACCAAATGGAAATGTGTCTTTGTTTCCAATCATTTTCATGATAAATACACTCAAAATACTCCACCTGTCCAGTGTGCTTATTCACCACATGAAACCGTGTGTTAGACTGGGGCTCCCAGCTTATTCCATCTGTGAAGGCCTTTCCCCGAATTTTAGAAGTGACAATTTTCCACAGATTCATTTTTAGAGGTTGTTCAATGAAGATTATGTAGTTCTTCGTCATTCCTGAAAGGTTCCAGCAAACATTAAAGGGTTATTTGGTAAACTAGAATTGTCTGAAATGTGACAGTTAAGGGGACATGTCTGAATGCTGGTCCACATGACTGCTGACCCAGACAAAGGCCGGCCAAAAGTAATTCTTCACTGTTTCCCAGCTTTGTTATACTGATTTCCTGTTCCTACTTTAAAAAGGGAACTGCTTAGAATAGTTTGGTTGAGTGCACTATATTCACTTTTTATCTTTTTTTTCTTTCTTTTAAAATTGTTGTAGTTTAGGAACAAGTAAAGAAACATAATATGAAAGTGTGATTTATGATCTAAACCTTTATTCCATAATCCTTTTGCTATTTATACCAGGGGTAAGGACTCAGGAGCAGAAAATCTATAAAGGTTTATAATACAGAAGATAAATATTCTGAGAAAAAGCTAAAGCAATCTATATAAAATATGAATTTCCCAAAAATATATAATCAAGATCTTTATTTGTGGTCTTTAAAGTTACCTAAAATTTTGAATCCTGTCAATTAATTTTTTATGGTCAAATGGTTTTTTAAATTAAGACTTCAACTTTTTAGAACAATTTTAGGTTCACAATAAAACTGAGGGGAAAGTACAGAGATTTCCCATATACCTCTTGTCACCCCCCACCCCCCACAGGCATAAGCTCTGCATTATCAACATCCTCCACCAGAGTAGTACATCTACACTAATAAAAGAGAAAGATGCAAATTGTCCGTACCTTCGTGACACCCACCAGCCAATCAGGAGTGAGTTTGCAAATTAACCCAACAATTATGGTGGGTTAATTTGCATAGGCAGGCGCCGAGCGTATGTAAATTAACCCAGCGATGATGCAGGTGTTCCACACCGCCTCAGCTGCTCTGGGCCTCTGGGCAGCGTGGGAAGCCAGAAAGGCAGCTCTGGGCCAGAGCGAAGGCAGAAAGGCAGCTCCGGCCAGAGCGAAGGCAGTGCCGGCAGCCAGGGGAAGGAAGGCCCATTCTTGCACAAATCTTCATGCATCAGGCACCTAGTTTCTTATAATTGACTAGGGACCCAATGCACAAAATTCGTGTAAGAGTAGGCCTTCCTTTCCCCGGCTGCCAGCACTGGCTTCCCTCTGGCACCCAGGACTCAGGCTTCCCTCCGGGACCCGGGCTTCCCTCGCAGCCCCAGCTTTGTCCGGAAGGTTGTTGGAAGGATGTCCTATCAAATTAGCATATTACGCTATTATTATTAGAGATGAACCTACATTGATTCATCATAATCACTCAAAGTCCATCGTTTACATTATGGTTCACTCTTGATGTTGTCAATTAATTTTTTAGTGATTGTTGTACTAAAATAACTATCCTTTCAGTTAGTCAGTTGGCTAAGGAAAGAAGTATATTACTAACCAGAATAAACTTAAGTGGCATTAAAATGCAACCTTGATCCAAAATGTTACCATACTCTGATAAACAGTATTAGCATAGTATTTACCTCTGCTACTGTGACACTAAAGCAAGCCCCATTGCAATTTGCTTCATCTCTGGACTCACCGAAACTATGGTAATAAGAAGGTTTAAAACTCTCTGTAGAAGCAATCGAACATATCACCTGGGCTCCATGGATTGTATCCCCAAGATCCACCTTTTCTGGAGGAACCCGAATAATATTATAGCAAGAACCTAGAAAATGGAAAATTCTGTCTTAACAATTTTACATACATCCTAAGAATAAAAGATAACCCTTGCACTTATGCACTAGGCCCGCCCCGTGGTTGGCAAACTGTGGCTCGGGAGCCACATGCGGCTCTTTGGCCCCTTAAGTGTGGCTCTTCCATAAAATACCATGGCCTGGGCAAGTCTATATTGAAGAAGTGGCGTTAGAAGAAGTTTAAAAAATTTGGCTCTCAAAAGAAATTTCAATCGTTGTACTCTTGATATTTGGCTCTGTTGACTGATGAGTTTGCCGACCACTGGACTAGGCAAAAGCAGTTAAAAGATTTATGCAATGTGCATGATACCCATATTTCATGAAGGGTTATTTCAAACAGACTTAGATATCAAAAATATATGAACTTTATGAGAGTCATTAGCTAAGATTTTCAAACACCACACCCAAAGTAATCCACCAAGTTTATTTTATTGTAATATTCTCAAATGGTTATCCTCTCACACCCTGAAAATGAACTCAATTTCTACTTCATAGGGAAAAAATAAGCTTAGCAGCCAGGAATACCCTCAAATTCTATTTGTCACTCTCCCCACTACCCAAACCCAGCAACTACAATCTCTATTTGCATCCATGTCCAGATCCTTCCCTCCAGTTCTCTGGATCCTTGGGGCTGCTTTAGGCCCCATCTCATCCCGTCTCATCAACATTCATTCATGCAATCATTCATCTCACTATTACTACTTCTTCAAGAATCAACTCAGGTATCCATCCACTCAAGAAGCCTTCCCTGAGTCTTCCCCACCCCAGGTCATTTGGTGCCCCTCCTCTATGCTCTCATTATCTCTTATATAGTCATAGCACTTATCGCATGGTATTATAATTATCTACTTGCTTATCTGCTTCTACTGGGATAAGCAGATGAACAACTAGAGCTTTTCAAGAGCAGATTTATCTGCTTCACCTTTGCATCCTCAGTACCAAACAAGGACATACATTTAGTAAGTACACTATAAATAGCTATTAATGGATTGACTAACAACATGTTTGTTAAATCATTCAATGAATGAACAAATATTGAGGTCATATTAAATGATCTTCCTGGTAATATTAGAATTGTCAATGTAGGTCATGAAGAACTTGGGTAACCTGTAGTATTTTGCAACCACTAAACTTCTTTTGGAACAAAATAACCATACAGTTCTCTATTAATTTATTCAACAAGTACTTGTTGAATGCCAAATATATTCCAGGCACTCTTCTATGTGTCATAAATACCCTATTCTAGACACTTGTATATACCAGTGTACAAAATAGACAAAAAGACTCTTCTTTTATAAAGCTCAAATTCTAATAAATCATACAATAAGTAAAAATATAATGCTTCAGATGATGATAAGAGCTGTAATGGAAAATAAACCAGAAAATGGGGATCCAGAGTAAATGTACAAGGATGGGTGCTATTATTTACAATTTTAAATACAGTGGTCTGGGACAGCTTCACTAAGAAAATTACATTTGAATAAGGATCTGAAGGAGGTGAGGAAGAGAGTCTTGGTGATATCTTGGAGAAATGCCTTCCTTCCAAGAGGAGAGAAGAACAAATGCAAAGAATCTCAGCCAAGAGTTAGTTTACAGTGTTCAAGTACATAACAACAAGTAGGCCAGTGTGGCCTGTCATAGTGAGCAAGAATAGTCTAGATGAGGTGGAATGAGTTAAAAAAAAAAATAACTGTCTGGATCTGGCCAGGTATCTCAGTTGGTTGGAGAGTTGTCCTAGCACCAAAGGGTGATCGGTAACATCCCCTGTCGGTTCAATGATGAGGGCTGCTGATCAATGTTTCTCTCTCTCTCTCTTTCCCTCTCTCTTGCTCTCTCTCTAAAATTAGTAAAAACATATTCTACAGTGCGGATTAAAAATAAATTTTTTTAAATAAAAAAAAAACTGTCTGACATGCTCAGAATAAACTTAAATGGGGTAAGGGCAGAAGCAAGGAGACTAGCTAAGAAACTATTATAATAATTCAAATGAGAAGAGGTGGTTGCTCAGACCAGAGTTGTGCAAATGGAGGTGATATGAGGTGGTTGGGTTTTGGATATATAAATATTTTTATAGATTTCAGAGAGGAAGGGAGAGGGAGAGAGAAATGGAAACATCAATGATGAGAGAGAGAATCATTGATGGGCTGCCTCCTCCACACCCCACACTGGAGATTGAGCCTGCAACCAGGCATGTGCCCTGACCAGGAATCAAGCCATGACCTCCTGGTTCATAGGCTGATGCTCAACCATTGAGCCATTCAGGCTGGGCAGATTTGGGATATATTTTGAAGGCATTGCTGAAATAATTTTTTGACCTAATGGATGTTGATGTGAGAGACAGAGGTGTGAAGGATGATTCTGAAGTTATCATCCTAAGCAACTGGAAAGGTGGAGTTACCATCAACTGAGTTGGTAATTTGTTTTAATGATTTTTTTAAGAGAGAGAGAGAGGCAGGGAAAGGGAGAGAGAAACATGCATGCAAGAGCTAAGCATGAATCCCCTGGCTGCCTCTTGCATGCCCTCTACCAGGCATCGAGCCTGCAACCTAGCTATGTAGGTATATGCCTTAATGGGGAATGGAACCAGCAACCTTTTGGTGCATAAGACAACACTCAATCAACTGAGCCACACCAGCCAGGGTGGTGGGAAATATTTTAAGCAGAAAAAGTTTAGGGAAAAAGATCAGGAGTTTGGTTTTAGACAAGTTAATTTTGTAATGCCTAGTAGATATCTAGCAAAAACAGTGAGTAAGCAATCTACATATATATATAAAAGCCTAAGCAACCAAATGACTGAACGACCAGAATGACCAGAACAACCGGTCACTATGATGCGCACTGACCACCAGAAGGCAGACGCTCAATGCAGAAGCTACCCCCTGGTGGTCAGCGCACTCCCACAGTGGGAGCACCGCTCAGCTGTCTGACCTGTCCCTGCGGCCCACCAGCCCAGCGGCAGCCACTCACTCCCTCAGTAGTCCTGCAGGTCCAATCTCCAGAGAATAGGCCAGGCACCAACGGACCAGCCCCACCAGCACAATCCTGACAGTGCTGCTGGCCTCCTGGAAGTCGGCTTCGGGCACCGTGGCCGCTTCCCCTCCCTAGACTCCACAAGGAAGAAACAATATAAAAGCGGCCGCCAGGTGGCTCCTGACAACCAGCGTGAATGTCAGCAGGATGGATCCAGATCCCGGGTTGGCAAGGGCATCCCACAGCCCGCCCTGAGGACCAATTGCATCCCAGCCACCCCCACCCCCTTGGGACCCCACCTGTGCACAAATTTGTGCACCAGGCCCCTAGTTAAAAATAAAATACTGGGAGGTCTAGGTTGGGGATATAGATGTGTTTTGAGAGCTCATTGTCTATAAAACATGCTTTTATACAGTGATGAGTTATAAAAGGATTAAGATAAGTCCATAGTTCCAAGAGTACTGAGTAATCACATATAATAATCCTATCTAATAAAAAAGGGAATATGCTAATTGACCATCACGCCCTCACAAAGATGGCAGCACCCATAGCCAATAAGGAGGGAATATGCTAATTGACTGCCACACCCTCAAAGATGGCAGTGCCCACAGCCACAAGATGGCGGCGCCCAGTCCCCTCAGCCCTGCCGGGGTGCCTGCCTCCAGAGTCCCCCAGTCCCCTCAGCCCCCCAGCTGCCCAGGGCCATCTAGAGGCGCAGGCAAGCCTCAGATGGCGGCTGCCCAGCTGCCCAGGGCAGGCCCAAAGCAAAAGCAAGCCCCAGGTGGCAGCTGCCCAGTCACCCAGGGCCGCCCAAGGCTCAGGTAACCAGGGCCGGCTGAGGCTTGCGCTGCCGGCGGTGGCAGCAGCAGAGGTGTGATGGGGGCATTGCCTTCCCCTGATCGCTGGGTCACCTGGACGCCTCCCACCTCTGAGGGCTCCCGGACTGTGAGAGGGGGCAAGCCAAGCTGAGAGACCCCCCTCCAGTGCATGAATTTTCATGCACCTGGTCTCTAATAGCATATAATTTTACAATATTGTTAAGAACTAGTTGGATTGATTAATGTTTTAGAAAATGTTTGTTAATTTTAATGTGTCTTTTTAAATATCTGTAAAAGCTAAAACAGTTAAAAGCCTTTTACTTACTAGAGTTAGAAATCACTAAGGAAGCACTTTAATATAATAAGAATCTCTAAATTTCCCCAAACACATCCTAGGTTGTTGAGCTCCCTGCAATCACATGTACAATTGAGTACCAGTTCATAAACTGCTCACTGAATCAAATAATTAAGGGAAAAAAAGTAAATTCAGTTTCAGTTGAGATTGCAAGATAAAAGAATTTCCTGTCTCGGCATTTGGATAATTAATGATTACTCAACTCACTAAATTTAAACACAACTAATAATGAATTGTTCTGTCTGCAAGTCATGATGGCATGCATGAGCGAGGCATTGAGTCACCCAGGAAACACCCAGCAGAGGAATGACATGTCCAATACAGTTCATCTAACCTGGGGACTCTTCAGGACTTCAAAAACAGCAAATTGAGGCAAAGTAACAAGCACAGCCTCTGATAATTGCCAGAAAGGTTTCTCAAAGATCTAGGGGCTTGAGCCGAAATCACCAGGGACCTTGTTAAAATGCACCAAGAGGTGAGGAGTTGTTAAATTCTTGGCCCCTTTTTGGGCCTACTGAACCACGATCTCGGAAGATGAAGAGCAGTAATCTACATTGCTAAGAAGCATTCCAGATGATTCTTAGACACACTACAGGCTGAGAATGACTGATCTAATGACTGTTTTAGACTATATCATTCAGAATGGTTAAACAGTACTTAAAAGGGATGTTTGCTGCTTCCTAATACAGCTTTGAAGAATACATTCCTACCTGAGGTCAGATAATAAAAAAGAGAGAGAGCTGGGTACCCATCTCTACTTGAGCCAGTAAAAAACAACCCCGCAGTATTCATTTTCACATACCCTCACGTGTAGTAAATATGGAGAGGAACAGATGAACAACTCACAATGCCAGTTGTTTACCAAAGTTACACATTACCCTATACAAAAGTTTTACAGGTTATAGAAGAAAGACTGACTGACAGCTAAGCTAGTCAGAAATATCTAATACACGTTCCTTTCAAACACAGACATGTGTGCTCAGATATAGGAACACGAATTTGCATGTCCTGAGACCCTTCTGTACTCAGAGGTGAATAATTATTAAGGTGGTCTACAGAGTGTGTGTGCTTCAGACTTGGTGCCAAGTCTGGTTTTAGATACTCAGAAGCTTGCCTAAGCAAGTATCTTAAACCTTCTCAAGGCCCACTGTCTATAAAAAGAAGTAATAACAGCATCTTTCTCAGATAAGTGTTAAAGGATTAAATGAGAAAATATCTAGAAAAATGTTTAACGCCAGCACATACTAAGCATTCAGTAAATGTTAGCTATCATTATTAGCTATGAGAACTTTCTGGAGCAGATAGGTAGGCAGTTGGGGAAGTGGATGACCAGGAAAGAGGTATATGTGGTTGTAAAAAAAACTGCACTATAACTTTAACTTACTTTGTAGTATATTAATCCCATTATAAAAATAATTCCTTCCCATGTGATAGACAATGTATCTTGTCTACATCTTTGCTGCAGGATTCTAAATTGCTTATACTTACAATATGGTACTTTATAAAAATTCAAGTTTGAGAAATACATACTGAAAATCCCTACAATGCTTGTGAGCCAAAAAACACAATGGAACATAAAATTGTGGGTGATGCTGAGAATGTCAAATAGAAAATCAGCTGCTACGCATATGTGCAAAAGGACCGCAGAGTACGTACTCAATGATAAATTATGTACTTTAAGTTCAGTAATGCCATTTCGGAGATTTTTCTCTGAACTTTTCAAATGAAGTTTCATATGTTTACATCTTAACCACAATGGAACCCCAGGAAGATATTAACTTCTAATTACCGCATTTTCCGGCGTATAAGACGACTGGGCGTATAAGATTTTCCTGGGGAAAAAGTTGTCTTATACGCCGGAAAATACGGTAGTCCAATATATCTAATCCCATCAATATAGTCCAATATACCGTATTTTCCAGCGTATAAAACGACTTTTTAACCTAGGAAAATCTTATACACCCAGTCGTCTTATATGCCGGAAAATATGGTATTTTTAAAAAGACTTCCATCCCACTTTACCATGTGGCCCATAGGAGTTGCCCATGTTGTATGCAGTTCCGTCTGGGTCATAATGAGGATGTGCAGTTGCTCCATTCACAGCAATGAATTTGCTCCAGTCCACCTGCAAATTGAAGACCATCAGAGACTTTTAAACGTTACATGGGCAGGTCTCTATTTAGATGCATAAATGGTAGAGATGTGTCAAATATCTTTAAAATAAGATATGAAAACTACAGCCTAAGTCCTAATATCTCACCTCTGAGAAATCAAAATCATTTTTCCTTCTAAAGAAAAATAAATGAACCCCCTCCCAAATAAAAACAAAAACCCCACCACTAATGAATAAAAAATGTACAGCCCTAACCCGTTTGGCTCAGTGGATAGAGCATTGGCCTGCGGACAGGTTTGATTCCGGTCAAGGGCATGTACCTTGGTTGTAGGCACATCCCCAGTAGGAGGTGTGCAGGAGGTGTGCAGGAGGCAGCTGATGGATGTTTCTCTCTCATTGATGTTTCTAATTCTCTATCCTTGCCCCTTCCTCTCTGTAAAAAATCAATAAAATATATTTTAAAAAGAGAGAGAGAGTTGGCCTCTTTTGGCCTTCTTTCTGTTTAAAAGTGTACAAAAATTATCCAATAAGGGTAAATTCCCCCCCCCCCCCCAAGATCACAGGAAAGCTCAAGAGTAAGAATTAAAATTAAAATTCTGGCCCTAACCGATTTGGCTCACTCTATCCCTCTCCCTTCCTCTCTATAAAAAATCAATAAAATATATTGAAAAAAAGTTAAAATTCTGGCCTCTCTCTCTCTCTCTCTCTCTCTCACACACACACACACACACACACAGCTCTACCCCTTTTCCCTTCCCCCTTGTCTTCCCCCAGGCGCAGTAACCTTTGCCTTTCTCTCTCCTAAGCTCCACGGGCCCTTCTGCCTCTGTAACTTGTTTCCTGAGCCTACGCAGTCCAGCTGGCTCACTTCTACTACCCTGTGACTTTCTAAATAAGCTTTCTCTTATTTAAAAAATTAAATTAAATTAAAAGTCTGGTCCAAATTTTTATTTAACTTTTAATTAATGTGTTAAGTGAAAGTAGTATGAGTCTAGACAATCTCCAGTCCAATTCTACCTGTAGCTAGGAAGAACATGAGCTGACCACAGTAAATGTTTTTTGTTTTGTTTTGTTTTCAAAAAAATTTTTTGTTGTTTTGGATATATATATATATATATACATACACACACACACACACATATATATATATATATTTAATTTCAGAGAGGAAGGGAGAGAGAGAGAGAGAGAGAGAGAGAGAGAGAGAGAGAGAAAAGCAATGATGAGAGATAATCACTAATTGGCTGCCTCCTGCATGCCCCCTACTGGGGATGGAGCCTGCAACCCAAGCATGAGCCCTTGACTGGAATCGAACCCAGGACCCTTCAGTCGGCAGGCCGACCATTTATCCACTGAGCCAAACCAGCTAGGGCGTAAATGTTATTCTGTTTCTCCCTTACCCTAATCTGCAGATGTTGGGACTAAGAAAGAAGTCTAGAAGTATGGAAAACCAACCCAAGGTCATTCTAATCAGGACAGAGAGTGCACAGTGGGTAATATGGTTATGTTTGGCTAAGGTTCCAATTTCTTATTCAGATATCTACTACGCTGAAAAGTATTTTGAATGAAAAGAAATTTGGGGGTCTATTTTATTCATTTTTTTTAACCTACATTTTACCTTTTCTGTTTTTTCCAGGGTTTCAATGTCCACTTTATTCATAAAGTTGGTCTCAGTGCTAAGGTAGTAATCACCTTTGTACCGCACATAGTTGACACTGGTGTTGTCAGTTGTTGCTGAAACCAAACCCCGGAGTTATTGAAGCACCACAAGAGAAGGGAGAAAGCAGCTTAAACATCCTCTCATACTAAAAAATCTATTTCAAACTCAATTTAAATAATCATCATTATCACCTGCAAATTCTGGGCCAAGTAATAGCTGCTTACCAGGTGGCTCAAACTTGGACATGAAACGTTCAAAAACATTCCTGCATGGATCAGGGAGAGCCAGGGTGCCAAATTCTGAGATCACAATTCGATTCTGAACACTGTTGGCCTTGTACGTATCACTCTGTAGGAATTTGCTTCTATATGTGACGGTGCCCTTCTCCACCCTAAACTGGTGAAGCAACGCCATCCCATCAAACCAGTGATTGTACCTTCAAATAGGAGCAGAAATAGAAAAACGAATGTTAATAAGAAAAACATGGGGTCAAAATGCGAGATTTCAAATATAGAGATAACAAAATGGGATGGGTTCCCAGCACAGCCTGATTAGTCAGAGAACCTGAAATGGAGGAGCCTCTGCTTCTTGCTTACACAGGAACTTTCTACAACCAACCCAGAGGAGCAAACAGCTCTGCATCTATCCCAGAACTGAGCCTCCTTCACCTTATCCGACCCACCTTATCTGCAGCCAATGTAATGTAAATTCTTTCAATGTACATCTTTCTCCCCCCCCCCCCCACCTGATATATAAAAAGCCCTTCAACTCCAGGACAGCGGGCATACTCGTCTTTCCCACTAGCTGTGCTGGTTGTTTAGACTTCATGCCCCACCACCTGGTTGTTCTCACTAGCAATGGCCCAATGAATCCTTTAGTTTAAAAAGGCTTTCAGCCGTGGAGGTTCTTTGTTTTACACCCTATAGCCAAGAGAAGAGCATAAGAGGAGATGGGATGCTTGACATCTCTCAAATTCAAACGGGTTTCTACGCTTTTAGAAATCTTTATCTTCATATCTTACATGCATTACATTGTCCATTTACTTCAAAATTTTTCAAATTTATCAAAATTATGCAAAAGTAAACACTAGAAATTATCTATTTTAAGGATGGAAGATTGAAAAACCCTAAGGAAAAGTTTGTGGTTTTGCTGTTAAGAGAATTTAACATCATATAGCCTTTTCTTTCATATGCTTGACAGTTTGAATTCTTAATGTCTTCAGCATGGATAAGCGAGGCAAACATCATTGTCTTAAATGGCAATGGTCCTGAAAGCAGGGATTCAAAGAGATTCAAAGTGTTTATAGTATCATTACTTACAATAACCTTAAAGTGGAAGCAATCCAAGTATCCATCAATGAATGAATGGATAAGCAAAACTTTTACATTCAATGAAATACTATTCAGCCTTTAAAAGGAAGGAAATTCTCCAAAAAATAAAAATAAAAAACAAAAGTAAAAGAAAGGAAATTCTGTATTATGTTACAACATGGATGAAACTTGAGGACATTATGCTAAATTCAACAAGGCAGTCACAAAATGACAAATAATGTGTGATAAGAGTTATATGAGGTATCTAAAGTAGTCAAATTCATAGAAAAAGAAAGTAGAATGGTAGGTACCAAGGGCTGGGGGCAGGGGAAATGGGCAGCTATTGTGTGTTTTTTTGTTTTGTTTTGTTCTTTAAATATATTTCTTTATTGATTTCAGAGAGGAAGGGAGAGGGAGAGAGAGATAAAAACATCAATGATGAAAGAGAATCACTGATCGGCTGCCTCCTGCACGCCCCCCAATGGGGATCAAGCCCGCAACCCGGGCATGTGCCCGTGACCGGAATCGAACCTGGGATCTTTCAGTCCGCAGGCCGACGCTCTATCCACTGAGCCAAACCACCTAGGGCAGCTATTGTTTAATGGGTATAGAATTTCCATTTTTACAAGATATAAAAGTTCTGAAGATCTGTTTCACAACAATGTGAATAAATTTAACACTAACCTGTACACTTAAAAATACTAAGATGGCAAATTTTGTGTTATGTGCTGTTTACCACAATAAAAAAAAATTAGGATATGAGAAAAAAAGGGAGGGAAGCAAAGCCCTCTTTACCCAATAATTTCACAAACCATATTTATCATAAACTACATTTCCATAAGTTCTTGGATCTATGTCTGGGCTTTCTGGTCTAAATCACTATTTGTCTATTCATGCACCGATATCACAATGTTTTAATTATAGAGGCTTTATAGTATATTTTAATGTCTGGTAGAGGTAATTCCACCACTGAAAATTCTCTTGTTAGTGTTTTCTTGATGTTCTTGTGTATTTATTTTTCCATATGAACTTTAGTATCAATTTGTTTAACTTCCTTAAAAAATTGTTGAAATTTTTATTAAGATTATATCAAATTTTAAAAATTAATTTATGAAGAACTCATCTTTACGTTGTTGAATTATCCTATTCAAGGACAGAAGATGTCTTTCCATTTAATTGTGCCTTTTAGAAGTTTTTTTAATTTGCACATTTCTTATTAAGTTCATTTCTAAGTATTTAATTTTTTGTTGCTATTGTATTTGAGGTTTTTTTTCTTACCAGTATGTCTCCTCACTTGCTATAGTTTGTGTATATGACAGTTATTGATTTCAGTATGTTAATTTTACATCCTGTTACCTTACCTTTCATTGTTTGAGTTAGTCATTGATTCTCAATAGTTTTCCAGGTTTACCATGGTATCAACCACAAAGAAAGATAGTTTTATTTTACTAAGCCTTGTGCCTATAATCAATTTCTTTAGTCTAATTGTATTGGTTACATCTGGCAGAATATCAGTGAAGATAGTGACTATCCATGCCTTATTCCTGCCTTAGAAAAATACTTGTAATATGAATATATATATATATATATATATATATATATATATATATATATCCATACACACAATACTTATATAAAAATATGTATATATAAAAATATGTAAGTATATGTATGTATAAATATAAGTTAAAGTATTCATCAAGTTCTATTTTCTTGAGTATTGTTATGAGAAATGGATGTTGAATTTTGACAAAAATTTTGTCAGAATTTATGGAGATAATCCCATGATTAGTTTTCCTGAAACCTATTAATATGGCATATAATATTAAGGGATTTTTAATAATATGGGATATGATAATAAGATAATAATGAGCCTATCTTGCATTCTTAGAATTAATCCTACCTAGTGGATTATATCTTTAATGTAGTGTTAGATTCTGTTTATTAATAAAATATTTATTAGTACTAGGTAGCACTATATATTTTGTACTTTTTCAAGGATATTTATAAAAATATGAATAAATAATGGTTTTCTTTCTTAATGTATTTTTATTGATTTCAGAGAAGGAAAGAGAGATAGAAATATCAAGGATGAGAGAGAATCATTGATTGCCTGCCTCCTGCATGTCCCACACTGGGTATTGAGCCCACAACCCAGATATGTGCCCTCATGGGAATCGAACTGTGACCTCCTGGCTCATAGGTTGATGCTCAACCACTGAACCAACCAGGCAATGGTTTTCTTTTTCGCACCATCTTTATAGTATATAGACATCAAAATTATCCTTGCTTCATAAAAAGAAATGGGTTGTTTCCCTTCATTTTCAATTCTCTCAAGTAATGTTTGGAGCATTGGGATTATCTAATATTTGAAGGTTTAGGAGAATTTCTCTGTGAAATAACCTGGGCCTGGTGCTTTTTTCGAGAAATTGTTCCTTAATGAGTTGCTCTTTTTCCTCTACACAAATTGATTGGTTTGAATTTTCTATCTCTATCAATTTTGATCATCTGTATTTCCCTGGGAAACTAGCCGTTTCATCAAGATTTTCATATGTATTTGCATAGAGGCCTAAAAAGTCTCTTGTAATTTTTAATCCATTTCAATGGTTTCTTTCTCATTGTCATTTCTTATTTTTGTGCATTTGTGCTTTCTCCCTTTTTCTTTATCATGTGAGCTAGTAGTTTTTCTATTTTGGCAATATTTTTCAAAAACATTAAAAACAAAAGTTTCAATAATTCTTGCTATTCTGGTCTAAATCTCTCTAAAACCACAATATGTAGAACCAAACACAAAATATTTTGGGTATAAAACCAGACACTTAGCTTTCTCACTTAAGATATTACATATTCTTTTCTTTCCTTCTTAGTTTTCTTTGTTACAATCTCATATTTTTTACCCACATTGAGATGTCAACCAAAATCCCTAAGTAATTTTTAAGACCTTCTGCTGTTAAACCACATCTCTTTCATCTTTGTACTTGTAAAATTTGTTTTCCTCATGCATATTTACATTTAATAATGATTTCCTCTAGAAGTGCTCAACTTTTTAGATTCCATCTCCCAAAACCCCTGCAGACTCTGTCCTTTCATGCATTCATTTATTCAAATCAACCAACACAGCCAGGAACTGTGCCAAACCCAGTGCTTACAGGCACATAAATAACTATGACACAGTGATTGCTGCAGCAACGGGGGAAATGTTAAAAATGCTATTCATGCACAGAAGAAACAACAGGATGGAAGGATGTCGGGGTCAGAAGGGATCAAAAGGCTCAAAATATTTGGCTGGTTTGTTAAGGATGTTTGTGAGGCCATGAAGAAGAGAAGGGCATCCTAGGGACAGGAGAGAGAGAGAGAGAGAGAGAGAGAGAGAGAGAGAGAGAGAGAGAGAAAGGAAGGAAAGAGCTGTGCAGGCATATGGTATCTTGGAGGAATAGCCAGTTAATAAATTACTCTGTGGGCAGAGCCATCAGTGGCAGGCAATGAGGGTGGAGAAATAAGTCAGCACCAGACCTACCAGCACTTAGACTTAGGGCTTAAGATCTTCAGCAGGAAAGCCTGGAGCTTTGAAACAGGAGAGAGAAACTGTGAGACCCGCATCTTAGAAAAGTCACTCCGGACACAGAGGAGAACATGGGGTAGAAAGAGGAGCATCCAGATCTGAAGAAACCAATGAGGAGATGAGGCAACAATTTCAGTGAGAGAAGATGGGAGCCTAAATCGAAGCAGCATAGTTAGAAAAGCACAAATTCCAGAAACAAATCAGAGGGGAATGACAGGATGTGGGCAGTGACAAAAAGAGAGGCTCCAAAGAGTCATGCCTGAATGACTGGCTGATGATGATACATTAACTGAGAAAGGGAATACGTGAAGAGCAAGTATTGGGGAAAAGAAATAGTTTGGTTTTGGATAATAGTCTGAGCTCCTGGTAAAACATTTAAAAAGCCAGTTGTCAAAATACATGTCTAGAGCACAAGAGATGGGAGCGAGGTGGGAGGTACATGTTGGAGAATATGTATGTGTGGTAGGTATAGCCATAGGTGTGAGTGAGACATAATAACTACCATCTCCTGAGCACTGACTACACACCAGGAACTGTGCTAAGGACTTCACCACATCTTTTCATTCTCTCTCTCTCTCTCTCTCTCTCTCTCTCTCACACACACACACACACACACACACACACACACACACACACACTCACACACATTAATCCTGTGAGAAACTATCTTTCTCATGTCACACACATGGAAACCAAGGTTCAGAACAACAAAAACCCCAGGGTCACAAGGCTGCTAACTGTCAGAACAAGAATTCAATGCTGACTCCAAATCCTGGGCTTACAAGTGAACTACAAGAAGTTATTTGGCAGGAAAGGGAGTAAGGAGACGGCACGGAAGGGAAAGAAGAGATTAAAAAGTACTAACTGGCAATTTTTGTCAGCTATTGAAAGAGACTTTATACATGCCTGTTTCCTTTACTCTTCATGCCCAGCCATTAAAATTGATATTAATCCCCATTTTCCATATGGGAAACCTTGGTCAAGACCACAGCACTGATAACTGGTGAAATGGGATTTGAACCCACTGCACCATCCTATATAATAAAAGCCTAGGTGGCGTCACACCCTCATGTGACATCATCACAAGATGGCTGCCTAAGTTGGCCACCCTCATGTCATCACAAGATGGCCACCACAAGATGGCTGGCAGGGGAGAGCAGTTGGAAGCAAACAGGCCAGCAGGGGAGGGCAGTTGGGGGTGATTGGGCAGGCAGGGGAGCAGTTAGGCGTCAATTAGGCCGGCAGGGGATGGTTAGGGGGCAATCAGGCTGGCAGGCAGAAGCGGTTAGGGGCAGTCAAGCAGGCAGGCAGGTGAGCGGTTAGGAGCCATCAGTCCTGGATTGTGAAAGGGATGTCCGAGGGGCCCCAGATTGGAGAGGGTGCAGGCTGGGCTGAGGGACAACACCACCGTACACAAATTCTGTGCACTGGGCCTCTAGTACTCCAAATAATTTAGTATTTGTACAATACCAAAGAAAGCATACAATAAGAGAAAAGAAGTGGATATTCAGTGCAGAGGATGGGATATAGCAACACTAAAGAAACAAGTGAAGTGAAATGAGCAACAAAAAATGATCCTAGGACATGTGACCAGAGGGCAGAGGAAATATGGGAATCCAGGGATGAGAGAATTTTAAGACAGGTGGTCATTTAGATCAAATGCTGTACAACTGTTCAGCTGAGGACTAAGAAGCCCATTTCATTTAATAATTACCAGGCTTTGATAACCTTTGAGAACAGAAGCTGTAGAGTGGTGGGGTTAAAAGTCAGATGGCAGTGAACTGAGAAGACCTCAGAGAGCATAAAACCAGCAGTGAGGGGAGGAGAAAGGGTAGCTGGAGAGGAAGGGGGAACAGAGAATGAGGGTGTTTTAGGATGGCAGGACACTTGTTGGCGGAGGTGTGGGGTGAGTGAAGGAGAAACAGATACAAGGGGAGGGGTGTGAACGATGCAGCAAGGTTCCGGAGGAGAGGAAGAGGCCACTTCCTGCTCTGATTGTGAGGAGGAAGGAATACATACCTACAAATAGGCACAGACCTAGGGAATGTGAAGGTGGGGAAGAAGGAAGTTGAAGGAGCCCAAAATCTAAATAAATGCCCTTTATTCATTATGAAGTAGGCAGTTTATTTGCTGAGAGTGAAAGGAACGGGGAGAATGGAGGCGGCTTCCAGAAAGGACCCCTGTGGGAGACTGGAAAGAACAATGATGGCACCAAGGACTCAATAAGCCTGGAAATCATAATTGTGTCATTGAATCAATCAGCAAAGCTATGTGATTTCCTCTAGAAGTGCGCAGCAGGCCTGCGGGATGAGTGGAGGAAACCAATATGGCTAACCTAGGACTGGAATTAGTCAGAGGAAAAACAGCAATCACCAGGAAGTGAGGATGGTGGTGAAAGTACATTTGAAATGACTGTGAAATCTGCACCGGACAGAAGAAGTTAAGGAGAGCTGATAAACTGAGAAGACAGAGAAGAGTAAAGAACTTGATGCTCCTCAACATAAGTTTAATGGGAATGGAGGAGTGTGGAGATTGGGGTGTTAAGCAGAAAGTAGACTTTTAGAGTTCAAGGTTTCCAGGGCAGGGCAATTCTGTGGAGTAAGTTCCAGGATACCGCCTCACTATGTGGCATTGTTGTAGCGTCATAGAGGGGGACAATAATTGCTGTGGGGATGGTCAAGGAACAGGACTTGACTATCTTCATCACGGATCCTGAAGTCATTCCAAGAGAGTGGTAGATATGGAAATGCTGAGGATATTTACTATTCTGCCCAGATTCATGTAACTTAAAAGACCGATAAGTGTGCCTTCAATGAAATCATTAACAAAAATTTTAATTGAATTGTCCTTTGTCATGTCACTTCCATGTCTGCATGCTGACAGAGACCTATTGAACAGCATCTAACAGAGAGATCACAGATTCACAGCTGAGTGGGCTTATTCTTATCCACAGGTTGAGGGTTACGATGACTAGTTCTTCTCCCCTCCCTCTAGTCTAATCTGGGGAGCCAACCACTAAACTAAGTTTCAGTTAGTCTCCTCTTTAACCTGAAGATATCTGTACTTCTCATCCAAGGGGAGGGCAAGACTCTATTCTTGCTATAAATGCCTACTGCTGGCTCCGAAAAAAATTGATTTGAATGACAAAGTAGAAACTCATGAAAACCAGCCACACCATGGACTTCCCCCCATAAAGATGTTATCTTAAAAGAGGCCTGTAGTGAAGGCCTAGGTCTGGGTAGCTCTGCTGCTTGGTTTTAAAATTTACTAGAGCTATTTCTTAGCAGATGAAATACCATATGCTTTTTGCAAGAGGCTGTTTCTCTGTGGGGATTGAACCAGTAGTTTTATTTTTCTCCTCCTCCTCCTCCTTGTCCTCCACCTCTTCCTTTTTTCCTCATAATTTTTTTTTCAAATTATAGCTTGTATGAAATCCAAATATGTAAAACAGGGAAAATTGGAGCTTCTCTGGTTAGGGACAGAGTAGGTATCCATAGCCAGCTCACTCACTCTCTTTTTCTCTCTCTCCAAACCACCTCCCTAATCCCCAACCCCTTCATCCCTCCCCCTCAGTCTCCACCCCGGGCACCTAAAGTAACTTCTTAAGGGCTTCTTGTAGCAGCTGTTGGGGTGAGGGGCCATTGCATTTTATTGCCTTTTAGCACTATCATAATATGTCTATCAGTGAAGACAAGATATAACAGGTTCAGCAAATTAAAATATCTGCAATAGTAAGAAATATATCTTGAACATGCACCTAATTCTTGCTATGTTTCCAGCAACAGCTAAGAAAGTACCATAATCAAATTCCCACCAAGCCCATAGGAAAGGCATAGCTAACAGAAAGTAGAATGGATAAAGGTAATCAGGGGCTTGGGTGGAAAAAGAAAGTTATTGTTTAATGGATACAGAGTTTCAGTTTTGCAAGATAAAAAGTGTATGGATGGTGGTGATGAAAGCATCAATGTGAATGTACTTAATGCTACTGAACTGTACACTTAAAAATAATTATAGATGGTGCCCTGGCCAGTGTGGCTCAGTTGATTGGAGTGTCGTCCCACACACCAAAGTGTAGTGGGTTCAATTCCCAGTCAGGGCACATGTGGGAGGCAACTGATTGATGTTTTTCTCCCCTTCCCTTCTTCTCTCTAAGATCAATAAAAAAATAAATACATAAAAATAGTTAAGATGATAAATTTTATATTATGTGTATTTTATCACATTTTTTTAAAAAGGCCATGGTTTCTAGTGCCAGCCGGTTTGGCTCAGTGGCTAGATCACAGGCCTGTAGACTGAAGGGTCTCAGATTCTTGTCCCAGCCCTGGCCAGGGCATGTGCAGGAAGCAACCAATCAATGTGTCTCTCACATCGATGTTTCTCTCTCTGTCTCTCCCCCTCCCTTCCACTTTCTCTAAAAATCAATGGAAAAATATCCTCTGGTGAGGATTAACAAAAATAAATAAATAAATAAATAAATAAATAAATAAATAAATAAATAATAAAAATAAAAGTCATAGGTTCTAGAATATTATCCAGCTATTAAAAATAATTGTCATTCCAATGAGGTACCATCTCACACCTGTCAGAATAGCTACCATCAACAAATCAACAAATGACAATAGCTGGCAAGAAAATGGAGAAAAGGGAACCCAGGTACACTGCTGGTGGGAATGCAGACTGTGCAACCATTATAGAAAATAGTATGGAGTTTCCTCAAAAAATTAAATATGGAACTGCCATTTGACCCAGTGATCCCACTTCTAGGAATATATCCTAAGAAACCCAAAACATCAATCAGAAAGAATGTATGCACCCCTATGTTCATAGCAGCACAACTTACAATAGCTAAGATCTGGAAACAGCCCAAGTGCCCATCAGTAGACGAGTGGATAAAAAAGCTGTGGTACATTTATATCATGGAATACTATGCAGCATTAAAAAAGAAGAATCTCTTTCCCTTTGAGACAGCATGGAGGGATCTGAAGAGTATCATGCTAAGTGAAATAAGCCAGTCAGGGAGAAACCAAGATGGCGGCATAGGTAACACCTAAACTACTGCCTTGCACAACAATTTCAAAACTACAACTAAAAGACAAAACGGACATCATCCAGAAACACAGGAAGGCTGGCTGAGTGGAAATTCTAAAACTAGAAGGAAAGAGAAAAGCACACTGAGACTCAGAGGAGCTGCAGGAGGCAGAGGTACCGAAGCGCACGCAGAGAGGGCCGGCAACTGAGTACGCGGCTGGCTTTCTCAAGCGGGAGAAAGACAAAAGCTCCCAATGGCTCTAAACTCCAGTTCCGGGCGAGACTCTGAGGACCCAGACTCATTCGGGGAGAAACTGGACTGTCAGGAAAGAGAAAAGCACATTGAAACTCAGAGGAACTGCGGAAGGCAGAGGTACCGAAGTGCGCGCGGAGAAGGCTGGCAACTGAGTACGTGGCTGGCTTTCTCAATCAGGAGGGAGACAAAAGCTCCCGATGGCTCTGAACTCCAGTTATGGGTGAGACTCTGGGGACCCAGACTCACTCGGGGAGAAACTGGACTGTCTGGCAGTGGGTAAAACTCGAGGGTGGCCTTCTCTCAGAGGTGCTTGTAGTGATTACCGCAGGACACTGAGACCCAGGGGCCTCCGAGGGTAGGGCTAATGGGAAGCCATTGCTGTTTGCTCCGCCCAGAGACTCTGCCCCATACAAGCTGGGCACAGAGGCTTTTGCAAGTCTTGTCTCATAAGGGTGTCTCCAGCACAGAAGTTCTCCCAGCGTAGACACAGCTGATCCTCACAGCCAGTTGGCCTGGAGGTCAATTCCTCCCAGTGATACCAACAACAGTCAAGGCTTAACTACAACAAGGCTGTGCACACAGCCTACAAAGGGGTGCACCAAGAGTGTCCACCTCAGGTAACAGGAGGCTGAGCCACTGGGCCCTATAGGACACCTAGCACACAAAGCCACTCTATCAACTCAGGGAAGCAGCCAAAATGCAGAGACAAAGAAACAGGTCACAAACCAAAGAAATGGAGGAAAACAAATGACTGGACATAGAGTTCAAAACCACGGTTATAAGGTTTTTTAAGAATTTTCTAGAAAAGGCCAATAAATTTAGCGAGACCCTAGAGGATATGATAAAGGACCAACTAGAAATTAAGCATACACTGACTGAAATAAAAAATAATATACAGAGATCCAACAGCAGACTAGAGGATCACAAGAATCAAGTCAAAGATTTGAAATACAAAGAAGTAAAAAACACCCAACAGGAAAAGCAAAATGAAAAAAGAATCCAAAAATATGAAGGTAGTGTAAGAAGCCTCTGGGACAACTTCAAGCGTACCAACATCAGAATTATGGGGGTGCCAGAAGAAGAGAGAGAGCAAGAAATAATGACTGAAAACTTATTTGAAGAAATAATGACTGAAAACTTCCCCCACCTGGTGAAAGAAATAGACTTACAAGTACAGGAAGCGCACAGAACCCCAAACAAAAGGAATCCAAAGAGGACCACACCAAGACACATCATAATTAAAATGCCAAGAGCAAAAGACAAAGAGAGAATATTAAAAGCAGCAAGAGAAAAACAGTTAATTACTTACAAGGGAGCACCCATACGATTGTCAGCTGACTTCTCAACAGAAACTATGCAGGCCAGACGGGAGTGGCAAGAAATATTCAAAGTGATGAATAGCAAGAACCTACAACCAAGATTACTCTACCCAGCAAAGCTATCATTCAGAATTGAAGGTCAGATAAAGAGCTTCACAGCTAAGAAAAAGCTAAAGGAGTTTATCACTGCCAAACCAGCATTATATGAAATGCTGAAAGGTATTCTTTAAGAAGAGGAGGAAGAAGAAAAAGGTAAAGATAAAAATTATGAACAACAAATACATATCTATCAACAAGTGAATCTAAAAATCAAGTGAATAAAAAATCTGATGAACAGAATAAACTGGTGAATATAATAGAATCAGGGGCATAGAAAGGGAGTGGACCGACAATTTTCAGGGGGAAAGGGGTGTGGGGGTGTGGGAAGAGACTGGACAAAAATCGTATACCTATGGATGAGGACAGGGGCGGGGTGGTAAGGGCATAGGGTGGTGTGGAAACCGGGTGGAGGGGAGCTATGGGCGGGGGGGGGGGGGGAAGAGGAACAATTGTAATAATCTGAACAATAAAGATTTATTTTAAAAAAGAGAGAAAAAAAGAAAGAAAGAAGCCAGTCAGAGAAAGATAAGTATCACATGATCTCACTCATATGTGGAATCTAAGTAACAAAATAAACTGATGAACGGAATGGATCCAGAGACATGGAAGCATGGAACAGTTCGTGGAATCTCAGAGGGAAAGCAGGGGAGGGTGGGTGGGTGGGTGGGAGGTAATCAACCAAAGACCTTGTATGCATATACTATATGCATAACCCATGGACACAGAAAATAGGGTGCTGAAGGCCTGGGTTGGGGAGAGGGTCAATTGGGGGGAAAGGGGGGTATATGTAATATTTTCAACAATAAATAATTACTTAAAAATAATAGTAATAACTGTCATTCAACCCTAGCCAGTTTGGCTCGGTGGATAGAGCATTGCCTACAGACTGAAGGGTCCCCGGTTCAATTCCAGTCAAGAGCATGTACCTCAGTTGCAGGCTCCTCCCCAGCCCAAGCCCCGGTCGGGGTGCATGCAGGAGGCAACCAATCAATACGTTTCTCTCATGTAGATATTTCTGTCTTTCCCTCTCTCTTCCACTCTCTCTAAAAATCAATGGAAAAATATCCTCGAGTAAGGATTAAAAAATAAAAATAATAATAATAATTGTCATTCCAATTTTGTAATAGCATGGATAAAAAGGCTGATGATAGTGTGAAGTTTTTCAAACCAGGTTAAAAAAATTGGTTAAACACACACACACACACACACACACACACACACACACACACACACACAATTGAGCAGAAGACCTGAATAGACATTTTCCCAAAGGAAGAGAAGACATACAGAAAACAAACAGATACAATGAAAAGGTGCTCAGCATCATTAATCATCAGGGAACTATCTCAAAACCACAATGAGATATCATCTCACATATATTAAACTAGATATTATAAAAAAGACAAGAAATAGCAAGCTTTGGCAAGAATATGGAGAAAAGTTTTGTGCACTCTTGTGGAATGTAAATTGGCCTAGCCAATATGAAAAAAAAGTACAGAAGTTCATCAAAAAAATAAAAATAGAACTACCGTGTGATTCAGCAATACCACTTGTGGATATTTATCTTTAAGTACACAAAAACACTAACTCAAAAAGATATATGCACCCTCATGTTCATTGAAGTATTATTTACAATAGCCAAGGTAGGGAAATAACCTAAACTGTCCATCAATAGATAAATGGGTAAAGAAAATGTGGTATATATGATATAGATATATATATTATATATATATGTATGTATGTATGTATGTATATGTATATGTATATATGTGCATACATATCATATACATATATGATATATACATATATAATGGCATATTATTCAGCCATAAAAAGGAGGAATTCTTGCCATTTGTGATAACATGGATGGACCTTGAAGTCATTATGCTGATTAAAATAAGTCAGATAGAGAAAAATAGAGAAAGACAAATACTATATGATCTCACTTATATTTGGAATCTAAAATAAACAAACAAACAAAAACCAAGTCCATAGATACAGAGAACTTATTGGTAGTTACAAGAGGTATGGGGAACAAAATGGGTGAAGGTGGTCAAAAGGTACAAACATCTATACTAATAAAAAGGTAATATGCTAATTAGACTAGGTATCTTCCGGACATGGTGGCAGAGCCGACGCAGAGGCAGTTAGAGGTGATCAGGCCAGCAGGGGAGAGCAGTTAGGGGTATCAGGCCAGCAGGGGAGAGCAGTTAGAGCAATCAGGCCGGCAGGGGAGAGCAGTTAGGGGCGATCAGGCAGACAAGCAGAGAGGTTAGGGGCAATCAGGAAGGCAGGCAGGTGAGCAGTTAGGAGCCAGTGGTCCCAGATTGTGAAAGGGATGTCCGATTGCGGGGTCAGGCCTAAACCAGCAGTCAGATATCCCCCGAGGGGTCCCAGATTGGAGAGGGTGCAGGCCGGGCTGAGGGACCCCCCCTCCCACATGCATGAATTTCATGCACCAGGCCTCTAGTCCAGTTATAAAATAAATAAGTCATGGGGAGATAATGTACAGCATGGTTACTATGGTTAATAATACTGTATTGCATATTTGAAAGTTTCTAAGAGAGTAAGTCCTCAACACAAGAAAAGAAAATGTTTGTGATGGATGTTAACAACTTATTGTAGTGATCATTTCACTATATAAACAAATATTAAATCATTATGCTATATATCTGAAACTAATATAATGTTACATGTCAATTTTATCACCATAGAAAAATTCTACATATTATATGATTGTAATTGTTTCATACAAACTTATAGAAATGGGAAGACTAGCAGGAAATACAACAAAGTGTTAACAGAGGATGTGCTACATACATTTCTCCACTCTCTTCAATATTTTAAAAAGTTTCATAAAGATCAAAACTTTTAAATGAAAAAAAAATATTCTAATACTTAAAAATGTTTAAAGCAAAGCAGATTCCCTTCTGACTATAAGGGTTTTTTCACATCACTTCATGTGCCAAGTAGACACACAGAGAAATGATACACTAAAGAGTTATTCAGGTGTGTGTGTTTTTCATTTATTTACATATATTTATTGAGTGCTATTTAAGTGCAGGGCACTATCCTAGATATTGGGCATATGGGGTGAACAAGAAAAAGTTTCTGCCCTCATGGAACTTACTTTCTAGTGGAGAAACATAACTAATAAACAAACAAAAAACAACATTGATAGTGCTAAGCAAAGAATTAAAATACCTGTTATGTTATAAGTCATATAATTTAAAAAAAAAAACAGCATTTTTAGATTGGGAAATCAGGGAAGGCTCAAACGACATGAAATCTGAGCTGATATCTGAATGATAAGAATCAGACTTTGGAAGAGAGAGGGCCTAGCCAAAGCGAAGACCCTGAGCAAAAATAAACATGCCCGGTTTGAGGAACTGAAAGAGCCAACGTGTCTGGGAGGCACTGGGTGGGGGCACTTCTGAAGTGAAGACACTGCTCCTTCCTTCAGGAACTTGTGGTGAAGTAGAGCTCGGCACAGACAGTTTCTGACACTTCTCCTTTGGCATAAACCTTCAGAGAACTTCAAATTCATTATACCTACTGAATAAAAATGTCAGCATTTTAAACAGAAGTAAGTCTCCATTTCTTTCCCTATAGGCTAGTTTCCTCATCTGGAGCCAAAGAGATTGCACAGCAATGTTAGCCTCAGAGAGGAAACAGATATTAATGCATATTCCACAGAATAAGTTCATGCTAAGAAATCCAAATTCTTCCAAAAATCAAGACTTACTTGTCCTTCCCAAACTCAAACTTCCCAGGTCCAATTCGAAGTAGAGAGCCATTGAGCCACTTGGGGAAATGTCCTCGGACTTCAGCAGAGATGGTCTGTGGAGTCTCCTCCACTGTGGCTAGTAAGGGTGCAATACAGGGAAGACTATCCTGCTTACGGGAGACAGCTTTAGTCTGATGACTATTGTCCATGTACTTCTTCAAAACTGTGAAGATGACATCAAAAGCACAACAAATATTTACCAATCTATAAACATGCCTATTTCTCCCTCCTGGTCAGGGAAATGTTGAACCAACACCAAATATAGTCTCCAAACCCCTCCCTCATTCTCAGTTCAATCCTTTGATTCTCCATTTTTTTACAATCCTTTTTGTATTCTTGCAGTACAAATCTGCCTGAGAATTAACTCAGGATTTTAGTTATTATCATCTCTCATAGCGAACAATGCTCATCTTTACATAAGGTGGAATCTAACCCAATGTGAACTAATAGCAACCTCATTTTTATGATAAAAACTAGAGGCCCGGTGCACGAAATTCATGCACGAGGGGGTGGGGGAGAGAATGTCCCTCAGCCCAGCCTGCACCCTCTCCAATCAGGGATCCCTCTCACAATCCAGGACTGCTGGTTCCCAACCGCTTGCCTGCCTGATTGCCCCTAATCGCTTCTGCCTGCCAGCCTGATCACCCCCTAACCACTCCCCTGCCAGCCTGATGGACACCTAACTGCTCCCTTGCCAGCCCAATTGCCCCCAACTGCCCTTCCCTGCTGGCCTGGTGACCCCCAACTCCCCTCCCCTGCAGGCCTGGTCACCCATAACTGCGCTCCCCTGCCAGCCTGGTTGCCCCTAACTGCTCTCCCCTGAAGTCCTGGTCACCCCCAACTGCCCTCCCCTGCAGGCCTGGTCACCCCCAACTCCCCTCCCCTGCAGGCCTGGTCACTCCCAACTGCCCTCCTCTGCAGGCCTGGTCCTCCCCACAACTGCCCTCCCCTGCAGGCCTGATCATCCCCAACTGCCCTCCCTTGTAGGCCTAGTCCCTCTCAACTGCCCTCCCCTGCTGGCCTGATCGCCCACAACTGCCCTCCCTTGCTGGCCATTTTGTGGTGGCCATCTTGTGTCCACACGGGGATGGCCATCTTTGACCACATGGGGGCAGCCATCACTGTGCTGCAGTGATGGTCTATTTGCATATTGCCTCTTTATTATATAAGACCAGAGGCCCGGTGCATGAAATTTGTGCACGGGGGGGTAGGAGGGTGTCCCTCAGCCCAGCCTGCACCCTCTCCAATCTGGGACCCCTCAAGGGATGTCCAACTGCCCGTTTAGGCCTGATCCCAGGGATCGGGCCTAAACGGGCAGTCGGACATCCCTCTCACAATCCAGGACTGCTGGCTCCCAACTGCTCACCTGCCTGCGTTCCTGATTGCCCCTAACCTCTTCTGCCTGCCAGCCTGATCACCCCTAACCACTTCCCTGCCAGTCTGATTGATGCCTAACTACTCCCCTGCCAGCCTGTTTGCCCTTAACTGCCCTCCCCTGCAGGCCTGGTCACCCCTAACTGCCCTCCCCTGCAGGCCTGGGTTCTCCCCAACTGCCCTTCTCTGCAGGCCTGGTCTCCTCCAACTTCCCTTCTCTGCTGGCCTGGTCACTCCTAACTGCCCTCCCCTGCAGGCTTGATCGCCCCCAACTGCCTTCCCTTGCAGGCCTGGTCCCTCCCAACTGCCCTCCCGTGCTGGCCATCTTGTGGCAGCCATCTTTGACCACATGGGGGCAGCCATCTTGTGTGTTGGAGTGATGGTCAATTTGCATATTACTCTTTCATTAAATAGGATGACCACCATTCAATATTACCATAATTACATTGACCTCAGTACTTTATATACACCGGAATGTGATCCCAAAAATTTCATAGGGATTTATGGAGCATTTAGTAGAATCTACATTTTAATTTCTTCTATTTTAATGTACACATGAATGTGCATGGCATTTTCTAGGAGAAGAGTGTCATAAACCAAACTATGCAGTGATACCTAGTCTAAAATTACCTGAAGTTCATAAACCATGAGAAAAAAAATCATCCTATATAATAAATAGGTAATATGCAAATTAACCCTCACGCCCTCACAAGATGGCTGCTATGACCAGGCCAGCAGGGGGGTTAGTGAGGGACAACCAAACAACTGAACAGGAGGCTGAGTGGGGCAACCAGGCCGGCAGGGGGATTAGTGAGGGACGACCAAATGACTGAACAAGCAGGCTGTGTGGGGTGACCCAGGTATGTGCCCTGACTAGGCCAGTCGGGCGGGGGGCCCATTAGGGGTGACCAGGCTGGCAGGGGGAGACAGTTGGGGGTGACCAGGCCAGCAGGGGAGGCAGTTGGGGGTGACCAGGCTGGCAGAGGGGGCAGTTAGGGGTGACCAGGCCAGGGAAGCTGGGCAGTTAGGGGTGACCAGGCTGGTGGGGGGATGCAGTTGGTGGTAACCAGGCCAGCAGGGGGGGCATATGGGGGCAATTAAGTTGACAGGGGGACAGTGAGGGGCGACCAGGTTGGCAGAGGGGGCAGTTGGGGGTGACCTGGCTGGCAGCGGGGGGCAGTTAGGGGCAATCAGGCTTGAACGCAGAGGCAGTGAGGTGCGATCAAGCCAGTTGGGGGGCGGGGGGCAGTTAGGGGCAATCAGGCAGGCAGGTAGGTGAACGATTAGGAGCCAGCAGTCCAGGATTGTGAGAGGGATGTCCCGAATTGGAGAGGGTTCAGGCTGGACTGAGGACCACCTCCCCCCCCCCCATGCACAAATTTTGTGCACTGGGCCTCTAGTTATTATATAACAAAGAGCTGAAAATTGTTCCTATTATTTCATACTTACTTAGTGTTCACAAGACAGCATTGCCTCACACAGAGGGGTGGCCAAACATATAACTAACTAGGTACTTTAAAACACAGTCCTTTATTTTATTTCATGAAACTGAAATAGTGATATAAAAATCTAAACTAGAATAACACATAGGGACACTATTCCTCTGAAGTGAGATTTGCATTCTTCTAGCAAACTCTTCTGCAGTATTATATCTATTATCCCATTTCTTTCAAATCTTTCAAAAATTTAGTTTACAGAAACACCTATCAGAAAGAATATATGCACCCCTATGTTCATAGCAGCACAATTTACAATAGCTAAGATTTGGAAACAGTCTAAGTGCCCATCAGCAGATGAGTGGATTAAAAAACGGTGGTACATCTACACAATGGAATACTACGCCGCTATAAAAAAGAAGGAACTTTTACCATTTGCAACAGCATGGATGGAACTGGAGAGCATTATGCTAAGCGAAATAAGCCAGTTGGAGAAAGATAAATACCACATGATCTCACTCATATGTGGAATATAATCAACAACATAAACTGATGAACAAAAATAGATCCAGAGACAGAGAAGCATCAAACAGATCGTCAAACCTCAAAGGGAAGGCAAGGGGAACTGGGGGGGAAAAAGGTAAGAGATCAACCAAAGGATTTGTATGCATGCATATAAGCATAAACAATGGACACAGACACTAGGGAGGTGAGGGCTTGTGCTGGGGGGTGGAGTGGCTGGGGAAAGGTCAGTATGGGGGGAAAGGAGACATATGTAATACTTTAATCAATAAAGACATTTTTTAAAATTTAGTTTAAAGCACATGAAACCTGCTTCGCCATATGTAAAAATTTAGTCAAACCCGACTAGTTTCTGATCTCCAAAATAAAATTTACTTTTACCCTGAATGCCCTTCCCAATAATCTATCCCTAAGGAAATTTCATCTATTGCTCAAAGTCTATTTTAAATACCACCTTTTTTTAAAAAAGAGGCAGCATATTGTAATACTTAAGAGTGTGGACCCAGCCTCTGCCTGGCTCCAGAATGCTTGGGTTCAAATCTTGGCCTATCATTTTCCAAATAAATAGCCTTGAGCAAGATAATTAACCTGTCTGTACTATTTCCTCTTTTCTAAGATGGTAATAATAATAATTCTTATTGCTCCTAAGGATACAAAAAATAAATGTATTAGGTTATGAAAAGTTTTAGAAATTGTAAATATTCAAAAAATGTTAGCTATTATTCATGTAGCTTTTTTTTAAAGCCTTACCCCAGGATATGTTTCATTGATTTTCAGAGAGAGGAAGGAAGGGAGGGAAAGAGAGAGAGAAACATCAGTTGCCCTGACCAGGGATGGAACCCACAACCCGGGTATGTGCCCTGACTAGGAATCAAATCCACAATCTCTTGATGTACAGGACAATGCTCCAACCAACTGAGCCAACCTGACCAGGGCTATTCATGTAACTTTTTTTTTTTTTTAAATATATTTTATTGATTTATTACAGTGAGGAAGAGAGAGGGACAGAGAGTTAGAAACATCGATGAGAGAGAAACATCGACCAGCCGCCTCCTGCACACCCCCTACTGGGGATGTGCCCGCAACCAAGGTACATGCCCTGACCGGAATCGAACCTGGGACCCCTCAGTCCGCAGGCCGACGCTCTATCCATTGAGCCAAACCGGTTTCGGCTATTCGTGTAACTTTTAATGATCAATCAACAAAGTGTTGGGCACTGCTGAGGGATAAAAAAAGTACTAGAGCCCTGATGTAAAGGAACTCACCACCTAGTAAACAGACATACAAAGAGGTCGTTTACACTGTAATCGGTGTTTTGTTTGAGCACTATTTCTCAAAGTATAGTCTGAGGACTATTTGAAACAGAAATGCCTGGTTCTATGGCTAACATGCAGATTCATGGACTCCACTTTGGACCTAACAAATCAGAATTTCTGGGGTAGCGTAAGCAGGTATCTTAGGCATACTAAAATTTGAGAACCACAGTATTAGAGGTATAAAGAGGATGCTTTGAAAACTTAGAGGAGGAAACCCTCAAGTATTTGTCTTACTATTTTTATTAATATATGTATATTTGCCTTATTCTCCTCTTACATTAAAATAAATTCCCTGAGGTCAGGTATTTTACTCCTCATATTTAAGCAGAATTAAATTGAATACCCTGATACGGCATTTGTCTGAATAGAGATTCATGAATTTAAATCATTTTATGTTTTAGAAAATATTAAATGTCTTTGTGTTCTGTACTCTATAGCACGCTCTTCAACCTTGCTATGGTACTTTATATTGTGGTCAACACCTCCGTGAACCCCTTTCTAAACTGTTGCCTTTCCAGACATTGCACTTTTCAAACATTCCTGTTCCCTCTTGTTTGCTTTATGCCAGCTTTACTACTACTAGCTGACACTTTGGGCAAGTTACTAATCACTCTGAACCATAGGTTTTTTAATGCTAAACAAGGATAATGGGGATAAACGGAAAATAATACCTCCCATTCATGTCTATAATCATAACCAAATATAATGACAGTACTAATTTTCAAATGTTAACTCCCTTCATTGGCTCCTCTTCCCCTTATCACCTCATGAATGTGTTCCTAAGGTCTGACCTTGGACCTTTACTCTTTAATCTCACCAGTCTTCCTTGGACCCTTAATTTTACCAATTACTTTTTGCAAGTGGCCCAACATGTCAAACGAGAATTCTTCACTTTCCCCCTACCAAATCAATTTCCCATCTGCTAAATCTCCTAGCTGCAAACTCTCTGTGGGCCTTGAATTCCTCTTCACATTCACTAAGTGGTTAAATTCTGCTGACAATACCCACACAGGGCTAGAAAGAGGATGCCGAGGGGATGATCTAGGGTAGTCAGTATAAATTACCAGGGTTCAGAAGTTTGCAAGGTGCATGAAGCAAATCTTTGGCAAAATTTTTTACCAGTCCTCCCGTCATGGGCAACCCCACACGTTTTTCTTCTGGCTTGAACCTGTCTTCATCAGCACTGATGCTTCAACTCTTCTTGCCTATCAGTCACTTCCTTTCTCTACTGTCCTAATTTAGGCCCTCACAACCTGTTAGGTGGATATTATCACAGCCTCTTACTTGGAAGGAGAAACTAGATAAGGAAGCTGTCTTCTAAACCAGAGCTTCCTAATGTGTGGGCCTTTTGATTCCTTTAGCCACTGGGATGGCCCAAGGCCCCAGGCCAGTAGCCTCCTGCTCTAAGCAGTTCATTGGGGCTCCAGATCCCATCCAATTTACGCTAGTGTGAGGAAAATTTTATCATTTTCTGTGTGCTGTGATGTGGGAAAGGTTGGGAAGCACTGCTAATAAATTAATCCTCCTAAGTACATATTTTATTATAGCACATATTCCTCATAAAACTTTCACAAATGACTCCTCATTGTCTACCAAGTAAAGTCTAAACTGTGATGAAGGTACTGTGTAGTCTCACAGCAACCTACCTGTCCAGTTCTGCCTCTCACTAACGCCTTCCACTCCAGCCAATCTGGACCATTCCCCATTCTCTTCTCCTCATCATAACTGTACCCCTCCCTTCACCTAGGGGTATTTCCCATATCCTTCAGGTGAAATTCACTTGCCTTACTCATTCTTCATGATCCAGTGCCCATGTCACCTGTTTTATAAACACAACATTCCTATTTCCTATAGCAAGAACTGATTCTCCTTAGTCTGACTCACATCTCATCTGTTTTAGCTCTCTTATGGCACTTATCATATCCTGTTTTGTGCAATAAAGATGAACAAACTTGATAACATCTACTACCAGTACTCCTTGAGTATAGGGTCTTGGTTTTGCCTTCACCCCCACACCTAACATGTTGCCTTGCATTGAATTATTGAATTAAATAATTTTAAAATGTATAGTGCATATCAGTAATATTTCTCATAGCTCCATATCAGCCAATTTCAAGAAATAAAATCATGTAACAATAGTAGCTACAATAGAAAGCTAGAAAACAATAACAGAGGTTTTAAGGAAGTCCCCAGAATGCAAATAGAAGAACCAAACATTTACATTAGAGGGTATAGCAGTGATTTTCAATTGAGAAAGGTCTAAATAGTGAATAGTCTTCCTATTACAGATTCAAGAGAATCCTGAAACCCTGAATCCTACCCCTATATGTCGTATAAAATATACAAATGGAAAGGCTGTTCCCCTGACAAGTAAACAAATCCTGACTCTGTCTTAACTCCCAGCTCTGCACTTGCTGCCTGTATCTGCTCCAAAAAGAGTGGAAAACTTCAGAAGCTGCCAGTATTCTTCAGAAAAGGCACAGAATTCTACGTTCCTGCGGGAAGGAAGAGGAGGGGGTAAATCCCCTACCTGGGATCCAGTGTACTATCACAGATCTGAAACCCACTGCAAAGGAAGAAAGATTGCTGACGAAACGAAGAAAGAGTTGAAGAAACATTTTTATATTAAGTAGCAGCAGATCCTGTGGTTTCCAAATCCTCTCACTCATTAGCAGTGTGGTGAAATACACTTCCTGGACTGTCCCTGGCTCACTGACAGAATAGGAGGGAAAGTTGGGGGGAGGGGACAGAGGCAAGGCTTCAAAACACAGGCAATCTCTCTTAACCCTCATTTCCAAGACAAGTGTCCCAACAACCTATCTATACTAAGCAGCTGTTTGAAATACTGATCTCCCTCCCTAACTCTCCTTTTCAAATCTGTCCTCGCACTATAAGCAGTTGATCCATGAATGGATTTCATTAAGCCACTCCTCTGCTCTGAAAGATTCAGATCTCCCCTTTCCATACAGAATAAAGTCCAAACGTAATCTGTCAACAAAGGACTCTACAATCTGTCCACAACCTACCTTTAATCCTTTGTCTCTCTGCCTTTCTAGCATTTCATTCTTCCTTTTCTTCTGTCTTCATTTAATTTACAAAGCATTTTCTCATGATCTAGTAAGGCCCTGTGAAGGTCTGTCCTTTAAAAAAGTTATAACAATACATAATTTTATTAATTTAACAAACATTTTTAGCACCAATGTATCAAATACTGTGCTACAAATTGAGAATGCCAAGAAACAAAATTTAATCCCTACTCTCTAGCAGTTTCTACATTATTACCCTTTGTAAATTCTCAGTCCAGTAAAATAACTTCAAATATACCACATTTTTGTTCTTCTGAGCCTTTGAACAACTTTTTCCCTGCCTGAAATATCCTCCCTCTTTCCTTTACAAAAACCCATTTCAAAACCTACCTCTCTGACCCTCTTGCTCCTACTAGGAGTTACTACCACTGACACAGAGATACTTTAAACATTTGCATATCATGTTTTCCCAGCAAAGGCATGTAAAGTTTATTTTAAGAAAGGAGTGGTTAAAATTGTCAGAAAGGATAACAAAGAGTATCTTAAACAATTCTGTATTTCCCACAGTGCCTAGCACAATATGATGCACAAAGATATTCAATATATATTTTGCTTTGTAATCAGTGAAAAGTATAAACTTGCAAAATTTTATTGAAATATTAGAAGTGTAAATTAAAGGGCAATGGTATTCCTACAATAGTGTATCTCCAGAGGTGAGATAATTATTCTTGTTTATGTGAATAAAATTTAATAAAAATAAGACAACTAGGCATTCAGGAACTTTTGCCTTTTGTTCTGACCAGTAAACACATTTTTTCACTAAAAATCAGTTCCAGTGTTAATATACCAAATAAAGAGATCAAATCATTATTCTGTACCTGCACAGGGAAGAATCATATGCTGAACAATGATAACACCATCAAGATATAACAAGTATATTATGAAATCTGTTTTGAAACATTCTGTTAGCCTTGGCTTTCACATCCTATCTAATAATAGAGTAGTATGCAAATTAACCATCACTCCGCGACAAAAATGGCGGCGCCCATAGACACAAGATGGCGGCGCCCAGGCCCGCAGGAGTCCCCCAGTCCCAGGGAAGGCTGCCGCTGAGAGAAGGCAGCCAGCAGCCCAGCCTGTTGGCCTAGGAGGTGGCTTTGCCCTCCAGCCAGATCCTCTTCTAGCCCTGAAACTGGCCGTGGGTCAGGGAGGCGCCCACGCTCGGCCGCCATGATCAGCTTCATGCCCGACCCAGGCCGTGGGTCCGGGAGGCGCCCGCGCACGGCCGCCTCCATCGGCTGCCCTCCCGGACCCGGGCCGTGGGTCCGGGAGGCGCCCGCGCACGGCCGCCTCGATCGGCTGCCCTCCCGGACCCGGGCCGTGGGTCCGGGAGGAGCCCGCCCACGGCCGCCTCCATCGGCTGCCTTCCCGGACCCGGGCCGTGGGTCCGGGAGGAGCCCGCGCACGGCCGCCTCCATCGGCTGCCTTCCCGGACCAGGGCCGTGGGTCCGGGAGGAGCCTGCGCACAGCCGCCTCCATCGGCTGCCCTCCCGGACACGGGCCCTGGGTCCGGGAGGCGCCCGCGCACGGCCGCCTCCGCCGCCTCCATCGGCTGCCTTCCCGGACACGGGCCGTGGGTCCGGGAGGCGCCCGCGCACGGCCGCCTCGATCGGCTGCCCTCCCGGACCCGGGCCGTGGGTCTGGGAGGAGCCCGCGCACGGCCACCTTGATCGGCTGCCTTCCCGGACCCGGTCCGTGGGTCCGGGAGGCGCCCGCCCACGGCCGCCTCCATCGGCTGCCCTCCCGGACCAGGGCCGTGGATCCGGGAGGCGCCCGCGCACGGCCGCCTCCATCGGCTGCCCTCCCGGACCCGGGCCGTGGGTCTGGGAGGAGCCCGCGCAGGGCCGCCTCGATCGGCTGACCTCCCGGACCCGGGCCCGCGCACGGCCGCCTCCGCCGCCTCCATCGGCTGCCTTCCCGGACACGGGCCGTGGGTCCCGGAGGCGCCCGCGCACGGCCGCCTCGATCGGCTGCCCTCCCGGACCCGGGCCGTGGGTCCGGGAGGCGCCCGCGCACGGCCGCCTCCATCGGCTGCCCTCCCGGACCCGGGCCGTGGGTCCGGGAGGAGCCCGCCCACGGCCGCCTCCATCGGCTGCCCTCCCGGACCCGGGCCGTGGGTCCGGGAGGCGCCCGCCCACGGCCGCCTCCATCGGCTGCCCTCCCGGACCCGGGCCGTGGGTCTGGGAGGAGCCCGTGCACGGCCGCCTCGATCGGCTGCCCTCCGCGACCCGGGCCGTGGGTCCGGGAGGCGCCCGCGCACGGCCGCCTCCATAGGCTGCCCTCCCGGACCCGGGCCGTGGGTCCGGGAGGAGCCCGCGCACGGCCGCCTCCATAGGCTGCCCTCCCGGACCCGGGCCGTGGGTTCGGGAGGCGCCCGCACACGGCCGCCTCCATCGGCTGCCCTCCGCGACCCGGGCCGTGGGTCCGGGAGGCGCCCGCGCACGGCCGCCTCCATCGGCTGCCCTCCCGGACCCGGGCCGTGGGTCTGGGAGGAGCCCGCGCAGGGCCGCCTCGATCGGCTGACCTCCGCGACCCGGGCCCTGGGTCCGGGAGGAGCCCGCGCACGGCCGCCTCCCGGACCAGGTCCGTGGGTCTGGGAGGAGCCCGCGCACGGCAGCCTCCATAGGCTGCCCTCCGGGACCCGGGCCGTGGGTCTGGGAGGCGCCCGCGCAAGGCCGCCTCCATCGGCTGCCCTCTGAGACAGGCAGCCTCCATCAGCTGCCTGCCGAGACCTGGGCCGTGGGTCTGGTAGGCGCCTGCGCTGGGCCGCCTCCATAGGCTGCCCTCCGAGACAGGCTGCCTCCATCATCTGCCCTCTGAGACCAGCTGCCTTGATCAGCTGCCCTCCGCGACCCGGGCCGTGGGTCTGGGAGGCGACTGCACAAGGCCGGCGCCATCAGCTGCCCACAGTGGCCTGGGCATTGGGCCTGCGAGGTTCCAGTGCATGGCAGGAGCCGTCTGCTGCCTGTCCCAGCCTGGGCTGTGGGCCTGGGAGACCCAGGCTGCCTATACACCTCCCTCCCACCCCCCCACCCTGCCCCCTCTGAGATCAGCTCCCATCTGCAGCTGGGTGGTGTAGGCCTGGGAGGCAGCCGTGCCCCCCAGAGCTATTCCCTCCAAGAGGCAGCCTGGGGTGTCAGGGTGCACCCCCATGGAGTGATCCCCCACACACACTATAGCCTTGGAACTTCCCTTGCCGCCAGCCGAGTGATTGGAGAGGGAGGGGGTTAGTAATCTGGGCGATGCTGCCCAGCAAACCTCTCCCATTGGGTAGAAAGTTCTGACCAGGTTAGGGAGGTAAATGGGTTTTGTGTAAAATCTTTAGGAACCACATGGAAATGTCTGAGATAGGGTTTCACATCAGAAGTAACTTACAACTAATTTCTGAAGGCAAACCTGGAGATTGCAGTTACATTACTGGAGAGTACCCCGAGGTCCGGAGGTTGGCTCTGCAGCGGCGGTGCAGAGTGCTCCCCACCCTGGTTCCTCAGCACCTTGGGCAGGGCTTGAGCCCACCCAGGAAGGCCTTTTCCCCTACAGTTTTCACCAAGGCAGGGAGGTTTTGTAGACATGAATAAGAAGTGCCCATGCACAAGTCCTGAAGATGCCGGGGCCGGCAGAAATGACAATCAAACCGGGAAAAGAGCAAAACCAGAAACACCACCGATCCCATCATAGATCATCTTTTTCTTCAGATGACTGTGTGTTTCCCTCTTCTTTGTCTTCTGGAAGCAAGACAGATTCAAGTACTGACAATTCTACCAACGGAAAAGTTAAGAGAAAGAGAGGACAGAAAAGGAATAAAAGGAAAAAAGAAAGAAAGGACAAAAGTTGAAACATCAAGAAAAAGAAAGAAAGAAAAAAGAAAGAAACAACCACATCATATCACCTTTCTAAGGTCTCATGAAATTCCTGTTTAAGTTTATTTTATGACACTTTTAGTTTGGGTTTACATTTTTTACTGGTTTGTGAAGACCACGGCAGGTACACAGTCCAATATGTTAAAGAAAAAAACCCTATCTACTAAAGAGGTAATAGGAGGGGAGAGCATTTGGGGGTGACCGGGCTGTCAGGGGAAGGCAGTTGGGGATGACAGGGCTGGCAGGGGAACAGTTAGGCATTGATCAGGCTGGCAGGAGAGTGGTTAGGGGGTGATCAGGCTGGCAGGCAGGCAAGCAGTTCGGAGCCAGCAATCCTGGATTGTGAGAGGGATGTCCAACTGCCCGCAGTCGGACATCCCTTGAGGGGTCCCAGATTGGAGAGGGTGCAGGCTGGGCTGAGGGACACCCCAACCCCGTGCACGAATTTCGTGCACCGGGCCTCTAGTTAATAATAAATGCTTAGGAAAAAAATAACTCAAGACTTCTAATGATGGGCCAGTATAGTCATCTTTGTATTTAGAACATTCAAGAACTCTACAAGGTAACAGAATTACTCAAAATCCAGGTGACAAGGCATATTAATTCAAATATAGTCTTCTGATTGCATTTAATATTAGAAAATCCGCCCTTTCCGGGGCAAGAAAAACTGGTCGCAGGGCAGGAAGCGCGGTAGCCCTCGGGTTCGAGACAACGGCGCCTTTAAGGCAGAGCGAGCACCCTGGAACCATTGGGCCGCTAGATTCTTCACCCACCCCGGCTCCCGCCCAAATTGGAGAAAACCTACAAAATTCTGGCGGCCTATGGAAGGGCGCTGACTCGGATCGAAAAGCATAAGGCGTCTAACGAAACAGCCGAGCCTGAGGGCCACCGGAAGCCCCGCCCCTGGGCGGAGTCAGAAAGCCTTGGGGCGGGGGCGGGGGCGGGGGCGGGGGCGGGGGTGGGGGGGGCGGGAGAACCTAGGTCCTGCCCCCGAGGCAGAGCGCGCCTGCCACGGCTGAGCCCCCAGGCGCCGGCCCCGCTGCCCTGCGCGCCGCTGACGCTGCCCAGGGGCTAGTCGTGCGCCGATGCTACGTGGAACATTTCCCACGAGTGTTGGAGTTGCTGCGGTCCCTGCGCGCTGCTGCTCCTGGCTTGGTTCGCTACCGCCACCACGAGCGCCTATGTATGGGCCTAAAGGCCAAGGTGGTGGTGGAGCTGATCCTCCAGGGCCGGCCTTGGGCCCAGGTTCTGATTGTCTTGCATCACCACTTTCCAGAGTCTGGACCGTAATGCGGGACCCCAAAGGTACAAAGCAGGATCTGAAGAAGATCTCAGAGGCACAGGAAGCCTTTTGCCAGCAGGTGAAGTTGCTGGCAGAGGCCCCTGTGGATTTGGCTTGGAAGTTGCAGGAACTTGAACAAGAGTATGGGGAACCCTTTCTGGCTGCTATAGAAAAGCTATTTTTTGAATATTGGAAAAAGCACTGCCTACCCCACAGACACAGCAGCTTCAGGATGCAGCCTGGAATTTCTATCACTTCTTTTGCTTTGAGCCAATATAGTGTGGACATGGGGTGGCCACTTCCAGAGTGCTCTGTTACTAATTCAATGAACATGTCAGAGCCCACGGAGCCCAGTCCTCCTCAGCAACCAAGACCAGCACTCCATCAGCCTATGCCAAAAGCCAAGCCTGGCCCACACCTTCCTCACCGAGCAGCCTCGAGAAAGCACCCAGAACCTCTGGCTGGTCGCCACTTCAATCTGGCCCCTCTAGGCCAGCGAAGAACCCAGTCCCAGTGGGCACCCAGGAGGGTAGGCCATAAGGAGCGCCCCACAGTCATGCCATTCCCCTTTAGGAATCTGGGTTCACCAACCCAGGTCATATCTAAACCTGAGAACAGGAAAGAACAAGGGACACACATGGCAGTTCCAGCAGGTGATGCCAGCACGAGAACAGCCTCCACTGGAAAGTCTAAGAGTCCATCCCAGACCCTGGGCAGAAGGACTGTGAAGGAGAACCCAGTTGACTTGTCTGCCTCAGAGCAAAAGGAGAATTGCTGGGACTGCCCCATGGAGCCCCTGAGACTGTCATTATCACCTCCTATGGCCAGGAAGCCAGTGTGTCCTCCCTCTCTGTGCAGCCCTGTCATTACCATAGGGGACTTGGTTTTGGACTCTGATGAGGAAGAAAATGGCCAGAGGGGAGGAATGGAGTCTCTGGAAAACTATGAGAAGACAAAGCTTGACACCCTAATCCCCACCTTCTGTGAATATCTCCCCTCTTCTAATCCCAGTGCTGTATCTGCCCCTTCCCGTGACCATATAGACTCCTCTGATAGGACCAGACTGCCATCTGCATCTTGCCTGTCTGCTTCCTCCTCATCTCTACAGGCAGTTTAGTGGGGATAAAGTGGAAGCCCAGCATTGGGTTGCTTGACTGTATGGCCCAAATTACTTTGTAATGCTTGATCATTAAACTTTGTTTAAAAAAAAGAAAATAATATTTAAAAATCCCATTTCTGTTAGTTACTTCACTGACCTCCATTAGTGTACCCCTATACAAACCTAATAATTTTTCCACTTAATAAACAATGTTTTTAGAAATGTTCTCTTACTTTTTTAATCCTTCCTTGTATGAGTATTTATGCTATGTGGTAAGTATATATACCTTCAAATAGTCATTTCATTAAATGAGATTTTTTTTAAAATATATTTTATTGATTTTTTACAGAGAGGAAGAAAGAGGGATAGAGAGTTAGAAATATCGATGAGAGAGAAACATCGATCAGCTGCCTCTTGCACACCCCCTACTGGGGATGTGCCCGCAACAAAGGTACATGCCCTTGACCGGAATCGAACCTGGGACCCTTGAGTCCGCAGGCCGACGCTCTATCCACTGAGCCAAACCGGTTTCGGCCATTAAATGAGATTTTATTTTAACATTTAAAAGACAGCAAGGTAAACATGCTAACCACCTAAAAAGTATCCAATTCCTTGAGGTACTGTTTGCAAATATGTCCAAATTTGTGATTGCTTTTATCAGCAAAATATACATACAACAGATTAAATTATCTATATGATTTTAAAATGGGTGCTATGATTTTTAAAAATCTGATTAATATAGTTATGACACATAATTATATAACACTAGAGGCCCAGTGCATGATTTAATCATGCACCTGGTGCACCAGCTGGCTGGCTGTCCGCTGGTGCCCCAGGCCTTCCGAAAGCCTCCGGCGCGGCGGAGGCTTTCGAAAGGCCTTGTGCCACCACAGACAGACAGACAGCTCCCCAGCTTTGGCTTTTGATCGCAGGGGAGCCGGCTGGCTGGCTGTCTGCTGGTGCCCCAGGCCTTCCGAAAGCCTCCGGCGCAGCCATGACACAGACGCTGAGCCAATCAGCTACCCCGGGCCACCCTGAGTCCCGCCCCCTGCGCCTCCTGCTGGCCCAATCGTGGGCGTAGCGGAGTGATGGTAATTTACATATTACCATTTTATTATGTAGGATAATGAAAATTCGCAATAAAATCATAGCAGTACCTTCCATTAAAGGGAGAATTTTTTTTAGCTGGATAAGTATTAGAAATCTGCTAGTCCAAATTCAATTTCTGAAATATAATAGGATTGAAATGACTCAACAGTCACCTTGTTGTTTACCCAATCTCTTTACATATGGACCACTAATTTTATCCCATACCA
This sequence comes from Cnephaeus nilssonii, assembly GCF_951640355.1. Classification (NCBI taxonomy): domain Eukaryota; kingdom Metazoa; phylum Chordata; class Mammalia; order Chiroptera; family Vespertilionidae; genus Cnephaeus; species Cnephaeus nilssonii. The sequence continues at coordinate 76,744,163 of NC_137084.1, forward strand.
CACAACTGCTAATGCTTCTAAGTACAATTCATCAATATGGTTGTATAAAAAAAGCCAACTCATATAAGGTCTGGTTATTTATGGTTTTTATTTTAGCACAAGAAAATAATTTTAAACAAAAAGACTTTTATTAATAATGTATAATAACTAATAGTGAAATAATAAAATGATTATATTAAGTTAGCAAGAGCACATAGAGTTTTCTAAATATTGAGAAGCTGGACAAATCACCTTTAGGTTTTAATTTTTTTATAATACTAACCATGAAAAACATTTTAAAACTATCTCCAATGCTATCTTCTATTTAAATAAAATATTCCCCAAAAAAGTACAATATTGTTAAACATTATCAAATTAACTCACTGAATCCTCTTTTAGAAGTTGAAAACTAGGGGTTAAAAAAAAAAAAAGAATCAATAATCATTTAAATAATTTACACTTTTATAAACTACACCAAAGAGTTTGACCCTCAAAAGAAAAGGTATTAATATCCAGTTTAAAGCCCCCTTTAAGTCTAGAAAAAAAATTCAAGGTGTTTCCTCTTTTATGTTTAAGGTACACATTTTCTTTAACAATGAGAGAGCTTTCAGAGCATAAATGTCATTCTTTCCTTACAACAATAATGGGTTTAAATTCTCAGCTTATTTTAAGTACACGACTTTTAACTGTGTAGTGTATTTGCAATAACTGTAAATCTCTGTCTCAGGAGCTCTCTTTTTTGTACTAGAAAGTTTTCAATAGTATTGGCTTCTTTGAAGAGTCCTTCTATCTCGTCGATGTAAGAAGCATCTACTGCTGCTCTCTCACTAATGGGGGGGAAAAGGTTAATGTTAGACTTATAACATTTAATGTTGTAACATCAAAACACACTATCATAGTGATGTTCTTTTTTATGCTATATTTTTTATTTCATTTAAATAGCTTTGAACATCAGAAAGCTTCAGTAATTTACACTTTGATAAAAGTTAAATTAGTCTCACAAGTATTTCTGACTATTCAAATTCTCCTGACACAGCAGAATGTGTATCTTATACATTATAATTCTAATATCAAACTATATGCAGTCATGATTCACTTAACAATGGGAATATGTTTGCAGAAATGTGTCTTCGGGTGAATTGATCACTGTGTGAACATCACAGAGTACACTTATACAAACATAGACACTATATAGCCTAGTACACACCTAGGCTATGCGGTATAGTCTATTACTCCTACTCTACAAGCCTGTACAGCATATTACTGTACTGAATACTATAGGAATTGTAACACAAAGGTAAGCATTTATCTAAACATTAAAAAGATACAGTAAATATACCGTATAAAATATTTTAAAATGGTACACCTATATAGAGCACTTACCATTAACGGAGTTTACAAAACTGAAAGTTGCTCTCGTGAGTGGTAGTGAGTGAATGGTGAGTGACTGTGAGGCCTAGAGCATTACTGTTCACTAATACAGATTTTATAAACACTGTCGCACAAGCCCTCCCCCCTACTGCCTTCTGACAGGATCAGAAACAGAACAAGGGAGCTGTCAGTGCTACTCCATGAACAGGAATGTGGTGGATTGACTGAAAAGATCAAGGAGAAACTGGCTGGGCAAGGTGTAAATCACCATAATAGTGACTATCAGGAGGGAGTGAAAGGTGGCCTGAGGGTCAGCAGGAATAAAAAATCAAGATGGAATGATAAAGGAACATAGGGGATAGTCATGGCAACTGCATGTTGGAGTAGTGGTCATATTCAGGAACTCTGTGATATTCTGTTTGTTTTTAAAAGAGCATGTTTAATATGGAGAGGATATAGAACTGAGGACTCAATATTTTTAGTTCCATTGACTTTTTCTGACATAAAGGAGTCTCTCTGGCATTGAACTGATGGAAGACATAAAGTTTATCTGTGTTTACATCATTATCACCTGAAAATATTCCCAAAGTACAGGGACAGGCTGCCTCCATACTGCCACAGAAAGCTTTTATAAAGTGACAGTGGCACTTAAGATAGCTCCCAGAGAACTGTGTCATTTTACAGGATCTTAGGTTTTCAACAAAGAATTTATAGCAAAGTACTCTGAAGACTATCAACCTACATCTGGGAGGACTATAGCACCCTCTGAATATGTAGCGCTGTAACAGGGGGAACAGGCTCCTCTGTGCTGAATCAGGCCAGTTCCTGACTGATTGGGATGTAATCTGTGCACTCAAAATTGAGGATCCAGGGCCCTGGCCTGGTAGCTCAGCTGGTTAGAGCATACACCAAGGTTGTGGGTTCGATCCCCAGTCAGGGCACATACAAGAAACACCAATGAATACATAGTGAAACAACAAATCAATATCTCTCTCTCTCTCTCTCTCTCTCTCTCTCTCTCTCTCTCCAATTAATCAATCAATAAAAAATGATTGAATGATCTTCTTTTTTTTAATTGAGGTTTTGTGAGTGACAGGGAATCTATTGCCAAGCCCCACAGATACTGGGCCCATCAGAGGAAAAATAATTCCTCCTGAGCCACATATCCTTCCATTTCTTACAGGAAATTCTGCTCCATTAAAATTTTATGGGACCACTGTTGTACATATGATCTATTGTTGACCAAAACATCATTATATGGTACGTGATTACACATTATTTTAACAGCCACACAACCATTATTTAAATACAATAACTGTCCAATAGTTTTAAAAAACACCTGATAGCCCTGGCTGGTGTGGCTCAGTTGGTTGGGCATCATCCCATGCAGTGAAGGGTTGCCAGTTCTATTCCCAGTCAGGGCACATGCCCAGGGTTTTGGGCTTGATCCCTGGTAGGGGCATACAGGAGGCAGTTGATCGATGTTTTGCTCTTGCATCGCCGTTCCCCTCTTTCTCTCTCTCCCTCTCCCTTCCTCGCTTTCTAAAAAAATCTTTTTAAAAATGAATAAATATCTAAGTAAAAAATACCTTATAAAACATAATCTCAGATCAATAAAATATTAAAATTCATCCTTCAAATACATATGGATATTTAAATATTTCATAAATATATTTATCTTTAATATCACTCCATTTTTATCATTAACTTCAACAAATGGTAGTTTTCTCAAAGAGGTTTTATCATAAAATTTTAAATGTTATATCATTTAATTAGAAACCAAAATATATCCAGCCTAGTATTCATTCTGGTAATAGCAAAACAAAGGATGCTTAGTGAAAAAGTTAGGCCCCTGCCAGTGTCCTCAGTGGTTAGAGCGTCAGCCCATGTACTGAAGGGTCTCAGGGTTTGATTCCTAGTCAATGGCATGTACCTGGGTTACTGGTTAGATCCCCCAGCCCGTCAGGGTGTATTCGGGAAGCAACGAATCATGTATCTCTCTCACATCAGTGTTTCTCTTTTCTCACTTATCTCTCTCTCCCTCTCACCCTCCCTTCCACTCTCTCTAAAAACCAATGGAAAAAAATACCCTTGCGTGAGAACTAACGACAACAAAAAAGTTGGGGTTATTCTTCAAAAATAACAAACTAAATTATTATAAGAAATTGAGGTCGAATTTAAAAATTCCAAAATTATAGTAACTGGATAGGTTCTGCAGTCACTGAACATAAAGTTCCCATATGGAATTTCCTGAAGAAAACTTCTAAGATCAAGACTCGAAAATATAAGTACTTACCTTAAAATCTTTGCATATGTAGACAACATTAGATTAATTTCCTTGCTCATATCTATAAAAAGAACACTGAGTTATGAAATATAACAAACCTTCTGATTATAAAAATAAGTATACAGAAATATAAGCATTTTATACAACACCATTCAAATCTTTCTCCAGGGCTTCATCTTTATAAAATAGTCCAGAGCTTTCAGAGAAAGAGGCATCTGATTTTCCAGGAGAGGACAGTTGTGGACTATCTGGCATTTGAGGCTAACACCAGAAAGAAAAAGAAAATAGCTAAACAGTTAACAGGATCCTTAGGATATACACATTCTATTTTTTTAAAAGCAAATAAAACACCTTTCATAAAAAAAGGAAACATGCTAGAAATTATAGGCTCTTGTCATTTGCTAATTATATCTGCAATTAAATGCTAATTCATTTGAAATTTTATTACCAAGGAAACTTTTAGTCCCAACAAGCACCTGGCTCAATATACTAAATTTTATTTTTACTTTTTTGAATGTTATTAACCCCCTGATGAAAAAGTTTCCTGTACCTTGAACAAGTAGATGTTTCCATAGCTATCTAGCAAACTTTTCATTTAGACAATAGTCAAATGCTTAAAAAATTTTGCAAGATAACAATGTCCTAAATGCAAACATCAATTGGTGGAAACAGTAGTGAAGAAAGGCAGAAGAGTGTTCTAATTTTAAATTTTTAGCAACTCCAGTACTACTACTTATTATAGCAAAATAAGTATTTGAAATCTTAGATATCATAAAGATTATGAACGCACTTGTCTCTCTAGACACAAATTACCACAAAGAAATCTCCCAAAAGTTTCTTGGAGGTTTTCCCATATACTTAGTAAAAAAGCAGCTGGAGTTAATATAGTTCCTGCTGGGACAATCCCAGCTCTGGGAATATGAAAACGTAAATTCCATTTATCAATAGAACTTTCTTGGATGGAAGATATTTGAGAAGCATACAGAATAAAGTATTAAGGCTCTGGGAGCATATAGATTACCTCCAACTCCCTTGGTCTCTTGCAGTTTCTAGTATCAGGTTTTACAAGGTGATTTGCCATCATAATCTGGAGGCAAGAGCTGCAAAATTTTGAGCAATGCCAAACTTAAGTACAAACTCCACGCTACACAGATCTCTTGAATCTTCCCACCCATTGCCACTGTTAATGTAGGCTCTCATTACCTGTCACTTACCTAAACCTCACCATTCCTCCTTTCTCTCATTCATGCTACCCACTGCTGGTTGGGCAGTCTTTCAAAACTCTGATTACCCTATTCCCTTAACTTTCAAAACTGTAATGACTGCATTCCCTTATCTCAAAAAAAACTTGTCCTTGAGTACTCATTGCTCCAGAATAAGTTCAAATTCCATCCAAAGTCCTACATCACCTGGAGCTAACCTACCATTCCCAGGATTTTCGTCTACTCCCTCTACGTACAGTCAGCCAAACTCCTGTCTTTGGCCCTTCTGCCTTGTTTCAGGGTTCATTTAAGATGCTTCTACCCTCACAATGTCTCAGAGTTCAAACAGATATCATTGTCCATCTAAGTCTATGCTACTCATTTTTTACAGACATGAAAACAGGGGCAAAGATGGCTGACCAACTTCAAACAAGTACAACTGGGACTAGGCCAGATCTCGTCCAGCCTGTGGTTATTTCCACTGTCTCCTTCTCCTTTCACATGGCATCACATTTTACCTCTAGGTTACTTTTCTGTAAGTTCTGAAGGTAATTTCCCCAAGAATCTGAAAGATGACGTTTACTAAAGAAAAACTGTTGGAAGCCTAGAACGGCATATAGTCCCTACATCGCACGTTATCAATTTACAGCATTTAGCTTGATTTTGAGAAAGTAGGCGGACGTCGATCACTGTAAAGGTTGACTAGTCACATGTAATCTTCATTTGGATAAGCCAGCAACAACAAGGAATAAACATGTGTTTCGTGAATTCCCTATAATGCCGCCACGTTCCTGCCAGCCTCCGGGTAACAGGCCTCGGCGCCACCACGGCGGCGTCGCGTGGAAAATACCACCGGGCCCCGCAGGCTCCGCCCCGGGGGTTGAGGTGTCCCAGAAGCCCACGTGAAAGCGGTTCTCTGCCCGCTTCCCCTTTATCTTCCTTTCCTCTGCCGCCTCGTCTCTCCTCTCTCAGAGCCAACTGCACGTGCACGCGTGTCAAATTAAAACTTTTACAAGGGTCTTAATCACAAGGAACAGCAACAGCCTGTAATTATTGGAATGGCAATTCTCTTTCTGGAAAAAACAAATGTTCTGTCACCACACAAGGCCTCGGAGGTGACAGGGCCCGCGGTGCAGCCTCAGGCCGCGGCCCAGCACACCGCCTCACACGCCCTCTCTTCCCGGCCTCCTCTTCTCCTCAGGCGGCCCCGGCCCTCGGGCCACTCGGCCTCCCGCTTCCTCGCTTCCCGCCCTCTCTCCTCCCTACTGGCGAGGCCGCCGCTGGAGACCCCCGGGAGGCCTGCACCCTCTCCACTGCCCCCCCACAAGCACAGGCCGCCATCCCTCCGCCCCACCAAACCAGTCCGCGGGGCGCTCAAGACCTCTCCTCGCCAGCTGCTCTCCCGCCAGCAGCTGCCGCACCGCGGGAACCAGAGCCCGGTGCGCGAGTGGAGTGCGCAGACTCCGCGGGCAGCGGGAGCTGGTCTTCCCGGCAGGCAGCGCGTGCCAGTCACGTGGCCGGCAGCCCCCGGAGCCCGGCGGGCAGCGCGCTCAGTCACCGGAAGCGGCTTTCTTCCGCTTCTCTCCCACTCGTCCCTTCGACATGGAATCTCCAAAAGACAAAAATCTCTCCCCGCTTTCCAGTGTGTGGGGAAGAAGAGACAAATCTGAGACTGTTCGCCCCCAAAGGAACATGGAAGACTTGTCCGAGCAAGCCCAGGTTGTGTCCCAGCCACCTGAATCGCAGTAAAGGAACACAAAATAGCACTCCCACCGCCACGATTACATCCTATTCCAGGTGGTCTGGGTGATGGAAGGGTTTATACCCGAGTTCCCCTGGCTGCAAGCAAGACTTCTTGATCAGAGCCTTCATTCCTTCACCTCGTTTTCTTGGGTGCGACAGAACTTGGCGAATCACGTAATTTTCGAAAATCACTTTCTTGGTGTGTAAACGAGTTTAGTTCACTTAATTGACAGCTTTCAAAAAATATTTTGTGGTGTTTTTTGTTTTTTGTGTTTTTTTTTTTGTTTTGGTTTTTTAATATATATTTCTTTATTTGAGAGAGGAAGAGAGGAGAGAGAGATAGAAACCTCAATGATGAGAATCATTGATTGGCTGCCCTCTGCATGTCCCCCACTGGGGATGGAGCCCGCAACCCAGGCATTTGCCCTTGACCCGAATCGAACCGGGAACCTTCAGTCCGCAGGCCTACACTCCACCCACTGAGCCAAACCAGCCAGGCTCAAAAAATATTTTGTAACATGCATGGCCCACATACTGGAAGTTTAGTCTATTGGGTGTTTTGATGTGGCGACTTTGCCCTGCAATTTCAAAGATAGACATTCTAAACTTATGCCCAGTTAGCTGATGTGGAAGAAAAAAAGGATATCAGCTCATAAAACAAAGGTCAATGACACCCTTCCCCCCCCCCCCTCCATAAATTCCAGGTACCCAATCTCACACCTGTTAAAATTTATGACCCATGCCTTAACCTAGATGGACTAGGGAGGACTTATAGGAGAAATTCTCACATCCTATGTCTTCAAAAAGAAGAGCTCTTTGTTTATCACAGAACTCTGCGGTATTGGCAGCCCCTCACCTGAACTTCCTCTTCCCCTCTATCAAGTACCTCCTCTTCTTTATCCAGGCAAGAAGCTTCATGGTTAGCCATGGCTACACATTTTGGATTGTGACCTTTCTTTTTCCTGAATAAATACTTTTCTCTGAGGGAATACTGACCCGACTTTTGTTAATAATTGACACACCTTGGCAAATTATATTTAACACATAATGTTTTCCCCCTTTGGCTTATTTAAATGTTAGTTGTCATACAGACTTGTATTATGTGTATATGTTTATTTATTGGCTGTTTGTGGAAAAGCCAGTTGTTTTAAATAGAAAACCTTGTTCCTAGAAAATCTTGTCTCCATTGCATAAGCTAAATGAGTACAAATAAGTGAGAGGGTGTGGAGAGTTATAATTGTCTAGTGCTTTAAAATATTCAAAGGGCTATCATCATCTGATTTAATCTTCACAAACAACCCTATGAAGTAGGCAGAACATTTGGGTTACTCTATGAAATATTTTTTTTTAAATGTGTGTCCCAAAACTAAGAAATGGGTTGTTATGCATTCTACATTTTTATAGTTGGAGAAAAGTAATTGGCAATAAGCCATTTAAAATTAACTTCTTTGGTCCTCTGCTACTGATCACTGTTTAACTCCACTTCATACTTCCATGTTGACTGGCCCGATTGGACATTACAATTGGAGGATGAAAACTCGTTATCTCAATTTCAATCATATGTGCATTCTTATCATACTCTCCTCTCTTTTTTTATCATACACTTCTTAAATGTGCACTTTTTCTTCTGATAACCACCACGCCAAGTACCTCCAACCATCCTGCCATAGACTTATTTCATAATCACTACTGTGGGCATCATGTTTTTGTTTTTTTTTATTAATAAATCTTTATTGTTCAGATTATTACAATTGTTTCTCCTTCCCCCCCCCCCCCATATCTCCCCACCACCTGGGCATCATGTTTTTATGATCTTATAAAATTAAAACACTCTTGTTGAAAACCAAACAAACAAAAAATAAAACTAGCTGCTAATGTAAGCATTTTTTTTTTCCTAGCTCTAGAACCCCTCTGTTTCCTTATAGTCTCTGTACTGGCAAAAAAACAAAAACAAAAAGTCACTTTGCTATATACCTTGCTAGCAAGGAGTATGATTTAGCATATGTTCAAGAAAAAAAAATTGTATAAAAAGCTGTCTCTACTAATTATTTCCAAGGCTGTGATATTTACATTCTACTTCTCAAAAGTTACATTTTAGGTGCTATAATTACATTATATGAATTATTCTAATAGGGCTAATTATGCAGCACTGTTTAAGAAAGTTTTGTGCTGAAATACGAGAAGAAAGTCTCAAACAGATTAATGTGAACAAAATGCTTCCAATTGGCAGATGCTTTTTAAAGTTCCTTTCAGAAGAGGCACAAACTTTGGGCAGTCAGAACTCCAAAAATAATGATTGTACATTAAAGACATACCCACATTCCCTGATAATTTATTTCAAGTTCTATTGCCCTAAGAAAAAGCCCACAGCTAAAGGCGGGTCCAAGACGTGCCAAGTCTCCTCCCTCCAATTTTCTTCCTCATTCCTCCCTCTTCCTCTGACGGCGGGCTCCATTGAGCAGCTAGGAGTGTGGTTTCTGCTGAAGGGGGCTGTCACTTTCTACACAGCCTCCTGAAAAGAAAGGGACCTGAAACCGTCCAGACCACTTTTTCTTCTAGGAAACGATTGAGCACAGGTAAGCAGTATCATTCCTCTTTATTTGGAAACCCAAGCATGGCGATTAGAGGTAAATAAGCTAGAAAAGCAATTGAGAGAAATTTAAGTTTGCTGACATCGTTTTGATGGGCAGTCAGTAACAACATAAGGAATATAGCAAAGCCAGAGTAGAAACTTTTTCTCTCTTTTAGCAAACAGTGGAGAGTACCACTTTAGAGCAAATACTCTCAAACTTTTTGGTCTCCTGATTTCTTTACATATCTATAAATTATTAAGGACCCTGAAGTATTTTTCTTTCTCTAGGTCATTTACTGTACTACTGTCATTTACTGTCTTTGACATTAAAACTGAGAAGTTTTAAAGATAGGGATCTATTAATTTACTTTAAAATAACAAAAAGCCATCACATGTTAGCATAAATAACATTTTAAATTATAGATCCCTAAAAAAATCTACTCTAAAGAGTGACATTGTTTTTTATTTTTACGAATCTCTTTAATGTCTGGCTTAATCGAAGATAGCTGCATTCTCATCTGCTGCTGGTGCAAGCTCTGTAATATCACACAGAATGTAGCTTCTGGTAAACTCCATTGTATACTCCTGAGAGAATGGGAATGAAAAAGGCAAATTACATATTAGAATTACTATGATACCTCTGACCTCATGAACCACCTGAGAGCTGCTGCTTTAGAATAACAAAATAGATAAGCTTTTCTTTAAAGGGAGTCTCAAGTCCGAATCAATTATTTTAAAGGCAAACACAAGATTTGCCAAAGGTTGATCATCTTGATGGAAGCTGCCCCAGCACCTTTAGGCTGGGCTACAGTTGGGCAATATTCAATTCCCCAGAAGAGGTTTATTTCACAATAACTAAGGGGCTGAATAAATATCTGTTTTGAAGTATGTATAACAAAAATTAGGACACCCTTAAAAATCTTTTCTTTTTGCCTATATGCAGCTATTTCGAGTTCTATTAAATCTTCCTTTAAAATATATTTTTAAATCTGATTTGTTCATATTATCCCTACATGAATATTATGAATTCTTACTTGAATTTCTACATGAATTCTTATAGTAGTTTCATAACCTGTCTCTAATCTCTTTCAGAATGCACTGTCAGCTCAGTAACCTGCTTTCCTATTGTCTGTGAAATTAAATTGAAATGCTCTACATGACTTCCAAAGCCCTCGATGATTTAACCCCACCCTACCCTGTGTTCACTGCAGGGCAGCCGGGTTGTCCTGCTAGCATAAAACGTGTGGCCTCATTCAGTCCAGCGCCACCCCCCCCCACCACCATCACCACCACCACCACATAAATTATCACATAAATGCTCTTCCATCTGTTTAACTTTTAAGCATCCTTTAAGATTAAATTCCATTTTCCTTTTCACATAAGGTCAATCCAACTACATCAGTTCCATTTTGGCTTTTGGCTTTTAGTCTGTAGTTAGCAGTTAATTATGTATCTCTTATCATTAATTCTTTATGTAAATCTTTACCTAGATCTACTCGCACACCCACATACAGATATTAATAAGATGGCAAAATTTTCAAGGACAAAATGATTTACAGAACTGAAAAGTTGGGTTTTGATCTTGTTGCTGGCAAGATGACTACATACCTGATTTCATGGAATTTGTTAGGTAATACGCTCCTCATTTTATCCCATACTATTCCACAGCATTGGAACATTTTTAATCTAATAGTATGTTTTTAAACTCCTACTAGCTTAACAGTGCTGGCTATATAATAAATATTCAATCAATACATGTTGTTTTATAATTATGTGGAAGTAGTTATTAGGGCATTTGCCACAAATGGTTTTTTTCTTGAGACTTATGTAGAATTGAGAATTACAAAATACTGGAGCTGGAAAAGTCCTTAGAGGTTGACCATTCAACTCCCTGTTTATCCAAATGAGAAAACTGAGACCCTCCTAATTAAATGACTGGCCCCAGACAAGTTTGGAACGCATGTGGCCTAATTTCCATCATAATTTTCTACCAATCACTAGAACCTAGCTAGTTTCCAAGGCTTGCATAACTAAAACTGTTTTTGTTTCAAAGAACCAACTGTCACTGCATATTCCTGAGAAGATCTTTCTAAGATGGTGTATAACTCTTTTTTTAAAAAAAGTCAATAATCTGAGTATCTTAGATAAAATATTTTTAAACATTTTTATCCAATGGAAACTATAATTTTTATAGATTAAGAAAGCAAAGGAGCACAGATGAGAAAGGAAAAGGAAAGTTGGGGGAAGAGGTAGGGGACACTATACTTGTAATCATAGATGTATAAGATCTAACAAAAAGAGTGGCAAGAGAATAAAGAATTCAAAATAAACTCACGTGAAGTCAAGAGAAACCAATTACTAGGGAACAAAAGAAGAGGAAGAACATTAGAGAAAGTATTTTATTTTATTTTTAATATATTTTATTGATTCTTTACAGAGAGGAAGGGAGAGGGATAGAGAGCTAGAAACATCGATGAGAGAGAAACATCCATTAGCTGCCTCCTGCACACCCCCTACTGGGGATGTGCCCGCAACCAAGATACAAGCCCTTGACCGGAATCAAACCTGGGACCTTTCAGTCCGCAGGCTGACGCTCTATCCACTGAGCCAAACCGGTTTTGGCTATTCAATTTTTTTTAAATCTGCTTTTAGACTTCCCCCATTTTCTTTTTCTCATTGGCTTTAAGATGGAGTGAAAGTTTTAAGACAGAAAAAATTTCTAGCCCTGGCCGGTGTGGCCAAGTTGGTTGTGTGTCCTCCCATGCACTGAACGTTGCCAGTTCTATTTCAGGTCAGGGCACATGCCGGGGTTTCGCCCAGTCAGGGGCCTGCAGGAGACAGCCAATCCATGTGATCTCACATCCTGTTTCCCTCTCTCTCTCCCTCTTCTTTCCTCTCTCTAAAAATCAATAAAGAAAAAAACTCAAAAAATAAAAATTCTACCAACCCTTTATCCATTGTTGTCATGGTGACAAGCTTTATCATAGCAAACATTTATTTATTTACTGCATGTAAGTTTTTTCCTGGTGTTGAAGGTTTTTAAAAAGAGAATATCTTGTTATCTTAAAGAAATTTAGGCTAAAGCTGGGCAGAACTATTTGTCATCAAAATAATCATAATTCAATGTAAGAGCTATTTCAGATGCCTGAAGGAGGGAGGATTGGGGAAGGTGGGTACTGAGAAGAGAATGATTAGCTAGGAATGTAGGAGTTGGGAAGTTTTCCTAAAGGAGATGTTTGAGCTGGGACTTAAAGGAAGAAGGGCTTGACAGGAAAAAAAAAAAAAAAGGCAGGAATAACTCAGGCAACAGTATGTAGTGGGGGAGAGTCTGGAAGCAAGAAAACCAAGAAGATTAGTATTAAAACAGAAAGTTCAAGAAGTGTTGAGGGCTTGACATAAAACAGTGCCAGTGTGGCCTGGCTGATGTGGCTCAGTGGTTGATCGTCAACCTATGAACCACGAGGTCACGGTTTGATTTCTGGGCAGGTCACATGCCCAGGTTGCAGGCTCGATCCCCAGTGTGGGGCATGCAGGTGGCAGCCAATCAATGATTCTTATCATTGATATTTCTATCTCTCTCTCTCCCTTCCTCTGTGAAATCAATAAAAATATATTTTAAAAATTAAATAAATAAAACAAAACAGTGTGGATGAAGATGGGGGGGTGATACCAAATTATAAATCCATTTCTGAGTTATAATCTACAGTATTTATGAGACAGAGAAAAGATTAGGTGGCTTAATGGTTGAGCATAGTAGACCGAGGCACCAAGAGGTCATCAATTTGATTCCCAGTCAGAGCACATGCAGGCTCGATCCCCAGTAGAGGGAGTGCAGGAAGCAGCCAATCAATGTTGATGTTTCTCTCTTATCAATGTTTCTATCTCTCTCCCTCTCCCTTTCTCTCTAAAAAAAGTCAATAAAAACATATTTTTTCAAAAAAGATTAGGCAAAAGAGTCAAGAAGGACTTCCAGGTTTCAGTGTTGAACAGATTATTTGGGCATGTTTGGGAAAGTAATTCATTAGTAAATCTTACAGTTGGAACAACGGATCTTGGAGCCGGAAATTGAAATTTGCAAGTTATATATCTCCCAACAGCTACCACCCTCTCTCTTCACTTTATAGCCAAACTTCCTAAAAGAATAGTTTGTATTCACTGTCTGTACTTTTTCCCATCCCATTCTGTCCTAGATTTTTGTCAACATGCCTTTTGTATCTTCCCTTTCCCCAAACTGTTCTTTTACCAAAACTTCCTAATTGTCAAATTCAATGAACAAGTTTAAACTTGTATCTAAATTGTGGGCTTTGCAGTATCTGATTTCAAGCAGCCCCTCCCGGAAGCTCCTTTCTTCCTGGACTCCTATGACACTTCTCTCTTAGATTTGCAAAACTGAATGAATTATTTTCCACTCAAGCCTCTCTTTTATTCTTTTTCTTAGTTAATGAGGTAACACTCAACAAATTGCTCAAGTCAGAAACTTTGAAGTCATCCTCAGTTCCTTCTTCTTCCATTCGACCCACAACCGATCAGCTAAAAAAATCCTGCTGTTAACCTCTCTTGAGCCCATCCTCTTCCTTTCATCCCCACAGGTACCACCTTCGTTTATACAGGCTCTTCAACTCTTACTCAACTGTTAAAATTGCCTCTAAGGTTGTTTTCCGGCTTTTGTCCAGTCTTATCCATCAAATCCATTCTCTACACTGCTGCCAGATTATTTACTTTTTAAAACATAAATCTGAACACATCTTTCTCCTACTTGAAGTAAGGCAGTATTTTTTTCAGAAAAAAAAAATTGCAAATTCTTTAGCTTAGTTAAACAGGTCTTTATAATCTGACTCTCCTTTACAAACTTCAGTCAAACCAAACTTCATTGCAAGTTGCATTTTATGTGACTTGAATTAGGCAGAATCAAACAAATGTAATATTAAAATAATAGTCTCACGCTGGCCAGTGTTGCTCAGTTATTTGAACATTGTCCCATGCATGACTGGTCAAGAGGTAGCCAGTTCAATTCCCAGTTAGGGCCCATGCCAGGTTTTGGGCTTGATCCCCAGTAGGGGGTGTTGTAGCTCAGTTGTTTGAGCCTTGTCCCAAGGTCAAGAGGTCAAGAGGTCTCCAGTTCAAGTCCAGTTCAAGTTCAATCAGGGCATCTGTCCAGGTTTCCAGCTCAATCCCCCACAGTAAGGGGTGTTCAGGAAGCAGCCTGTCCATGTCTCCCTCATCAGTGTTTCTATATATTCCTCTCTCTCTCTCTCTCTCTCTCTCTCTCTCTCTCTCTCTCTCTCTCTCCTGCCTTTCCTCCCTCCCTCCCACTCTCTCTAAAAAGCAATGGAAAAAATGTCCTTGGGTTAGGATTGACAAAAAAAATAAATAATAAGTAAATAATAGTCTCACTTTATAGGCAAAGTGGAATATGTGAGCTCCAAGTTAGTTTATCTAAAATGACATAATTTCAAAGTGGTAGGCAAAGTGAGTTGTGCACTGTTAACACTACTGCCACATGGAAATGTCACTTATACCTGGTAGAATTATCTGCGTCCATGTCAGTATTATGTAAGTGAGACTATTCTTTATCTAAGAAATTCTTGAGACATACTAGTACAGCTATTGTTGTGCTATTCATTTTTTAACATTCACTACTATTATCATTTAAAATATTTTTATATCTGATAATGATGTTATCAAAGTGCTGAGGAGTATGATTACTGCTTGTGCTGAAAAACAAAGAAATAAAGTGGGACAAAATTTAGATGTAAGTAAACAATATTAAAAAGGTCTAAGTACCACCATGATAGCCTGTGTAGAGAGAGCACACTGCAAATTAGTAATAATGCTGAGAAAGATGAAGAAAGAATCTACGTTGGTTGTTGTAGATTTATGGACTCCAAAGATACCTCCTCACATACTTTTATACTTATTCCCAAGGAAAAGTTAATCTTGACCTAGGTGAGAGCTTCAGAAATGCATTCTTCCTGTAAAATGTGGCGGCATTTGCATTAATTACAGGGGGAATGATGAGGCTCCAAACAAGCCCTATTCTCTCAGTCTTCTCTCTTTATGGAATGCCCTCCCCCAGCCTTGAAAATGCCTGCCTCTCTTCCAAGGCAGCACAGTCATCTTTTCCTCTAAGAAGCCTTCTTCAACACCACCAGGCAGAGAAGACCTCTTGTAAATCCAGTTATTACATCATTTATTATACTATTTTGTAATTGTTTATATATTTGTCTCTCCCACTAGATTCTGAGTAATCAAAGGGTAGGAATAAAGTTTCCTGCATGTGTGTTTGTCAGCTTCCTAGCCCCATGCCTAAAACATGGTGGATACTCAACAATTAATAGATGAATGAATTAAAAAATTGTGTAGTAGTATTATTATTTTTTAAAGTAATTGTGTCCTTCTCTAAATCCATTTACTCACTGACTAACCAAAAAATGTAGCAAACACTAGTAATTTCACCCAATTCCTACACATACTACTTAGTACTTTTCGGGTGAATTACTTTCATAAAATATGTGTGCATTACCTAATATTAAAACTTGTATAGAAGACCACGCTAGCCATTATCTCATATATATCTAATATGCAAAGTGTCCCCTCAGGAGTTCGACTGGGAGACTGGGAGTTCGATCGCTCTCTATGACATGTGCTGACCACCAGGGGCGGCATGGACTGAAGGAAGGCCCCAGCCGGCAGCCAGAAGCCAGAAGGGAGGCCCCGGCCAGCATCTGGAAGGCCCCGATTGGCTCTGATCGCTGGCCAGGAATAGGGATCCTACCCATGCACAAATTTTGTGCACCAGGACTCTAGTCTACATACACACACACACACACACACACACACACACACACATATATATATTAGAGGCCCAGTGCATGAATTCGTGCATGGGTGGGGTCTGACCAGCCTGGCCAGGGGGAGGGGACATGGGCAGTTGGCCGTCCTGCCTGCTGGTCAAACTCCTGGTCGAGGGGACAATTTGCATACTAGCCTTTTATTATATAGGATATACACTGAGTGGCCAAATTATTATGGTCTCTAAACGTATAATCTGGTCACTCAGTGTATAATATATATATATATATATATATATATATATATATATATATATATATATATATATATATACTAGAGGCCCAGTGCACGAAATTCGTGCATGAAGGGGGGTTGTCCCTCAGCCCAGCCTGTACCCTCTCTAATCTGGGACCCCTCGAGGGATGTCCGACTGCCCGTTTAGGCCCGATCCCACTGGGATCGGGCCTAAACGGGCAGTCGGACATCCCTCTCACAATCCAGGACTTCTGGCTCCCAACTGCTTGCCTGCCTGCCTTCCTGATTGCCCCTAACCGCTTCTGCCTGCCAGCCTGATCACCCCTAACCACTCTGCTGCCAACCTGTTTGCCCCCAACTTCCCTCCTCTGCCAGCCTGGTCACCCCTAACTGCCCTTTCCTGCAGGGTTGATCACCTCCAACTGCCCTCCCTTGCAGGCTTAGTCCCTCTCAACTGCCCTCCCTTGCAGGCCGGGTGCCTCCCAACTGCCCTCTCCTGCTGGCCATCTTGTGGTGGCCATCTTGTGTCCACATGGGGGCAGGATCTTTGACCACATGGGGGCAGCTATATTGTGTGTTGCAGTGATGATCAATCTGCATATTACTCTTTTATTAGATAGGATAGAGGCCTGGTACAGGGGTGGGGGCCAGCTGGTTTGCCCTGAAGGGCATCCCGGATCAGGTGGGGTTTTCCTTGGGGTGTGGGGCAGCCTGAGCAAGGGGCCTGTGGTGGTTTGCAGGCCGGCCATGCCCCCTGGTAACCCAAGTGGAGGCCCTGGTATCTGGAATTTATTTTCCTTCTACAATTGAAACTTTGTAGCCTGGAGCGGAGCCAAGCCTGGGGCTCCCTCCGAGGCTGGTAGCCATTTGTGTTGGGGTTATAATTGAAACTTTGTTGCCTTAAGCGGGTGAGCCCAGCCAGGGTGTGCGGAAAGCTTTGCTTCCCCTGTTGCCGGCGGCAACCCTGGCCTGCGCTCTCAAGCTCCATTCTGCCGCCATTTGTTTGAATTTGTTTACCTTCTATAATTGAAACTTTGTAGCTTGAGTGGAGGCTTAGGCCTGGCAAGGGCAGGTGGAAAGCTTGGCTTCCTCTGTTACCTAGGAAACCTTGCTCTCTGTGGCTGTAGCCATCTTGGTTTGGGTTAATTTGCATACTCGCTCTGATTGGATGGTGGGTGTGGCTTGTGGGCGTGGTTTGTGGGTGTGTCGGAGGTATGGTCAATTTGCATATTTGTCTATTATTAGATAGGATACATATATATGTATGTATGTGTATATATATGTATGTGTCTATATATACATGTATATAATATATCTACAATTTAATAACTACCCACACAATTTAATAACTATCCACACTTGTATGTGTATAAGGAACTGCACCTTGATAAAACTGTTAAATAGTCACCAACTAGCAAGTATTTGGGGTTATCTTAATTTGGATTAAGTTTTTGCAACTGGGTTTTAATTTCCCCATTCCTCTACTATGTATGTTTGGCCTTAGTAGACTATGCTAGAAAAAAATTGAGTCAGTTCTCTACCTATAAGCATAGATTTATAAACACCCCTATATATTCCAACAACAATTGTGACTCAACTACCTTCTTTGGAACCCCAACCATAACTGCTCTCAAGGACCCAACATACTCCTAAACTCTAGAATAGAGCTTTTTAATCATTTCTGTGGCAAAGATCTCCAAGGGCAATCTGGTAAAGTTTCTGGACCTCTTCTCAGGTAATGTTTTTACCTGCATACAATTATATACTTGGGATTGCCCTAGCCGGTTTGGCTCAGTGGATAGAGCGTTGGCCTGCGAACTGAAAGGTCCCAGGTTTGATTCTGGTCAAGGGCACATACCCAGGTTGCGGGCTCAATTCCCAGTAAGGGAAGTGCAGGAGGCAGCCAATCAATGTTTCTCTCTCATCATTGATGTTTCTTTCTCTTTCTCTCTTTCTCTCTCTCTCTTCCTTCTCTCTGAAATCAATAAAAATATATTAAATAAATAAATAAATAATTAAATACATACATACATACTTGGGATTATAAAGGAAACTCATTTTATTAAAATAGTGTCGAAATTTTAAAACAAATTTTAATATAGTACATATGTGCTTCTTTATTAACACATATTAACACATTAAATAATAAGATTTGCTGGTGGGACTAATAACTTCCATATATTTCAAAGCAGTAATAAGTTTAAATAATATATTTCAAGATCTCTGCAACAATTACAACACAATAGGAAATCTGTATTTCTGTCAGTGACAGCTCTACTAATAATGCTGTGATTTGTTTCCTATAACATAATGGAAGGAACTTCTAAATTTTAGAAATTGGTGAAAATAAATACAGAGTGGTGCAAAAGTAGGTTTACAATTGTGAGTATATTATTCTTGTATTATTATTTATTAATTATTGTATTATTTTCCACACAATGGTTTTTTTCCCATCCAAGTTCACAGATTTCCCAGATTTAGAACCCCTGTTCCACAGACAAAGATCTTAAAGTATACACACAATATTGAAGTGGGGTGGAGTAGGCTGGGGCAGGAGAGAAAAGCAAAAAGAAGAAGTTTTGACATTTTCATATCCTATATTATTTGATTTTTTTTACAGAAAGATTGCATTTATGTATTACTTGTATAAAAAGCATAATATCCAGATTTCAGATAAAAAACTGCTGCTGCTCAAGGAGGAAGAGGGCCATTAGGTGCCAGAGCCTTCAGCTTCCTCCCCCTCTGCCTCACTTCCAGGTGGAACGCCATTTTCTCATTACCTCACCTTTAGCACCTGGATAAACCTTCAGTCTCTCACGCACAGGAACCCACTGGTTGTAAGACAGATAGAACCAATCTGTAGTTAAAGGACAAGATTAGGTGTATTTCTGGAAACTTATGTTTATATTGATAATATAATTCAGTTTCATAGTGAGACACTTATCCACCCTTTGTAACATTGTTTAATGAGAAAATGCTTTCTAGATTACAAATATCTGATGGTTTGCAAAGAATGCATGAATACATGTATGCATAAGCGGAAGACTCCCGGCATCTTTTAAATGTCCAGAGTGTTGGTCAGCATTCTGGGTGATACACTGACTCCTGAGCTTGGAGGTAGTACAAAGCAGTAAGGAGTAAAAGATCCCTTTTGTGAAAAAAGAACCATCACTACCTTTTAACAGACGGCTCTTTGCTTTCATTAGGAATAAAGATGGCTGCTGAAGCAGAAGAAAACAATTACATCAATTTTGTGGAAATGCAATTTACTGACAACACACTTTATTTTATAGGTAAGTCTAAAGCAATAGGCCAAATATAGGTTTCAGATCAATGTATTGAACGAGAAAAGGCATTGTGAGGTGAACTATTAAGTGACTCCTTACTGTCATCAAATTCCATTGTAATGCTAATGATATACTTCTCTGGAAAAAGGAAAATTAGGCTTCTGGAAGTTAACCATAATATATCCATGGTCTTAGCACCTTGTCCATCACATGACCTGGCACTTCAGTTAGCAATAGCCCATTTACAAGGTGAAAGCTAGTGCACATCATGATAATTCCACAGCATTGGGTACATTCAGCGAATACAATTTCCCTAAGCAAACTGGCAGATTATATAAGAGATACCTTACGGGTGAGGCCATGTGCCCCTGGATCCGGGTGAGGCCATGTGCCCCTGGATCCGGGTGAGGCCACGCGCCCCTGGGTCTGGGAGAGGCCACGCACCCCTGGGTCCGGGTGAGGCCATGCGCCCCTGGGTCCGGGTGAGGCCATGCACCCCTGGGTCCGGGTGAAGCTGGATCCCGGGTCCAGGTGAGGCCATGTGCCCCTGGATCTGGGTGAGGCTGGGTCCCGGGTCCGGGGGAAGCCGTGCGCACCTGGGTCCAGGTGAGGCCACGCACCCCCTGGGTCCGGGTGAGGCCACGTGCCCCTGGGTCCGGATGAAGCCGTGCCCCTGGGTCCGGCCGAGACCCAACCAGAGGGAATCGAACCTGCATTACCACCATTTGTCCACCATCCAGAGCTGAGGGGTCAGTGCCGACATGTACACATAAGGAACTGGTGGACATTGATATTGGGTCTCAAAAGAACTGTTGGTCCAGAAAGAAACTCACTACAGACTGATTCATTTGCCTGTCAGCATAACTATTATTGCTCATCTCACATTCAGTTCATATAAGTATATCTCTAGTGACACATGATCTCGCTCATCTAGGGGAAATGATGAACAACATAGACTGATGAACAACAACAGAACCAGAAACAAGGAGGCATCGATCGGACTATCGGGCCTCAGAGGGAGGATAGGGGATGGTGGGGGGAGGGGGGAGAGATCAACCAAAGGACTTGTGTGCATGCATATGAGCCTAACCAATGGTTAAGTTCAACAGGGGGTTGGGGCATCCGTGGGGAGGGGTGTGGGATGGGAATTGGGGGATGAGGACAAATATGTGACACCTTAATCAATAAAGAAATTTAAAAAAAAAAGAAAAAGAAAACTGTCTTGTTGTAAGAAAAAAAAAAAGATACCTTAAATCTGTGAGTGAGCTGTACCACATAATGTAAATATATCTGGCAAATAAAATCAGATTCTTATGATTGGTCTTCCATGGGTCATTTGGCTTCATTTGAAAGCTTCATAAAAAGTCCTGAGGCAACCTTCCACTGAACCAACAAATTTAAGAGTAAAATCTGTCACTTTATAAAATTTCTTTTTTGTTACAAATTTACATTTATAAACCATGGATATAGGTTTTATATCTAACTTACCCAAGAACACACTAAGTCTATTTAATGAGCTTTGTTTTATGGGACCTTGTGGATGATTATATAATAGAGGCCTGGTGCACGGATTTGTGCACTGGTGGGGTCCCTTGGCCTAGCCTGTGAGGATCAGGTCAAAACCGTCTCTCTAACATCCCCCGAGGGGTCCCAGATTGTAAGAGGGTGCAGACCAGGCAGAGAGACTCCACTGGCATGAATCCATGCACAGGGCCTCTAGTATGCATGTAAGATCTTTGGTTAATCTCTTCCTGCCCTCCCCCCTACTCCCTTCCCTCCTAGATTCATCAGTCTGTTGCATGTTTCCATGCCTGTGGTTTCTGCTCCTGTGTTGATCATCTGCCCCCTGTTGGTCAGTGTGTGTCATAGCTACTGGTTGAACAGTTGCTTAAGCTTTTATAAATATAGATTTCTGAGAGGGCCAACAACAACAGTAAGATAGCAGTTATATAATGGGGAGTGGCAGAAAAGAGTAACAAGAGGTAGGGTGAGAGGAGATTCTGAGTTGAAAAATAGAATTTAACATTTTGTTTCTCTTTTTTCCCCTTTAGGTGAAAATTATGGTAAAGTATAAATTTATTTCTCTTTCTTTGCTAAAGTAAAAATAGCTACTTAAGCATCTCACAGACACATCCATATCACCATTCTTAGCTGAGAGAAACTAGTACCAATCTATTTGAGAAGCTAATCTCCCCTCAAAGCAATGTGAACCCAGTAGCACAGCCTTGGAATAAAGCTGTCCATAAAGGATACAAAAGAGCACCTCTAACAAAATTGCTTATTTACACTTTAGGCAATTCTCCAACTCTTAGAATCTACAAAACAGACTGCCTGCTAAACAGATTATGAGATTAGCAGGAAGTTATGGATTCTCTAGAAGACATGGAAAAAGGAGATTTGAGCATGAAAATTGTAGTCCAAAATCAAGAACATCTTTCTTCTTCAACCCCCTCTCTCAGAAATGCTTTAGGAAGAAGCCTGGGAAGCTCCCAGGGAAAAAATATTTTCAAAGTAGAGGAGACGAGGAAAGTGGGAGCAAGCAAGAGCTATGAGATGGAGTCATTAAGTCTTTGCAAGAAGTGAATGTACCCAGCCCTTGTCCTTCTGGCATTCAGAGAGGATCATACCCATATCTGGCCTGTGATCCTCTAACAGATGTCCAGATTATTAAAGGTCATTAGTTTCTCATACTTTTCCTTAAAAATAGCACCTTCCACTTTTTAAGGTGATCATTACTGGACTATAAATGAAAAAAGTAACTTAAAAATACTATTCCTTCATTTTTTTTTGTTTTCCAGTTTCATTGAGATATAATGACATTTAACTCCTCATGTTTTTTTAAAGATTGCCCTACTCTCCATTTATTAATTCAATACATATGGGTATAAAAGTAGGTTTACAATTGATTATATGGAAAACAATACAATAATTAATAAATAATAATACAAAAATAAACTCTGTTTCAAGTACTCTCAATTGTAAATCTGTTTTTGCCACCATGTAGATTCTGGGAGGAAACTTTGAAGGAGGGACATTTTTGAAGAGGGAAGTAAGCCAAGAGAAAGTATTCTGAGCATAGAGAAGCCACATGAAAGGCCAAGATATAAAAGAAAGCATAGCATGTACAAGGATTCAACAGTACTTCAGAATGGGAGTAGGAGAATGATGAGAGAATAATAAATAGGATGCAGATCAAGAAGGTTCTTTTATTTCAAGATATGGAATTTGGACCTTATCTTTGGGTAACGGGGATTCATTAAGCACCATATCCATGATCTAGAATAGAGATTAGTTTGCTGCAACAAAGAGATCCAAAAATATAGTGACAGAATAAGATAGGAAATATTTCTCTGAAAAACAAGTCCAAGTAGGCAGTTCAAGATTAATATAGTTGGATGCAGCCTGATGTTATTGGGATCTTAAGATTTTTCTGTCTTGTTATTCCATTATGCCCTAGTTGTTTAATTCATTCACATACTTGAAAATCATTACCACACTTCCTGGGTCCATATCCCAGCTAGCAAGAAAGGGTTCAAAATAAGAGGAAGATGGCCTATTCCTTTTAAAGGTTCTAGATGGAAGTCATACACATTAATTCTATTCATATTCCATTGATTTTATTCTGGGTGGTCATGTGCCTCATTAAAATTCAGAGATAATTTTAACTAAAATTAAAAATTCCTTCTGGCTTCAGTATAAAGAGCTAGAGGCCTGGTGCATGAATTCATGCATGGGTGGTATCCAGCTGGCTCACCCCAATGGGGGCCCATCAGGCTAGGTGGGTAGAGGGGAGGGGCTGTGGGTGGTTGGCCAGCCCCGCCCTGGATCGGGGTATTGGGAGCCAATTGGGGGCCAGGCCAGTGGGGGAGGGGGGGCTGATCGGGGCCCAGATCAGGCTGGTTGGCTGCCACAACGCGCATCATAGCCACCAGTCATTCCAGTTGTTCTGGTCGTTCCACCGTCTGGTTGCCGGGCTTTTATATATATATATTGGTGTGGGGACAAAAAAGGGGGGATGACAATTAAGAAGCTATTGTCCTTGTAAGAAATGATGGGGAACAGGGTGCTAATGAAAAGCAATGAATGGATTTTATAAATACTTGGAAGAATTCAAGTATTTTGAGGTTGGACTAGGAAGGGGATAGAGAGAAAGATGGTGCCTATATTTTCTCACTTAGGCAATTTGTACTATTAGTGAAATAGGAAGCACAAGGGGAAGAGCAGGGTAAAGTGGTATGCAGAGCAAAGAGGAAAATAGATGATGAATTTAGTTTTGTATCTTATCTGTAGGACATCCTAGTGGAAATGTCCAGTAGATTCTTGAACATAATGGTTCTGGGCTCAGGATGAAAATTTGGGCTGGAGATAGAGCTATGCATAGAAATGACAGCTGAAACTATAGGAATAAAAAGACAAATCAGAGGAAATGTGTGGAGTGAGAAAGTAAAAGCCAAGGACTAAATCAGGGGAATACTTATGTTTGAGGATGCAGTAGAAAGAGTAGCTAATAAATAAAAGAGTAACCAAAGAGGAAGAAGAAAAACCAAGAGAATGCCACGGAATCCCAGGAGAGATTTTCAAGATGGAGGTAATAGTCACTATGTTGAATTTTACAGCCTTGAAAACCAAGGGTAGGAAAGCATTTATTGCATTTAGCAACAGGGAGTTTGGTAATCTTGCCGAAAGAAGTTTGGTGGAGAAATGGAGGCAGAGAGAGATTGCAATGAGTAGAAGAGTGAATGGAAAGTAAGGGAATGACACAGCTCTTACCAGAAGCTCCACTATTAAAAGAAGAAACAAGGCTAGCTACCGAATAGGATATGATTGATGGAGGAGTTTTAAATCTCAAAATGAGAAGAGTTTTGTGTTTTTCTGATTATAAAATAAAGTGTTTATTATAAATAATTCAGGCAATTAAAAAAGAAAAACATGAAAAAGACCTAGAAATAATAATCAATATCATTTGATGTATTATTTCTCTACTTTTTAAATATATGTGAGAAAAAGTAGGTTTACAGTTGTGAGCATGTGCAACACATCTTATTCTTGTATTATTATGTATTCTTGTATTATTTGTATTACTGTAAACTGTAAACCTACTTTTGCCCGTGTGTGTGTGTGTGTGTGTGTGTGTGTGTGTGTGTGTAATACTATACCTAAGTTTCTTTTTCTAATTTAATACACATGGACATCCTTCCATGGCAAAGAATAATTACAGTTATATTAAATTCATGACATTTCATAGTAAGGAAATATCAAAATTTATTTGCTCAGGCCACAATTGATAGACATTTAAATTGTTTCCAGTGCTCTCATAAGCATTATAGCAGAGAAATATTTACACATTTTTCTGATTGTTTCCTAAGGAAAAAAATCAAGGAAATAGAATTGCTGGGTTGATAGAGAAGAGGGGATGATTGGTAAATCAAGGTTTCAGGAGAATATACATCAGAGCACAGGTAGGGTTAGCCTTAGATTCCAGAAGGGGCACCTTTTCTACATTTTCCTTGGGACAAGAGGGATAAGGAAATGACTGGTGGTGCCACAGTTAAATTTATAAGTGAAGTAGCAGGAAATCATTTATTGAAAGTGAAAGCAGAGCCCTGACTGGTTTAGCTCAGTGGATAGAGCGTCAGCCTTCGGACTGAAGGGTCAAGGGCATGTACCTAGGTTGTGGACACATCCCCGGGGGGAGTGTGCAGGAGGCAGCTGATCGATGTTTCTCTCTCATTGATGTTTCTAGCTCTCTATCCCTCTCCCTTCCTCTCTGTAAAAAATCAATAAAATATATTTTAAAAAAAGAAAGGAAGGAAGGAAGGAAGGAAGGAAGGAAGGAAGGAAGGAAGGAAGGAAGGAAGGAAGGAAGGAAGGAAGGAAGGGAAAGCAGAGATGATGATGTAGAGATCCTGAGGAGGGTAAGGAAGATCTGAAATGATAGCTATGGGTTATGAAAGCGGATGCTGAAATGTTTAAAAAAAAAAAAAAGTACTGACAATTTATATATGCTTGCAATGGCACCAGTTTGTGCATTTGTATAATTACCAGTGACACTCAGCAGCCAGGTTTGGAGTTTTGTAGTAGAAAGACAAATGAACAAACGAGTTCGAGATTGGAAAGGCTGGCAAAGGGTAGACAAAATGATGAACCCTAAGGTCCAGACTGCATAGAAAATGAAAGGAAGACAGTAAGGTTAGAGAGGAAGGAAACGCCTATTTTAAAATCAGGAAGACTCAGTGAAGCGGAGGAAAAGTATAAAACAACTAGGATAGGAGATTGTGATTAGAAAGCAGAGTGTTTGAATTTAACATTTCAGAGGTAGAGTAGTTCTGGGTGATAATAAGAAGCAAGAGTTGTCTTTGGAAGTAGATTAAAAAGCATTGTGCAACTTTATCTTAGCTGCTTCTGTAGCAGAAGATTGTGATCAGTAGCTATTGAAAACTGAAATATATAGTATGCCTGTAAATTTTGGGGGAAAAAACAAAAAACACGTATTTTTAATGAGATTTAATGTCCATTCTAGAAAACCTGGAATCAGACTACTTTGGCAAGCTTGAACCTAGATGGTCAATCATACGAAATGTGAACAACCAAGTTCTCTTCGTTTACCAGGGAAGCCAAGCCATGTTTGAGGATATGACTGATTCTGAGTGTGAAGGTATTTTTAAAATATATTTACAAACATAGAAATGACAAGCTACTTCTTATTTTACTGCCTACAATTTTCTATTATAGACCTAGTCCTTAAATGAAAAGATTTAGCAATAGTAATAATTTCACTTATAAGAAACTTTATAGAGTATCCAAATATTGTAGTTGAGATGAAAAATTGATATAATAAATATATTGCCAGGGTTGGGAAGAGGATGAAGAGGGTATATGGGATCAAATACGTGGTGATGGAAAACTAGGTTTCAGTTTGTGAGCACACAGTAGAGTATACAGATATTATATTCTAAAATTGTACAACTGAAATTTATATAATGTTATTATACAATGTTACTCCAATAAATTTAATTTAAAAATTTTTAAGATATATCTAGGGGTCATGTTACTCTGGGCCTACATTTGGATCACGAGTTCCTTCATTGTTAATTGCATGAACTGGATAAGATTTCTATAGAGTTGGATCCTTCATACCTGCTGAAATTGCTGATAGCATTTTCAAAACTTAAAATTAAAAATAAATATCAAGCATTTCAAATAAGTCTGTCTCCCATCAGAAATGTAGAGTGCTTAGGAAATGAATAAGTTTACTGTGCTTTCCAAGGTATAAATCCCAAATATCAGCATTTAGGCAGAGTTGAAAGAGTGAATGTGCACCCTTGAAAAATCCTGAATTTTTATCTTAACAGGTAGATTTTTAATATTGTATTTAGCATATAAAAGTTAAACACAGCCCTACTGGCGTGGCTCAGTGGTTGAGGGTTGACCTGTGAACCAGGAAGTCTTGCTTTGATTCTGGTCATGGCATATGCTCAGGTTGTGGGTTTGACCTCCAGTGGGGGGGGGGGGGGGGGCGGGGGGCGTGCAGGAGGCAGCTGAGCAATGAATCTTTTCATCATTGATGTTTCTATCTCTCTCTCCCTTCTTCTCCAAAATCAATAAAAATACATTTTTTGAAAAGAAAAAGTTTAAGACAATCTTTTAGACTTCAGAATATCTCTTAAACACTCAAAATGTTACTGCTTTTGTGATACATATTTGAATGTGTTTTAAAGAATGTCTGAGCAACTGCATATAGTCTCCACAACTGGCTGAATCACAGTGTGTGGGATGGGTAATGGGTCTATTAAGGATTATCCTTTGGCTAATTTCCATAAATTTTGATTTGCAAAAATTCTTCTAACTAGTGTTCTCATTTGTTATTTCAGAGAATGCACCCCAGACTAAAATTGTAATAAGTATCTATAAAGATAGCTGCTCTAGAGGTATGGCAGTAACCCTCTCTGTGAAGTGTAAAGAAAACTTTACTCTCTCCTGTATGAACAAAAATATTTCCTTCAAGGTAAGACTGAACCTAAATTTGTTATATAGAGTAGAAAACCTAAATATCCTCAGTCCAACTTTTTGTCTAG
This sequence comes from Cnephaeus nilssonii, assembly GCF_951640355.1. Classification (NCBI taxonomy): domain Eukaryota; kingdom Metazoa; phylum Chordata; class Mammalia; order Chiroptera; family Vespertilionidae; genus Cnephaeus; species Cnephaeus nilssonii. The sequence goes on from NC_137084.1 coordinate 76,771,726, forward strand.
AACAAGAATGGCAAGAAGCAGAGAACCATTAAAATAGTTCAACTCTTTAACCCATCATGCTTTTTCTAAGTCTGCCACAGGGAGGAAGGGGTACAACACTTGGTTCATAGCCTGAGTCTTCTGAATAATCTATCTAAAGGTAAATAATAACATAGAAGACATATATGAATTATTATATTCATTTGGGAATTGCATGACTTTCCAAAATGTCTTGCTAAATGGAATGAAGCTAATTATCCTTCTGTAAGCCCACTATGTACTTTGTGAATTATGATGATAATATTTTAATCATAATTGTTTTTTATTTTAAATTCTTTATTGTTGAAAGTATTACATATGTCTCCTTTTTCCCCCATTGACCAGCCGCTCCCCCCACTCTCACCCCCAGCACATGTCCCTGCCCCCCTACTGTCTGTATTCATCAGTTATGCTTATATGCATGCATACAAATCCTTTGGTTGATCTCTTACCCGCCCCCCTCTCCCACCCTCCCCTGCCTTCCCTCTGAGGCTCAACAGTCTGTTCGATGCTTCTAATACTCTGGATCTATTTTAGTTCATCAGTTTATGCTGTTCATTATATTTCACAAATGAGTGAGATCATGTGATATTTATCTTTCTCCGACTGGCTTATTTTGCTTAGCATAATGCTCTCCAGGTCCATCCATGCTGCTGCAACTGGTAAGAGGTCTTTCTTTTTTATATAGCAGCGTAGTATTCCATTGTGTAGATGTACCACCGTTTTTTAATCCATTCATCTACTGATGGGCACTTAGGCTGTTTCCAAATCTTAGCTATTATAAAGTGTGCTGCTATGAACATAGGGGTGCATATATTCTTTCTGATCAGTTTTCTGATTTCTCGGGATATATTCCTAGAAGTGGGATCACTGGGTCAAATTGGAGTTCCATTTTTAATTTTTTGAGAAAACTCCATACTGTTCTCCACAATGGCTACACCAGTCTGCATTCCCATCAGCAGTGCACGAGAGTTCCTTTTTCTCCACATCCTCGCCAGCACTTGTTATTTGTTAATTTGTTGATGATAGCCATTCTGACAGGTGTGAGAAACCTAATTGTTTTATTCCTGCATCCTACAGCTTTCAGTTGATATGTGTTATTTTTAATGTAGAGCTAAGTGAATAAAATTAACAAGATTAGCTGTGAAAGCAATGGTATAATGTATCTCAAAGCCCAGTATAAATTATTTCTGGCCACTGCTTTTTTTCTCTATTCTCCATTTTTTTCTCTTGAAGAGTTTCTGATTGGGGGTTTGCCAGTAAAATACTTGAGCAATGGGAACTGAAGTTAGAATATGACCTAGAGGACATGTTGAGAGGCAACTTGGAAGGGAGGAAAAGGCCACTCTAAAATATAATCCAAGTAAAATCAGTGTGTATGCCACAGATACAACCTCCAAACAAATCCCTTAACCATCCCCTTCCAACCAGAGGGCCACCTGGTTGGCAATTTCCCATTCTCAGGCCTGACAAGCAGGAAGCTTAGTTATCATAATGGTTTTAGAGGCCTGGGGTAGACAGGGAGGGTGGAGAGGATTAAGCATGTTGTTACTTAACAACAAAATCGGAAGGGAGATGGCCAAGATCAAGCCTTGTGGGATAAAGAAAAACTAATTCAGCTGCAGAAGCAGATTCAGAAACTGGGATAAGCCTGAACTCTAAGTGGATTATTATGGAGAGAGACTTGGGAGTGTTGAAAAGGATGGAAATAATGCTTGGCAAAAGAAAGAAAAGAAGAGGAGAGGAGAGGAGAGGAGAGGAGAGGAGAGGAGAGGAGAGGAGAGGAGAGGAGAGGAGAGGAGAGGAGAGGAGAGGAGAGGAGGAGAGGAGAGGGGAGGGGAGGAGAAGGGAGGGGAGGAGAGGGGAGGATGCTTGGTATATAGTAGGAATTGGAGCAAATCAGTCACAGGCCTGAAGCTTCCACAATTTGGGCAGGCCTTTTAAAGAAAGAGAATATAAAATTACCAAAAGCATCAAGTTTTTAGAATAAGAAAAGAAGGGGCGCTGAAAACCAAGATGGCGGCATAAGGTAAACACCTAATTGTTGCCTGCCACAACAATTTTGAAACTACAACTGGAAAACAGAGCGCACACCGTCCAGAACCACCAGAAAGCTGGCAGAGTGGAAAACCTACAACTAGAGAAAAAAAGAGAGGGGGACGCTGAGCCTCAGGAGCTGTGGAGGTGCGGAGATCCGTGAGCGCGGAGGGGCGGATGGCTGAATACGCAGCAGGCTTGCTCGCAGCGCGCGGAGAGGGAGGGCAGCAGACGCTGTGTGGCTAGCTTTCTCGTTTGGGAGAAAAACAAAACCTCCCGACTAAACTGAAATCCAGCTGCGGTCGGGGAGAAACTGGTCTGTTTGGCAGCGGACGAGGCTCGAAAGCTGCCTTCTCTCAGAGGCGCGCAGCCATTAATTCAGGCACGGAGAAACCGCCCCTCTTAGGGCGGAGCAGACGGGAAACCAAAGCTTGTCTGCGCCACCCTGAGACTCCGTCCCATCCAAGCTGAGCACAGAAGCTCTCCCAGCGGAGACACTGCTGATCCTCACAGCCAACTGGCTTGGAGATCAATTCCCGCCAGTGATACCAACAATCCCAACCACTCTGAACTCCAGTTTCTGGGGACACGCGGGGGACCCAGACGCCTACGGGACTCTCGGCCATCGGTCGGAGAGTGAGAGTGACTTTTCTGTCGGTGTGGACGACACCAGACTTCAACCACTCTCATAAGGGACACATTCAAGAGGCAGACTCAGTGAGCACCAAAGCCCTACTGTGTCTCCAGCACAGCAATTCTTCCGTTATAGACAAAGCAGGCCCTCACAATCAATTGGACCGGAGGTCAATTCCTCCCAGTGTATCAACAGCAATCAGGGCTTTTAACTACACCAAGACTTTCCACTCAGCCCACAAAGGGGAGTACCAAGAGCGACCACCTAGGGTGATAGGGGAAGCTGAGCTACCGGCCCCTATAGGTCACCGACCACACAAAGCCACTCCATCAACACAGGGAGGCAGCCAAAATGTGGAGACATCGCAGTATGTCACAAGTAGGAGAGATAGATGAAAGCAAACTAATGGACGACACAGTGTTCAGAACCATATTTATAAGGTTACTCAAGAATCTTCTAAAAACCGCTAAGAAACTTGAAGAGACCTTCAAGGACCTTAATGAGAATACCAAAAAAATGGAAAAGGACCAGTCAGAAATTATGCATACACTGTCTGAAATAAAGAATATACAGAGTAGACCACCGCACCCGAAGAGTCAAACCAAAGATCTGGAATATGAGGAAGAAAAAAACACCCAACCAGAGAGGCGGAAAGAAAGAAGAATCCAAAAGTGTGAGTATAGCATAAGGAGCCTCCAGGATGGCTTTAAGCGTACCAATATCCGAATTTTTGGGGTGCCAGAAGAGAGAGAGCAAGATACTGAAAACCTATTTGAAGAAATAATGACAGAAAACTTCCCCCACCTGGTAAAAGAAATAGACATACAAGTTCAGGAAGCACACAGAACCCCAAACAAGAGGAATCCAAAGAGGACCACACCAAGACACATCATAATTAAAATGCCAAGGGCAAAAGACAAAGAGAGAATCTCAAAAGCAGCAAGAGAAAAACAGTTAGTTACCTACAAGGGAGCACCCATACGACTGTCAGCTGATTTCTCAACAGAAACTATGCAGGCCAGACGGGAATGGCAAGAAATATTCAAAGTGATGAATAGCAAGAACCTACAACCAAGACTACTCTACCCAGCAAAGTTATCATTCAGAATTGAAGGGCAGATAAAGAGCTTCACAGATAAGCAAAAGCTAAAGGAGTTCATCACCACCAAACCAGTATTATATGAAATGCTGAAAGGTATTCTTTAAAAAGAGGAACAAGAAGAAAAAAGTAAAGATAAAAATTATGAACAACAAATATCTATCAACAAGTGATTCTAAAAATCAAGTGAATTCAAAATCTGAGGAACAGAATAAACTGGTGAACATAATAGAATCAGAGGCATAGAATGGGAGTGGATTGATAATTCTCAGGGGGAAAGGGATGTCTGTGTGGGGGGGTATGGGAAGAGACTGGACAAAAATCATACACCTATGGATAAGGACAACGGGGGGGAGGGAACCGGGTGATGGGGAGATATGGGGGGGAAAAGGGAGAAACAATTGTAAAAATCTGAACAATAAAGATTTATTTAAATTTAAAAAAATGTAAAAAAAGAAAAGAAGGGGCATTAAAAGAGATCTGTGCAAGTGGGGGCCTCTGACATTTAAGCTTCATTAGCTTCATAGCAAATCCGCTTCTGAAGGAACTCAGTAAATATTAGTTAGAGGAAGGGAGGGAGAGAGGGTGAGAGGAAGGAGGAAGGAAAGAAGGGAGGGAAGAAGGCAGAGGGAGGGAGGTCTAGTTTTAGCTCATGCTCTTTAACCCTTTTACCCCCACTAATAAGGGTCTTAGCAGTGATTATAAATATAGACTATGTTCTACTAGATAATAAGACACAACTTGCTGCCATTATGTGCTCACCTTTCTGTGTTGGTTACTAGCTATAAAGTCCTAGTGCTTATGGATACCGGCTGCCTTTGGGTAAGAACCTTCATGACACCAAGAGGGATTTGTTCAAGAAGTTACTATTAGTGCCTATTTCTTGTATAGGCATAGTCAGAATTCTCTCAAATGTGCTAATGCACTTGGGAAAGGGCAAACACACACACACACACACACACACACACACACACACACACACACACCAAAAAAAACAGATGTTAGGTCAGGTTTAACTTTCTCTGGGTTCAAATTCAACCCCTCCTGATGTAAACAATTCCATAGGTCCTTGGAACACTCAGGTTTCGTTATGTAACCCTGTTTCCATATCCACTTACTGTGCACCTTCCCTATGATGGGTATGAATAATCAACACCAAAACCAAGGACAGCTACTGCCCCAGGATTTCCTTGCCCCTGTTCTGAAATGTCACATTGAACTATGATTAGAGATCGCCTGTTCTACCTATCCATACCCCCACTTTCAACCACAACTTTCCATGCCAGGTTTGAACTAACAGGTTCATCTCCTAATATTTCTAGAGCTTTTGAAGTTTTGGCTAAGGATTATTTCTCACTTATACATTGGAGTAGCTTAGTCCCAAATTCAATCCCCAGTTTTAAGGTCTCTTTCTAAATTCTGGGATAACTGTAGTCAGCTACAGAAATACATGTCAGTGGGAGAACTGGTCTATACTGTCATCAATTTAGGACCCTCTCTTATTGATAAAACACAAAGTTAAGAGTTGTGACTATAAATTCCATAATTGGTTGAAAAGTTGGGAGGTACCCAAACTTCTTTCGGGCATCTTAGGAAGATGCTAGAAAGTTATTTTTGATCTGGAGCTTTCTCTGTCAGTCCTTAGTTAGGATCATGAGAATTTTTTGCTACCATGGGGTTAAAATTAAGTTCAAATATCTACAGATCCAATATTAACATGGAAAGAACCTTGGGTGGTCCTCAGAATTTCTAGTTCATCTTGAAAAGTAGGTATGGTCAATAAACCAGACCTAGCTGGTTTGGCTCAGTGGGTAGAACATTGGCCTGCAGACTGAAGAATCCCAGGTTTGATTCTGGTTCAAGGTCAAGGGCACATGCCTGGGTTTGGGGCTCACTCTCCAGTAGGGGTGTGCAGGAATCAGCCAATCAATGATTCTCTCTCATCATTGATATTTCTATCTCTCCCTCTCTCTTCCTCTCTGAAATCAATATATATTTTAAAAAATAAAAGTAAATCAAATAAACCAATAAACAGTATTTTTAACAAAAAGAAAAGTGGGTATGGTGTAATATTTTTTAAAAGTATATAGGCAGCCTGTCAGTTAGGTGATTAGCAGGATTATTGTTTCAAATGATCTAGCCATTCTTGAGAAAACCCTGTTCTGTGTCTGAAAGATACAGGAATCAGAATTTGGCCTTCCAGGGCAGAACCCATCCAATAGACTACTTTCAGAATAGAAATTCAGGACTACTATGGAACTGGAGCACTTGGTAGGAAAAAGTCAAAGGCTGCTGATTAATCCAATATGGTAAGGCTAAACAGGAATCAAGGACTCAGCCCGAGAACAGCTGCAGTGGGTCTATTAACAGCAAGTTTCAGTTCTAGCCCCCACTAAGGGAGGGAAGAAGCCGAGATGACTGCCACTTCTGCCTCTCTCACTGTTGGCTCACAAACTAGAGCTAGGCTAGGCTATGGCTGGAGGTCATCAATGTCTTTAGCTCTGAATGGTTGGAAATGACATTAGCCCAAAAAAGGTTGTGGCCTTTGCTAGAATTCAACTCCATCTTGAGCAATGGGAGAAAGAGAAGAAAGCTATATGATTAATAAATTAGAGAGCTAGACCTGAATGTGCATTCCATGGTAGGAACAGCCAAAGTAGACAAGGAGAATAGGAGATTAGGAATTCAGAGGAAAAGGAGATCAGTATTTGTATATGCTGAGATATGTTTTTAAACTTAACTTGTGAAAATAAAAACTTCTTTAATTCTGTGCAATCATATACTTCAAAATAAACTGCACATATTCTGATTGTTCATGCCCTAAAAAAATTAATATTTTTTCTCTATAGAAAATGAGTCCTCCTGATGATATCAATGATGAAGCAAATGACATCATATTCTTTATGAGAAGTGTTCCAGGACATAACAATAAGATGCAGTTTGAGTCTTCATTGTACAAAGGATATTTTCTAGCTTGTAAAAAGGAGAACGAACTTTTTAAACTCATTTTGAAAGAAAGGGACATACATGGGGATGAATCTGTAATGTTCACTGTTGACTACTGCAAAAACTAGATATTAAAATTTCATAGTTTGAACTTTCTAAATTTTTGTCTTTCAGAAAAGTTAAGATTGAGTCTATAATTGTAATGATGAAATAAAATGAATAATGATCTCAAAAGATACCACTAAGAAATGAATAGTAAGCTTTCACAAAATTGAATTGACCCCCGTTTATACAGATGAATAAAGAAAGCATTTGTATAATGTAAAAAGATGCATAGTTTGAAAACATATTCTCCATTGTTGACATTGGAACATAGATTATACTCAATAAAAGTATTTTAAATCTTTTGGGTTATGATGAGAGATACTGATATTTGAATTTTCTAATTGTTAAGAATATCATTAAAACCATCAAAATTTTATAAAGAGACCATTTCAGCTGACTAATTTCTCATTTCCTTCAAAGTTAGAATACTTTTAAAAGTCAGATTGATCCTGCAACATAGAAAAAGGATTATACACACTGAGCAAGTGGCAATCAACCCGGGAATGCAAATGCTTTAATATTCCTAAATCAATTAATGTAATATATCATATTAATAAAGGGTAAAACCACACAATCATCTCAATAGATACAGGAAAGCATTTGACAAAAGCCAATCCTATCTAATGAAAGAGTAATATGCAAATTGACCATCACTCCAACACACAAGATGGCTGCCGCCCTGTGGTCAAAGATGGCTGCCCCCATGTGGACACAAGATGGCCACCACAAGATGGCCAGCAGGGGAGGGCAGTTGGGAGGGACCAGGTCTGCAAGGGAGGGCAGTTGGGGGTAATCAGGCCAGCAGGGGAGGGCAGTTGGGAGGAACCAGGCCTGCAAGGGAGGGCAGTTGGGGGCAATCAAACCTGCAGGGGAGGGCAGTTAGGAGTGACCAGGCCGTCAGAGGAGGGAAGTTGGGGGTGACTGGGCCTGCACGGAAGGGCAGTTGGGGGGGACCCAGGCCTGCAGGGGAGAGCAGTTGGGGGGACCAGGCCTGCAGGGGAGGGCAGTTAGGGGTGACCAGGCCTGCAGGGGAGGGCAGTTAGGGGCAAACCGGCTGGCAGGGGAGCAGTTAAGCATCAATCAGGCTGGCAGAAGAGTGGTTAGCGGGTGATCAGGCTGGCAGGCAAAAGTGGTTAGGGGCAATCAGGAAGGTAGGCAGGCGAGCAGTTGGGAGCCAGCAGTCCTGGATTGTGAGAGGATGTCCAACTTCCCATTTACGGGCAGTCGGACATCCCTCGAGGGGTCCCAGATTGGAGAGGGTGCAGGCTGGTCTAAGGGACACACACCCCCCATGCACGAATTTTGTGCACTGGACCTCTAGTTCATAATAAAAATTGTCAACAAACTTGAAAGAGAAGAGAACTTTTTCAATGTGATAAAGGGCATCTGTGAAAACCCTACCACTAACATCATACTTAATGGTGAAAAAATAATACAAGAATGTCAGCTCTTCTACTCAGTGTACTGGAGGTTCTAGTCAATGCAATCACAAGAAAAAGAAAAGGCATCTAGATTAGAAAGGAAGAAGTAAAATTGTCTTTATTTGAAGACAACATGATTCTGTATATAGATCAGAATACACATGTGTGCATGCAGACAAACCCCTATTAAAATTAAGCAAGGTCAGCAGGGTTGCAGAATACAAGATTAATATATGGAAATAAATTGTATCTATATATATACATATATAGATACAATTTAATGTATAAGTGATTTATAAGCACATGAAAAGATGCTTATAAATTCCATTCCTGCATGCACACATGTGTATTCTGATCTATATACAGAATCATGTTGTCTTCAAATAAAGACAATATATATATAGATCCCCCTCTATCCTTGAATCTGTGTGTGTTGGGGTGGGGGGTGTCAAACTATACCCCATCACTAGAATTCTGTCTGATGGAAATCAGGTCTCCATGACCTACTCAACAAGAAAGCTCTCATAGGTTCCCTTCCCATCTTTACCTCCTCCCCTGCCCTGATGCTTCCTTTCCCACTTGGGGAGGGAAAGTGGGCACTAGCCAGTTCATCCTGTATCTCCAAATCAATTGTGTCTCCTCTGGGTCCTCTCCTTTTCCTTGGCTGAACTGATAGGTTGGGGAGTGAAGGCCAAAGTATGATAGGAAAAACCCGAAAGGAAAGAGAGAATCATCACAAGGCAGTGCTTCCTGGTCAGAGCAAGATCTGAAACAGAAATAAATACCATATAAATATTGACTTTCAAATTTACATTTGAAACCCAGACCACTCTCCTGAACTATTGACTCATATATTCAACTTTCTACTCAACAGTCCAATTTGAATGCCTAACAGACATCTCACCCTTTACCAGTCTAAAATGAAAATCACCCTGGCAGTTTCCTCCATCCATATCTGTCTCCAGTCCATGCTTTCTGGTTGAAGTCCTCGAGAGGTACCTTCTGTGGCCTTGCCAACACAGGCTTCTCCCAGAAGTCGATGTTACATGGTGCCCTCAGGCATCTCTGCTGCTGTCATCACTAAACCCTGCCTTCTTGCCTGTGCTGTCACTGCCCTTGTCCCTGTGAGGCTCCCAGTGTCCAGGAGTACCCCCTGAATCCACCTTCTGCACCCACAGTAGTTGGCAGTGAGCTTGTATATAACCACTGACTGGTGAGGGTACAGTCTCTAGCAAATAGAGAAATACGGGGCAGCAGTGAACTGCACAGGGTCTCCAGTCTGATGTCTGTTCCATCTCCACGGGGCAGATTCCGTTCTGTGGGGGTCTGAGGCCTATCCAATTGAACAGCCTCTTTAAGAATAATAATACAATATTATAAACAAAAATCAGGTGCAAAAATGAATACTAATAGAGTAAGAAAAGAAATTAAATTACAATTTTAAAAAGCTGACAGCCCTAGTCGGTTTAGCTCATGGATAGAGCGGACCAAAGGGTACCGGGTTCAATTCTGGTCAAGGGCACCTACCTTGGTTGCAGGCTCCTCCCCAGCCTGGAACCTGGTCAAGGCACCTGCAGGAGGCAGTCAACCAGTGTATTCCTCTCACATTGATGTTTCTCTCTGTCTTTCCCTCTCTTTTCCTCTCTCCCCAAAAATCAATGGGAAAATATCCTCGGGTGAGGATTAACAACAATCCTACCTAATAATAGACAAATATGCAAATTGACCATACCTTCGCTATGCCCGCGATTGGCCAGGAGGCGCGGGGGGGCGGGACTCGGGGTGGCCGGGGTGGCCGATTGGGCCTGCGCCATGGCTGTGCTGCGGCACAGAAGGGGCCTCTGGGGCAGTGAGCTCACGTCCTACCGCAGACCATCAAAAGTGAGGGAGCTGGGTGCCTGTCCGCTCAGGCACCAGGCCTTTCAGAAGCCTCCGCAGCGCCGGAGGCTTCTGAAAGGCCTGGTGCACCAGCGATCAAAAGCAAAAGCGTGGGAGCTGGGGCGCGAGCTCAGTGTCTGCGCCATGGCTGTGCTGGGGCACAGAAGGGGCCTCTGGGGCAGCGAGCCCATGCCCCCGTCCTGGCCAGCCTTGCTGCGGGAGTGAACAGGCCTGTGGGGCCCGGAGCTCAGCATCTGCGGGGCAGAGGAGGAACCAGAAAAATGAATCTTTCCAGTTCCTGATGCTGACAGCCCTATGGGTGCCGGGGTCCTCCACCTGCAGCCCCCAGTCGCAGCCCATCAGCCCAGGTCACAGACTGGAAGCCCCCTGCCAGCAGTCCAGACGGGACCAGTGTTGTGCCGCGGTAGTAGGTGTCAGTGGGCATGCTACAGACATCAATTCACTGCCACCGAAGCCACACACACACACACACACACACACACACACACACACACACTCTCGCAAGTAGTACGGTCCAAGGGGGTGACTCCTAAGGCAAGGCTCCCATGGCAGCTGATGCTCACCATGCCAGGTGAGGAAGCCAGACCTGAAAGCCCAAGCCCCCGGGTACCCGAACTGCAGGGCGTCGTGGGCCAGGGCCTTGAGGAGGCCCCAGGACAAGCATCTTCCCAGAGGCTGTGCAGAAGGAGGGGAGGTACCTCTAGCTATAGGCCAGGGTGAGGGATGCTGGTGTATTTGCAGACCACGACAGGGCTGAGGGACCCCCTCCCCCGCACCCCCGTGCATGAATTTCATGCACCGGGCCTCTAGTAGATAAATAATATTAATTTCCTGAAATGCTTACATCATATTTTAATATGTTAATTTTTAAATCAACAGACTATAAAATGAACTTTGCTCTGGTGTGCAGTTTATGATTTTAACAGATATGGATTTGTGAAACTACTAACTCAATAAGATATAGAACAGCTAATCACAACCAAATTTCCTTATACTGTACCTTTGTAGTCAAATCCATCTCTTAACCCTAATCCCTGGAATGTAGAGATTTGTTCATCTTCCATATAGTTGTATCTCTTCCAAAGTTCCATACAAATGGAATCACATACTACGTAAATGTTTGTTTTCCATTTAACAAAATGCCTTTGTGATTTATTCAAGTTTTTGCTTGTATGTATAGTTCAGTCCTGTTTATTGTTGAATTCCCTCAAAAACCTGCTCCACTCACAGTTATTCCCATCTTGGTTGATGGCAATTTTATCCTTGTAGTTGTTTAAGCCAAGCAGCTTTAAGTAATCCTTGAATCCTCTTTTTCTCTCAGCCCTACTCCTAATCTGGAGGAAATCATGTTAGCTCTATCTTTAAAATATATTGAGAATCTAATCACTGTTCAGCACATTCAATGCTACCCCCCTGATCTGAGTACATCATTTCTCACCTGGGTTACTGCAACAACCTCCTACCTTGTCCCTGAGCTCCTGCCCTTGGCTTCCCTACAATCTACTCTCAATATAGCAGCTGCGGTGGTCCTTCTGAAAGTGTAAATCATATCATAAAACATCTCTGCTCAAAATTCTGCACAGCCTTCCCATTCCATCAGAGTAAAAGCCAAAGTCTTTAGGATGGCTTACAAGACCCTACAGCATCTGGTCCCCACTTACCTCTCCAATTTCATCTCCTTCTTCTCTTCTCATTCTTTCTGCACCAGCCACACTGGCCATTCTGTTCCTCAAATACACCAAGCAAACTTCCACCTTAGGATGTACTTGTTTTCTTTGCCTAGAATTCTGTCCCTCCAGATATCCACTGAAAAATTTTCCCACCTCCTTCAAGACTTTGATACAATCTCTCTTTCTCAATGAGGCTTATCCTGACTACTCTATTTAATACCAGAACCTTCCCTATCCCACCTCCAGGCACTACTGGTCCCCCTTACACCTCATTACTTTTCATCTATGGGCCCATCACCTTCTAAAATACTATATAATTAACTTATACACAATGCTAATGTTTACTGTGAAATTCTCCAGTGGAATGTAGGCTCCTGAGAGCAGAGACTTTGTTTTATTCATTGATGTCTCCTAAGCACCTAGTGCAGAACCTGGCATACAGCAAGTACTCAGTATATGAACATATATGAATGAATAAAGAAGGAAAAGTACACATTCTGGAGCTTAATACTTTGTTACACACAGAGCAGGTCAGCTTATCAAATGCACAAACTTCCAAGTTCTCTTAAGTATTGAAGACCTAGGTCATAGTTTCAGCTTTCTGAGCTGAGGAGCAGAGGGCAACATCTATGACTTGTGATTTTGCCTGTCACTCAGCAGTGGCTGGTAGCCTCAGCATCTTACATGGTTAAATACTTACAAGAGAAGAGAGAACACCCACACCTGCTGGCCCAGGGCACTGAGGAGAGCTGCGCAGATGGTGCACAATGTACAAAACTAATGCAGTGGCCTGGCTGGTCAGCATTCCTTTCCCACCTTGTTGACACACCCTCACCTTCCCAACATCCAGAAAGACTCCACCCTCCCCTCCTGGGACCTTGACAGGGATGGTTACACCTGGGGAAGGGGTAATAAAACTTCACCCTAGGTTATAATGTTCTTTATTTTCAATAAATGAGTGAGGTCATGTGGTATTTTTCTTTCATTGCCTGGCTTATTTCACTTAGCATAATACTCATTTATGGAAACTAAAGAACATTATAACCTGATGAACAAAAAAGATAGATACAGTGGCAGTAAAGCATCAAACAGACTGTCAAATTATAGCAGGAAGGCTGGAGAGTGTTGGGGAGGGGGGGGAAGAGATCATCCGAAGGACTTGTATGCATGCATATTAGCACAACCAATGAACACAAGACACTGGGGGGGAGGTGAGATGAGGGTAGGGGAGGGGAGGCTGGGGGAAAGTCAATGTGGGGGAAAGGAGATATATGTACTACTATGTATAATACTTTAAACCAGAGGTCCTCAAACTACGGCCCGCGGGCCACATGCAGCCCGCTGAGGACATTTATCCGGCCCGCCGGGTGTTTTTGCTGCCACTGTCTGTCCTGCTTAGCAGCCGACTCGTCCCGGGCCCACAGTGCGCATGTGTGGAATGTGCGCCGCACTCTCTGACTCCCTGCCAACGGTCTGAGGGACAGTGAACTGGCCCCCTGTTTAAAAAGTTTGAGGACCCCTGCTTTAAACAATAAAAAATTGGGCCACGCCAGCACAGCCAAGGGTTCCGCGAGCCTGAGGGAGAGCTGGTGAAGGATGAAGAAAAAGACAGACAAAGAGAATAAGCTGGGTCTAGGTGGATCTTCTGTGCCTGACTGAGGCCACAGAACAGATCCAGACTGCAAAGCTGATGCTTTATTTATAGTCAGGGGTAAACAAGGTAATTTACAATGTTCTTATAAGTTTCACTTGTTTTTGGCAGCATTTGCTGCCCCTCCCACAGCCCATTAGCTACCCAGGAAAGATCTAGGGAGCAGTCACAAGATCAAGCTTAATTATGCTTAGAGTGCTGTGCCCTCCAAGCTGGGACTTGTTTGCGACTTTGCCAGCAGGTCAGTCCGAGGCTTAACCCTATAACGGCTCCCTACAAAAAATAATAATAATAATATAAATAAATAAAAAACTTCACCTTATGGAATGTCTATCATGTGCCAGACATTATTTCACTTAATTACACAGATACCCATGAATCGAGTTCCTAATGCAGAGGGTCCAAAGGCTGGTATTGTCTATGGCAGGTGCTCACAAATTGCTTCCCAACAACAACCTGAAGTGTTGGGGAGCAGGGCAGGATCTCCCTATTTCTCTAAGTAGTAATTAGGCTTGGGCTGCCTGCCAAAGTCACAAGCTTTGTCAGTTGGTGGTTCCATGAAGACAAGAGCCTGCTTTCCCCTTCCCTCTTCTACTATGACTATTAGTCTTTGCTATGCCACCTTGCCACCTCACGGCATTGCTTTCTAGCCAGCCCAAGGTTGGAAGCCATGTGTTGCATCCCAAAACCTCACATGTTAGTTTTGCCTACAAGTAGAGGAAGACAGACCAACTTAATCATTATTTGAGTGCCTTTCACATATCTGGCAAATATTTATTGAGCACCCACTATCAGCCAAGATATTTTATAGGCACTAACAATTCATCAAGTAAGAGAAACAAATCCCTGTTCCCAGGAGCATACATTCTAGTAGAGGGGAAGTGAGACTAGATAATTAGATAATTTTTCCTTACAAATCAAAATATCAGATAGTGAAAAATGCTATGTGGAGAATTCAGAACCTCTCTGAAGAGGTGACAGTTAAACTAAGACCTCCAGACCAAGACAAAAGTTCCCATGCTAAGATCATGAGGAAGTACATTCTAGGCAAAGAGAACAGCTAGTGCAAAGGTCCTGAGGCTGGAATGAGCTTGGGGTGTGGCAGACAGAGAAAAAGGTCACTGTGGGTGGAGGGGAGTTGGCCATGGGTGGAGTGGGAGAGGTAGTTGAGGCTTGGTCAGAGGCTTTGTGGACTTGGGTAAGGAATGTGGATTTTATCTAAATGCTAATAGCTTTCAGCGGGGGATGATGTGACCTAATTTATGTTTCTAAAAGATCATTCTGGACACTAAGAAAATGGATTTTAGTGGGTAAAGGCGGAAGAAGGGAGGCAGGAGGCAATGCACTTGCCCAGGTGAGGGTGATGGTAGTGGATGAGGACACAGCAGTGGAGACAGTGAGAACTCCCAGATTCACTTGTGTTTGGGCCGAGAGGCAACAGGAATTGCTGGTGGATTGGACATGAGGGTAAGAGCAGTGATCCCTAGTTTGGGGCCTGACATCACTGTGCTCACAGACAAATGGCTTATCTGACCTTATCTCTCAAGCAATCTGAATACCTAAAGGGTATAGTTCATTTACTACTTGTTTCTCTACAAAAACCTGTCCCACTACATTTACAATGGAGTTGTCCATGGGCAAAATCACACACAGACAGACATCTTCAGAAAGACCTCCAGAGAGGCCTGATATTATTGAATTGTCACGTTTGAAATATTGACTAAAAAGGAACTGTATCAACTAAGAGATAAACCTATTGTATGTGTATTCATAATCACATACACAACCAACATGCATACCTGTGATTTTAAAAATCATTTGGGACCAAAAATTAAGTTGCAGCCTAAATTTTTCCAGATCCTTTCATTGCTTCCATAGAATTTAACATACAGAACAACTCTTGTTAATAATCACAATGCCCCAATTAAAAATAAAGATAAAGGCTGTTATCCCTATTGTACAGAAGAGTAAACTGAGGTGCAGAGGAAATAAAAGATGGAAGCTCAGGAAGTGAAATATTTTGCCCAAAGATCACCAACTAGTCCCTGGTAGTGCCAGACAGACCTCCTGGCCCTTAGTCAATCCGGTGCTGTTTCCACGATGCCGTAGGTTTTCCCATAAACCACTACACTATTTATTGAACGTCCTTGGGCCCCAAGGAGAGAAGAAAAATGAAGTTCAAAATAAAGAGATTATTTGAGATCTTAGTAGAGGCAATCAAGACACAACATCCACTGAGCATGCCTAAGAAACAGCAGGCAAGATCCCTGCCCTCAAGAGATCTAGAGTCAAAAGCGTTGGTCATTGGGCAGATATTATTAAGCACCAACAGGCATTGTGCTAGATGCTTGACATATAAAGATGAACCAGACACAGCACCTGCTTTTAAGAAATTTGACTGTCTATAACAGAAAATAAAACAAATATATTGTAAAAACATTAAAAGCAAACAAACAAAAATGACACTGTGGATTGGGTCTATATCAAGCCAAAATCATCCATCCATTTAGTAAATTCACCTTTATTTACTTATTTATCCTCACCAGAGGATATATTTTTATTGATTTTTAGAAAGAGAGGAAAGGTGAGAGAGTGAGAGAGAGAGAGAGAAACATCGATATGTGGGAGAAATATCCATCAGCTGTCTCTCATACACGCCCCAACCGGGGATTGAACTCAAAACCTAATTATGTGCCCTGACCAAGAATCGAACCCACAACCTTTTGGTGCAGGGAATGACGCTCCAACCGAATGAGCCACCCAGCTGGGGCAGTAAATTCACCTTTCAAAACTGGTTTGTTTGTGAGGGGATTTTAATTAATCAGGCAGGTTATTTGGCATTTTATAATTGAAGAAAAGCAATTGTTTAATTTTTTTTGCTTTTATTAGTAATCCTAATAACTACTGCAATTATTTATGCCCTTACAGAGTTATAATTATTTATACTAACGATAAGTGTCAGACACAGCAACAGAATAATAAACACAAATAATGTTTATTAATGATCATGGTAATAAGACATGTATGGTTAATCGGTGAACTCTTTAGAGAAAAAGTGACTTTTAATCAGACTTAAGGTAATAGACTTGTTTTGATAGAGAAAGAGAGGAAACAATTACAACAAACTGCCAACTTCTCAAAAGTGCCATAACGTGTTTTGTTTTTTTACAGTAAAAAGAATAAGATTGTAGGGGAAATTCTGTGTTCAGTGAAAACCTGCATTAAATTGAGGTATAATTGATAAATAACATTCATTTCAGGAGTAAAGCATAATAATTTGATATCTGTATATTTGCAAAATGATCTGTCACCACACAGTTACAGAATTTTTTTCTTATGATGAGAACTTTTAAGATCTACTCTCTTAGCAACTTTAAAATATGCAACACAGTTCTATTAACTATAGTTGCCATATTTATTTATTTTATAACTGGAAGTTTATGCCTTTTGACCCCCTTTACCCATTTCTTTGTCTCCCCAACCCCCTCTTAACCCCCTCTCCACACCACCCCTCCACTCCTCACCCCTGTCAACTGCCAATCTGTTCTCTATATCTATGAGCTTGGGGTTTGTTTGTTTTAGTTTTTAATTGCACATACAGGTGAAATCACATGGTCTTTGTCTTTCTCTGTCTGACTTATTTCACTTCACACAATGCCCTCCAAGGTCCATCCAAAGGCAAGCTTTCATTCCTGTTTATGGCTGAATATGTTCCATTGTATATACATACCACATTTCCATTATCCATTCATCCATTAATGGCCTTAAGGAGACTCCGCCACTGTCTGATTCCAAACTTATGGGAGCTATTTTACCACTCTGTAGCTTGCACATAACTGCTAGCAACACAAAGCAATTCTTGTCTATGGACATGCAAGTTCTGTCCTGTCCAGATGAAGAGCAATTGACTTCCCTCTGGAAAGCAAGTTTTGCCACCATTTGCACATTTATTTCAATATTCATAGCACCATTTATCACACATAGTTCACCCTCAATTCACTGGTAATTGGGGTGACCATCTGTGTTAGTTAACTGGTTTTATACAAAGAAAAAATGAACTTCTGTCTTTTTGGCAGGAGGTAGTTTTGCAGCTGGGCGCCAGGTGCCTGCAGAGTGAGGCCCCTCCCGCCCACAGAAGCTGGGAGATGGGGGCACTGTCTTCCTTGGATGTTTACATTTCAAAGGGACCATGCCCGGGTCCTTGAGAAAGATTCCAGCGTCATAAAACTGACAAAATGGTTATTTAACTTTTCAAAGTATTTGCATATATTTCAAAGAGACTGCAGAAGAACTTACAAGTTTTCTAAAGTAAATGTTCTAAGGGGGGGGGGGGCGGCATCTCTTGCCTTATTTTTCACAGAAAGAATTAATGCTTATTTGCCCTTATGTGTGTAAATCATTACTTGTGTAACTATAGTATCCAATCCCAGCTGGAGGTGTGAACAATGCCCCCCAAATGTAATGCTCAGCCCCCGACGTGCGAGTCCAGTTCAGCCTCCCCAAGGTCCTCTGCTCCTTAAAGTGTGAGAAACCCTAAGTGAGTACAGTGTCCAAAAAGGGAGGAGAGGCTCAAACCTGCTTGGCATTCACAGCTGAAGGATGCCTCTGTCTCCACCTGATGAGTTGCTCTTGGAAGGGTCCTCTGGGAACTAGTGTCACCGATGCTCTGAGAGAAGTCTGGGGAACTCTCCATGTCCCTTTGCTGTGTCTAAACTAAAGAGTCCCTAGAGAGAGGACAAGCTGGTGCCTCACTGGAAGTCAGTTAGGGGTTTTCAAGATGACGGCTCTTTTGACACAGCTACTTCCCCAGGAGGTGTGTCTGTCCCAAGAAAGCTGGGGGAAGCCAAGTTCCAGCAGTAGCCACCTCACAGTGTGCCCTCCTCCTCACTTCACCAGCACAGAGGCCAGCTCACTGGCTCCATCTCAGCCATCATGGTGGTGATTCTAAGCAGGGAACTAGAACTCCTGGCCTTACCTGCCAAGTCTTCAACTGGGCCACTCAGTTTCCCTCTTACTAGACTCCCTACCCTTGAATGTTGGGACAAGAGGTCAGACTCTTAGAGGTCCCTAAGTTTCTTATATAAATGTTTCACCTCCTCCTCAGAGCCATGCACATGAATGAAAGTGTAAGAAGGGAGGGAGGACATACTTATTCTGCCTTCCTTGGGCAATGAAGAAAAAAGTCACAACTGCATAGTCAGGAAAGGCCAATCAAGTGATTTCTTTGGGTAATTTCTGCTGCAACTTGCTGTCTCTGCTTAAAAGTCAAGATGCAGCATAATCTTAAAGTTCTGCCTTACCAGGCATCCAATTAGCTGAGAACTGGAGAATAACCTTTCTGTGTCCTCAATGCAAAAATTCAGGTTTGAAATTAAAGTTTACTTTTCCTTTGCAATGAGGAAATAAAATAGGTAACTTTTAGCCCTAACCGGTTTGGCTCAGTGGATAGAGCGTCGGCTTGTGGACTCAAGGGTCCCAGGTTAAATTCCGGTCAAGGGCATGTGCCTTGGTTGCGAGCACATACCCAGTAGGGAGTGTGCGGGAGGCAGCTGATCGATGTTTCTCTCTCATCGATGTTTCTAACTCTCTGTCCCTCTCCCTTCCTCTCTGCAAAAAATCAATAAAATATTTTTTAAAAAAATAGGTAACTTTTATAAATAGACTTTAAAATCTTGGGATAGGTAATCAGCCTACTAACTAGTCTTATTGACATTTAAAAGCAGTCACACTGACCCCATCCACCCACCTTTTTAAAAAATATATTTTATTGATTTTTTACAGAGAGGAAGGGAGAGGGATAAAGAGTTAGAAACATCCATAAGAGAGAGGTATCGATCAGCTGCCTCCTGCACACCCCCTACTGGGGATGTGCCGGCAACCAAGGTACATGCCCTTGACCGGAATCGAACCTGAGACCCTTCAGTCCACAGTCCAACGCTCTATCCACTGAGCCAAACCAGTTAGGGCCACCCACCTTTTTTTAATTAAGAAGATCATATAGGTTTCAAATGTACATTTCTATGACACATGAATTTTGAAAGCACAGAACTGCTTCATTCCAAAACACCCAAATTAGAAGTAAAAGAACAATTTGTCTTAACTATGGTTCTGAGTACTTTTCTTAATCATCTTTACTTTTTTAATTTTTTATTTAATTTTTATTTTTTAATCTTTTTTTAAAATATATTTTATTGATTTTTTACAGAGAGGAAGGGAGATGGATAGAGAGTTAGAAACATCGATGAGAGAGAAACATCGACCAGCTGCCTCCTGCACACCTCCTAGTGGGGGATGTGCCCACAACCAAGGTACATGCCCCCGACCGGAATCAAACCTGGGACCCTTCAATCCTCCGGCTGACGCTCTATCCACTGAGCCAAACCAGTCAGGGCTATTTTTTTTTTATCTTTATTGTTGAAAGTATTACATATGTCCCTCTTTCCCCCCATTGACCTCTCTCACCCTGCTCCCCCAATCATCTTTACTTTTGATTGGATATAACAATATTCATAATACCTCATACTTCTTTAAAGCGTATAAAGGAAAAGTTCCAATTACAGTGGGTTAACGACTGTGATTATTCAAACAGCTACAACTATCAGTATTGCCATAGCTCATCCTTGCAGCTGCCAAATTGAGCAAGAGTTGTGGGGATTTCCCCCCAATTTCAAGGGAAATGATATGAAAAGAAAGTTACATTCAGATTAATCAGCTCCACTACTCATGTGACTAATCTTGGTTCATAAGTTTCATGGGCTCTGCTGACTCACTTCTTTATTTAAGATGTTTATTGCCCAGGAAATAACACTTACACCATCAAATCCATTTCCACTTTGAATGATGCCAAAGTTACAGAGCAGCGAGGGGAAAGGTTCAATTCCTTCTGTGTGAGTTACCACAAGAATGCTAGCAGAAGAGAAAAAGGTTTCACCTGTTACAGGAATCCTTCTCTATCCGACACTGTTAACCAATGTTGAGAAGTGAAAAGGGGACAGGTGACTAACCAGACTGGGTTCCCTGTTTGTCTGAGACTTGGTGGGATCACCGAGTGTCATGGATATGGGCTTCAAGTTCAACAATTAGATCCTTACATTTGTCCAGATACAGTAGAGATTTAGTGCTGACCATGCTCTTAAGAGACTAATTCATAAGCAAAAAAAATAACAATTTATTCATATCTTTAAACGTTTTATTTATTGATTTTTTTAGAGAGAGAAAGAGGGAGAGAGAGAGAGACCATTTGTTGTTCCACTTATTTATGCATTCATTAGTTATTTCTTGTATGTGCCCTAACCAGGGATCAAACTCCCAACCTTGCTTATTGGGATGATGCTCTAACCAACTGAGCTACTCAGCACGAAATAAAACTGTCAGAGGAACAAAATTCCAGTATTTATACTCAATATATTCACTTTACAGTTTTAAAAAATCTACTTAGAAACCAAACCATTATCAGAAGTTTACTTTTGAATATAGTCTCCTGTCTATTGTCTATGTGCCTCCCCTTTGAGCCTGTGAGCTCCTGCAAATCAGGAGCTGTCTTTTCATGTTTATATTCCCAGGGCCCAGTGCAGTGCCTAGTCCATGGTAGACACTCAAATATTTTTAAGTAATGAATAATAATAGTGTATGTGAAATCTCCCCAAATTCTAAGGCACTATGTAAACAAAGAATTATGATTATGAATAGGAATGATGTCATTAAGCTACAACAGACCACTGTACTCATCGTCACAGGCATAGGAGCAATGGAAGCATGAAAGCAAACACTGGGAAGCAAGTGAAGATGCACATGTACAAGAGCAAGATTCACGTCTTAATATCAATTAAGTGTTTTTAGATAACATTGTAAGAGATATAAAGGACAGAAAAAGAGATTTTTAAAAGTATTTTAGATGATCAAAATATAAGAATGAATGGATGTGGAGAGAGAGAAGGAAACCTCAAAAACTGAAGCTTCATTCCTCTGTACCATGTGTCCACCAACTCAGAAACTCAGGTTCTATGCCTAATAGGAAGCTGTGCAACGTCTCCATAGAAGACTGTTTAATATTTCCTGTTTGCATTTATTTTACCTTGGAAGGTGGAAATGAGGAAAAACAAAAATAAGGATCAATCAATGAATGAAAAATTCATTTTATCTTAGAAAAAGATGGAGGTCAGATGGGTTGTATTTAGGTGAAATGTTGGCTATATTGAGGCTAAAATGTACAAAGTCGGAGATCATCTCTGTGATAAGCCACCGCAAGAAACAAACCAATGACAAATAAGCTCCTAATTCTGCCCTCACAGCCTTGAGGCCAAGGAACCAGTGATGGTCATAGTTTGGAAATGGGAAGGTGCCCTGGCCACAGACTTGGCAGAGCCACTGACACCATTGTGTCATGGTTCAGGAGGCACCATTAACTCATTGTCAGCCATCAGTTACATCCATCTGCTTAAGGGAGGAGTATTAAGACCAGAACCAGAACTGTTAGACAACAGAAAGTGCCACTTCCTTCTTTATTCAGAGCATCTTAATTTCCTTTATTTTAAGTGTATGTTATTTTAAAAATAAAATTTTTGTATGGTAAAATATTGAGATAGGCCAGGAATGATTTGGATAAGCTAGTCCTAAAGTAGCAAAAATATCCCTTTCTTTCCACCAAAAGGAGCAATTTTCTTGCTTCTTGTCCACAGTCTCCCTCTCCTGAAAGTCAGTTTTTATGCTCCACAACACCCCCTCCAAAAAAAAAAAAATACTTTAGGTGTTTTTGTTCTTTGTTTTTGTTTATCTTTCGATCACATGGATCTCAAAAAACAATTGGGCAGAAAGTTTCAGGAAACTAGTCCTTGAATATCACCCTGATGTGATTCCACAATTAGGGGAGGAAACCAGGAAAATCTTACTAGGAGACGATTTTTTAAAAAGTCATGATTCCTCGTGTACTAGATTAGCTGAGAGTAATAGAAAGCCAGGTAATAAGAGTAAGAAAGAGATGCACCTTCAACAAAGCAGAAGTATAGTAAGTGAAAAATTGCTTGGAAATGGAGTGAGGCTGCGCCATGTGCATATTAGTATGCCCGCCAGATACAGGTTTTAAAGAATTCAACCATCATGCCATTAAACAGAAGACAGAACCAAAGGAAATAAATCCACATTCATTCTGCCCGGTAACAATCACTCAATCTAAACAGATATTACATGTTCAAAGTTGAAAACAGAAAAAGACAATCATCATGGAGATTCTTTTTTTTTTTTAATATATATATTTTATTGATTTTTTACAGAGAGGAAGGGAGAGGGAGAGAAAGTTAGAAACATCGATGAGAGAGAAACATCGACCAGCTGCCTCCTGCACACCCCCTCCTGGGGATGTGCCCACAACCAAGGTACATGCCCTTGACCGGAATCGAACCTGGGACCTTTCAGTCCGCAGGCCGACGCTCTATCCACTGAGCCAAACCGGTCAGGGCAATCATGGAGATTCTTAAAAAACAAAACAATAAACCAGACAAAGGAAACAGTACTCCAGAGATTCAGAAGCTTTACATGCATCTGAATGACATATATCTGGAGCCAGAAAAAAATTATAGGAAGTTGTTGGGTGTCTTAAGTGGAATTGAAGAAGTCATGAATATATGGGGATATGAAAATAGAAAAAATAATATAAGCAAAATTTTGGTAATTGTTGAAGCTGGTAATGAGGACTTGCATAAATTTTAAATGTTAAAAAAAAATTTATTCCCTTTTAGAGAGTGAAGAAGAGAAAGGGAGAAAGAGAGAGAAACATGGACATGAGAGTGAGACATTGATCAGCTGCCTCCTGCACGCACCTGGACTAGGGAATCGAACCCAAAACCTTTTGGTGTTCTAGATTATGCCCAACCAACTGAGCCACATGGCCATAGCCATCACAGCAAATTGTTGATGGTGTATTCCAGAAGCCTCTCTTAACTTTCACTACAATTATTGAAGCATCTTTCAATGGGCTGGCATGGGAGCTTTGCTCCTAATCAATCCTTTCCCACATTGTAACTTTAAAATGCTATGTGGGGATGGCTATTAAGAGATTAAAAATGGCGGCAGAGTAAGTGGATGTTGCGCGGACATGCTCCCAGGACCAAACTGAAATTACAATTAAAATACAGAAAAACTTCCTGAATAATCAACAGAAGACTCGCTGGAAAGAACCCTGACAATCGAGGACCAAAAGTGGAGACCGCACAAAAACTGGTAGGAGGGGCTGAGGCTCAAAAGGGTTGGCGAGGCTCCAACAGACAGCAACCAAAATTCTTGAGAGATATCTCAGCTGTGGGGGTTGCCACTGAGAACTCTGGGGTCTAATCCCCAAGCTCAGCCCTCCAGCAGAGAGCACCAGAACTGAGAAGGGTAATCACATAACATCTGGCTGTGAAAAGCAACAGGGTTGGTGTCTGCCAGGGAGAGATGACTGGAAATTCAGGCACCCTCTTAAAGGGCCAACACACAAAATTCCCTGTCCAGCAGAGGGAGAGCAGAGTGGACTGGAGCTGTGTGAGCAGAAGCCAGGATAGGGGGCTCTGGGGTTAGAACTCAGAAGGCAGACACCCCAGTTTCCTGTCCTGAGTCATTCCTTCATGATGCGGAGGTCATCTTTCTCACATAGACATTTGCTATAAAGTTGACCTTGCCTGGGGGGAAGACAGTTGAGCCACCCTAATGGAAAACACCTTGCCCCCTGGTGTGGAGTTGCTGAGGCCCAATAAGGGATTGAGAATAACAATTAGCCTCCAGGCAGAAGCAATTGCTCCACAATGTTGAAAAAACTCTTGCCACACCTGTGGATGATTGTATGAGAGCAATTCAAGACAAAATCCTATCAGTCTGTAGACTGAGGCAGTCTCTGGAGGCTTTGAATCTTTGCCTGATCTAATTAGTCAGAAACAGCGTTTAACACTGTCTTGCACTAGAGATTGAGAGGCGTAGCAGATCTACTTAATATACAGTCACAAATCCAAACAGGCAGCCCAAATGAGGAGACAAAGAAACAACCCCCAAATGAAAAAAACAAAAGAATTCTCCAGAAGAAGAGATAAATGAAATAGATAAGAAATTTATCTGATACAGAGTTCAGATTAATGATGTTAAAGATGCTCAGCAGCATGAGAAAAGATATAGTAACTCTGATAACAAAAATAAAGAATTACAGCCCTAGTTGGTTTGGCTCAATGGATAGAGCATTGGCCTGTGGACTGAAGGATCCCAGGTTCGATTCTGGTCAAGAGAACATGCCTGAGTTGCTGGTTCAATCCCCAGTGGGGGTGTGTGTGGGAGGCAGCTGATCAGCGATTCTCTCTCATCACTGATGTTTCTATCTTTCTCTCCCTCTTCCTTCCTCTCAGAAATCAATACAAATATCCTACCTAATAATAGAGTAATATGCAAATTGACCGTACCTTCGCTGCACCCACCAGGAAACCGGCGCAGGGACGCTGGGTGTGGCTGAGCCCAAGGCCGGGAAAACCTCGGGCGGAGGCTTTCCCAGCCTTGGGCACCAGCGGGGAGCCTGCACGGATAGCAGGCAACCACTGGGGGTCGCCTCCTATGATGCAGCAGAGCCCAAGGCCGCCGCCCGGGACCAAGCCCCGACCCTGAAAGAAGGCAGAAGGCGGTGGCCACAGCCAAGGCCTGGGTCCCCGGTGCTGGCAGAAAACTGGTGCAGGCAGCCAGGTGAATGAAGGTCTATTGCACGAATCTTCGTGCAAACAGGCTGCTAGTATTTAATAAAAGAAAAAGAAAAAGAATGACAGCACAAATACAGAACACATTGGAAGGAATAAACAGCAGATTAGGGAAAGCTGAAGATCAAATCAGTAAATTAGAAGACAGGATTGAAAAAAATCACTCAATCATATAACTAAAAAGAAAAAAAAAACAATTAAAAAACAGGAGGACAGTTTAAGGGAGCTGTGGACAAATATAACAATATTTGAATAGGTGTGCCAGAAGAGG
Organism: Cnephaeus nilssonii; assembly: GCF_951640355.1. Classification (NCBI taxonomy): domain Eukaryota; kingdom Metazoa; phylum Chordata; class Mammalia; order Chiroptera; family Vespertilionidae; genus Cnephaeus; species Cnephaeus nilssonii. Next base: position 76,797,179 of record NC_137084.1, read on the forward strand.
TAGAAAGGGATAAAGAATGTGTTTGAAGAAATAATGGCAGAAAACTTTCCTAACCTGGTAAAGGAAAAAGTCACACAAGTCCAGGAGACACAGAGAACCCCAAGGAAGAAGAACCCAAACAGGCCCATGCCCAGACACATCATAATTAAAATTCCAAAAATTAAAGACATAGAGAGAATATTAAAGGCAGCAAGAGAAAGAAAACTGTTAATACAAAGGAGTTCCCATAAGGCTTACACCTGATTTCTCATCAGAAACTCTACAGACCAGAAAGGAATGGCATGAAGTATTCAAGGTAAAGGAAAGCAAGGATCTGAAACCAAGATTACAATATCCAGCAAGTCTATCATTCAAAATAGACAATCAAATAAAGAGCCTCCAAGACAAAAAAAAAAAAGGCTAAAGGAGTTCATCACCACCAAGCCAGCATTACAAGAAATGCTAAAGGAACTGCTGTAATGAGAAGAAGAAAGAGAGAGAGAGAAACCTAGGCATACAGAATTAAAATGGCAATAATAACCTTAAATGTAAATGGATTAAATGCTCCAATCAAAAGGCATAGGGTAACTGAATGGATATGAAAACATGACCCAACTATATGTTCTCTACAAGGGACCCACCTTAGAACAAAAGACACACACAGGATGAGAGTGAAGAGATGGTAAAAATTTTCCATACAAATGGAAAAGAAAAAAAGCTGGGGTAGCAATACTGATACCCGACAAAATAGACTTCAAAATGAAGGCCATCACAAGAGACAACAAAGGTCACTAATACTAAAGGGATCAATCCAACAAGAGGATATGACCCTGGTGGTAAACATACATGCACTCAATAGAGGAGCACCTAAATATATAAAACTTCTAGAGGACTTTAATGGAGAGATAGGAAACAATATAGTCATCATAGGGGAATTTAACACCCTGCTGACTTCACTGGATAGATCTTCCAGACAAAGACTTAACAAGGAAACAGTGACTCTAAAGGATACACTGGATCAGATGTATTTAATTGACATTTATAAAACATTTCACCACAAAGCTGCAGAATATACATTCTTCTCAAGTGCACATGGATCATTCACAAAGATAGACCACATGTTAGGACACAAGTCTCTACAAGTTCAAGAAGACTGAAATTATATCAAGCATCTTCTCAAATCACAGTGGAATAAAATTAGAAATCAATTACAATGAAAACACCCAAAAACATTTAAACACATGGAGGCTAAACAGCATGTTATTAAATAATGAATGGGTTACCAATGAGATCAATAAAGAAATCAAACACATCCTGGAAACAAGTGAAAATGGACACACAACAACCCCAAATCACCAGAACAAAGCAAAAGCAGCCCTGAGAGGGAAGTACATAGCACTACAGGCATACCTCAAAAAACAAGAAAAATCATCAATAAACTATTTGACACTACAACTTAAAGAACTAGAAAGAGAACAACAAGAAAAGCCCAGAGTAAGTAGAAGGAAGGAAATAATAAAGATTACAGCAGAAATAAATAACATAGAGACCATATATATATATATATATATATATATATATATATATATATACAAAAAAAATCAATGAATGAAACCAAGAGCTGGTTCTTTGAAAGGATAAATAAAATTGATGAACACTTAGCCAGATTCATCAAGAAACAGAGAGAGGTCCCAAATAAATAAAATCAGAAATGAAAGCAGAGAAGTAACCACTGATACCACAAAAATACAAAGGATTATAAGTGTAGGGAGCAGCTATAGGATTAAGCCTCAGACTGACCTGTGGCAGGGCCACAAACAAGTCCCAGTCTGGAGGGCAGAGCTCTCCTCAAATAATTAAGCCTGGCCTTGTAGCCTTCCCTAATTCCTTCCTAAGTAGCTAATGGGCTGTGGGAGGTACAGCAAGTGTTACCAAAACAAGAACATTTGTATACAACAGTGATGGGCAACCTTTTGAGCTTGGTGTGTCAAACTTTTTGAGCTTGGTGTGTCAAAGTTTTTTATGCCAAAAAACTGAGCATAACTCGGGTAGTGTGTCACTTTGAGGAAAAAACTAACTCCAAGACTCTAGTCGCAAATGTTTCATCCTCAGGAGCAGCAAATGTTTCATCCTCGGCATGCGGCGCGTGACATCAGAAATGGCTACGCGTGTCAGTGCTGACACGCATGTCATAGGTTCGCCATCACTGGTATACAAGTTAATCTACACTTGTTTTAATGAGACTATAAAATAAAGCATCGGCTTGCAGGCTGGATCTTCCTGTGTCCTCATCCAGGCATGGGAGATCTGCCAAGCCCCAGCTGTATTCTCTTTGTCTGTCTTCTTTAATCCTTCACCAGCCCTCCTCAGGTTCACCCTTGGCCGTGCTGGTGCAGCACAATAAGAAAATACTATGAACAACTATATGCAACAAGCTGGATAATGTAGATGAAATGGACAATTCCTAGAAAAATACAATTTCCCAAAATTGAATCAGGAAGAACCAGAAAACCTGAACAGGCCAATAACAACTGAGGAAATAGATGCAGTAATCAAAATACTCCCAGGAAACAGAAGCCCAGGTCTGGATAGATTCAAAGGGGAGTTTTACCAAACATTCAAAGAAGAACTAACACCTATCCTCCTCAAACTATACCAAAAAAATCCAAGTTCTTTTTATGAGACCAGCAATACCTTAATTCCAAAAACAGATAAAGACACTACAGAGAAAGAGAATTGCAGGCCAATATCTCTGATAAACATAGATGCTAAAATCCTCAAAAAATATTAGCAAATCTGATCCAGTAGTACATTAAAAAGATCATACACCATGACCAAGTGGGATTTATTCCAGGGATGCAAGGCTGGTACAATATTTACAAATCAAAAAATGTGACACAACAAATTGAAAAATAAATTGAAAAACAAAAATCGTGTGATCATATCAATAGATGCAGAAAAAGCATTCAAAAAAAATCCAACACCCATTTTTAATAAAAATCTCTGCAAAGTGGGAATAGAGGGAGCATATCTCAACATGATAAAGGCCATATATGATAAACCTACAGCGAACATCATGCTCAATGGGCAAAAACTAAAATAATTTCCCCTAAGAACAGGAACAAGACAGGGATGTCCGTTTTCACCACTTTTATCCAACATAATACTGAAAGACCTAGCCACAAGAAGAAGAAATAAAACGCATCCAAACTGGAAAGAAGTAAAACTTTCATTAGTCATAGATGACAAGATAATGAATATAGAAAACACTAAAGACTCCACCAAAAAATTACTAGATTTAATAAGTGAATTTGACAATGTAGCAGGATACAAAATCAACACCCAAAAATTGATGCCTTTTTTATACACCAACCAGAGGCCCGGTGCACGAAATTCGTGCACGGGTGTGGGGGGGCAGTCCCTCAGCCCGGCCTGTGCCCTCTCGCAGTCCAGGACCCCTCGGGGATGTCTGCCTGCCAGCTTAGGCCTGATCCCCCTGGTTGGAATGCAAACATCCCTCTTGCAGTCAGGGGCTCTCACAGTCTAGGACCCCTCACCCCTTACCGCCTGCCTACCACGAAGGTGGGAGAGGCTCCTGCCACCACTGCTGTGCTCGCCAGCTGTGAGCCCAGATTCTGGCTGGGGGGGGGGGGGGGGGAAGGGGCGAGGAGGGAGCCGCTCAACCAGAAGCCGGGCTCCCTGCTCCTTAGCACTGGCCCTGCCCCCCACCAACTGGTGGGGGGGCCGATCAGGGGTCAGGCCAGCCGGGGGAGGAACCATGGGAGGTTGAGGCACCATGGTCATGCCCCATCCTGCCTCTGTGGAGGCGCTGGGACTGCACTGCCCTCTCTCCCGCCACCTCTGCAGAAGGGGGGCCACCGGGACCGCCATGGTTGGTCTGGTGACACAGGCTTGCTGGCCCCGCCCACTAGTCATTCCAGAAGGTCATTCTGCTGTCCAGTCTAATCAGCATGTTAGCTCTTTATTATATAGGATAATGAACTCTCAGAAAAAAACTAAAAAAATAATACCATTTACCATTGCAACAAAAAAAATTAAGATACTTAGGAATAAGTTTAATCAAGTAGGTAAAAGACCTGTACTCAGAAAAGTACAGGACTTTGAAAAAAGATACAGAAGAAGATATAAACAAGTGGAAGGATATACCATGTTCATGGACTGGTAGAATCAACGTCTTTAAAATGTCCATACTACCCAAAGCAATCTATAGATTCAATGGAATCCTTATTAAAATACCAGCAGCATATTTCACAGACCTAGAACAAACTCTCCAAAAATTTATATGGAATCAAAAAAGACCCCAAATAACCACAGTAATCTTGAGAAAGAACAACAACATTGGAGGAATCACAACATCAGATATCAAGTTTTACTACAAAGCCACTGTTGTCAAAACAGCCTAATATTGGCACAAGAACAGGCATGTAGACCAATGGAACAGAACAAAGGACCCCAGAAATCAATCCAAGCCATTATGTTCAATTAATATTTGACAAAGGAGGCAAGAGCACACAATGGAGTAAAGAGTCTCTTCAATAAATGGTGTTGGGAAAAATGGACAGAGACAGGCAAAAAAATGAAATTAGACCACCAACTTACACCATACACAAAATAAACTCAAAATGTATAAAAGACTTAAATATAAGATGTGAAACCATAAAAATCTTAGAAGAAACAATAGGCACCAACAACTCAGACATCTCTCATAGCAATATGTTTACTTAAACATCTCCTAAGACAATGGAAACTAAGGAGAAAATAAACAAATGGGACTATAGCAAAAGAAACCATCAACAAAATAACAAGAGCCCACTGCATGGGAGAACATGTTTGCCAATGATACATCCAATAAGGGTTAATCTGCAAAATTTATAGGTAACTCATACCATTTAACAAAAGGAAGACAAACAATCCAATTTTAAAAATGGGCAAAGGACCTAAACAGACACTTCTCCAAAGCAAATATACATAGGCCAAAAGACATATGAAACATGCTCAAAGTTTCATATGTCTTTTGGCCTATGTATATTTGCTTTGGAGAAGTGTCTGTTTAGGTCCTTTCAGAAGGACCTAAACAGACACTTAATCATAATCATCCGAGAGAGGCAAATCAAAATGACAATGAGGTACCACCTCACACCTGTCAAAATGGCTATAATCAACCAATCAATAAATGACAAATCAATAAGTGGTGAGGATGTGGAGAAAAGGGAACCCTCGGGCACTGCTGGTGGGAATGCTGACTGGTGCAGCCACTGTGGAGAACAGTATGGAGTTTCCTCAAAAAATTAAAAATGGAACTCCCATTTGACCCAGTGATCCCACTTCTAGGAATATATATCCCAAGAAATCAGAAACACTAATCACAAAGAATATATGCACCTCTATGTTCATAGCAGTGCAATTTACAATAGCTAAGATTTGGAAATAGCCTAAGTGTCCATCAGCAGATGAGTGGATTAAAAACCTGTGGTACACCTATACAATGGTATATTATGCAGCTGTAGAAAAGAAAGACCTCTTACCGTCTGCAACAGCCTGGATGGACCTGGAGAGCATTATACTAAGAGAAATAAGCCAGTTAGAGAAAGGTAAGTGTCATATGATCTCACTCATATGTGGTATCTAATGAACAACATAAACTGATGAACAAAAGTAGATCTAGAGATATAGAAGCATTGAACAGACTGTCAAACCTCAGAGGGAAGGTAGGGGAGGGTGAGTGGATGGGAAGAGATCAACCAATGAACTTGTATGCATAAATGCATAACCCACAGACACATACAATAGGGTGGCGAGCCCTGACCGGTTTGACTCAGTGGATAGAGCATCTTTCCGCGGACTCAAGGGTCCCGGGTTCAATTCCAGTCAAGGGCATGTACCTTGGTTGCGGGCACATACCCGGTAGGGAGTATGCAGGAGGCAGATTATTGATGTTTCTCTCTCATCGATGTTTCTGACTCTCTATCCCTCTCCCTTCCTCTCTGTAAAAAAAAAATCAATAAAATATATTTTTTTTAAAAAATAGAGTGGTGAAGGCCTGCGGTGGAGGGCGGGGGTGGGGGCAGGTTGGGAGAGGTCAATGGGGGACAAAGGGGACATATGTAATACTTTCAATAATAAAGATTTTTTAAAATATATTTTTATTGATTTCAGAGAGGAAGGGAGAGGGAGAGATAGAAACATCAATGATGAGAATCAATGATCGGCTGCCTCCTGCACGCTCCCTACTGGGGATTGAGCCTGCAACCTGGGCATGTGCCCCTGACCAGAATCAAACCCGGAACCCTTTAGTCTGTAGGCTGGTGCTCTATCCACTGAGCCAAACCAGCTAGGGCAACAATAAAAAAAAATTTTAATAAAATAAAATAAATTTCAACATTCTGCTCTCGTTAGGATGGGAGGGTGGATGAGGGAAAAGATATAGGCTTTGTCAAGACTGTTTTGTGTTGCTTGGTGTCTTCCAAAGTTCCTCATACTGATAATTTTTATGCTGAAAATAATAATAAATAACCCAAATTACAGGGACAAATTGACTCAAACTTTACAAAATTAGTGGGGGGAAAAGTCCTAGAAGGCTCAACAAGTGATAAAAATTTTACTCATTTTGCCTTGGACAGTGTTGGCCCCTCACCAAAGCATTGTGGGTTTGATTCCCAGTCAAGGGCACATAACTGGGTTGAAGGTTTAATTCTTGGGGCATACATGGGTAACAACCAATTGATTTCTCCTCTCTCTCTCTCTCTCTCTCTCTCTCTCTCTCTCTCTTTCTCTCTCTTTCTCTCTCCCCCTCCCTCCTTCCCTCCCTCTCTCTCCTCCCACATCATGAAAAAAGTATCCTCCAGTGAGGATTAACAAAAAAAATAATAAAATTTTACTCACTTTAATTATAGCCCATAAAACTGAAAAAATCCCCACATTGCCCTAACCAGTGGTCGGCAAACTCCTTAGTCAACAGAGCCAAATATCAACAGAACAATGATTGAAATTTCTTTTGAGAGCCAAATTTTTTAAACTTAAACTATATAGGTAGGTATATTGTTATTAACTTAATTAGGGTACTCCTAAGCTGACCTTTGCTAAATATTCAAGGGGCCAAAGAGCCGCATGTGGCTCACAAGCCGCAGTTTGCGGACCACTGCCTAACCGGTTTGGCTCAGTGGAGAAAGCATCGACCTGCGGACTGAAAGGGTCCAGGTTCGATTCTGGTCAAGGGAATGTACCTTGGTTTCGGGCACATTCCCAGTAGGAGGTGTGCAGGAGGCAACTGATGGATATTTCTAACTCTCTATCCCTCTCCCTTCCTCTCTGTAAAAAATCAATAAAATAATTTTTTTTTAAATCCCCACATCAAAGAGCATTTGAACATTTACAAATGGATTTAATTCAGTTGACCAAATTATAAACCATTAAGTACTTTTAAATAAGTTTGTAACTTTTCTTGTTTTACTGAAATTTTCCCTTAGTTCTAAATTTTATTCCTAGGCCTAATGATATTGCAGTTTCCACTTTAACATCTTCATAAGCTCTCAGATGAAACAGTTAAAGAAAAATCCCATGACATTGGGCTTGACCCATCCTCTAACAGATTCCATCCTTGGTATGTTGCAATTGTTACCTTTTATTTAATGAATCTCATATACACAGTCTATGTCCAATGTACAAGCTATATTTTTTTTAATCTTTATTGTTGAAAGTATTACAGATGACCCCTTTTCCTATTGACCTCTTCTAGCCCATACTCCTCCCCACCCCACGGCCACCCCCGGTCTTCACCACACTATTGTCTGTGTCCATTGGTTATGCATATATACATACAAGATCTTTGGTTAACCTCTTCCCATACAAGCTATATTTCTGAAAGGCATATCATCAGACATAGTGTCCCCCACCATCACCATTGTATGATACACAGTTGGGAGACTAGGTTTATTAGAAGAGAAACCAATAAATGTCAGCCCGAGAACCACACTGGAAGTGACCACTTTGGGTACTTCTAGCTTCAAATAGAGCTCTGAAACTCCAGGCCCTCTGTGTCATGTAAAGGTGCTTAGAATCCTATAACCTGGATATCCAGACCCCAGGAGAATTCCTTCTGACATTCATCATAAGGACTCCAGAGAAACAGGCCACTTTCCCAAGTAGACATCTACCTCCCAAGGGTCTACGGATCAAGAAGATAACTTCAGGGGTAGACCACTTTCTCCAAAGACCTTCTGGTCCCTGATCTGACAACTGAGTTATATTTAGACTTCCATCTCATTCTGTTTACATTCTGGGTCTGCCAGGGTCTGAATTCTTTGTGGGCATAGTTCTGCTAGTTATCTGTGCTGACTCTTGCTCAGGGTGTTCCTGTGAGATTGTGATTTATTGCTAGAAGTTCACATTCATTGGAACTTGGTAGGATATCTGAGGCTTGTGTTGGAGGAGCCTTCCTCCAGGGAGGATTTGTTCACTTCTACCGGCATCTAGAGTACTACAAACCTAGATAAGTGCTAAATTTGCAGTGTGTAGTCTTTATGGGCATGCAGATAGTATGAACTTAGGATACAAGATGGCATGAGGGCTGGCCCTTAGCCACATATTCTCAGAGGAGACTTTCTTGCCTCTAACCAGAACCAAGACAAGGCAGATAAGTTTCTCTGCTCTGCTTTTTCAGGTAAAATTATTTTCTAATTTGCCCTTTCTCTGAGGGTAAAACTCTTTGTGGTTCTAACAGGGTCTCCAATCCAACTCCCACTTGAGCCCAAAGCTTTGCTCCTGGCCCCTGTCACCTTAAAACAAGAACTCCAGGCCACCTGGGATTAGCAAATGCTCCCAGGGCCCTAAACAGCCTCAGCTTTTGCTTACCTCCCTGAATATATGCTCATTTTGTCCTGGCCTCAGAGGATTTCCTTTTCCAAGTTCAGGCACATGTTTTAAAAAGTGTTCTTGTTTAACATTCTTAGATAAGTCAGAGCAAAATAATTTCTAAAATTTAGTCTGTCACATTGCTAAAAATGTCTATAAATGCTATCTCTTCCTGGATATCTCAAATACAAAACTTTGGTAGTGACCTATTTTTCTACTATCATCTCTAATTTTCCTTTAAAAATTAATGGCAATACTTCGCATCTACCTATTTATGACAAACATACCTCCCCTCCTCTTTTGATCTTTCACACGATCTTATTGACACTAAGTTCTAAATATCTCTTGCAGTTCTCTTCTTCATTCTGGCTATTACTTCCTTCAGGATTCATCATTTCATTTCTGGATCACTGAAATAATGTTTCCATGTTTGCCTCCTTCAAATTCATACTTCACACAGCCCAGCATAACCTATTGAAAATAAACATCTGACCATGTTATTTGCATAATTAACAATCTTCAGTGACTCCTCATTGCCACAAAAATAGTCTCCATTACTTATCATGGCATACAAGGTCCTCTACAATCAGTCCCTCCCTATGCTGCACTCATACCAAACTGTGTGCAATCTTCTGCTTGATCAAGCATCCTCCAGTCAACCTCACACCTCACCCCAGCTTCCGTGGCCATCTGTCAGCTCCTTATCTTTCAGAACCCAGGTCAAGACTCTTCTCTTCCAGGAAACTTGCAAGCAAATTCTTACTGCACCCTTTGTGACATCACTGATTGATGTGCTTAACTATTATTGCACTTATCACACTGAACTACAATCATTTACCTGCTGTTCCAATTAGACTATAAATTCCAAGTTATTATCGCCATCCGCAGTACCTAGGCACAGTGCCCATTACATAAGGTACTTATTACCTATCAATGAATGAATGTTTATGACTCCCACAATACTTTATAAAATTGCCACTATCAAAGTCCAAGCCCTTCCTTCTGCCTCTATCCTCTTACAAGTCCTTCTAACTCCAGTTTATCAACCTTCCTAATATCACCTAAATTCTTTCTGAAGCACAATTCTGATCATGGCCTGCTTAACCTCAGAAGCCTCCCACTGCTGTTAGCTCCTGCCTTATTTTCCCTGCTGCTCTAGCAGCTCACAAAAAGTTTTCCCAAAGTAACAGCTCAGCTCTATCCTAATTACAAAACTAATAAGGAGAGTCAAACAGCACCCAGCCAGCCTCCATTTGTCTGTCACCATCTGATGAAGTTTATTAGCATTATACACCCTTCCAAATCCCAACTAGGATCTGGTGGTACTGATGATAGCTACAGGATTCCCGTATTACCCAGTGACAGCCTCCCCCATTTGGACTACAGGGAAAACTCCACTTCATCACTCCGTTTTATAGTAACGGTGCACTGGGGGCTGCTGTGAGGGGATGAACAACACTAAGGGGACCACTGTCTAGAGAACTTTAAAGCAATAATAAAATTGACTAAGGGTCAGTCTACTTTTTATCACCACCACAAAACAGCAATTCTAAATAATGTAATAAAATTCTCCTCCCTGCCAGGGAGGCCTGGCCCAGCACCACCACTCCTTAGTAAATCACTGCTATTCAGGCATCATTCCCCTTTGAAACCTTTAACCCATGCAAAACTGAACTAATCACTTCTTCCTAAACCCTTAATACACATCTGATTATCTTTAACCGGTATGGACATTGATGAACACACGCCCCCTTCTGGCCAGCTTTCCATCAACAGTTGGCCTCAGCTGCCCAGTAAGGTCCTCTATAAGTGAAATGAGCCAAGTCCCAGTCCCTCTATGCTGCTAGGAGAAACTAACCATCATGCCTTATACTCATCCTACAGACCAGGCTAATTACATGCAGAATATATTTGAATTCCAAAGGCTGGCATTCACAAAACACCATAATCTGGACCTAATTCTTTCTAATACTCTCCTCATACCAAACTACCTACTTATACTCAGTATATTTCTGCCTATTACATGCAAGTCTTTTTGTGTTACAGTGCTTTGTGTCCGATTTACCTAACTGCTAAGCCCCAGAAGGAAATTTAAAGACTCAATCCTGTTTTATTGCTATAGATGCAATGGACACTCAGTTCTATTAAATAAAACTAGGGACAGTTAATACATAAAAGAGCAAAATACATTTTTATTATATAGAATTTTATTTTTCTTAAAAAATTTTCACAGAATACATTTCACATTAAAGATTCTCACAGTGGGAAAAATAACAATTTACAATTTAAAGTTTTATATTTGTGGATATTATTTTGGGACAAGTAAAATGAACACATTTGAGGAGTTAAGTCTCAGTTTAGAACATGTAATATTTTGATACCTTTACAGGGGTACCTCTTCCCTCTGCATGGAACTTCTCTATATTCACAAGTTCTCAAGGCTCTTTTTACCAGGATTTAGAAATTAGTAATATGAAATATCCTGATAGTAATAGCATTTCCTAACTTTAAAGTTTCCCAAAGACATATAACCTCTGTGACTGGTATCAACTAAACAAAGGGGGAAAGTTTTCAAACATTAAGTGCTGCATAAGTTTCTGCAGTCTTTACTTATGAATTAATAGCTTTTCCTCTCTCCATAATTCTTAGGGCAAATATAGAAGTTTGATTAGGTATTTATTACTGACAGTAATAAAGCTGAATTCCCTTTAAGAGTTTGGTAAATTAAAATGCGAAAGCTCATATATAATGTTCAGTTACATTGTGAGTCTTGAGAAGCTGGAGGACAACCTCATTCACTCGCCAGAATGTGGAACTCTGTCTCACAATTTCTTGGATACAATTCCTCTCAAACCTTTTCCTCACAGATTAAATTCTACAACTAGCCAGGTGATTAGGAGAAGAGACTTATCTCACCAGTGGACTCATCTGTTATTTCCTCCTTATTGTGAGATGAATGGCATGACAGAGCAGAGGCAAAGAGGTGTACAATCAGTTTTCAAGGTATTAAGTCAAGAAGGTCAGAGCTTCCATAGCATGGCAACAGCTTTGCAGATGCCCACATCATGATAGTTGAAATAACAAAGCCCAGCAAAGGTGAAAGCCGAGAGTGCCAAGAGGCCTGCCTTGGCAGCTTTCTGCAACGCTTCCTTTTGAACATAGTCAGTAACAACTTGTCCAAGGCCCCTACGGGAAAAAAAAAATCACAGCACAAATGAAAAATCACAAATGACACTAGAAGACCACACAGATAACTTGGCTGCAAAAAGACAATCAGGTTCAAAACGCAACAAGTCAAAAACCAAAGTAAAGGAATCAAGTGTTTCCTAATAATATAATAAAGACATCTTCCTATTCTTCAGATTCTGTTTTCCAGAATTACTTATATCAGAAATAGTAATTATTTGCTACTCTATCTACAAAATCTTGGTATGTTTTTTTAAATTAAAGCAATGTTCTGCAGTTTTTCATTAATTCAAAAAGAATGTATTAAACAGATATGATGTGCCAGAAGCTGTTATAGGTATTGGGAGCACAGCCAATAAGACAGCATCCCTGCCCATATGGAATATTCACTCTAGTGAAAGAAAGAGTACATAGGTGCTATGAGGTAATATTCTAGAAAGGATGACCTGAATGAGAAGAATCATTCAAGCAGAAGTGACAATGACCTTGGCATCTTTGAAGAACAGTAAAAAGGTTAGTGTGGCTGGAAATCGGGGAGATCAGAAGGTGAAGATAGATCACATAGGGCCTTGAAGGTCATGAAAAACAGTTTGAATTTTATTTGAAATATGAGAAACCACAGATGTGCTTTAAGTGGGGAGTGACCTAATTTTACTTCATTTTTTAAATCTTTAATGTTGAGAGTATTATAGATACCCTCCTTTTCCCCCCACTGCCCCCCTCCACCCAGTTCCCACCCCACCCCAGGCTTTTACCACCCTATCTGTGTCCATAGGTAAGACCTTTGGTTAATCTCTTCCTGCTCCCCTCCCTCTTCCCTCTGAGGTTCACTAGTCTGTTCCAGTTCCCATGCCTTCTATTTTATTCTCCAGTTTATTTTGTTCATTAGATTTCTTATTCATTTATTTTGATTTTTAGATTCAATTGTTGATAGATACGTATTTATTACCACTTAATTGTTCGTATTTTTTTTATCTTTTTCTTCTTCTTCCTCTTCTTAAAGAATACCTTCAACATTTCATGTAATACTGGTTTGGTGGTGATGAACTCCTTTAGCTTTGTCTGTGAAACTCTTTATCTGACCCTCAATTCTAAATGAGAGCTTTGCTTGGTTGTAGATCCTTGCTATTCATTACTTTAAATATTTCTTGCCACTCCCTTCTGACCTGCAAAGTTTCTGTTAAGAAATCAGCTGACAATTGTATGGGCGCTCCCTTATAGATAACTAGCTGCTTTTCTCTTTCTGCTTTTAAGAGTCTCTCTGGCCCTGACTGGTTTTGGCTCAGTGGATAGAGTGTCGGCCTGCGGACTGAGGGGTCCCCGGTTCAATTCTGGTCAAGAGCATGTACCTTGGTTGCCAGCTCAATCCCCAGTGTGGGGTATGCAGGAGGCAGCTGATTGGTGTTTCTCTCTCATCAATGTTTCTGGCCCTCTATCCTTCTCCCTTCCTCTCTGTAAAAAATCTATTAAAATACACACACACACACACACACACACACACACACACACACACACACACATATATATATAATCTTAAAAAAAAAAAAAAAGAGTATCTCTGTCTTTAACCCTTGGCATTTTAATTATGATGTGCCTTGGTGTGGTCCTCTTTGGGTTCCTCTTGCTTGGGACTCTTTGCACTTCTTGGACTTGTAAGTCTATTTCTTTCACCAGGTAGGGAAAGATTTCTGTCACTATTTCTTCAAATAGGTTTTCAATACCTTGCTCTCTCTCTTATCCTTCTGGCACCCCATAATGTGAATGCTGGTATGCTTGAAGTTGTCCCAGAGGCTCCTTACACTATCTTCTTCTTTTTTTTTTTTGCTTGTAGCATTCTCCAAATAATTGATTTGATTCTCGGAATCTTCTACTCTACTGTTGAATCCCTGTATTCTTTATTTCAGTCAGTGTATGCTTAATTTCTAACTGGTGCTTTTCCATGTCTTTGACATTCTCACTAAGATCCTTGAAAGTCCCACAGAATTCCTTGATGCTCTCATGAAGACCCTTGAATAATCTTATAACCATGGTTTTGAATTCTGTATCTAGTAGTTTGCTTGCTTACATTTCTTTCATTTGTGTTGTGTTTGTCCCCGCATTTTGGTTGCTTCCCAGTGTTTGTTTCTATGTCTTAGGTAGAGCTGCTTTGTCTCCTGGACTTGGTAGAATGGCCTTCTATAGCAGATGTCCTACAGGGCCCAGTGGTTCAGCCTCCCCATTCACTTGAGCTAGGCACTCTAGGTGCAACCTGTGTGGGCTGTGTGTACAGTCTTGTAGTTAAGCCTTGACTGCTGCTGGTATATCTCTGGGAGGAATTGACCTTTAGGCCAACTGGCTGTGAGGACCAGCTGCAACTCCAGTGGGAGAGCTGCTTTGCAGGATACACCCCTATGGAGCAAGGATTTGCTTCAGTGGGGCTTTGGTGCTCACTCAGTCTGCCACTTGAGTGTGTCACTTGTGGATGTGTAGAATTGTAATCTGGTATGGTCTGAAGCTACCCACCAGGTGTGCTGGCTCTAGGGCCCGCAAGTAGGTAGAAAATCAGCCACTTCTAGGGTCACCCAGCAGAAGCTATTTGTATTGAGCTTGGAGGTGCCCAGGCAAGGCCCCCGCCATGAAGCAGTGCCAGGTCTTGGTCTTTTAATTGATAGGTGTGGGACATGCTGACATCAACTGCAGCTTGTTTGAGAGAGTTTAGCAAAGTCTGAAGCCTGAGCCAGGACAGGCCATTCATATGGAAAAGCCACTGCAAACAGCTTGGGTGAGGCTGCAAATTGGATGGAACGGGGTCTCAGAGAATCACCGAGGCTGAGAAAACAGTGAGAGCCAGGCTGTTGGAAACTCAGATATGCCTGCCAATCAGCTCCGCAACAGGGAAAGCCTCAGCATAGGAACAATGACCCTTGCGAGCACCCATCTGGGAGAAAGCTGTCCCTGAGTTCTTGCTCCAATGCCAGACAATCCAGTTCCTCCCTATATGTCCCTCTATCCCTCGAGCTGTTGCCCCAGCGCTGCAGCTCAGAGGGAGAGAGTCCATGTAAGTTCATGTGCTGGTTCTTTAAGAGGAACTGGTTCTCCAGCACCATCTGTGTCACTTAGCCACAATCCCTGCTGGTTTTTACAGCCCAAAGTTACAGGACTTCTCTTCCCAGATCTGGAACCCTGGCCTGGGGGTCTGGGCCCCACTGCTTCTCCTGGGAAACCTTAAAGATATCCCTCCCAATTAAAAAAAAAAAGCCATATGCCAAAACCGGTTTGGCTCAGTGGATAGAGCGTCGGCCTGCGGACTGAAAGGTCCCAGGTTCGATTCCGGTCAAGGGCATGTACCTTGATTGCGGGCACATCCCCAGTAGGGGGTGTGCAGGAGGCAGCTGATCGATGTTTCTCTCTCATCGATGTTTCTAGCTTTCTATCCCTCTCCCTTCCTCTCTGTAAAAAATCAATAAAATATATTTTAAAAAAAAGCCATATGTGTGTGTCGGATCAGCCCATTCTGCGCCTCCACCACTCCTACTGGTCCTAATGTGCTTTCTTCTTTATTTCTCTAGTTATAGGACTTCCATTCAGCCAGCTTTCAGGCAGCTGAAAGATGGGTGTTCTGTATTTTAGTTGTAATTTTGATGTGGTTGTGGGAGGTGGTGGTACAGGCATTTACCTATGCCACAATCTTGGTTCTCCTAATTTTACTTTTTTACTTAACAACTTTATTGATATACAAGAGGCCCGATGCATGAAGATTCGTGCAAGAATGGGCCTTCCTTCCCCTGGCTGCCGGCACTGCCTTTGCTCTGGCCCAGAGCTGCCTTTCCACCTTCCCACGCTGCCCAGAGGCCTGGAGCAGCTGGGGCGGTGTGGAATGCCTGCATCGTTGCCATGGCGCAAGAGTCCCGCCCCCATCCACTCGGTGCCTGTGTATGCAAATTAACCCGTGTTGTGTTAATTTGTATACTAACTCCTGATTGGCTGGTGGGTGTCACGAAGGTACAATCAATTTGCATCTTTCTCTTTTATTAGTGTAGAAATTCACTTACCATAAAATTATCCTTTAAGTGTACAACTCAGTGACTTTTAGTATGCTCACAAATTCTGTAACTCTAGCACATTTTCATCACCCCAAAAAGAAACCCTGGGTCCTAACTGATTTGGCTCAGTGGATAGAGCATCAGCCTGGGGACAAAGGGTCCCAGGTTCAATTCCAGTCAAGGGCATGTACCTTGGTTGCAGGCACATCCCCAGTAGGAGGTGTGCAGGAGGCAGCTGATCAATGTTTCTCTCTCATCAATGTTTCTAACTCTCTATCCCTCTCCCTTCATCTCTGTAAAAAAATCAATAAAATACATTAATTAAAAAAAAAGAAACCCTGGCCCTAGCTGGTTTGGCTCAGTGGATAGAGCGTCAGCCTGTAGACTAAAGGGTCCTAGGTTTGATTCCAGTCAAGGGCACATGCCCCGGATTGTGGGCTCAATCCCCAGTAGAGGATGAGGAGGCAACCAATCAATGATTCTCATCATTGATGTTTCTCTCTCTCCCTCTCCCTTCCTCTCTGAAATCAATAAAAATATATTTAAAAAACAAACAAAACTGTACTTAACAGTCTATTACCCAACCACTAATTTGTTTTCTATCTCAATGGATTTGCCTATTCTGGACATTTTATATAAATGCAATCATACAACATGTGGCATTTTGTGTCCAGTTTCTTTCACTTAGCATAACGTTTTCAAGGTTCATCCATGTTGTGGCTTGTATCAGGGCTTCCATTCTTTGGCCAAATAACACAGGCATACCTCATTTTATTGCACATTACTACATTCTGCAGATATTGCAGTCTGTGGCAACCCTGCATCGAGCATGTATATTGGTGCCATTTTTCCAAGAGCATTTGCTCACTTCATCTCTCTGTCACATTTTTTTAAAATATTTTTTTATTGATTTCAGAGAATAAGGGTGAGAGATAGAGAAAATCATTGATCAGCTGCCTCCTGCACACCCCCTACTGGGGATCAAGCCCACAACCCAGGCATGTGCCCTGACTGGGAATCAAACCATGACCTCCTGCATCATACGTCAATGCTCAACCACTGAGCCATGCTGGCCAGGCATCTCTGTCACATTTTGATAATTCTCAAAATATTTTAAACATTTCCATTATTATTATATTTGTTATAGTGATTTTTTTTATGTTACTTGGGAAAGACCCTTCACCAAAAAAAAAAAAAATGACTTGCTGAAGGCTCAGATGATGGTTAGAATTTTCTAGCAAAAAACTATTTTTAAATTAAGGTATGTACTTTTTAAATTTTTTTATTTTTTATTATTATTTTTTAATCACCCAAAGATATATTTTTCCATTAATTTTTAGAGAGAGTGGGAGAGGGGAAAGACAGAGAGAAACATTGATGTGAGAGAAACACATGGACTGGTTGGCTCCCGCACATGCCCCGACCAGGGCCCAGGCCATGGAGGAGCCTGCAACTGAGGTTCATGCCCTTGACTGGAATCGAACCTGGGACCCTTTGGTCCACAGGCCAACACTCTATGCACTGCGCCAAAACAGCTAGCATTATACTTTTGTTAAGACATAATGCTATTGCACACTTAATAGACTATAGCATATACAGTGTAAATAACTTTTATATGCACTGGGAAAGCAAAGAACTCCTGTGACTCACTTTATTGCAATACTTGTTTTATTGCAGTGGTCTGGAACTGAACCCCGCACTATCTCCGAGGTGTGCCTATAGTCATATATATCACATTTTGTTTAGCTATTCATCAGCTGATAGACATTTGGATTGTTTCACTTTTTGGCTATAAATAACACTGCTATGAACATTACTGTATGTTTTGGTATACACTCATGTTTTCAATTTGGTGGGGGGGGATATACACCTAAAAGTGGAATCTTTGAATCATATGGTATATAGCTTTTTTGTTGGAACTTCCAAAGTGGCTGCCACATTTTAAATTTCCAGCAGAGCTATATGAGGACGCCAAGTTTTTGACATCCTTGAAACACTTGTTACTATCCATCTTCTTTATTACAGCCATCCCAGTAGATGTGAAGTGGCATCTCATTGTGGTTCTGATTTCCATTTCTCTAATAACAAATGATATTGAGCATTTTTTCATGTGCTATTGGCCACCTATCTATCTTCGTTGGATAAATGTAATTTTACTTTTTAAAAAGGTCACTCTGGCTATGGTGTGGCAAGTGGACAGTGCAGGCAGGAAAAGGAGGGCAAGAACAGAAACAGAAAACTAGTTAGGAGGCAGTGGAAGTATTCTAGGCAAGACTCTTGGCTTAACCTAGGCTGGTGACCGGGGAGATGGTGTGAAGAGACAATTCAGGCTATGTTTAAAGGACAGAGTTAACAGAAAGAGCTGATGGACTAGATGTAGAATAAGATGAAAAGAAGTATCTAGAATGTGTCCTAGGATTTTTGGCTTGAGCAACTAGATTTAATTAAATTGGCAAGAACAGGAGAGCTTTTGAGGGAAAATCAAGCAGATGTTGAGGAAAAAAAGTGATTTTGGCCAAGTTAAATTTAGGATAACAAACATCCAAGTGGCTGGATCAGTTAGCAACTGGAAATAAAAGTCTGCAGTTCAGGGGGAAAAAAATAAAAAAATAAAAAAAAAAAATATATATATATATGCCTAATACACAAACTGTCCCCTCGGGAGTTCGACCAGGACACCAGGAGTTTGATCCCTCACTATGACATGTGCTGACCACCAGGGGCACAATGAAGGAAGGCCTCAGCCAGCAGCTGGAAGGCCCTGATTCAGCCCTGATCACAGGCCAGACCTAGGGACCCTAACCATGCACGAATTTTGTACACCGGGCGTCTAGCATAATATAAGTCTGAGCTAACTTTGGAAAAGTGTGTAGAGAAATTAAGAAGGCCGAGACTGAGCTTGGCGTTCAGACCATTAGTATTCAGAGGTCAACCAAGAGGAGAAGGAGCTGGCAGAGGAGACTGAGAAGGTACAGCTGGTGAGGTGGAATTAAACAGATATGGCATCTAGGAAGCCAAAGAAAAATTATTCAAGGAGGGAATATTCAAATAAGTTGAATGCCGCTAAGAGTTCAAGTAAGTGAATAGGGATTTGAAAAGATGAAGGTCTTTGGTGACTTTGGTAAGAATGACTTCAGTTAGCCCAGCCCATATGGCTCAGTGGTTGAGTGTCAAACCAGGTCACACAGTTCAATTCCCAGTCAGGGCACAAGCCAGAGATGTGGGCTTAATCCTCAGTGTGGGGCATGCAGGAGGCAACCGATCAATGATTCTCTCTCATCATTGATGTTTCTATCCCTCTCTCTCTCCCTGCCTCTCTGAAGTCAATAAAAATATATTATATTTAAAAAGATGACTTCAGTTAAATAGTTGGGATAAAAGCCCAATTAATGTGGGTTAAACGAGATAGGATGCTAAAGAACTAGTACATAATGATAGAAGGTTCTTTCTAGTCTTGTGTGTGTGAAAAGGGAGAATTAGTAAGGTAAATGTCAATTGTAATTTTTTTAATGTTTTACTTTAAAATCATCTTATTCTGATTTTTCATTATTTTAGATGCATCTCCTTCCAAGAAACACATTAGAAAAATATTACTGTACTTGTAATCTAATATTTCATAGCAACTAGAATCCTTTATTTTGAAAGGTCCATGTGGTTAAAGGGTAATTCTTCCTAACCATCCCCAGAAAACTAGGTAGGCAAAATCCCCTTAACCCTAGCTAGAAAACGATTTGATAAGTCACTTAACTTCCCTGGGGTACATGTGTAAAATAACAAAGTTGATTAAAATACTCCCCCAAGTCCTTTCAGTTCTACCAAACCTTCCCATGATATACTATCCTTACAAAACTATAAGAATAAAATGAACTCAGGGAACCCAATTGTTACCTACAAACTTTATAGAGGGTGATTAATTAATCAGTTAACTGCCAAGCATCCAAAACAAAAACCATCCCCACACGCCATGACATTTTAAATTTAATTTAAAAAATTATTTTGCACCCTAGCTGGTTTGGCTCAGTGAATAGAGAATTGGCCTGCGAACTAAAGGGTCCCCGGTTCGATTCCAGTCAAGGGCACATGCCCAGGCTGTCGGCTCGATCCCCAGTAGGGGGCGTGCAAGAGGCAGCCAATCAATGATTCTCTCTCACCATTGATGTTTCTATCTCTCTCTCCCTCTCCCTTCCTCTCTGAAATCAATAAAAATATATTTTTAAAAAAATTATTTTGCAATGAATATTATAAAAATAAATGTATTACAATTCAGGTATTCTTGAATATCTTCAACTGAAAATTCTAACGAAAAATGATTTTAAAGTTGGTCAAGGCAGCCACTTAGAGAAAACATTTTTTTTATTATAGATGCGTGTGACGTGTGGGAAAGGTCCACCGCTTGCATCTGCAGATGCTTATGGCGTAAATGGGTTAAGAAAGTCTAATAAACTACACTGGACAAAATAGAGAAAAACTAGAAATGCAGCCATTGAACAAATGTTTTCTTGGTGCTATGTGTCAAGTACTGCTTAGGCTCTAAAACTACAATAGCAAACAAAAATTGTCAAAAATCTGTATCATATTTCTTTTTTTAAAAAGAGCAAGACTGAGATAGAGTGTAGAGGGTGTATACTTTGGTGATAAAATTATGATGAAAGATAAGGAAGTGATTACTGTAAAAATCAGGTTCCTGATGAGGGATACTGAACAGCTATGAGGCGATAGAACACAAGGAAGAGGCTTCTGGAGTAGACGGCGAAGTCCTACTTCTTGGCCTGGGTGGTATTACCCTTGTAATTATTCATTAAGCCAGAGACTTTATTCTTGTGATTTTATTCTAGTTGGGGGGAGACTAGGAAAACATAAAATAATATGTTATAGTAGAATTTAATAAGTGCTACTGAGAAAAATAAAACGAGAAAGGGATAAGGAATGTTGGGAAGGGCACTGCACTTTTGAGTAAAAGTTGGGAAGACTTCACTAAGAAGGTGACATGTAAGACATGAAGGAAATGAGGGATAATCCAAGTACGTAACTAGAAAAAGAGTTTCAGGCAGAAGGAATAGTAAGAGTAAAGCCTTGAAGCCGGGAGTGTCCCTGCATGTCGAGAATTATCAAGAAAGCCAGTGAGGATAGTAGCTGGGGATAAGGGAGAAACAGGCCAAATCACAGAGTCTAGACCACTGTAAGAATTCTTTTAGTTTGAGTGTGATTAGGAGACAACAAAGGGTTTTGAGAAGGGGAATGTCTTGACCTGACTTAATATTTTAACAGAATCAGGGGGCAGCTGTGTTGGGAATAGACAGAAGGAGGACCAGTTAAGAGACTACTACTGGAATAGAAGACAATGATCAAGTTTGGGGCTTGAACAAACAGAACAGAGATGCTATTAATTCAGATGGGCAAGAGTGCTAGAGGAAGTGATCTGGGAGACATCAGCAACTCAGTTCTATAGCATGCTACATTAAATATGTCTATCAGATCCCGGCCGACGTGGCTCAGTGGTTGAGCGTCGACCAATGAACCAGGAGGTTACGGTTCAATTCCCAGTCGGGGCACATGCCTGGGTTGTGAGCTCGATCCCCAGTGTGGAGGCAGCCGATCGGTGATTCTCTCTCATCATTGATGTTTCTATCTCCCTCTCCCTTTTTCTCTAATATCAATAAAAATATATATTTTTAAAAAGTCTATTAGATATGGGAGTGAAGACATCGAATGAGCATGTGGATATATAAATCTGGGCATAGAAATACCTTATATTATGTTTTCTACAGGTCTTGAGTATCTCAATCAATTTCTCCCTTATATGCAATAATGAAACAAGCTTACAGCAAACAAACTGAACTAACAACGTAATACTGAAAGCACTGCTGTACTTGCCAGTGACTATGGAGAGAGAGGACCGCAGCCAGGGAGTAGTCCATCGCAGAAGAAGGATTCAAATACGCAGCTGGAAGTAGGCCCAGGAGCAAAACACTGACAACCCTCTCACCAGTCCAGTGGAGAGACGCAGCCTTGGAACCAGCTATAGGAAGGAGGGACCAGATTCATAAGAGTTGAAGGGGTAAACCTATCTCTCACATTCAGTATCTGCCACAAAATAACTCAAACTGACAGAGAGCAAACTATATGCGTGTAAGACTTACCTCTGAGCATAAAGAGGGCAAGATAAAGGAGGTAATTGAAAGAGATGCTTCTCCCCCCCCCCTTTTTTTTTAGTACAGGTTGTCAACACCTACACATGTTGATTAGAAGACAGATCCACTTTATTTATAGGCAAGAAATAGACAAAATATATTTGCAGAATTACCAACCTTGGACTTCAGTATAATGGACAGATACCTAATGAATACCAGTTAGGGACACCTGAGAAATTCCTTTAAAACATTACTTTTTTTAAAAAATGAAAACAGCCAACT
Organism: Cnephaeus nilssonii; assembly: GCF_951640355.1. Classification (NCBI taxonomy): domain Eukaryota; kingdom Metazoa; phylum Chordata; class Mammalia; order Chiroptera; family Vespertilionidae; genus Cnephaeus; species Cnephaeus nilssonii. Next base: position 76,819,650 of record NC_137084.1, read on the forward strand.
CAGAGAAGCAAAGTTCCGATGTCAACTTTTAGGACCATGGTCCTTATTCTGTCCCATTGCTCATGAACAGAAATGGAACAATAAGCAAGTGAAAAACCAAATGGGCTATAAACATTTCTTTGAGAGCCTCTTTTTTTTGTTACAGACCCTTTTGGGAAATCTAATAAAAGGATGGAGCGACTTTCCAGAAAAATGCACATGAACACATACATTAAAACTATGTATTCAACTTCAGGGGGTTTCAGTCCCATGCATCCCAAGTTAAAACTACTCTGCTAAACCTAACTAAACTATGCAAATCAATGCAGAAACAAAAACTTTTCAAAGATAAAATTAGTCTAAAAAGCAAAAGATTACACTTGTATAATTTCTCATAACTCAGATGCAACTATATCTAAGTGGTTGATGTAAGAGTCAAGAGAAGTTTTTATTTGATCTTTCCAGACTTCAAAAATGGAATTACAGTCAACTCATATTCACCTATACAGGCTTTCTAAGACTAACTTTAATAATATCTAAAAACAGTATTCATCCAAGAAATGCCATGATTTTAATATCAACCTATATAAAAACAAACAAGTTAATTACAACCATAAATATGCATAACTTTTTAAAAATTGTCCACTACTTTAAGTTATTCATATTTGGCTCCTCTCCATAAACTATTTTAAATAAGAGTAACTACACTACTGAACAGACTCTTCTTAAAGCTATTTTCTTGTTTAAAAAATTAAAAAATTTTTAAAAAGACTTATACCAGAAGATTCTCTGAGTGTAAATGGCATCATTCAACCATGCTGGTGTGGTCTGCCCAGAGGTGTAGGCTAGGTCTTCACTTGACAGAGCTGGACACAAAAGTTCCCCCCACAGACAACAAGTCCCCCCAAAGACATGATAACTAGCTCCGATGAAGATGGCCAGAGCCCATTTGAAAGCAGCAGCAATGGAGAAAACATACAATGGCGGCTGGGTGACAGGTGAATGTGCTGTATTCCACACCATCCTGGGGTAGGTTGGTCCTGGAGAAATGCCGAGATTTGAGCAGGTCTGACCACTGGGGTTCGGAGGAAGAGAGCTAAGGAAAGAGACATTAGGAGGATCATAAGCACCTCTCTTGTAACAGGATTGACAGACTTTCTAAATGGCCATAGGTAAGCTACTTCCACCCAAACAGAGGATAACATCTCATCTGTAAATTAAAGATAGCATCTATTTTGCCCAGCCAGCTTGGCTCAGTGGTTGAGTATCGACCTATGAACCAAGAGGTCACATGTCAATTCCTGGTCAGGGCACATACCCGGGTATGGGCTTGATCTCAAGTGAGGGGCGTGCAGCCGATCAATGATTCTCTCTCATCAATGATATTTCTATCTCTCTCTTCCTCTACCTTCTTCTCTGAAATCAATACAAATAAAAATATAACATCTATTTCACTGGGTTGCTGTAAGGACAGACTAAGTAACCATTGGAAGACTGAAAACTCAACAAACCCCTTATGTAAAAAGGCTTCACTTTTACTAATTTTTAAAAGTAAATTGTAGTTTTCTCCTTCCATTTACTCATCCGCTTGGCAGTGGAGTAAGAGATAAAAGATACAGTCTTTGTTCTCAAGGAATTCAGTCTAGTTTGGCAAGTTCATTTATTAGCGTCCTCCTTTTCAAGATCAATTTCTCCACTTGTACTCCTGAACCCATCCTTTCTGTCCCGTTTGCGATCCTGTGTCTTGGTTAAAAAACAGACAGCCCTTAGTTAACCCAACTCCACTACTTACAAGCTGTTAGACGATCAGCAATTAAGTAAAACAGGCCCCCTAACCTCAATGTCCTCAATTGTAGAATGGAAATAATAGCACTTACTTTATAATACTGTTGAAAATTAAATAATATATGCAAAGTGTTCAGTGTAATTCCAGGAACCTATAAGCACTCAATGAAAGGTCATTTCTCTCCTGTATCTTTAACCTCTCCTTCCAATTGGCCATTTTCCCTCCACTGATGTAATACACTTCCCTTGATACTAATTCCTACAATGCCCATGTGCTCTTCCCCTGTTCTCTTTCTCCTCCTTCCAACCATGCTTCTTTAAAGTGTTATTTAAATCATCCTGGCTGGTGTGGCTCAGTTGGTTGAAGCATCATCCCATACACCAAAAAGTGGCAGGTTTGATTCCCGGTCAGGGCACATACCCAGGTTTCAGGTTTGATCCTCAGTGGGGTCACGTACAGGAGGCAACCGATTGATGTTTCTCTCTCACATTGATGTTTCTCTTCCTCTCTCTAAAATCAATAAAGTAAAATTAAAAACAAAATAAATCATCTCAACTTCCCTATCATTCTTTAACTCAGGAACTTATTGTTATCCCCACCAAAGTAACTTATTGTTATCCCCACCAAAGCTGCTTTAGTAAGTTGCCAATGGTCTCAAGTAGCCATATCCAACAGGTACTGTTCAGTCTTTATCTTATTGGGCCTTTCGTCACCACCTGGCATTATGCTCTTTTCCTCCCTTCCTTTCTGACAGAACTCTCTTCTAATTATCTGATCATCCTATATCAGTCTCCTCCTGCATTCACTCTTTTTTAAAAATATGTTCATTGATTTTTAGAGAGAGATGGAGAGGGAAAGAAACATCGATGAGAGAGGAACATCATCGATCAGCTGCCTCCTGCACACCCCCTACTGGGGATCGAGCCCGCAACCCAGGCCTCTGCCTTGACTGGAAATTGAACCAGCGACCTCTTAGTTCCTGAGTCTACACTGAATCACTGAGCCACACCGGCCAGACCTCCTGCATTCACTCTTAAATGTTTTCCCAGGATTCCATCATCTGCCCATTGCTCTCCTCCCTTCCTCTGCCCACCCCTGGCCATTCTGTCTACTCAGCTTCTACTGAGTTGATGACACCCAAATTCTGTATCTCCAGCCCTGATCTCTCTCCAGTTTCAGAAGCTTAAGTGCCTGCTGGGCCTCTCCCCTGACATATCCTACATGGTCCTCACACTCACCATGCCGAAATCTAAAATCATCCTTCAACTCACTTTCTCATCCAAAATTGTCTGCCATTTGTATGTTCCCCACTTTAAGGACATCCCAGCCTAACCCAGAAACCTGGAAGTCCTGTAGGATTTTTCTCCCTAAATTCAGTCAATTGCCAAATCGCACTGATGTACCCACACATCTCTTGAGACAACATCTTCTGGACTTCTCTTCAAGGTCAGGACCTCATCATCCTTGCCTGTACTGCTACCCCAGCGCCCTACCTCACCTCCCTGACTTGTGTCTTAGCCTGACCATCTCCCGCGATGGCCAGCTACCACCCTGCTACCAAAGTGGTCCATCTAAACTGCAAATCTATGTCAAACTTTTCAGTGGGTCCCCTGCACACCAGGTAAAATGCATACTCCTTATCAGGACACGTTCTTGTATGATTTGATTCCAGTTCCCCTGTCCAGATTCAGCGCTCATTCCTTACCTTGAGCTTCACGCTTTAATAACATCCAATTTGTTTTGTTTCCTCTCCTAACAACCAGTTTCTCCGCCTTCCTTCTTCGCTGCATTTGCCCAGTAGCCCTAACTGTAATGACCTTACTCCGGTGGCCTTGCGGATCAGGCACACCTCCTTCAGGAGCGGAGACAAAGCACTCCTTCCAAACCGAGCGCTAGATATAGTCTCCCTCCGGACTGGTATAACAATGTATGTACAGCACCACAGTTGTTTGGTGTTAAATTATGTTTATATGTGTTTTTTCCTATAAAAAGGAAAAGGCTTTGAGGGCAAGAACTATGTTTTATTCACATCTGAATCCCAAGCTTACTACAGTGCCTGGTACAACACCAACGCCCAGTTCAATGATTATCGAACTGATCCCGTACACCCACTCGAGGGGCAAGACCAGGCACTGGGGTTTAGAGCCTCTTTTCCGAGTCAGGGTGGGAGCACGGTGAGGACAGTGGATGGGGAGGGGGAGCGAGCTCCAGGGCTGTGACTCCCGGAGGCAGTTCTTTCCGATTTACCCCTCACCACGTCGGCCCGGGGCAGGCGAGAGACGCGCCCCGGGAATGTCGGGGCCCGCAGGCGCGGTGGTCGTGGCTGTGGTTCCGACAGGAGCCAGAGGGGCCAACGCGGAGGAGGGGGACCGCCCCGCTCCAGAGGCCAGGCCACCCCGCAGAGGAGCCCTCCCCGCACCCCTGCCCAGCGGGAAGCCGCGCTGGGAGCCCGCAGCCGCCCGGACCCTCACCTCGGCCTCCTCGGGCACCGCAGAGGGCACTCAGCCTCCACACACTCGCCATCTCGCTCCTGAAGGTTCAAGGTCACCCAGCAACCCGGAAACAGTCACCGGGCACCTCCTACCGCGACGCGAAAGAAAACAAGGAGAAGGAACATGCTCGGTGAACCGGAAGTCGGGAGTCGGAAGTCGGGAGTCGGAAGTCGGGAGTCGGAAGTCGGGAGTCGGAAGTCGGGAGTCGGAAGTCGGGAGTCGGAGTGCGGCCGCCGCACTTGCGCGCGCACGTGGCCGGAAGTGCGGAGCCCCGACGCGGACCATGGCGGAGCTGGGGGAGGCCGACGAAGCAGAATTGCAGCGCCTGGTGGCGGCCGAGCAGCAGAAGGCGCAGTTCACCGCACAGGTGCGGGGCAGGGACCAGGGTGGAGAGAAACGAGGCTAACGTACAGGTCCCAGGCCCCCGCGGGGAGGTCGTCCGATGTCCCTGCTCCTCCCGGTTCCCTCGCCAAAGAAACGAGTCATGGCAGGCCTGCCGCCGGTGAGCGGTGCTGCTCAGGTGCCGTTAGGCAAGCCCAGGGTGGGGAAAATAGGTGTGAAGCAGAAAAGAAAGGTTTGGGCGGCGCAAGGGTCCGGGAGCCGAGTCCGGCGGCGAGCCCACTGGGCTGACCTTCGGGAGATCTAGGTTCTAATCGCGCCCCTGCCGCCGACAGGCCACGTGCCCCCAGGCGGGACACCCAGCCACTCTGCATCTTGGTTTCGCAGTCGCCCGTCCTCTTGCTGGATTGTGAGGATCAGATGCGATAACGTACTTGAGAACGATAGAGCGGTAGAACATTATTGGGGGGGGGGGGGCTCTGAAGTAATCAGTCTAGACTGTTAGTTTACAACAAGCGCTTTGCAGCTCTTTGGGCATGGAACCCCGGCACGGTGCCTTATTAGCTGCGTTACGTGGGGCTGATTACCTACCGCGCCTCTTAAACGAAGGTGACAAGTCATCTTTTATTACCGCAAAAAGGATTGACTGCGAGTGCCTAGCTCTCAGCCTCCCCAAATAGTGAACCCTTGGTAAATGGTATTTTACTCTCCTCTCCGCCCCCTGTCCCCCCGCTCCCCCCCCCAACCCTGGTTAGAAATCTTTGAGTCCTGAACATTATGAAAGTGCGTACATTTTCTGTGCCTGTATGTGCATTTTCCCGGAGAGTGGATCCATAAGCTTCATTGGATTCTCAAAAAGGTTAAGAACTACTCTTTAAGGGATAGGTTTAGAATGATATGGGTACAGTGGTTTGGGGAATTAATTGGTATATTTTCTCAATTTACACTGGTGCTAGTTTGGGATTTAAAAAAAAAAAAAGTAATTAATCCTGCCTGAAAATTTACATCCTGATTGAGGACTTGACACAAATAGAAAATAATAGACAGTGGCCTTCAAGCAAGAATTTGAACTGTTTTGAAGAATTGGTAAAAATCTTTAGGGAGGCCCTTGCAGAATATTATTAAGAGTCAAGTTTAGCCCTAGCCAGTATGGCTCAGTTAGAGCCTCAGCCCTCACACAGAAGGTTTAATTCCTGGTACCTGGGTTGTAGGTTTGATCCCCAGCCCAGTCGGGAGTAGTGGGGAGGCAACCCCACTTCCAGTCATCAGGTGAGGATTAACTACAAAAAAAAAGAGTCAAGTCGAGTATGCTGTGTGGGCCTCATTGAAACCGTATGGTTGGGGTTAAATAAGGGAGTGCCCTGAGTAGCTAACAGAGAAACTGATGATTAAGCAAACACAGGTGACTTGATGGAAAGTATTTTGTAATTACTGAAGAGAAAAATAGAAAAGGAGAGGATAAAGGAATTGTTGCAATGTAGGGCTGAGGGTCTGGACCATATTGGGGACAGAGTAGGAAGTGAGGAAAGAGGAGAGCCCATGGTTTGTTGATTGAAAGGATGTTTTAATTAGGTGACAGAAAATGAAAATGGGAAGAAAATTGGCAAGTAGGCCTATACACAGACCCTAATGGTTACTATTTTCTGTCCTCTTAGGTGCACCACTTCATGGAGCTATGTTGGGATAAATGTGTGGAGAAGCCAGGGAATCGCCTAGACTCTCGTACTGAAAATTGTCTCTCTAGCTGTGTGGACCGCTTCATTGACACTACTCTCGCCATCACCAGTCGTTTTGCCCAGATTGTACAGAAAGGAGGGCAGTAGGCCATTTCCTAGGAGAATGACAGAAGAAGCAAAGGACTTGTAATTAAGCAGATTGAAGGGCCAGTAAGGGAAAGTTGTCAACCCACTGTCAGGTCAACTTCAGGCTATTACCAAGCCTGTTGGTGCTAAAAAGTGACAGATCGAAAATTCAAAAGTGAAATTTATTTATTTGGAATCAGAAACTCCACATTGTATCACAACAATTATTCAATAAATGTGAGTTCTCCGACTCTATTTTTAAAATCCCATTTTAGGATTTAATAAGATCTCTGATTGGCAGAAACACTAGGACTAAATATGTTCCAGGGCTAGTAGTGCAAATGGTATTTAAGGGGCTGGAAGAAACATCAGAGCCTTAGTCTAAGGCATAGAAGAAAATTTAGGGTTGAGAAAGGTGAAGAACAGAAAACAGCTTTATTGCTTATACATGACCAAGGAAAGGTAAACATGGCAAAAAACAAAACAAGATGTGTATTCATTGGGAAAGAGAGTTCTGCTACTATGGGAGGAAGGGAAGGTCAAGACCTAAACAGAACCAACTTCCTGGAGATGCCTTGTCCCACTCACCCATTCTCCTGAGTCTGTGCTGAGACTCAGTACTTTGATAGCACAGAAACAATGTTTAAAAGAAAAAAAAAGTGAACACTCCCTCCGACAAAGATTTCACTTGCTCCAAGAACAAAACTGCTTTAGGTTAAGAGGTAGTAATTATAGACTGCTCTTCCTCCCTTGGGTCCCCACTAATCCCAAAGGTAAAAATATATACCATTGAACATTGACAGTTGAGTACCAAAGTGTTAATATTTCAAATAAATAGCCCCAAAGGTAGCACCTGCTTGTAATTGGGATCGGGACCCTCTAGCCAACCATGTACTTCCTGACCAAACATTTTGTTAGAAATCTGTTCTGTAAAGAACAGATTTAGCAGAACTATAAAATTTACCACCTCATGGAATGATGTCATAGTTATATTCTATTGCTGGTGACCTATAATGTCATATCACCATGAAGTATTTGCGTATTACACGTGGTACAAAGGAAGGCCAGAGAGGTTAACTTACCTACTCCAGACCACATAACCAATTAGTGGCAGAACCAAGACAAGTGAGTTTTCAAGCTTTTTACTCAGCCCATGAAGTGACAACTAAGAAAAACAATATGTCACTTGATCTTCTGCCATAATGAAAAATTAGCTTGTCTTCTTTCAGTGTTATTTTGACTTGTTATGAATTAACATAGTAAGAATTACACATATAGCAAAAGGAAATAACATGGTCTTTGCTTGGTGCTTTAATCCAAAGGCAGGCTGGAAAAGAAGTAGATATGTCCCTGAGAAGTCTTTCATTTTGGATTTGATTCAACCTAGTTTCAGGGAAAATCTAAAGTTCATTAACAGATTTCAAAATGAACAAGGAAGACATTTAAATGGCAGATGCTGCCCTGAAACCCGTTCAGAGCATCATTAGCATGAAAAAAAACTCCCCATTTGTTAAAGACTTACCTAAAGGAAATAATATTTGAACACATGTCCATTTAGGCAATATACAGCAATGGAACTAGAAAACCATTTACTAGCCAATTACCATGTTTATGGGTATACTGAGTATAGCTACAGTCCCTGTCCAGCAGGAAAATTGAACAGAGAACCCTAGTCTCTGCTGATAACAGCTGTCTATGGGTGTTGTAAAGGTGAAATATTTGTTCTTACGCTCATTTCCCCTTTAAACGACCAGACCAATGGGGCCAAAATACAGGAAGATCAAAGCACCAAGGCTGAGACAAAGTCAAGTGGCACCTGTGATATAAACCAAACAAGAGCAATGTTCCCTTATGTACATTCTGCACAGCACTGGTTCCAATCTACCTCGTGATCCCAGCCTTCGCTTTCCCCAAACTCAACATTCTAACTGGCATACCCAGGTCATTATTGGATTCTGCTTCCTGGGTCCTTTAAATTTGCTGTATATACACTCTACGCTAAATGTAATTAACTGCAAAAAATAATCTCTTCAAGAAACCTTCATAACAAAATACCAGATTCCCTATTAACAATAAAAGGATCAAGTTTAACAGGCCAAAATAGAAGACAAGTCTGTCAGAATGTACAGATGGCACAGGACAACTCGGCTCTCAGGCCCCTGTGCTACACCCGAGTCCTCAGCAAAGCCCCCAGGCGCAGGAGCTGTCAATATCCAAGTCAGTGGGAACTGAAGACTTTCTCATTTAGTCATCCTCCGAACTCTCAGCAGACCTCTCATCTGTAGCCACTTTCCAATTTGTGCGTTTGTTTGTTTTTGTCCTCTCCGGTATTTCATTGCTAACTACAGGAATACTGACTTTATCTTTTTTTTCCCTTTTGGTTTTCTTAGTGTCTCTTTCCTCAGAACTGCTGGATGCTGAATCATCGGACTGAGAAGTGTCACTTTCTGCCTCTAAAACTAGAGCAGACTTTTTGAGAGACTTTTTCCTTGATTTTTTCTTACGCTTATGTGGTTGTTTCCTGGTACTAGAAGCCCCAGTTTCTTCTGAGAACTCGTTTGAGGAATCGGCTGTTATATCTGTGACTTCTTTTTTGCTTTTCTTCTGTTTTTTGTGTGACTTCTTTTTCTGCTTTTTTTTGTGGGATTTCTTTGATTTCTTGTGTTTGTGAGATTCATGGGTAGATGATTTTTCCTGGGGAGATCTTTTTTTTCCATTGGTAATATCTTGATGATCACTAATAAAAAAGAGAAACTCCTTACTATAGAAAATAAAAATATTTCTATTTTAATATTCTGCATTCTAGATAGAAAGTTAGGGTTAACATCTAAATTTTAAAACAGCTTTGACATAGGGTTACTATGAGACTTAATAACTGAGTTTTTATTTCCTCATCTTTAAAATGAACATAAAAATTCTAATCTGTAAAACAACACTAAAATCATTAAAAAGCATTGGACTCGGGAAAAAAGTATATTAAGATCTGCTTATCACTAGTGTTAGCAACACTGGGCATTATAAAAAATACTTTTTTGCCAATCTGATAGGTAGAAAACTGTTCTCTTTAAAATTATGTAAGAATTTTTAATTTGAAAAAAAATTCTAATCTGCCATACTGAATTACTATATGGGACACTACTAATATAAAGACCTAAGTGCTATAGTCCTGGCCAGTGTGACTCAATTGGTTGGGCACCCTCTCATGCACCAAGAGGTTACCAGTTTGATTCCCAGTCAGGGCACATGCCCAGGGTTGCAGGCTTGATCCCCAGTACAGGGCATGCAGGAGGCAGCTGATGGATGTTTCTCTCCTTTCCCTTCCTCTCTCAAATCAACAAAAACATATTTTAAAAAAACAAGTGCTATAGATATGTCAAACATCAATCAGGGAAAGGCAAAATACCTATCACCTTCCATCTAAATTGCCGATTATTCTTTGGTTACATTTTTAATGGCAAATGTTACATGCTTTGTAAAAACTGCGCTTGAACTCAATTTACAGTTCAGACTTTGTACTACTAAGCTTAGTTTCTAACTTTTTTTTTCCAGTAAGCCTACTTGTCTTACCTGTCTGTTTCAAATTCTTCAGGGTATAACTCTTTATAACCACTGTGACCCCATCTGTAAGATGACATTTTATTATACATATTGTTAAAGCAGTGCATATGTTTTTGAAAATTAAATTAGACAGACTTAGGAATGCATGCACACACAGACACACAGAACAAAAAAAATATAGAGAGAGAGAGATATGGTAAAGCCAACCCCACACAGCCCAGTAAACTTAGTTGGCTATTTTTCTGTGCTGCACACTATTATTTCAGACACAAAGAATTCCTTTGTCGATTTGTAAGAAAACTTGCCATTCTCTTCCTTAAGAAAACTTATAATCTGCTCTCTTTAGCTGTGAAGTACTTCTCCAAAAACACTTCCTAACATAATGTTGTCTACATTGGTACAATTTTTTAAAAATAACTATCGAGCCCTAGCTGGTTTGGCTCAGTGGATAGAGCATCGGCATGTGGATTGAAGGGTCCCGGGTTCGATTCTGCTCAACGGCACATGCCCAGGTTGTGGGCTCGATCCCCAGTAGGGGGCGTGCAGGAGGCAACCGATCAATGATTCTCATCATTGATGTTTCTATCTCCCTCTCCCTTTCTCTCTGAAATCAATAAAAATATATTTTTTAAAAATGCCCTAACCGGTTTGGCTCAGTGGATAGAGCGTCGGCCTGCGGACTCAAGGGTCCCAGGTTCAATTCCAGTCAAGGGCATGTATCTTGGTTGCGGGCACATCCCCAGTAGGAGGTATGGAGGCAGTTGACTGATGTTTCTCTCTCATCGATGTTTCTAACTCTCTCTCCCTCTCCCTTCCTCTCTGTAAAAAAATCAATAAAATATATTTTTTTAAAATAATAACTATTGAAATGTAATTCATAAAAGTCACCCTATTAAAGTGTGCAAGTCAGTGGCTTTTAGTATATTCAGAGTTGTGCAACCATCACCACTATCTTACTTCAGAACATTTTCATCACCCCAAAAAGAAACTGCATTTAGCAGTCACTCTCCATTCCTCCCTCTCGTGTAGCTCATGGCAACCACTTACCTACTTTCTGTCTCTATGGATTTGCCTATTCTAGACATATGTAAATAGGATCATATAACAAATGGCCTTTTATGTCTGGCTCTTTTCACCTACCATAATGTTTTCAAGGTTCATCCATATTATAGCATGTTATCAGTACTTTATGCCTTTTACTGCCAGATAACATTCCATTACCGTTCCATATACCACAATTTGTTTATTCATTCATCAGCTAATATAGACATTTGGGTTTCCATTTTTTTGGCCACACTGAATAATTACGCTGTGAACATTTGTGTACAAGTTTTTGTAGAGATAATTACGTTTTAAGTTCACATTCTCATGCCAAATATTATTAATGGCCACAAGAATTTAGACACAAACCTGTCTGGCATGTTAGCTTCATAATCATAAAACTTCTTGTTCCAGGATTTAGCCTTAAGAAAATCATCTTCCAGTGCCTCAGAAATTTCATTCCTTGGCCTCCAATTGTCTCTTTGACTTTCTTCATCAAAACCATCACTACGCATCCGGCTATATGAGGAAACAGAAGGATTTTTAGATTTGGAAACAATATATAGTTACTTTATGGAACATCATGCACAAAACTCATTGAACAAGCTAAGAGGGAGAACAAAACAACCTGATAATGTTTTTTTAAATCATGTAAAAAAGACATGGTCTATTCCTCGCTGTAAATTTGTACAGTTGTCCAATGAAAATCTGACCATTATTACCCACCCTATTGAAGAATATAAAGGAAACAACTTCTGGACTGTGGCATGCTGTAGCTCACTCGCTAATTCTCAACTAGGAAGGCAAGCAAAGTGGGAAGCAGAGCATAATCGCAGCTGGGGACATTGCAAACTATCCTAAATTCTAAATACACTCCCTTCCGGGAAAACCAGCAACTTGCTGTAGTGAGGTCATAGTAACAATGGGAGTAAGTCCTAACCCATGAGTACATTGGGGTAGAAAATCAGTTGAAAACCATTGATTCAGCCCATACTTACAATATCCACTAACCAGTCACTAAAGCTAGCTAATTGTTTATCAAAAATGTTTAAGGATTCCTATGTGTCAAGTATGTTCTAGCTACTGAGAATATAATGCAAATGAGACTATCAGAATCCCTGCCCTTAAAGAGATTATGTTTGAAGATTTATTCACCATGAAAGGCATTAATAGTTCACTCAAGAAGAACAAGCCCTGGCTGGTTTGGCTCAGTGAACAGAGCATCAGCCTGCAGATTGAAGGGTCCAGGGTTCAATTCCAATCAAGGGCACATGCCCAGGTTGTGGGCTCGAGCCCCAGTAGTGGGTGTGCAGGAGGCAGCTGATCAATGTTTCTCTCTCATCGATGTTTCTAACTCTCTATCCCTTTCCCTTCCTCTCTGTAAAAAAAAAAAATCAATAAAATATATTTTTTTAAAAAAAGAACTATTTTGGCCCTGGTCGGTTAGAGCATTGGCCCACAGACAAGGGTGGCCGGTTCCATTCCGGTCAAGGGCAACTACCTCAATTGCAGGTTCAATCCCCAGCATTGGTTGGGGCATGTGCGGGAGGCAACCAATCAATGTGTCTCTCTCACATTGATGTTTCTCTCTGTGTGTCTCTCCCCCTCCCTTCCACTCTCAATGAAAATCAATGGAAAAATATCCTTGGGGTGAGGATTAACAAAAAACAAAAAAGAACAATATTTTGTTCCTGGAGGTGCCACTAGAAACTGAACAACCAACACAAAATAAATCATCTGCACTAACAGTACTTCTAAATTCTCAAAGAACCATCAGAGAAAAAAACGGACTGAAAAATATATTTTTATGTTGAAACTCTGCTTTCTTTACCACGGATACTCTACATACTTTCTTGTCTAAAGCCATTTACACAAAGCCAGGCATACTCCAAAGCCCACATACTCTGAAGGCACACTCTCTCTCCTTAAATATCTCACTATTAACACACTGTGGACCAGTAGTTTTATTTCTAGGTTTACCCAGTGGTCAGGATAAGTTTCTATTGAACGAGTACAAAAAACGTTTTACGTAAATGTTAAAGGCACGCTTTAAAATTAAATACCCAATGCATTTTGAAGTTATTAATTATATGTTCTTACAAACTAATATCTTCTTAATATCGTGATTGGTCACAAGCCTTAGAACAGAAAACACGAGAATTCTCGTGATCCGTCTGCAATGTGTTAATTATTCCCCTGGTGGCTTTAGAATCAGCATTACTACTTTGAGTCATTTTTCATACATACAGCTGTACACTAAAGGGCCCAACAGCCGAAACCGGTTTGGCTCAGTGGATAGAGCGTCGGTCTGCGGACTGAGGGGTCCCGGGTTCGATTCCGGTCAGGGGCATGTACATTGGCTGCGGGCACATCCCTGGTGGGGGGTGTGCAGGAGGCAGCTGGTCGATGATTCTCTCTCATCGATGTTTCTGGCTCTCTGTCCCTCTCCCTTCCTCTCTGTAAAAAATCAATAAAATATATTAAAAAAAATAAAATAAAATAAAAAAATAAAGGGCCCAACAAATGTTCGAAATACTCAGACATTCCTATACCACTACAGATATGACAACTAAGCCTGCATAATCCCTTATATTTACACTCAAATTAATAAAAAGGTAATGTGAAAGACTGTGATTTGGCGAAGATAGTGAGTAGATGGGGTAAAGAAGAGGCTGAGAGAAAAAAATTCAAAAATTAAAAAAAGACTGGAAGAGAGAATGAAAGACTAATAAGGAAAAAGAGTATATGATCAGCTAAGCAACCATAAGATACAAATAGAAAATCTAAGATTAAAAGCCATCAGATAAGGTCAGAATCCACAGAATCCTTAATGTTTACAATTGTTCAAGGTAGACTTTTAAAATTCTCTATTGCAAATAAGTACAAAGAGTGGGATCATATGCATGATAGCCATTATCTTTATACTTGGGTCTAGGTTTATGAAAGAGGGAATGAATGCTTAAGGACTCACAAAACTAAATCATGGATCTTTAGCATACCAAAATGATTTTAAACCAAAATCGATTATTTTGAATAAGATGAGAATTATTTTGGTTCTCTGAGTTTCAACTTCACCTTGAACTGCTGGGCAACATTTTCCTTTTGTTCCCCCGGTAAGCATCTTCCATCTGTTTCTCCAGTTCTCTTATTTTCCACATATCTGATTCCTCCTGAATCTAGATTTTTTTTTTTAAAGAAAAGAAATTAAAATAAGTTACTGAAAATAACACTTTACATCACAAAAAAGTAACTGAAAATACAGTCTGCACTAATTATGGGATTATAGACTGGGTTATGACCAAGAACCTGGGAAATTAATTCTGATTTCTCAATGTGATTAAACAAGCTGACCCAGTAAATCTCAAATATGCAGAATTCTGCAGCAACAAAAAAAATTTTTTTTAGAAAGTTTGTCCATTCTTTTTTTTTTTAATATATTTTATTGATTTTTTACAGAGAGGAAGGGAGAGGGATAGAGAGTTAGAAACATCGATGAGAGAGAAACATTGATCAGCTGCCTCCTGCACACCCCTGACTGGGGATGTGCCTGCAACCAAGGTACATGCCCTTGACCAGAATCGAACCTGGGACCCTTCAGTCCAAAGGCCGACGCTCTATCCACTGAGCCAAACCGGTTAGGGTAGCAACAAAATTTTTTAACCCTTACATAGACACACTTAGAACCTTATCAATTTTGTAATTATGTTGCAATTACCAAATGATAATCCCTTGTGTTTCTAAAATGCTTTGTCATTTTAAATGTATCATCTCAATTAAACCTTAAGCAATCTTATGAGGAAAGCAAAGCAAGATGCCATTATTATATTCTGAGAAGAAACAAAAGCTCAAATTTTACCAAAGTCAAAAAGCTAGTAAGGACAGGTCTTTAAACTTTCAGGGTTTTCACAACATCCTAATTTTTATTAAAAACAAAATAAAAAACATGAGAATTGCTAGGGAATTTCTAGAGAATCAGATTACAAATTACCAAAAAATAAGAATATGTTTTATTTCTAAATCCTCCTATTGCCTTAGCTTGTTTGGCTCAATGGATAGAGCAATGGCCTTCGGACCGAAAGGTCCCAGGTTTGATTTCATTCAAGGGCATGTACCTCAGCTGCAGCTCCTCCCCGGCTCAGGCCCTGGTCAGGGCACGTGCAGGAGGCAACCAATCAATGTATTTCTCTCACATTGATCTTTCTCTCTTTCCCTCTCTCTTCCACTCTCTCTGAAAATCAATAGAAAAATATCCTCGGGTGAGGATTAAAAATAATAATAATAATAACAAATAGCCCTAACTGGTTTGGCTCAGTGGATAGAATGTTGGCCTGTGGACTGAAGGGTCCCAGGTTTGATTCCGGTCAAGGGCATGTACCTTGGTTGCGGGCACATCCCCAGTGGGGGGTGTGCAGGAGGCAACTGATAGATGTATCTAACTCTCTATCCCCCTCCCTTCTCTCTGTAAAAAAATCAATAAAATATATTTTAAATAAATAAATAAATAGTTTCATAAATTGCCTTAACAAAGTAATTATTCAAAAATAAATAAATCCTGTAATATTTTGTTAAATCTGTGCTAGATTATCTTTTTAGCCACCACTTTCAAATCTAAGTTCACCATTCAACTAGGGGTGGTTTAATGCAATTGCAGAGGCTACTTAGATAACAGTTATAACCTCACTCACAATCAAATTATCAGGTGACATTACAGTAATACCTTTTAAGACCAAACTAGGAATATACAGTTCACCAAAGAAAACCAAACAAGGGTCCATGGCCCTCTTTTCATTATATGTGTTCTCCTAGGTGACCTCATCTACTCTCATGACCCCTGTCATTTCCTACATACCAAGTCTCAACATTTCTCCTTTGCTCCAAGTCAGAATTTCCAACTGTTTGGACATCCTATAAGTTCTTCACCATCAACACCAAACGAATTACATTTCCCATCATACTTGTCCCTTTCTTTTGTTTCCTATCATCATCATTCACCTAGGCACACAAGATAGTAACATTTGATTCCATAATTATCGCCACCATCCAATCAGTCACCAAGTTCTTTGGATTCTGCCTCCTAAATTCCTCTCTTCATCCCTACTGTCACTGCTTTCATGTGAACCCCCGCCCCCTCATCATCTCTCACCTGGAACATTGCAATTGCTTCCTAATTGGTCTCTCTACTGTTCACCCCATTTGCTCTATCACCTATCCAATTAAAATATCATCTTTCTAAAATATAATCAAGTCACACTCAGCTTAAAAATATTTGATGGTTTCCCAGCCAGTATGACTCAGTTGAGCATTGTCCCATGCACCAGGTCACCTGTTCAATTCCCAGTCAGGGCACATGCCCAAGTTGCAGGCTCAATCCAGTAGGAGGCATGCAAGACTCAACCCATCCATGTTTCCCATAGATGTTTTTAGCTCTCCCTCTCCCTGCCTTTCTCTGAAATCAATAAAAACCTATTTTAAAAATTAAATATATATATATTTGATGGTTTACTTATTGCCTAGAGGAAAAAAATCTAATCTCCAAACATCATAATCCACACTGGCCTCATCTTCTGTCACTAGCCCCCACATTTCACTACTTTCTGGATGCACACAATTTCTTGCCATGCCCCCAGTGCTTCATGCACTTTCTTATTGCTATATGTTAGTACATGATTTTCTCTCTGTACAGAATGATTTTTTACACCTGGAAATCTTGAACCTGTTCATCAAGAACTCGTTCAAATATTAGTGCCTCAAATACCACCCATTCTGTGAAGCCTTTCCTAATTCCCCAAGGCAGATTTCATTGTTCCTTCCTTAGTGCACGAAAACATTTTACATGTCTCTATTTAGTAATTATCAAGCTATATTGCAATTATCTATTTTATTCATCTTTGTATCTCCCAACAGGACCAAAATAACGCTTGCCACACTGTGTGCCCTCATTAAGTGTGGAGGAATAACTAGGTAGTACTGCTCACCTTATTGTGAGCATCTGTATGCCGGATGACATTCCTTAGGAGGACTTTCCCCAGTGGAACCCGGGACATTCTTCAATCTGAAATGAATCAACAAATATTTAAAAATAAAAATGTCCTTTATTACCTTATATTTTATTACAATATTATAAAGAAGCATGAGGCAAAGAAAAGATCACTTAGCACTCAGAAGTCTTGGGTAATAGTTTTTTCTTCAATATTAAAAGGGGGAAATTCCTGACCACAGAAATATGAGGATGAACGGAGCTAGTGTACAATGGAATTCTTTGAAATGACACTATTTACTCCTCAAAATAACTCTATGTTGTATAGGACATGAGTATCTTCATTCCTAATTAGTAGATAAAATTCCCTTAAAGCCATAACTTATCTCAGGCCACATAGTCCAAGGCAAACAAGGTCCAGGTTAAAAATCAACTCTGCAATCTCAAAGTTAAGTTTGTGATGAAGCAATTATCTGGATTTGAGAGTATCGGGGGCCACAAATGTCAACAGAAACAAAACCCTCAAATACAGAGACGCCCTAAATGTCTCCATTCAGGGGAATTTTATTTTCTATTTTGTATAGAAGCCTCCAAAACACAGATGGCAGGGCTATTCACTGTGTAGCTAGCAGGGGCTTTGTGCAACCACCCCACCACTCACTCACCCCTCGATCCTGAGGAAATCGGGCATCTTGTTAGTGTGAGACGAAGAACCACTCCATTACAAGATCTCCTCCGACCCAGGAAGCCAAGGAGTCAGTGCTCAAAGGCAGCTGTGCAGCTTCACCCGAGTCCTTCGTGAAAACGCAGCCTTCCCACCGGTTATTCTGCCCGCACCCGTGCCCCAGGCCACGGCTACCCTTTCCTCGGGCCAGACCCACGCCGGGGATCGGTCCGGCCTGAGGCCGGAGGCTGCGCCGGCGAGGAGGCCGGGCGCCCGGGTCGGCTGTGGCATTCCCCGCTCACGCTCCTCGGGGATGGTCCCGGGGATTGGGTTTCGCTCCCAATGGGGGGGGACACTTGGGACTGGGCCCCAAGAAGTATCTAAAGTGCCTGAAGGGGGAGCTGAGGCTTCCAAGTG
The DNA here is from genome assembly GCF_951640355.1 of Cnephaeus nilssonii. Lineage (NCBI taxonomy): Eukaryota > Metazoa > Chordata > Mammalia > Chiroptera > Vespertilionidae > Cnephaeus > Cnephaeus nilssonii. Next base: position 76,837,705 of record NC_137084.1, read on the forward strand.
GAAGACAGAGAAAACACCCCCATCTTGGTCACCGGGATCCCTGCTCCCCAGCGGCCAAGAAGCTCCCGGTCACCTTCCCGCCACACGCCCTCCCCACACAAATACACACAAACACACCCATACCGTGCACCGCGGCCTCGCGTGGCGGGGGTGGGGGGAGGAAGAGGACTGGGAGAAAAGGGAGCAAGCTTCCCGTTCAGGCCGGAAGTCGTGCTCCCGAGAAATTCTTCCCACCAACAGAGGACTCGGAGACGTCCACAGGGAGGGTTTCCAGGACTCTCGAGAGGTCCACTGGTGCCGAAGGGCGGCGGGCGCCTTCCTGGAAAAGGGGGTCGGGCTCAGCTGAGAAGCGAGGCCCGCCGCGGAGCGGGGAGATTCCGGAACTGGAAGTGGAAAGAACTTCTGCCGGGAGCCCTCCGGACTCCATTAGGTGCTACCCAGTCTGGTTACCCTGGTAACAGGCGTCGCCGTTTGTCAAGAGACCGAGAGGTGGGTTCGCAGACCTCTGAACGGCTGTCCATTAGTTAAGTTTCCCCCTTAGTCTAACCCTAGTGTAGTGTTCGAAGAACCCAAACCTCCTCTTCCTCATTCTGTGGGTGCTCTGGGACTCCTTCCAGTTGGGGGAGGAAGGTGCGAGGGAACTTGTCTCAAGACAGAGAGGATATTATTACTGTCATAGTGTTGACCAAGTAAGTGTTCCAGCCTCTTAATCCTCACGGTAACCCCAGGAGATTGGTATTATCGTCTTCATTTTGAGGAGAATAAACTGAGGCACATACATAAATTAATTGCTCATGGGCACACAGCCAGTAAGTGATAGAGCTAAGATTGGAATCTAGCAGAGTCCATGGTTTTTTCTTTTTTTATGTCTTTATTGATTTCAGAGAGACAGGAAGGAGGAGGGAGGGAGAGAACCATCGATGTGAGAGAGAAATATTTATCGGCTGCCTCCTGCATGAGTACTGATGGAGAATCGAACCTGCAACCTTTTGTTTTTTTGAGAGTTTTTTTTTTAAGATATATTTTTATTGCCCTAACCGGTTTGGCTCAGTGGATAGAGCGTCGGCCTGCGGACTGAAGGGTCCCAGGTTCGATTCTGGTCAAGGGCATGTACCTTGGTTGCGGGCACATCCCCAGTAGGGCGTGTGCAGGAGGCAGCTGACCAATGTTTCTCTCTCATCGATGTTTGTAACTCTCCCTCTCCCTTCCTCTCTGTAAAAATCAATAAAATCTATTTTTAAAAATATATATTTTTATTGACTTCAGAGAGTTCGGGAGAAGGAGAGATAGAATCATTGATGAGCTGCCTCCTGCACGCCCCCTACTGGGGATCAAGCCAGCAACCCGGGCATGTGCCCTTTGACTGGAATCGAACCGGGGATCCTTCAGTCCACAGGCCGAGGCTCTATCCACTGAGCCAAACCAGCAAGGGCCCTGAAACCTTTTGGTGCATGGGACACCGCTCAACCAACTGAGGCACACCAGCCAGCGCAAGTCCATGCTTTTAACTACTAAGCTATGCTGAGGATTGAGGAAGTCTGGCAATTTCCAGACTGGTTAGGGCACCAGTCAGCCAAAACCCAGGTGTTGGAAAAAGGAAACTACCTGGAAACACAGACTTAAATGAGTACTCTGGCCCCTCAGGGCTTGTTAGGGTCTAGAGGAGGTAAGGCCTTATTATCTGAGAGGACAGCTTGAGAATTTAGGAAGGGATACTAGAATAAGGAAAAGATAAAGTGGTGCTGATCTACAGTGTTTTAGAAACAGCTAACTTCACCAAAACAATTCCTGACCTGTTCCTCCTCTCCCAAAAGAAGAAATGAATCAACAGCTACACAGATTATTTTTACTTAAGTCATGTCTTTCCTCAGACTTAAGAGGCCTATTCACCTCAATCATGGAGTCATCCTCAAACGGTCTGCTTACCCAAGTTACTCAGTTCTGGAACCTACTAGATGATCTGGCTGAAAGTAACCCTGAAAGCTATAAGAACTTCATTCAACAGCAGCTGAAAGAGGGCAAACAGCTTTGTGCTGCCCCAGAACCACAGCTCTGTCTACAAACAAGAATCTTGGTATGTAGAGTTGGTGCCCTTGGATGGGAGGTCCGGAATGAAATGATCCTGCAGTCACCGGAGAATAGCTTCCCTTTAGCTACTGTTACTTTAACGCTGAGGGAAACTGCCATTCTAGATGGAAAGTGAAATGTAGTGCAGGAGATTGCATTGAAGGAGTAAAAATGGGAAATTCATATTTTATATATTTTGGAGACCTCAAAATGAGCCATTTTTCTGATAGAATGAAAATAAAAGTAATGTATGATTTAATAGAGAATCAGAGAATTGGATATTTTTCAAATAAAGAGGACTTATTTGGTTGTGGGGATAAGAAAGTGGTGAAAGACGGTAAAAAAGAAAAAACTGGAGCAGCTGCTTAGATCGATTCCCCCTTCCTCCTCCCAGTTCCTCTGGGCGGAGCAACTGGATTCTTGAGGAAGAGCTTTGGGAAAATCAGGTAGCAGTATAATTTCTCAAACACAGTTTTAATACAAGTAATAACTTACTTGGAACCTAAAATTCTCACTCTTCAAATTCTGTGAGGTGTTGCTTTTAGGATATTATTTTGAAATATATTTGATATGTGAAATCATTTGATTTCTAGAAACCTAAAGAAAAAACACTTTTTATCAACCTATGTCAGTGGAAAAGGATTCCAGCTCCCCAATCAACCACTCATCCAGTACCCCTGAGTGTTGGCAGACCAGAAGATATGTCTGAAACATCAGGTACATAGAATTGTGGGACAGAAAACGTTTAAAAATTTTTATTGGGAATAGCATGAACCAGATTTTACTTGGTAAAAGACATTGCATGTAAAATATTTTTATTTGGTTATAATGTAGCTAATGACTAATAAGTATAACCTTTATATAAAATGAATACTGTTGGCCGGCCAGCGTGGCTCAGTGGTTGAGTGTTGACCTATGAACCAGGAGGTTCGATCCCAGGTTGAGGCTCAATCCCCAGTGTGGGGTATGAAGGAGCCTGGTCAATGATTCTCTCATCATTGATGTTTATATCTGTCTCTCCCACTTCCTCTTTGAAATCAATAAAAATATATTTAGAAAAAAACAAAGCTACTCATTTAAAAAGTTTTTATTACTGCTTGTCTAATAATATAAACTGTTTTTAACCTATATAAAATGCCAAAAAATTCCCTCATTGAAATTGTGTATATATCATCCTTATTATTGCTTCTGAAAAATATAGGAATAGAATTTATACTTTCTAGGTTTATCAGGATTATGGCTTAATATATTACCTGACAATATCATTAGTGAAACAAGTTGTCTTCATTTCACACCCTCTGAATCTCATGCATAAATGTCTATCTTTTTTTCTTTTCTTTTCTTTTTTACACACGCAGATGTCTACACGGTCATCGATGTTGCCTACAATCCTGATGTTCTCCAGGCAGCAGAAAAGGACCAAGTGAAAAAAGATCAATTAATACAGATGGCCATGAAATGCATTGAGGAACAACTCCAGTTCACTCTCTCACACATTTACCATATTACCAAATTTAAAATAAAAGGAAGCATTCAAAGGATGAAACAAAATCTGATGGGAATCCAAACTGGCCCCACAGATTTAAGAGAGAAAACGAGAAAAGGTAAGTTAATGAATGTAGATGGAAAATTATATTGATTTACAATTTTTGTATCTTGTGTGCATTTTGCAAACTAGAAATCTCAATTTTAAAAGATGAACAACTTAAAATAGAAAAAGATAAAGATTAGATATTAGAAATATTAGCATGTCCTTAAACATTTTTAAATCCTGCAAACTTTTAAGCTTTGAAATCTTTTTGGTTTAAGATTCTTTTCACCCTTTGCACTCGCTTGCTTTTTTCTCGATTCCTTTATTCTAATGCTAACCGTGTCGAGTCACACTCGACATCCGAGTGCAAAAGGTTAAGATTCCCAAACTCAATTAGCTGCAGCTTTATCTGCCATCTTGGCTAGCACTACATATATTGCAGCTAGTAGCCTGATAGCACTGATAGTAGTTTATGTTGTTGATTAATTTTGTGATTTTATTCCCCCCCCCCTTTTTTTCCATAAAGAACTAACCCTTGAACAGATAAGCAGCAGCACTCTGAGCAATTCAGATCACTCCGCTCAACTTTTACTGCCAAAAGACCAAGTTTCAAGCAAAAAGGGGTGCCTGATAGAAGAGATTTCCAGTACAGAGATCCAGGTGGAGATGAAGAGACCAGCCTATGAATTAAAAACGGTGGCAGATCAGAATGAGAAACCACTGAAAATTGAATTAAAAGTTGAATTACCTGGTATTAATTCAGTATCTCTCTGTGACCTTAGTGTTTCTGAGGTAGGTTGAGTAGATGCTATTGTAAATTTGTATCAGTCAATGGTCACTATGTTATGCTGTATTGACTAACTCCGCAATCTCAGTAGCTTACAGTAATTTGCTCAGGTTACATGTCAGGTAGGCCTGCTCTGCTCAACAAATCTTTTTTTTTTTTTGTTAATCCTCACCCAAGGATATTTTTCCATTGATTTTTTTAGAGAGAGTGAGAAGGAGGGGAGAGACAGGGAAAAACATCAATGAAAGAGAGACACATGGGTTGGTTGCCTTCCACGTGCACCCTGACCAGGGCTGGGGATGGAGCCTGCAACAGCAATAGGTGCCCTTAACCAGAATCGAACCTGGGATCATTCAGTCCGAGGGCTAATGCTCTATCCACTCAGTGAAACTGGCTAGGGCTCTGCTTGATAATACACATTTTAAGATACAGATGAAGAAGCAATTCCTATCTGACCTATTTCATTCTTCTGGAGAGGGAAAATAGAAATGGCCAAACCATGCAATGGATCCTAAAACTTCCTCAGACATGGCATATATCACTTTTATTCACATCCTACTGGCTAAAGTAAGTCACTAGGCCAAGTCCTACATTGATAGGGCAGGGAAGACTATTCTCAAGAGTAGTCATAGGGAGTCACATGGCAGGGATATACATATAATCCTTTTTCAGAGTTCAAATAATTGGCAACAATCCTATAGTCTACCACAGTCCACTCACTTCCTCACAAATATTTGTATCTTTCCCCAAGAAAGACACCTCCAATTCTAGTATCAGACTCCAAAGTACAGGATTTTGCCATCATAATTTGCATTTTGCGCCTCTTGAACCAGACCTATGAATTGCAAGCACAAGTTATCTATTCCCATAATCCCATACACCATACAATGTTAAATGGGGAGAAGACAGTCACTATTAACAGTCTCAATTCAGGAATGGTAAAAATATGAGGCCCACAGCAGTTACTGGTGCACAGCAATGCTGACATCCTGGTAGACAGGTATTCTGCATGTGGAGGATGTTCTCACTTAGGGCCATTACAGATTCCTGTCTTGCCTAGCCTCATTGTTTCCCATTACCTTCAGCTCCATTCTTTGGGAGGTTCATGTAGAATGGGTGATGTAGAATATGCCATCTTTAGATGCTGAGCAATTTACTCAGCCTGCGTCATGCCCATAGAATGTTTGGGGTCCAAAGATTATTTTAAATTAGGTTTAGTCCAGGCTGGTAATATTTTATTTAATTCCACTCAGTGCTATACCCTACAAGTCTTTTTTAGACAGGTCCATTTTCTAATGGCTTGTCCTTTTTTACTTAATAGCTGTCATTTGAGTCAAATGGAAAGATTTATTGAGGTCCACCTTAACCCAGGTAGAAATTTTAACACAAGTAAAAGATTTGTGATTTAGTCTTTGCCTCTCAGCTATCTTAATCAGCCTTCATTGGTAAAAATAATAACCTCAATTTTATCCTTTACTGGTTGAAAAAGAAATTAGTTGCATTTCTGTCAAGTCTTAGAACTTCTTGGCTCTGTATATATTCCCTTTCAACTCTGCAAACTGGTACATTCTAGTCTTTAAGTTCATCTCTTTTTGTCACACCTTGTTAAACGTAGCCCATAAAACCAATGCATGCCACCAACATTTTATTTTACCACTTCTGTACCTAATGCCACAAATTTACTAGGTAATTTGTCTTCCAAATAATTGTGATAAGTTTTAACTAAGGCAGTGATGGGCAACCTTTTCAGCTTGGTGTGTCAAACTTCGCCAAAAAACTGAGCATAACTCGGGTAGTGTGTCACTTTGAGGAAAAAACATTATTTCGCAAATGTTTCATCCTCGGCATGCGGCCGCCTTAGCGGCTGCGTGTCATCAGAAATGGCTACGCATGTCAGTGCTGACACGCGTGTCATAGGTTCGTCATCACTGCCCTAGGAGCTGTAGTGGTAGATATTGATATGACATATGTCTGATATTTTGCTGCCTATGGATTCTTCTTTGATTTTTATGGTTTCCCATCTTACGTTTAAGTCCTTTATCCATTTTGAGTTTATTTTTGTGTATGGTGTGAGTTGGTGGTCTAGTTTCATTTTTTTGCATGTATCTGTTCAATTTTCCCAGCACCATTTATTGAAGAGATTGTCTTGACTCCATTGTATGCTCTTACCTCCTTTGTCAAATATTAATTGAGCATAATGGCTTGGGTCGATTTCTGGGTTTTCTGTTCTGTTCCATTCGTCTATATGTCTGTTCTTGTGCCAATACCAGGCAGTTTTGAGAACAGTGGCTTTGTAATACAGCTTGATATCTGGAATTGTGATCCCTCCAACTTTGTTCTTCTTTCTTAAGATAGCTGCAGGTATTCAGGTTCTTTTTTTATTCCATATGAATTTTTGGAGAGTTTGTTCTAGGTCTGTGAAATATGCCGTTGGTGTTTTAATGGGGATTGCATTGAATCTATAGATTGTTTTGGGTAGTATGGACATTTTAATGATGTTGATTCTACCAATCCATGACCACGGTATATTCTTCCATTTGTTTATGTCTTCCTCTATCTCTTTTTTCAATGTCCTATAGTTTTTCGAGTACAGGTCTTTTACCTCCTTAGTTAAGTTTATTCCTAGGTATCTTTATTTTTTTGTTGTAATGGTAAATGGGATTGTTTGTTTGTTTCTCTTTCTGTGAGTCATTATTGGTTTATAAACCCATAGATTTCTTAGTGTTAATTTTGTATCCTGCTACATTGCCAAATTCATTTAATAAATTTAGTAGTTTTTTGATCGAGTCTTTAGGGTTTTCTATGTACAATATCATGGCATCTACGAATAATGACATCTTTACTACTTCTTTTCCAATTTGGATGCCTTTTATTTCTTCTTGTCTGATCACTATGGCTAGCACTTCCAGTACTGTGTCAAACAGGAGTGGTGAAAGTGGGTATCCCTGTCTTGTTCTAGTTCTTAGGGCAGTGATGGGCAACCTTTTGAGCTTGTTGTGTCAAACTTCGCCAAAAAACTGAGCATAACTCGGGTAGTGTGTCACTTCAAGGAAAAAACATTATTTCGCAAATGTTTCATCCTCAGGAGCAGCAAATGTTTCATCCTTGGCATGCGGCCGCGTGTCATCAGAAATGGCTATGCGTGTCAGTGCTGACACGCGTGTCATAGGTTCGCCATCACTGAACTAAGGGCTTTATCACTATAAAACATGGGTCAACCATCTTTCCAGTCTCCAGTAAGTTTCCTTGCTGCTGAAACCGGTTTGGCTCAGTGGATAGAGCGTCAGCCTGCGGACTGAAAGGTCCCAGGTTCGATTCCGGTCAAGGGCACATACATTGGTTGCGGGCACATCCCCAGTGGGAGGTGTGCAGGAGGCAGCTGATCGATGTTTCTCTCTCATTGATGTTTCTAGCTCTCTATCCCTCTCCCTTCCTCTCTGAAAAAATCAATAAAATATATTTTTAAAAAAAAAAGTTTCCTTGCTGTTTGCTTTGTCTGCCCCAAAGTAAATTCATGTAATTTGGGATGACAACACCCATCTTCTGCTACTGCTCAGTTAACTTTTGACGTTTTCAACAGCAATAACAAATCTCAAAAGCTCAGGGATTTACAACAGTAACGTTATTGCTCACTGCAAGTCACACGACAATAAGTTGAGATCCTCTTCTTATGGAAAAGGAGTAAATAACTGGGAACAGAAATCCAACAACACTCATTTTAACCAGTAAATGCTTTCCTATGTTTATCTTTTAAAATCTATCTTGGTTTATTATTCTTAGGATGATTTATTGATTGAGGTCTCTGAGAAGTACAGATTGCATCTGAATCTTCCAGAATCTGTGGATACTGAAATGACTACAGCAAAATTTATCAAAGAGAAAGCTACATTGATTGTCACAATGCCATTGGTGTAAGTCAAGAGCATTATTTGTTTTGGGTTTTCAGTGCTAAAGTTATGTGAATTATAGGACCTTTATTATGGGTGAAGAGGTATTGGTGTATCTTACACACTAGTTTCAAATTTTCTAAGAGTTCCTTTTTTTTTTCTAAGAGTTCCTTTTAATGGAATGAGATTTTCTCAACTGTTCTTAAAAAAAAATTTTCTCCTTCTCAAAAACAATTTGGCATCAAGCAAAAATTACTAAAAATAGTATTGTCATGATATACTTGTTTTGAAGATATCTTAAGTAATACCATTTGGGAAAATTGTATTTGTTTCCAATAACATGTGAGAATTCTCAGTTTACTGGTTGAAAAAAAAGATTGTCTCTAGTAAATTTTTGCATCAGAACCAAATCCCAGACTGTGCATGTTTTTTATTATGAGGGGTATAGCAGTCAAGTTTCCTCCAGCAATAACGATACAAGGCCAATGTAAGAATATGCAAACCTATGGTTCTGTGAACCTCTGTACTTCCATAAAACAGCTCTAGCAGGAGTCCCAGCTACCCAGGCAGGACTTTTAATAGCACATATGGACTTTCCTTTGGATTAGTAATTGGATATTATTACACATAAGATGCAAAATACATCCAACTCTATTTTAAGAAAAAGGACAAGTGTCTTTGGGACAAGTACCTTTCTCCTAAGAAAATAACTTTTAAAAACTTGTTTTTGTTGATTTCAGAGAGGGAAATATCAATGAGAATCATTGTTTGGCTGCCTCCTGCATGCTCCCTACTGGGGATCGAGCCCAGAAACCCAGGAATGTGCCCTGACCAGTAATCGAACTGTGACCTCCTGGTTCATGGGCTGATACTCAACCACTGAGCCATACTAACCAGGCCTAAGAGATTAATTTTTAAAAATACAGAGGTGATATACTTTTCAACTCCATTCATCTAAGTTGTAAGATAGTTGTTCAATACAAATGTATCAACTTTCCAATTTATATCCAAAGCAATGCTCACATCAAACTATAAACATCCCTTAATTATCTTTTCTAGATACAAAACAACTTCCTTGTGATTAGTTTCTAGTTCATCATAGTCTTTTTTTTGTTGCTAATCTTCACCCCAGGAAATTTTTCCATTGATTTTTTAAAAAAAGTATTTTTATTGATTTCAGAGAGGAAGAAAGAGGGATAGAAACATCGATGAGAGAATCACTGATTGGTTGCATCCTGCACGCCCTCCACTGGGGATCGAGCCCTTGACTGGGACCCTTCGGTCCGCAGGTCAATGTTCTATCCACTGAGCTAAACCAGGTAGGGCTCCATTGATTTTTAGAGAGAGTGGAAGGGAGGGGGAGAGACAAACATCAATGTCACATAAATTGGTTGCCTCCCCCACATGGCCCCAGGGATCAAGTCTGCAACTGAGATATGTGCCCTTGACTAGAATCAAATGGGGACCCTTCAGACCACAGGTTGGTGTTCTATCCACTAGCCCCGTGGTCGGTAAACTGCGGCTCTTTGGCCCCTCGAGTGTGGCTCTTCCACAAAATACCATGGCCTGGGCGAGTCTATTTTGAAGAAGTGGCGTTAGAAGTTTAAAAAATTTGGCTCAAAAGAAATTTCAATCGTTGTACTGTTGATATTTGGCTCTGTTGGCTAATGAGTTTGCCGACACTAGCCAAACTGGCCAGGGCTCAACATAAAGTCTTTAAATAAATTCTTATTTTAAAACTTTTTAATTTAGAAACTGATGTCATAGTTGTACTAGAAATAATAGATGTTACATTTAAAAACGTAATTTTCTTTTTTTAATATATTTTTATTGATTTCAGAAAGGAAAAGAGATAGAAACATCAATGATGAGAATCATTGCTCAGCGGCCTCCTGCATGCCTCCTACTGGGGCTCCAGCCCGCAAGCCGGGCAATGTGCCCTTGACCAGAATCAAACCCCAAACCCTTCAGTCACAGGCCAACGCTCTAGCCACTAAGCCAAACCAGCTAGGGCAAAACATAATTTTCTTAAACCTGACCTGGATTTGAATCCTTCTAGCAATATGATAATTTATCATTTAAACAAGTTCTAAAATTGTATGATGTCCTAAAATTAACAAACCTATTACATTCTCATCCCTCAAAACACTTGGGAGGTACTTTAGCCTTTTCTTCTGCAAAATCAGTCAAAACTTATTTCCTAGAAACTCCCATAACCACATAGAACTGGTTGAATCTCTACTCTTGTACTCATGTCAGCAACTATGTATTTGTGTACTCACTAATAAAATGCATATCAAGATCTAACATACTTAATGTTTAAATGTTAAATTAATGTCCTAGTTATCCCAAAACATTTTCACATATTATTTCAAGGGGTTTTTCTTTTTCTTTTCTTTTAAATTTTTTAGAAATGTTTTTATTGATTTCAGAGAGGAAGGGAGGAAGAGGTAGAATCAATCATCGATCGGCTGCCTCTTGCACACCTCCTACTGGGGATAGAGCCTAAAACCTGGGCATATGTCCTGACCAGGAATCAAACCGTGACCTCCTGGTTCATGGGTCGATGCTTAACCACACTGGTCAGGCCTTCAATGGATTTTACATTCATAAAAACATCACCTCTTCCTCCTCATCACCTCTTCCTCCTCCCTGCAAAAAAAGCAAAACTTGGCCCAGGAAGAGCATTAACTTAAAATGAACTGTGTTTAAATTTGAATCTTGCCAAAATCTTTTTTCCTCAAAACTGGAAATTATTTGAGATGGACGTTAATTATCCTAGATTTTTCTATAAACTTGGTTTTAGATCAGCTATCAGTAGTGATCATTTCCCATGTATTCCAGGGCTTCTGCACAGGTGATGAGTATTCCTTGCAACACATTCCTATCATGTCAACCCCTCTTGTAGACCATGCCCTGAGACACCATAACTACATTCACACAAACCTCAGGATTGGAGTTAAATATCTAACAGAGCCAGACCACACTTTCATCTTGCTATGTGCCATATCCCAACATGAGGTCTTCAGTAACTCCTTGAACTTAAAGCATTAGATTATACCCTTCTGAACTCAGTCCTGATTTTATCTATTTTATAAAATCAAAATGTATCTGTACTAAGAGCTTATACATACATTAGCTGTCCCTGCACTTAACCACTTAATGTGAAAATCAATTACCTACATGTCAAAAATTAGACCAGACACATTGAAAACATAGTTTCACTTTTAAACAATCTAATTTGAACCAAACCACTATTTCTAACTTTTACTCTTTCAGTTTTGGTAAGATAAATAGACTGAATCCAGATTTAGATTACAGGCCAGATTAATTTTTAATTCAGAACAATTTTTATTAGAAGGCAACTTTTTTTTCTTTAAAGGGAACAAAAGAGCCATAAACATTAGCAAATAATGGATTATCTCTGAAGTTTCGTGTATTTGAACCAGATGTGGCTCATACTGATGATGGTCCCTGTGAGAAGCTTGTTCCTTCTGAATAATCTTCAGTTCAAGCTATAATTACCAATCACTGTATTAATGTTTTCATAACAGTACAAGGGAAATATTTATGGAATAAATGGAGTGTCATTGTGCACCATGTAATAATGAACATTTAGAAATAGATTCAACAACAAAAGATCTTAATTTCAGGGGATAGCTCCACATACTATATACAAGGAAGTACTAGTCAGATTAATTTTAAATAGTCAAACAATTTCAGATATTTATTAAAGCACATCAATTCAGTAGAAAGCCTAGAATTGTGATAATGTTCCCAATTCATGTTTATTATCTTGAATCTCACCCCAGCCCCTGCTCAGAAGAAAGGCAAAATGGGAAAAAATATTTAGGCTGATAAGGTAGTATGCAACCTAAATAATTTTTTTCTCTCCAATAGGATTTTAGGGCTTTTTTATTTTACATGAGTCAACACTGGGGTGGGAAAACAAAGGACACTTTAACACACATTTAACAGTTTTTCCTTTTTCCAAATAGAAATGACCATTTTGTTGTGGTCATCATCTTTTATATTCTAAACTGTTCACCAATGTATCTCTCTCCCTCTTCAGACAGAACTTGTTGATATACATACAGACTTTGGCACATATCTTGCTAGAAACCATATTTTATATATGTATACGTATTCCATTGTTACTTAATATAGTTTTCCAAATTCTGGTAATTAAGTTCATTTGAAAGTAACCTCCAGTTGACATTGGAGGAAAAATTATACTTTCACAACTTCTCTGTTAAATTCTATAAGCATATTCTTTTATTTGGATGTAACTGTAGAATTCTGCTCAGAATTATACATTTAAATTGTTTAAATATCCACACAAATTCTCATTTATGCCAAGCAGCTGGTTTATATTTCTGTCTCATCTCAAGAAGGGGGAACAACCATTTCAGGATACATAGAAAAATAAACAAAGAACAGTGGCTGAAAAAATCTAAGAGAATGTTGACTTTTAAAATTTCACTTATTTTCTTTGAAGTTTTCTACTTTTCCCATCCATGATAAAACCAAGATCATGTAACAGAAAAATTTTAATTAGGGTTAAGTTACAACATCACACTTCGATTCAAACCTTTTCTCCAAAAGAATAAATTTTCCTGATTCCTCTTTTCTTCAAATATAAGGAAAACATTTGAGGCAATTAAATCTCAAAATCTCATAGTTTCATCCAGGTTACTTGACTTAATAGGGAACCTGACTCAATAGGGAACCACAATTCTACCTCTACATTTCCCAGTGGAAGTACTTAACACCAAAAGGCTATGTCACATGTCCCTTGCCTAGGAGTACACAGCTTAAAAGCTGGTATTTACTGAATGTGCACAATATTTGGGTGTAACTGGCATTTTAAAAGATAAAGAGTAATGACCATTACAAATAACTTAACTGGACAGACTAAAAAATAACTGGTTAGCTTTAAAATAAAGAGAAACGCCTGTTTAATAACATATTTATATCTTGATAAGAATGAACCAATGTGACTTGGGAAAGTCTATAGAAAGTCTTGGGTTAATTATAACAACATGGTGACAGGTTTTTCAAGGTACTTTCTAAACTCAGCAAGCCACTGGGCTCCAACTGCTCCATCCACAACCCGATGATCACAACTGAGTGTAACAGACATCATGCTAGCCACATCAAATCTAGAAAAAGATAAAAACATTATTAGGTATTCTAGAAGCAATCACTGATTGTAGCCAGTAACCAGCCCAAATGCCACTTCTGACCCTATAATCCCAACCAGGTAACATTATTTTCGACCTACTGTTCATGTCCTATATAATTCCAGACCAAACAGCTTGAAGAAACAGACCAAACAGCCATCTGGAGCATGGACTGGCAAACTAAAAGCCCACAGGCCAAATCCCACCAAATGGAGTTTACTGGATTTACATAGTACCTATGTAAATGCTTTCACACTACAGTGGCAGAGTATTTGCAACAGAGACCATATGACTCACAAAGCCTAAAATATTTACTATATGCCTCTTTAAGAAAAAAGCATGGTGACCCCTAACTTATTTACTTAAGAGTAAATAAGGCTTCCCATCTCAAAAAAGATTAACTGCATTTAGTAAAATAAGAAGAGTTGCTGCCCCGAGAAACTTCATTCTATACTTATGTCTGACTTTACCTAAAGTTCCAGTAAGGCATGCCAATAAGTCTAAAACTAGACTCAAAAACAGGTATAATGTAATGAAAATGAACTTATAGCTCCCTCTCCATTTTGGCACTTACCCTTTTTCATTATCTGCTGGAACCAGTCTATCTTCTGAAGCACCAATGGCCAAAATACATGCCTGAGGTGGGTTAATAATAGCAGAGAAGTTCTTAATTCCAAACATTCCTAAATTGGAGATCGTAAAAGTGCCACCCTAGAGGAAAAAAATATCATGTTAATTGCTTGTCAATATATATATATATAAAAAGACATTTTGTGAAAAATCCTTAAGGTAATCTTTTAAGAAAAGATTCTGAACTACCATAAAACAAAGAAAATAGAAGTATATAAAGTGACAGACATTAATTAGCTTGATTGTGGTGATCATTTCATAATATATGTGTATGTCAAAACATTAAGTTGCACACCTTAAATATATATAATTCCTCTTTGCTAATTATGTCATTAAAACTAAAAGGAAAAAAAAAGGCCTGAATGAAATACTCTTACTTAAAATATGCACTCTTTACAATAACAGTAAAAGTAGGTGTGTGGTTTTTGCACACTAGTTGGAAAACATTATTTTTAGCCTTTGAAAGGCTATTCAATTTTTCTTTATTTTCAGGACTTTGTGTCAATGGGAATACAAGGCAGGAAAAAAAGGTGGAAAATGCAATAAAAACATAATGCCAACCTTAAAAATAACATAATTCTTAACATTCAGTAGGAAAATAAAATAGTACTTTACCTGGAATTCATGTGGCTGTAGTTTACCCTCCCGTGCTTTGGTTGCTAAAGAAGCAACATCATTAGCAATGGTTTCCAGTCCCTTTATATGTGCATTAAATACAATAGGTGTGATGAGTCCTGCAGGGGTACTGACTGCAACACTGATATCGACAACATGATTTCTATTTAAAAAGAAAAAAGGAAAATCTCAATGATCATCACCATTGTTTATTAAGAGCTTCTGTGTCAGGTTAAGTAAGATTATTGATATTTACTTCAGTTTGTGCTACGGTTCAGCCTGAGAGATATCTTTCCTGATTTTTACATTCTGCTGTTCCTCTCCCCGCCGTGCCCTACCCCCCGCCCCCACTTACACTTTTAATGTGTCAGTAGGTTGGTTTCACATGTATTCTCTAACTTTCCCATCTGCCTCAACTAACACATGGGTGTAGTTGGAGAAGTCGGCTTAGCATTCAGTGAGGAATTAAACAAAAACACAACTCCTTAGATTCTGAGATGAAGTGGATTGGCTGGAGTTGAGTCTGCAAGCAGAGCTTGAGCAGAGGAAAGGAAGAATGAAGGGAAAGGACTGCATTGTGGGAGAAAGAGGAGTGTTCAGGATGTAGGGTGGTGGTACGCCAGACCACGAGATTTCCAATCTTTTCTACACCATGAACATCTTTGCATTTGGGTCTCATCTCAGAATACATATATATTTTTAACAAAGAAAGTAAAATAAGTCACCAAAAAAACTAAACCAACGAACAAAAAAACCCCTACAAGTATATTGAAATTTAGTTATCTAATTATTCAAAAAACAAAATTTGATATATGTGCTTTTATATTAACTCATTAACAAGATGTTGCAGCAGGTCTAATAATGGCTATAATTTTAGAGTAGTGGTAAGCAAAATGATATTTTAACACACCTGCAACAACTATAGGTTGTGACATGAAAATAACTGAGTCTTACTGATCATCAGCACAAGTATTATTAATAGCTCTTTGATTTGTTTTCTACATGTTTAACAGGAGGAAACACTAAATTTCAGTTACAGTTGAGTGGAAAAGAATGATTCTTTGTCTCATCCAAGTTCTTTAACTCCTGAATTATATCTACAGTATCCTTGGGTGTCTGTGAAAGGGCCACTGATAAAGTGTTCTGCAATCAAGAAAAGTTAAAACTTCACATGAAGGAAAACTCCAGCTCATTCTAGGCGCAAACTTTAGAAGATTATGGGTACCAAATCCCATAAAGTGCCCAAGCTGCCGGAGGCAGCAGGCTTTTGCCATTGTAAAAAAGAGACCCACTCTAATAATACAGTTTGTGGCCTTTAGCAGTTATAGCTGGGATCCGTCCAAGATATCACACAGCAAATACTGCTTTCTTAATTATCCTGTTATTACAATATTACTTATTTATAATCTTCTTCCTAAGAGAGTACGGATGGTGTTTCCTATTTTGTTTACCACTGAATCCAGCAAACAGTACATGTTCAATAAATACTTATTGAGTAGCTGTATGAACAAGTGAATGAATGGTATTTGGTAATAATTAACAATACTGAGAAACGGCCCTGCAACATCAATCCTTTGATCTAAGTAGTGGTCCTTCAGATATTCTTTAAAGGTTAAATATAAATTTACCCTATGACCCAACAATTCCACTTTAAGGAATCTACCCAAGAGAAATGAAAACATGTCAACACAAATTGTAAGCAGATGTTCATAGCAGCCCTCTCAAAGAGATGTCTGTGTTTTGACCCTGGAATCTACGAATGTGACTTATTTAGTAAAAATGTCTTTGTATGTGTAAGATCTTGAGATCGTATCATTCTGGATTATGTGGGTGGGCCCTAAATCCAATGCCAAGTCTCCTTGTGAGAAACAGAAGGGAAGACACAAACAGAGAAGACCATGTGAAAATGTAGCCAGGGGTAAGAATTATGCAGCCACAAGCCAAGGAATGCCTAGAGCCATCAGACTTGGAAAAAGCAAGAACAGATTCTCCCCTATAGCCTGTGAAGGGAGCAGAGCACTGCTAACTTCTTGATTTCAGACTTCTGGCATTCAGAACTCATAATAAATTTTTGCTTTAAGTGACCAATTTTGTGTAATTTGTAATGGCAGCCCCAGAAAACTGGTATAGTGTGTAAGGAATAGTAAGACCCTCAGATGTTCTCCAAGAGGGTGAGACCAAGGAGAAAGTCAGAATCATTAGATTACCTGATATGTTTGATAGGACTGAAAAATGGTTTAGAGTTCTCTTGGCAAGTTTCAGAAAGAATTCATGATGCATACACAGAACACTAGCCGGCTCGTAAGCAATCATTAACCTTTTGCACTCGGATGTCGAGTGTGACTCGACACTGTTAGCATTAGAATAAAGGAATCGAGAAAAAAGCAAGCGAGTGCAAAGGGTTAAAAGCAGTTAGGACACTCGGGAGCCTTTTGTCAGGCTGACTGGTCACAGAATAGAAAAGCAGTCGTGGTTCCACCAAGCAACTCTGTGCTGCTTTAATAATTCGGGATAGTTCCTGCAGGAGATGCCCACAGATTCAGAGCCTGGAAGGAGCAATGATGGGAGTCAACAGCACCGTGTTGGGGGTGCTATAAATGTGAGTTGGTGTGTGGCCATCAGGGATCACCAGGCCCAGGAAATGGCAGCTGTACAGGCTCTGTGACTTTTACGGTGATTTTTCAACATTACAGCTTTAGAGAGCAATGAAGTAAAAAAAAAAAAAATGAGAAGGTGCGAACATTTCAAAAAAGCAGTTAGGTAAGGCCCTGACCGGTTTTGTTCAATGGTTAGAGCATCAGCCCGAGGACTGAAGGGTCATGGGTTCGTTTACCAGTCAAGGGTGTGTACCTCGATTGCAGGTTTGATTCCCAACCCGTTGTGAGAGGGAGGCAACCAATCGATGCGTCTCTCTCACGTCAATTGCAGCCCCCCAACTCCCACCTCTCCACTCTCTAAGAGTAAGTGGATGCTGGATGGTCACACTCCCAGGACCAAACTGGAATTACAACTAAAATACAGAAAAAACTAGCCCTGACTGGTTTGGCTCAGTGGATAGAGCATCGGCCTGCGGACTCAAGGGTCCCAGGTTCGATTCCGGTCAGGGGCATGTGCCTTGGTTGCGGGCACATGCCCAGTGGGGAGTGTACAGGAGGCAGCTGATCGATGTTTCTCTCTCATCGATGTTTCTGACTATCACTCTCCCTTCCTCTCTGTAAAAAATCAATAAAATATATTTAAAAAAATAAAATAAAATAAAATACAGAAAAAACTAACCGAATAATCAACTGAAGACTTGCTGGAGAGAATCCTGATAACTGAAGACAGAAAGTGGAGACTGCATAGAGACTGAAACTCTACAGGCCAGAAGGGAATGGCATGAAGTACTCGTGGAAAGCAAGGATCTGAAACCAAGATTACTACATCCAGCAAGGCTATCATTCAAAATAGACGGTGAAATAAAGAACTACCCAAACAAACAAACAAAAAAGGCTAAAGGAGTTTACCACCACCAAACCAGCATTACAAGAAATGCTAAAGGGACTGCTGTAATGAGAAGAAAGAGAGAGAAACCGAGGCATACAGAATTAAAATGGCAATAAGTACCTATCCTATCTAATAATCCTATCTAATAAAAGGGTAATTTGCAAATTAACCGTCACAAAGATGGCGGCGCCCATAGCCACAAGATGGAGGTACCTAGTCTTCTCAGCCCCGCCAGAGTCCCCCAGTCCTAGGGGGGCAGCTGCTGAGAGTGGGCAGCGTGAGCAGCCTGGCAGAATGCTTGCTTCATTGCCGTGGTGACGAGGCAAGTGTTCTGTGCCTGGCCGCGGATGGGCCTCTGGGCTGCAGAGAGCCTCTGGGCAGCAGGCGCAGAGCGGCCAGGCCCCGTAGAGAGCTACTGGTGCAGGGATTCATGCGCAGGGCTACTAGTCAATAATAACCTTAAATGTAAATGGATTAAATGCTCCAATCAAAGACATAGGGTAGCTGAACGGATATAAAAACTGGACGCAACTATATGCTGTCTACAAGAGACACAACTCAGAACAAAAGACACACACAGGAAGAGAGTGAAGGGATGAAAAAATTTTTCCATGCAAATGAAAAAGAATAAAAAGCTGGAGTAGCAATACTCATATCTGACAAAACAGACTTCAAAATGAAAGCCATCACAAGAGAGAACAATGGTCACTACATAATACTAAAGTGATCGATCCAACAAGAGGATATAATCCAGGTAAACATATATGCACCCAATAGAGGAGCACCTAAATATAAAAAACAAACAAACAAAAAAACTTCTGGAGGACTTTTAGAAGGATATCAACAACAGTACAGTCATAGTAGGGGACTTTTAACACCCTGCTGACTTCACTGGCTAGATCTTCCAGACAAAAACGTAACAAGGAAACATTGATTCTAAAGGACACACTGGATCAGATGGATTTAATTGACATTTAAAGAATACTAGAGGCCTGGTGCATGAAATTCGTACACGGGTAGGGTCCCTAGGCCTGGCCAGTGATCAGGGCCAATCGGGACCTTCCTTCCCCTGGCTGCCGGCCAGGGCCTTCCTTCATTCCACACTGCCACCTGGTGGTCAGCGCACGTCATAGCGAGCAGTCGAACTCCCAGTCGGTTGAACTCCTGAGGGGACAATTTGCATATTAGCCTTTTATTATATAGGAGGATTTCACCCCAAATCTGCAGAATATACATTCTTCTCAAGTACACATTATTCACAAAGACAGACCACATGTTAGAACACAAAACAAATCTCTACAAGTTCAAGAAGACTGAAATCATATCAAGCATTTTCTTAGATCACAGTGGAATGAAATTAGAAATCAACTACAGTAAAACAAACAAACAAACACAAAAAAACCACATTCAAACACATGGAGACTAAATAGCATGTTATCCTATATAATAAAAGCCTAATATGCTAAGTGTCTGGTTGTCCAGTTGGCTGTTCAAACAATCAAAGCGTAATCTGATCTAATAAAGAGGGAATATGCTACTTGACTGCCACACCCTCACAAAGATGATGGTGCCCACAGCCAATAAGGAGGGAATATACTAATTGACTGCCATGCCCTCAAAGATGGCGGTGCCCACAGCCACAAGATGGCGGCGCCCAGCACGGCCGGGCCTGCCCCCAGGCATGTCCAGCCGCTCCATGCACCTGCCTCTGGAGTCCCCCAGTCCCCTCAGGCCCCCAGCCGCCCAGGGCCAGCCCGAGGCGCAGGGAAACCTCGGATGGTGGCTGCCCAGCCACCCAGGGCCACCTGAGGCTCAGGTAACCAGGGCTGGCCAAGGCTTGCGCTGCTGGCAGTGGCAGCAGCAGAGGTGTGATGGGATGTCACCTTCCCCTGATCGCCAGGACAACTCCCGCCCCGAGGGCTCCCGGACTGTGAGAGGGTGCAGGCCGGGCTGAGGGACCCTCCCTCCAGGGCATGAATTTTCATGCACCAGGCCTCTAGTATGCTAATAATATGCTAACACCACTCAACTGCTCGCTATGTTGTGCATTGACCACCAGGGGCAGACACTCAATGCAGGAGCTGCCCCCTGGTGGTCAGTGAGCACCACAGGGAGAGTGCTGCTCAACCAGAAGCCTGGCTCGCGGCTGGCGAGTGCAGTGGTGGTGGTGGGAGCCTTTCCTGCCTCCACAGCAGCACTAAGGATGTCTGACTGCTGGCTTAGGCCCACTCCCCATGGGAGCCGTCAGTTGGACATCACCCGAGGGTTCCCGGACTGCAAGAGGGCACAGGTCAGGCTGAGGGACCACCCCCCACCCCGAATGCATGAATTTCGTGCACCAGGCCTCTAGTCTATAATAATAAAAGCGTAATATGCTAATAAGACCGGACAGCCGAAAGACCTTCAGGGCTGCAAGGGCCGAGGCAAGCCGCTGCAGCTGCGAGGGCCAAGCCCCTTGCATGAATTTCGTGCATCGGGCCTCTACTTAAACAATAAATGGGTTACCAACGAGAGCAAGAAAGAAATAAAAAGCTTCCTGGAAACAAATGAAAATGAACACAAAACAACCCAAAATCTCTGGGACACAGTAAAAGCAGTCCTGAGAGAAAAGTTCATAGCACTACAGGCCTATCTCAAGAAACAAACAAACAAAAAATCAGCAATAAACTATTTAACCCTACAATGTAAAGAACTAGAAAAAGAACAAGAAAAGCCCAGAGTAAGTAGGAAGGAAGGAAATAATAAAGATTAGAGCAGAAATGAATGACACTGACAGTAAAACAAAAAACAGTAACAAAAATTAATGAAACCAAGCGCTGGTTCTTTGAAAGGATAAACAAGATTGATGAACCATTAACCAGACTCATCAAGAAACAAAGAGAGAGGACCCAAATAAATAAAATCAGAAACAAAAGTGGAGAAGTAACCACTGACACACTGACACCACAGAAATACAAAGGATTGCATGAACAACAATATGCCAACAAACTGGACAATGTGGATGAAATGGACAAATTTCTAGAAAAATACAGTCTTCCAAAACTGAATCAGGAAGAATCAGAAAACCTGAACAGGCCAATAATAACTGATGAAAGAGAAGCAGTAAAAAAACTCCCAGCTAACAAAAGATGGGTCCTGATGGCTTCACAGGGGAGTTGTACCAAACATTCAAAGAACTAACACCTATCCTCCTCAAACTATTCCAAAAAATCCAAGAAGAAGGAACACTTTCAAACTCTTTTTATGAGGCCAGCATTATCCTAATTCCAAAACCAGATGAACTCACTATAAAGAAAGAGAATTACAGGCCAATATCCCCTATGAAAACAGATGCTAAAATCCTCAACAAAATATTACCAAATTGAATCCAGCAATATATTAAAAAGGTCATATACCATGATCAAGTAGGATTTATTCCAGGGATGCAAGGCTGGTACAATATTCCCAAATCAATAAATGTGATACATCACATAAACCAAGTGAAAGACAAAAATCACATGATCATATCAATAGACACAGAAAACATATTCAACAAATACAACACCCATTTTTTTTCGTGATCATCATTATTTATTTTTAAATTCTTTATTGCTGAAGATATTACATAAGTTCTCTTTCTCCCCCTATTGACTCCCCTCCAACCTGCCCCGGCCCTCCCCTCTTCCCCAAGCCTTCAGCAACCTATTGTCTGTGTCCATGGGTTATGCATATATGCATACGAGATCTTTGGTTGATTACCTTCCACCCACCCACTCTCCCCCCGCCTTCCCTCTGAGATTCAGCACCAACACCCATCCTATCTAATAAAAGAGTAATATGCAAATTGACCATACTTCCACCACACAAAGCCACGCCCACCAGCCAATCAGGAGTGAGTATGCAAATTAACACAACCAAGATGGCTGCAGCCACGGAGAGAGGAGGAGGCTTGGGTTTCCCTGGCAATGAAAGAAGCCAAGCTTTCTGCCCGCCTTGGCCTCCGCTCAAGGCTACAAAGTTTCAATTCTAGGAGATAAATAAATCCCAACAAAAATGGCGGCAGCCACGGAGCTGGAGAGAGCAGGAGACTTGAGTTGCCCCCAGCGATGGAGGAAGCCAAGTTTCCGCAGCCCTGGCTTGCCTTGGCCTCCGCTTAAGGCTACTAAGTTTCAATTATAGAAGATAAATAAATCCCAAAAGAAATGGCTGGGGCCATGGAGCAGGCAGGAGGCTTGGCTCTGCTCAAGGCTACAGTTTCAATTATAGAAGATAAATAAATCCCAGATACCAGGGCCTCCCCTTGGGTCACTGGGGGGCGTGGCCAGCCTGCAAACCACCACAGGCCCCTCACCCAGGCCGCCCCACGGGAACCCCCACCCTGATCTGGGACACCCTTCAGGGCAAACCAGCCAGCCTCCACCCGTGCACCAGGCCTCTATCCTATCTAATAAAAGAATAATATGCAAATTGACCGTCACTCCAACACACAAGATGGCTGCCCCTATGTGGTCAAAGATGACTTCCCCCATGTGGACACAAGATGGCCAGCAGGGGAGGGTAGTTGGCGGGGGGGGGGGGGGAATAGGCCTGCAAGGGAGGGCAGTTGTGGACGATCAAGCCTGTAGGGGAGGGCAGTTGGGAGGGACCAGGCCAGCAGAGGAGGGAAGTTGGGGGCGACCGGGCCTGCAGGGAAGGGCAGTTGGGGGTTACCCAGGCCTGCAGGGGAGATCAGTTGGGGGGGACCAGGCCTGCAGGGGAGGGCAGTTATGGGTGACCAGGCCTGTAAGGGAGGGCAGTTAGGGAAATTAGGCTGGCAGGGGAGCAATTAGGCATCAATCAGGCTGGCAGGGGAGTGGTTAGGGGGGTGATCAGGCTGGCAGGCAGAAGCGGTTAGGGGCAATCAGGAAGGCAGGCAGGCAAGCAGTTGGGAGCCAGCAGTTCTGGATTGTGAGAGGAATGTCCAACTGCCTGTTTAGGCCCGATCCTACTGGGATCGGGCCTAAACGGACAGTCGGACATCCCTTGAGGGGTCCCAGATTGGAGAGGGTGCAGGCTGGGCTGAGAGACACCCCTCCCCCCCGTGCACGAATTCCGTGCACTGGGCCTCTAGTTTTTTATAAAAACTCTCAGCAAAGTGGGAATAGAGGGAGCATATCTCAACATGATAAAGGCCATATATTACAAACCTACAGCAAACATCACACTTAACGTGCAAAAACTAAAACCATTTCCCCTAAGAATAGGAACAAGACAGGGGTGTCTGCTTTCATCATTCTTATTCAACATAGCACTGGAAGTCCTAGCCACAGCGATCAGACAAGAAATAAAAGGCATCCAAACTGGAAAGGAGGAACTAAAACTCTCATTATTCGAAGATGACATGATATTATATGCAGAAAACCCTAAAGACTCCACCAAAAAACTACTAGATTAAATAAATGAATGTGGCAATGTAGCAGGAAACAAAATCTATACCCAAGAATCGATGGTTTTTTTTATGCACCAATAATGAATTCTCAGAAAAAGAAACTAAACAAACAATTCCATTTACCATTGCAACAAAAAATTAAGATACTTAGGAATAAAGTTAACCAAGGAGGTAAAAGACTTGTACTGGGAAACATTGTACAGAATGTTGAAAAAAAGAGATAGAGGAAGATATAAACAAGTGGAAGAATATACTGTGTTCATGGATTGGTAGAATCAACATCATCAAAATGTCCATACTACCCAAGGCAATCTACCGATTCAATTCAATACCTATTAAAATACCAACAGCATATTTCACAGATATAGAACAAACACTACAAAAATTTATATGGAACCAAAAAAGACCCCGAATAGCTGCAGCAATCTTGAGAAAGAAAAACAAAGTTGGAGGAATCACAATAGCAGATGTCAAATTGTATACTACAAAGCCACTGTAATCAAAACAGCCTGGTACTAGCACAAGAACAGGCAAATAAATCAATGGAACGGAACAGAGACCCCAGAAATCAACTCAAGGCTTTACACTCAATATTTGACAAAGGAGGTAAGAACATACAATGGAGTAAAAAAAGTCTCTCTCTCTCTTTTTAAATTTATTTTTATTGATTTCAGAGAAGGGAGAGGGAGAGAGAGAGAAACATCAACAATGAGAGAGAATCATTGTTCAGCTGCCTCCTGCACACCCTCCACTGGGGAGCGAGTCCACAACCCGGGCATGTGCCCTTGACTGGAATCAAACATGGGACCCTTCAGTCTTCAGGCCAATGCTCTATCCACTGAGGTAAACCAGATAGGGCAAGACAGTCTCTTTAATAAATGATGTGGGGAAATTGGACAGATACATGCCAAAAAATGAAACTAGACACCAACTTATACCATACACAAGAATAAACTCAAAATGGATAAAAGGCTTAAATGTAAGTTGGGACACCATAAAAATTCTAGAAGAAACCATAGGCAGCAAAATCTAAGACATCTCTCATCCTATATAATAAAGAGGTAATACGCAAATGGTCCTTACGCCATGACACCTAACGCTGAGAGCTACAGGAGGGCGGGACAGGGAGCTACGAGCGGAGGTGGGTGGTGGGCGGGGAGGCCAGCTGAGGCATGCGGCAGCGAGCTACTCATGCACTGATTCATGTGCAGGGCTACTAGTAGCAATATAAGACAGTGAAGCCACCTCAAGAAATCATTGTAGTTTCTTAAATTATCTTCCCAAATACTAAAAATTATATAATCTTGTTTACTGACACACCTCCTAGGGCAGTGGTCGGCAAACTGCGGCTCGTGAACAACATGTGGCTCTTTGGCCCCTTGAGTGTGGCTCTTCCACAAAATACCATAGCCTGGGCAAGTCTATTTTGAAGAAGTGGCGTTAGAAGAAGTTAAAGTTAAAAAATGTGGCTCTCAAAAGAAATTTCAATCGTTGTACTGTTGATATTTGGCTCTGTTGACTAATGAGTTTGCTGACCACTGTCCTAGGGCAAAGGAAACTAAGGAGAAAATAAACAAATGGGGACTACATCAAAATAAAAAGCTTCTGCACAGCAAAAGAAACCATCAACAAAATGAAAAGGGAGCCCACTGTATGGGAGAACATACTTGGCAATGATACATCTAATAAAGGGTTAAGGAACTCATACAACTTAACAAAAGGAAGACAAACAATCCAATAAAAAAAATGGGCAAAGGACCTAAATAGACACATCTCCAAAGAAGACACACACATAGCCAAATGACATATGAAAAAATGCTCAAAGTCACTGATCATAAAAGATGCAAATTAAAACAACAATGAGGGCCCAGCCAGCCGGCATGGCTCAGTGGTTGAGTGTTAACCTATGAGCCAGGAGGTCACCATTTGATTCCCAGTCAGGACACATGCCTGGGTTTCAGGTTCCATCCCCAGTGTGGGGTGTGCAGGAGGAAGCAAATCAACGATTCTCTCTCATCATTGATGTTTCCATCTCTCTCCCTCTCCCTTTCTCTCTGAAATCAATAAAATATATTTTTAAAAATCACAACAACGAGGTATCACCTCACACCTATCAAAATAGCTACCATCAACAAATCAACAAATGACAAGTGTTGGTGAAGATGCGGAGAAAAGGGAACCCTAGTGCACTGCTGGTAGCAATGCAGACTGGTGCAGCCATTATGGAAAACAGTACGGAGTTTCCTCAAAAAATTAAATATGGAACTGCCATTTGACCCAGTGAGCCCACTTCTAGGAATATATCCTAAGAAACACAAAGCACCAATCAGAAAGAATGTATGCACCCCTATGTTCATAGCAGCACTATTTATAACAGCTAAGATTTGGAAACGGCCCAAGTGCCCATCAGTAGAAGAGTGGATTAAAAAAAAGCTGTGGTACAGCCTTAGCCAGTTTGGCTCAGTGGACAGAGCATCGGCCTGCAGACTGAATGGTCCCGGGTTCGATTCCTGTCAAGGGCACATGCCCAGGTGGTGGGCTCCATCCCCAGAAGGGGGCATGCGGGACGCAGCCAATCAATGATTCTCTCTCATCATTTGATGTTTCTCTCTCTCCCTCTCTCTTCCTCTCTGAAATCAATTAAAAAATAAATAAAAAGCTGTGGGACATTTGCACCTTTTGAGAGCATGGAGGGACTCAGAGTGTATCATGCTAAGTGAAATAAGTTAGTCAGAGAAAGACAAGTATCATATGGTCTCACTCATATGTGGAATCTAATGAACAAAATAAACTGATGAACAGAGAGGATCGAGCGACAATGGAAGCATAGGACAGAATGCAGAATCTCAGAGGGAAGGCAGGGGGAAGGTGGGTGGGGAGGTAATCAACCAAAGACCTTGTATGTATGTATGCACGGCACATGGACACAGACAGTGAAGGTGGTAAAAGCCTGGGTGTGGGGCAGGGGATAGATAGCTGGAGGTGGTTAATAGGGGAAGAAAGAGGACATGTAATACCTTTAACAAGATTACAAAAAAAAAAAATTAATGGGGGGAAAAATATCCTGGAGTGAGGATTATAAATAAAATAAAAGCAGTTAGGTTAGTATTCAAAGCATACTAAACATTTTAGTCATACACAAAATTTGTGCTATAATCCATTTCATGGGATGATGGGTGGGTGGGAGTGTTTAGGGAGGGTACAATAAATCTTAATTCTTCTTTAATAGGAAATCATTCAGTAAAGTAAAAGAAATTTTAAAAAGTCCATTATGAAGGTAAATACCAGAAGAAATAATAGTTTAAAAGCTGTGTTTGCCTCTTGGGAGTGGACTTCAGGTTAAAGGCTGAGCAGGTCACTGTAAGCCATGCAGCAATATTTTAACATATATACTATTATTTTAATAAAGATTAAATTAATAATAATATTTAAAAGCCTACATAATAGGAAAAGCCTAGGCTTAGAAGTCAGAATCCTGGTTTCCGATCACAGTTCTACTATTAACATATTAACTCAGGGATAGTTATTTAACTCACTAAGCCTGTTTCTTCGTCTAGAAAATGGGAGTGAAGCACCTAGCTTATAAGGTGGTCACAGGATTAAATGAGACAATATGTGAAAGACACGGTGCCACCACTAGTCACATGTCATCATAACATTAATAAAACTGTTTTTTTCGTTTGTTTTCAAATTTGTCCCGCCTCTAAAGTTCAGCAGAACTTTTGAACAAAAAATATGTCAACTTTCCTTTATAAGAATCATCAATTTAACTGTACATATATATACAATCATCTCCCTTTCCTGAGCTCATACAAAGAATCTGTATTCTTTACTATGTAAACTTACGACTGTCTCATAAATAGTTCTATGCTGTTTACAAACTGTTTTACCTATGGCAGCTATAGTTCTCTCTGTATTCCATCTCTCCTTACCCTACACTCCTAGGTATACATTAGATAACACAACAAAACTGCTGATGGATATATACCTTCCCCAGCAGTGTTATACTTACTGTCTTATAACTGTGTCCAGCCAAGAAGAATTTGCTTCAGGAACTTTTAAACATGCCAAAGCTGAAGCTTTTATGAGGAAGTCATTGACAGAAATTTTGCTTTTCCCTTCTAACATCTGCAAAGACAAGAAACCATTGTAGTTTCTTAAATTAGCTTCCCAAATACTGAAATTATATAATCTTGGGAAAGGGGGTGGGAGAGGGATATACAAATGTCCTGAAGGGGAAAGGATGAAATGAAGCCAAAAGTTGATTCTTTCGTCTTTTTTAATGTAGGTGTCTACAGCTTTTAAGTTTCCTGCTAAGCACTGCTTTAGCTGCATCCCATAAGTTATGGTATGTTGTGTCTTCATTTTCATTTATCTCAAAACCAAAAGTTGTTTCTTTGAAAAGATCAATAAAACAACAAATGTTTAGATAGATCTGAAATGAAGGGGACATTACTACCTGACGAACAGAAATAAAAAAAGAATTATAGTTAATACTATGAACACCCATATGCCAACAAATTAGATAAGCTAGATGAAATGGACAAATTCCTAGAAAAATACAAACTACCAAAGTAAAATAAAGAAACAGAACCTTTAAATAGATCTGTAATTACTAAAGAAAGTGAAGTGTGGCCCTAGCCAGTTTGGCTCAATGGATAGAGCGTCAGCCTGCGGACCAAAGGGTTCTGGGTTCGATTCCAGTCAAAGGCACATACCTTGGTTGCAGGCTCTTCCCTGGCCTGGGCCCTGGTTGGGGCGTGTGCAGGAGGCAACCAATTGATGTGTTTCTCTCACATCGATATTTTTCTCTGTCTTTCCCTTTCTCTTCCACTCTCTCTAAAAATCAATAGAAAAATATCCTCGGGTGAGGATTAAAAAATAATAATGATAATAAACAAACAAATAAATAGATTATTCACCATGACATAACTGGATTTGTTCCAGGAATGCAAGGTTGC
Organism: Cnephaeus nilssonii; assembly: GCF_951640355.1. Lineage (NCBI taxonomy): Eukaryota > Metazoa > Chordata > Mammalia > Chiroptera > Vespertilionidae > Cnephaeus > Cnephaeus nilssonii. The sequence goes on from NC_137084.1 coordinate 76,866,259, forward strand.
TTTAACATCTAAAAACCAATTAATGTAATAATGTCTTAATAGGGTATAGGACAAAAACCACATGACCATTCAAGAGACACAGAAAAGCATTTGACAAAATTCAACAACTCTTCATAAGAACATTCAACAAACTAGAAATAGAAGGTAACTTCTTGATGATAAAAGATCTACAAAAACTCCACAATCATCATCATATTTCAGTGGGGAAAGACTTACTTCCCCCTAAGATCAAGAATAAGACAAGGTGTCTACTCTTGCCGCTTCTATTCAACATTGCACTAGATGTGCAAGCCAGAGAAGTGAGGCAGTAAAAGGAAATAAAAGGCATCCAGATTAGAAAGGAAAAAGCAAAACTATCTTTATTTGCAGATGACATGACTCTGTATATAGAAAATCCTAAGGAACACACTAAAAACCAATGTTGTAGGATACAAGATCAATATACAAAAGTCAATTTGTATTTCTATACAATAGCAACAAACCACCTGAAAATAAAATTTATAACAGTATTAAAAAGAAAATACCTAGGAAAAAAATTAACAAAAGAAGTGCAAAAACTTGTACTCTAAAACTACAAAAATCATTGAAATTAAATAACTAAATAAATGGAAAGACATCCTGTGCTCATCTTAATATTGTTAAGATGGCAATACTCCCCAAATTGATCTACAGATTCAATGAAATCCCTAACCCTTACAGAAAATATCCAGAATAGGCAAATCTATAAATCTATTAGTGGTTGTTTAGGGCTGCGGTTATAGCTGGAAGGTGTATGGTTTCATTTTGGGATGATGAAAATATTCTAAAATTTATTGTGATGATTTGTCATACAATTCTGAATATACTAAGACCCACTGAATTGTAAACTTTAAATGGGTGAATGGCATGCTATTTAATTATATCTGAATAAACAATTTAATATAATAAAATAAAATAATATATTGGACATATATTTTTCATACCTAACTCACAAATATATTATAAAATAGCTTTAATATTTTGACAATGAAAGTGTGTCATCATCTATGACCCCTGAAGCCAGTTACAAAGCTGTGCTGATGCTTCACTGCTTCATTTATCCATTCTTGCACCTAATATTTGAGAGTCTACTCTGTTGGGCATATAACTCTAAAGCCCTGGATATAAAGCAATGAAAAAAAATGTATATAAATTCTATTATCAGGTAGCTTACAGTTTAAAGGGGATAAACAGATAATAAGGTAAACATATAGACATCGGTAAGAGCTAAGGAGAAAAATAAAGCTGGGATAAGAACTAAAGGGAGAACTTATTTATCTCATTCCTCTTCCCTTAACTTTAGAGTAAGATGACCAGAGAAAACGAGGTAATATTAAATCAAATCCTTCAGGAGGCGCAGGAGGAAGCCAAGTAGATATTAGAGGAAGCATATCCCATGCAGAGGGAACAGCATGTGGGTGTATAGGTAGAATGTTGAAGAATAGCTAGGCAACTATTGTGTCTTCAGCAGAGCGAGCAAGTGGGAAAGTAGTAGAAGAGGAAGTCAGAGAGGTTATAGACAGCCTGTGTAAGGACCCTATGCCACTTTAAGAAGTTTGGCTCTTACTTTTCAATTCTTGAAAATATTTTTCATCTTCCTGTCTCCTACTCCATTCTTTTCTTTTTTTAATATATTTTTTTTATTGATTTCAGAGAGGAAAGGAGAGGGAGAGACAGAGATAGAAACATCAATGATGAGAGAGAACCACTGATTGGCTGCCTCCTGCACACCCCCTACTGGGGACCGAGCCCGCAACCCGGGCATGTGCCCCTGGCCGGAATCGAACCCAGGACACTTCATTCCACAGGCTGATGCTGTATCCACTGAGCCAAACCAGCCAGGGCCTCCTACTCCATTCTTAATACAAATCTCTAGTCTAGATCCTTACCACCATAACTTCATGCTTATATGACAAACAAAAATATTATCTACCATTAAGGTATGCCAGTATGTATATATCTAATATATTAATTTTTCTTAAAATATTGCTATTATCATGTCACTATTACTTAATGTTTAATTCATCAAGTCCAAATTCTTCTGCTTATAAATAAAGGTATCCACTTGAGAAAAGGTAACCTATCTCCTACATATGCTATCCTTATTTCCCTTAAAAAAAAAAAAAATCCTAGCCAGTTTGGCTCAATGGATAGAGTGTCGGCCTATGGACTAAAGGGTCCTGGGTTCAATTCCGGTCTAGGGCACATACCTTGGTTGCAGGCTCCTCCCCGGCCTGGGCCCTGGTCGGGGCTTGTGCAAGAGGCAACCAATCGATGTGTTTCTCTCACATCAATCTTTCTGTCTTTCCCTCTCTCTAAAAAATCAATGTAAAAATATCCTCAGGTGAGGACTAAAAAAAATTTATTGATTTGGGGGGGAGGGGGGGTGGGAAAGGAGGAAGTGGAGGGGGGAGAGAAAACTTTCTTCAATTTTTTTGCCAGTCCAAACACTTCCTATTCTCCACAGTTCAACCAAGTGTTTCCTACACCATTCTGAATTCCCCAACTGCTTTCACTGGTCTGCCCGTTCTCAGAACTCCTGTAACACTTAACAATGTGATCTAGCAGACCAGGGGCATTACCACAGAGACTGATCTACAAATGAATATTTTTACTTTAATAAAAATTGCCTCCTGCCCTAGCCATTTTTGCTCAGTGGATAGAGCCTGCGAACTAAAAGGTCCCAGGTTCGATTCCGGTCAAGGGCACATGCCCAGGTTGTGGGCTCGATCCCCAGTGGGGGACTTGCAGGAGGCAGCCAACAATGATTCTCTCTCATCATGAATGTTTCTATCTCTCTCTCCCTCTTCCTTCCTCTCTGAAATCAATAAAAAATATATATATTTTAAAAATTGCCTCCTCTCTTTTTCACATGCATGATCTTAATTAGATAAGCTCATGGAGAAGGACTATGCCTTATGCTGTGTCCCGAAAAGTGCCTTATGCTAAACACTATATAAGTGTTTGGTATTTAACTATAAACACAAAGTAAACACACTATATCTTATCTATCAAAGGACTCAGTAGTCTCATAGAATCATAGTGAGTGACTCTGCTAGGCTAAAATGGATCCCTGGCAAAGTCAACTTTAAATGACAGGCTTTAATCAAGGGTTAGAAAAATGAAATTTCTCCAGGACAGTTTTTTACAAGTTAAAATTAAGATGACACCCATTTTCCATCAGCAACTGGCATACTGTTACAAAAGATATGGGCAAAAATGTCAATGTTTAGTGGTTTATAGAGTTGGAATTTCCAGACCTTTTACCTTATTAAGTTCTTTCCGTACCAACAAAACTTCTCCCATATTGACATCAATAGAAAGGTAATAATGAGGTATGGTTTGCTTAGATTGCATTAACCGCTGTGCAATAACCTGAAACCAAAGAGAATCAAAAGTCAATTATCTTAAGTTGAGGTGAGACTTTACCTAATTCAGGATCCGTTTGCCTCTTTACCATTTTCCTGGTAATGTTTATCTCAAAAGCATTATTAGATTTGGACTACACATTACCTTAGCCCTTCTAACATTGTTTAATCAAAACAGTGTTTATCCCAAGTATATAACTGGCCAAACCAAACATTTCTTTATCTAATCATCTAAGATTGCCAACTAAAAAAAGTCTGTTTCAAACTATGAATGCAATGAAGATGCTTCCACCACCTTAGTTCCAGATTTATGATAATACTCTTACTCGACGAATGTTGCTGATTGGGATATCTGTGAAGACACCTGTAGGTACTGGTGCCACTCCTGGAGCTGGGGGAGGCACAGCAGCTGCTGGAGCCTATGGGAAGGGAAAAAAGCTCTTAGTAACTGTGGCTCAACCTTAGCATAAGCAAATGGCAACAACTACTAATGACTCTTGTACAGATGACAAAATACAAATTAAAAGGCTAACAGAAAAATAGCTATTTCTATCCCAAGTGCAAAAGGGATTCAGATTTGGACATGCTTAAGAGTTTTTACTTTAATTTTTATACTTAGACTTCTGTAATCATGTTTTAAGTATAACTGTTCTTTGAGCCAGAGTATGTGTAATGATTAGTTTATGTCAAAATAATTTTTTAAAAATATTTTTTCATTGATTTCAGAGAAGAAGAGAGATAGAAACATCAATGATGAGAGAATCATTGGTTGGCTGCCTCTTGCATGCTCCACACTGGGGGATTGAGCCCATAACCCGGAGGTCACAGTTTGATTCCCAGTCAGGGCACGTGCCTGGGTTGCAGGCTCAATACCCAGTAGGGGGTGTGCAGGAGCCAGCCTATCAATGATTCTCTCTCATCATTGATGTTTCTCTCTCTTCCTCTCCCTTTCTCTCTGAAATCATTAAAAATAAAGAGGATGTGCTAGAAAAAAATGTAGTGTCACTAGTAAAAAAAAAAACAAAAAAACAATTTGGAATGCATGTCAATGTAGTGTCTCATCTTTGCTTTTATAGATGAATGACATCACATTCATATCCATATACTGCTAGCCCCTGACATCAGGCAAAAGAAAACACAGTTCTGGTTAAGCTATTTCATTCATATATAATGTATGAAAGGGTCTAACAGGCTGGACAAAGCACTTTTCAGGGGACAAACTGGAAAAAAAAGCCAATGTAACTCACAGGAGCAGCTTTAGTAGGCACAAAAGAGTCGATGTCCTTCTTGATGATTCTGCCTTCTGGTCCCGTCCCTGGAAGAGATACCTAAATATCAATCCCACAGACAACAGCCTACTGCTGGTTCCTCAAGGAGACCAACACTGTGATTCTGAGTGCAAGTTCCTAAGGTTCTCTACCAAAGGCTGAAGGGATCACAGCCTTAATCCTGCCCTCGCAAGTTTCTGGAAATACCAGCTTTTGTCGATTATTACTTTTAATTCAGAGTGCTCTTGCTTGATCTGCAGTGGTTTATTATTATTTATTTTTTAATATATTTTTACTTATTTCAAAGGAGAAGGGAGAGGAGAGAGATAAAGACATCAATGATGATGTCCTAGCCGGTTTTGCTCAGTGGATAGAGCATCAGCCCGAGGACTGAAGGGCCCCAGGTTCGATTCCGGTCAAGGGCACATGCCCGGGTTGCGGACTCGATCCCCAGTAGGGGGTGTGCAGGAGGTAGCCGATCAATGATTCTCACCATTTGATGTTTCTTTTCTTTTTTATATATATATATTTTATTGATTTCAGAGAGGAAGGGAGAGAAAGGGATAGAAACATTAATGATGAGAGAGAATCACTGATGGGCTGCCTCCTGCACACCCCACACTGGGGATCAAGCCTGCAACCCGGGCACGGGCCCTGACCAGGAATCAAACCATGACCTCCTGGTGCATAGGTAGACGCTCAACTACTGAGCCACGCCTGCTGGGCAGAAGTGGTTCTTTTTAACCATAGCAAGTATTCCTCTTTTGAAGTTTTATCTAAGTTGTACTTTATTTTTTTCATCTCCTTTACTTTCAAATTGGGAAATACCAGCATAAGGGTAATGCTGAGTACAATTTATACCTCCAAAAGGAAGTCTAGGTGCCTCCTCCTGGTTGGCTCAAAAAAACTTCTTTCTGAACCATTAAACAGATCTCATTTGGGTTCTAGATTCATTTGATCATAAAGAGCCCAGGTGGTATGCTCAGTGGTTGAGCGCTGAGTTTGATTCCGGGTCAGGGCATATGCCCGGGTTGTGGGCTAGATCCCCAATAGGGAGCGTGCAGGAGATAGCCAATCAATGATTGATGTGTGTGTGTGTGTGTGTGTGTGTGTGTGTGTCTCTCTCTCTCTGTGAAATCAATTAAAAAAGAAAAGAAAAGAACTCCCTTTGTACAGAGTCTACAGTTATGGTAACAATTGTGTTAGATAAATCAGGCAAGTTAATGTTTTTATCCCAAAACCATGAATTACTCTCAGTCATAATGATCTTATCTGTAGAACCATTCATTCCTTATGTGGTCTCCATTTTTCACAACTTTCCCATAGTAGCCAAGGGTCTAAGTCTAAACTGGCCTGTGTTGGAGACCCTGAAGGAAACAGGTGTAATGTCACACATAAGGAAAGATCTTCAAAGTTCTCTTACTAGAGTTTATTTTCAATTTCCTTCCTCCTCCCATGCACTCTTTAGGTTTAACTTCAGACCCAAGTAGTAAATAATCCTGAACCTTAATTCTAAGGAGATTCAGAATTTAGTTATTAAAATACCTTTTACAATGGCCCACTTCTAGAAAAAATTTGGTCAAATTGATTCATCTTCCCCCAAGGCAGACTTTTAAAAGGATTCTCGTTGTATGAAGTTCGTCCCAACTCCTTTCCTTCATTATGAAAATTGAGTTGGCTAGGATTGTGTTTATCCTCACCAGGCGCTCTAGAACAGAGGTAGTAGTACCCCTATTAGATTCCCCTCCTTTTAAAGACAGAAACCATAACCGCCCCTTACAACCAAGGCTGATCAGACACTGCAACCCCTCCAAAGAAGGAAAGCTGTAGTACTGCCTCGCCTATGCTAACCTTCAGCCACCTAACTATTAGGAGTTAAATTCTTCTGCCTATCTCCCCAGGAAGGCACAACAGACCATCATAAAGCAATACTGGTAAAGGGAAGAAAACTAAACTAGGACAAAAAATGTACGATTGTTCTCAAATATAAACTAAACAAATAGCTATAGTCACTTTAGTCTCAACTGTAGGAGAGAGACTCCAATACTAGTTCCTGTTCACAGGATAAAATGGAATAGTGACAAAATTTCCGGTTATGTAAAGTACAGCATAGGGAATATAGTCAATAATCCTATCTAATAAAGAGGGAATATGCTAATTGACCATCACAAAGATGGCTGCACCCACAGCTGAGGCCAAGTTCCCATAAGGAGCCTTAACGAGCAATCGGCAGAGACCTGAGGCTACACCCTCCCCCGCCCCCGTGGGGACTGACAGGGGACCTCATGCCGTGTCCCCCACCCAGCAGGGCTTGACAGGGGACTTCAGGCTGCTCCCCCTGCCCCAGGCCAGGCTGGGGGACCTCAGGCCACATCCCCCACCAGGTGGGGCTTTACAGGGGACCTCAAGGTGCGCTTCCCGTCCTGGTGCTGGGCTAGGGGACTTCAGGCTGCTCCCTCTGCCCCAGGCCGGGGGACCTCAGGCCATGCCCCCCACCAGGTGGGGCTTGACAGGGGACCTCAGGCCGTACCCCCCACCCCAGCACCAGGCCAGGGGACCTGAGGCTGCGCCCCCCTGCCTGGATGGGCTTGACAGGGGACCTCAGGCCATGCCCCCCACCCAGCGGGGCTTGACGGGGGACCTCAAGGTGCACCCCCAGTGCTGGGTCGGGGGAACTCAGGCCGCACCCCCATTCAGCAGGGCTTGAAGGGGGACCTGAGGCTGCTACCCTCTGCCAGTGGGGCTTGATGGGGGACTTGAGGCTGTGCCCCCGTCCTGGTGCTGGGCCGGGGGACCTGAGGCTGCGCCCCCCTGCCTGGCAGGGCTTGACGGGGGACCTCAGGCCGTGTCCCCCACCTGGCGGGGCTTGACGGAGGACCTCAAGGCACGCCCTCCACCCCAGTCTGGGCTGGGGGACCTGAGGTTACGCCCCCTGCCCGGCAGGGCTTGACAATGTGTGTGTGTGTGTGTGGGGGGGGGGGGAGGCTGGGGCTGGGTCTCACGCGATTTTGAGGTGCATGTGGGTGGGCGGGGACTTGACTCTTGGCCCTGTGGTAAGCCCCTCTGACAGGAGGAAAGTTTTCATATACATTTTACTAATTTTCTTTCATCTCTGACACTTCTATTATAGAGAAAGGGAAAATAGCAATATTAAATTATTTCCTCTAATTAATCCCCTTTTAATGTGCATGAATTTCGTGCACCAGGTCACTAGTATTGTAATAACTATGTATGATGTCAGATGGGTACTAGACTTACCAGGGTGGTCACTTCGTAAGGTATATAAATGTCTAACCACTATGTTGAACACCAAAAACTAATATTGTATGTCAATAGCAATAGAAAAAAAAATTTTTTTTCAAGTGGGATAGTGATGTGAAAGTGCTTTGCATATAAAAAAAAAACAACCCAAAAAAACCAATATGGCTAGCTTTGACACAAATCAAACTTTGAACATCAGGGTTTAGGATTTAAAAGTTTCTCCCCAAATTATTACATTTTGGTCAAATTTGCTAAGTAATCTGTCCTTCCAGAGAGATTGAGCCCAACAACCAATGGCCAATGATTTAATCAACCATGCCTTCTTACTAAGACCCCCGAGCCCTGGCTGGGTACCTAAGTTGGTTAGAACATTGTCCCATATGCCAAGGTTTTGGGTTTGATCCTCAGTCAGGGCACATACAAGAAGCAACCAAAGAATGCAAAAAATAGGTAGAACAACAAATCGATGTCTCTTTCTCCAATAAATAAAAATTAAAACAATATTCTTGAATAATGAGATTTGGTGAGTTTCTAGATTGGTGAATATGTCACTCTGCTGGGAGGGTGGTACTCCCAGAGAGGGCATGGAAGCTCTGCAACCCATCCCACCCCACGCCTTGTCCTATATATCTCTCCTATTTGACTGTTTCTGAGTTGTATCCTTTATAATAAAATGGTAATAGTAAGTAAAGTGCTTTCCTGAGTTCTGTGAATCATTCTAGTACATTACTGCACCAGGGGAGAGGGGTGTTAAGAACTCCCGATTTACAGCCAGTAGGTCAGGAGTATGGTGGTCCCTAGACTTGCAACTGGCATCTGAAGTAGGAGTGTCTCATGGGACTGAGCCCTTAATCCTGTGGAGTCTGACACTTACTCTGGATAGTTAGTGTCATGATAGGATTGAATTATTGGACACCCAGTTGGTGTTGTAGAACTGATTGTTAGTGTGGAAAAAATACATTTGATGTCAGAAAACACCACACAATCAATGATCCTCTCAGCTCACTTATTCTAAACCACTCCCTCCCCCTACTGTAAAATTTATTTGACCTCATCAAGATCTTCATTCCACTGACTCCTCTGTTCTCATCATCCATTATTTCCTCTTGTCTTCAGTTCCTCCTTACCCATCTTACATTCTATGGATCATTGTTATAATCACTTCCTGATCAAACTCCAAAATGTCAGCCTTCTCAATGCCAGCACCAGAGTTGCTTAATGTTGCTGTGGGGGGTGGGGGGGTGATACACACCTAGCTGACTAACTATACCACAAACCTAAAACAGATACACAAAACTACACTGAAATTATGTGTTCCTTGAACTCACTTTCCCAATCTCTGAGGACACTACACAACCTAACCTCAAACCTCGCCACACTCATTCTCCAGCTGATATCCTTACTTCAAATAGCAGCAACCAGAGAGGTATTCTACCCATCCTCCACCACCAAACCTACAATCCCATCCCATATTCCTCTCTCTCCTTTAAAAACACAATGTCCCTAATTCCTGTCAAAGGCCAATCCCAACACCTCTTACTTTCTCAAAATGTAAGAGATACTTTTCAACCTATCAAAACTGGCTTCCACCACACATTTCTTTTGAAATTACTGCTGTTGAGTCCCCATTCCCAATCCTTGACTAAGTTCTGTTCATTCTATGTCAAAAAATGTGTCTTGAAGCTGTCCATTACTTTCCACTTCCACTATCACCACCATAGTCTAAGCCAGGGGTGGGGAACCTTATTTCTGACAAGGGCCATTTGAATATTTATAATATCATTCGAGGGCCACACAAAATTATCAACTTAAAAATTAGCCTGCTGCCCTAACTGGTTTGGCTCAGTGGACAGAGCATTGGCCTGCGGACTGAAGGGTCCCAGGTTCGATTCCAGTCAAGGGCATGTACCTTGGTTGCGGGCACATACCCAGTAGGGAGTGTGCAGGAGGCAGCTGATTGATGTTTCACTCTCTCATCAATGTTTCTAACTCTCTATCCCTCTCCCTTCCTCTCTGTAAAAAATCAATAAAATATATTTTAAAAAAATTAGCCTGCTATATTTTGTCAAACATTTAAATAACTCACCCCGAATGCCTTGACAGGGCCAGACCAAGTGATTTTGTGGGCCTTATACAGCCAGAGGGCCAGACGTTCCCCAGCCCTGAGCTAAGCTACCACCATCAGTTCCAGAAACATCTTAACAGATGTCTTGGCTTTCATTTAATCCATTTTTAAAGAGCAGCCAAAATGATCCTTTAAAAATATAAGTTCTTTGTTTTAATCTTTCAGTGACTTCCTACTGTACTTTAAATAAAATTCAAATTCTACCATCTATACTAATAGAGGAATATGCAAATTGTCTGGGATGCTGTCCGAACAGCAGGCTACATGGGGCGATAAGGCCGTGCGGGGGGGGGGGGGCAATTGGGGGCGACAAGGCCAGCAGGGGGGGGCAGTGAGGGGCGATCAGGCCAGCGGGGGGGGGGGAGGGACGACAGTTAGGGGCGACCAGGCTGATGGGGGGGGGCAGTTAGAGGTGATCAGGCCGGCAGGCAGTGGTGGTTAGGGGTGATCAGACTGGCAGTGGGGGAAGTTAGGGGCGATCAGGCAGGCAGGCAGGTGATCAGTTAGGAGCCAGCATTCCCGGATTGTGAGAGGGATGTCCGAGGGGTCCCAGATTGGAGAGGGTGCAGGCTAGGCTGAGGGGGACCCACCCCCGTGCATAAATTTCATGCACCAGGCCTCTAGTAAGCTATAAAGTCCTTTATGTTCTCACTCATGTTTCTTCCAACCTCATCTATCACTAGACCCTTTCTTTGCTCATTATGCTCCATTAACACAGGCCACTTTTAGGTTCTCAAATATGCTAAGCTCTTTCCCACTTTCAAACCGTGTACTACTGATTTCTCTGCCCCAAATGCTTCTTCCCCAGTTTCCACATAGTTGGCTCAAAGCTGACTCATCTTCCAGGTCAGATCTAATGTCACGTTTAAAAGATCTTTCCCAACCACCCTGTCTAAAAGCAATCATAACTGCACATATATTGACCCTGTTACTCACTCATATATCATCTGGTTTCTTTGTTAGCATGTAAATCATCTTATTTAATAATAATGTTATTGTTATTATAGCTAATACCTATATATGCTTCCTATGTGCAGATAGTGTTTAACTTATTTAATCCTCACAACCTATAAGGAATTATTTTCAGATACAAATGAAGAAACTAAGACACAAAAGATCATACAGATAATGTATGGCAGAGTTGGGGTTCAAACCCAAGCATTACAGCTCCAGAATCTACACTCTTAACTACTATGCCATATTCCCTTTCTGTACATTTAATTACTTATTGTTGATAATATAACCATCTGACATGGAAATCCTGTCTGTCTTATGAGTAAATGTTGGATGTACAGACAATACTCAACGAGTATTTGTTTAAATAATAAATGAATCATCTTACTTGTCTAAATTCTTCAGATATACTTATTAACCCAGTCCTTCCTCTTAAAATTTATTCCAACTTATATTGTTGTCCCTGGTTCTAATAACATATAAAGAATGACAACATACTAGTTATATACATTAAGATGGGAAAACAGGTCTTACAATATTACAAGAATCTAATTTTACAAAAATTTACAGTATCTCATTCTTGCATCTTTGGAGACTGGCTTGTCTTCTAACCACAAAACAACTGAATGCAAAGATGATAACCAGCACTGAGTGCCCATAGCTGGACAACTGGGAAAATAACCAGTTATTATTTTCTTGAGTAATTAAGGAAGGCAGAACATCAAAACAGAAGGCAGCATAAGGGTAGAGGGAATAAGCTTTAGAATTAAACAAATCTAGATTCAAATTGTAACTTTACTACCTAACAGAAAGGGAGCTCCCTTAAGAGTCTATTTTTTAATCCAAAAAAATAGGGAATGAAAATTCTTACTTCAAAAAGTGTTATATAAATTAAATGTAGTACTAAATGACTAGTACAAGTAGTAGCCATCAAACCAGGTTTCACAAATAGTAATTTCTCCCCTTATCTCAATAAGAATCTTAATTGCCTTACATTAAACTTTAGCTTAATTTTAGTTTAAAAACATTTATTTAAATGCTAGGCAATAATAACAATATGAACAAAACAAGTATGTTTTGAGTACTTATATATTCTAGATACTATTCTAAGCACTTCACCTATTTTAATGCACACAATTATCTCAGTTTTACAGATGTAAAAACAGATGAAGTAATTCCTATAAAGACATATACACTTTAAGTAATTCACCAAAGAAAATATTACACAGAAAATGATAAAGCCAGAATTAAATCCTAGATGGAGTGATTCAAGACCCCATGCTCTTATCACCAAGCTATACTTTTTCTTTGGGGAGAAAAAGATGAGTAAAACATTTTCTTTGCCCTCTGGGAGCTTTACTTCAGTTTTTAAGTCATTTCTAATCACCCAAACTTCATGTTGTGCTTGTGTATTGCTACATTTAGTCAGCCTAGAACTAACAGATTTCTTATTATATAATCAAGTCCTATAAACCAACTTTGCTGAATAAGCACATTATAGTTTTACCAACAATTAAGCAGTTCCCGTGAATAGATAATGAAAAAAAGCTATCTATATTATATAGGTAGATCTGAGACTAAATAAAGCACAATGAAGTTTCCCAAATCTGTGGTAGCAAGAAAGGAGTTATTTCCCTCCCTCATCCTTCTCCCCACCCTCCCAGAAAAAAATGACTACATATAGTTGTACTTACTGGTCTTAACCTTTTGCACTCGGATGTCGAGATTAAAATTACTCTTTGAATGTATCAATAATTTGAAATATAAAAAAATCCAAATAAATAAGTTTGTATGAAAAGAAACTCCAGTTTTTTATTCTACTGCCGCGCTTTGTAAAATCTGGGGTATTTAAAAAATTAAATCCTGAGTAGAATAAAGGAATCGAGAAAAAAGCAAGCGAGTGCAAAGGGTTAAGGAAGAAACTCAACCAAATTTTAGCTTTGCAACTCCATTCCATAGAAACAGACTTACCTTTTACTTGTGTAAGGTCAATCCCCTTCTCTGCTGCCAATTTCTTTGCAAGAGGGCTAACAAACAACCTTCCCTTTGGTCCAGCAGGAGTAGCCGGGCGGGTGGCTGACGGTGTAGAGGCTACAGGTTGGGGAGTTGGAGGAACAGGGGTCACCTTTTTAAAAAAGTTACAAATTGTTAATTCACCACTGCAAAGATTGATCTGAAAGATCAACAGCTTACATTTTTTAAGTCAAAGATATTTTAATTGAATAACTTTCATTTTCCCCCCCAAAGATCATAACAGTTTCCCTACTTAACATAATATAGATATATGAATAATAGCAATACTTTATGTCAAAGAACAAAGTCATCTTACTCCATGATAACATAGAAGCATGGAATTTAATACCGCTGACCAGTATATATATCCTTATAGATTTTCTTCACTTTACTCTCTTGCCACTTCTTTATTTTCATTTTCTTACATCAACAACATGGTTTTTGTTTTGACTAAACCTAATTTCAAAATAATAAATTATGCTGGAAGGTCTCATGTTGAAAGTACCTTAAGAAATAAAACAAACTGCCGAAACCGGTTTGGCTCAGTGGATAGAGCGTCGGCCTGCGGACTCAAGGGTCCCAGGTTCGATTCCGGTCAAGGGCATGTACCTTGGTTGCGGGCACATCTCCAGTAGGGGATGTGCAAGAGGCAGCTGATCGATGTTTCTCTCTCATTGATGTTTCTCTCTCATCGATGTTTCTAACTCTCTATCCCTCTCTCTTCCTCTCTGTAAAAAATCAATAAAATATATTAAAAATAAATAAATAAAACAAACTACTTGCCAGCTCCCCATGAATGTATGGCAGTGAGAAATCAAATTTTCTCTGGCAGAAATGTGTACCTAGTCTACACCATCATGCTTCTGGCATCTGCAGAAGCCTTCTGACAGTGTTATCAATGCTTAGAGTTCATACAAGCTCATGTTACAGGTATATAGCATACAGTGTAGAGTATATACTGCCAGGCTAAATTCTATGCAAAACAAGTCATGTTATGTCAAGGTTCCAATGTATTATAAATATAAGCCTGACCCACTATAACAGGGGTCCTCAAACTTTTTAAACAGGGGGCCAGTTCACTGTCCCTCAGACTGTTGGAGGGCCGGAATATAGTTTAAAAAAAACTATGAACAAATTCCTATGCACAGGGCACATTATCTTATTTTGAAGTAAAAAAACAAAATGGCAAAAACACCCGCATGTGGCCCGCGGGCCGTAGTTTGAGGTCGCCTGCACTATAACATGCAACCACCAAGAGGGTTGACAGTGACAAAGATTACATAGTAAATTCTACAGAAAATGGGGAACAAAGCATTACCTTCCATAAGCATATCAACATCTAAAGCAGAAAAGGAACCTGTCATCTCAGCTTTGTTCTCAGCATGACTCAAGACAGCATGAAAAAAAGGAAAGCTACACGGATCAAATTATTGGCTATTAGGTGAATGGTGCAGTGCCACACCCCTTGTAGGTCTCCACAAATGTTAACCATCTCCTATCTCATTCATAAACTCTTAGAGCTAGAAGGAACCTAGAATATCATCTAATCTAATCCCTAAATTTAGAAAGGGATAAGTAAGTGTTCCCTCCAGTCTGGAAGCATACCTACCGGGGGAGGGGTAGGTGGTGCTGCTTGTGGCTTTAAATCAGTTACTCCAGTTGGCCTATAGTCAGCAAATGCTGCTATATCTGCCTCTTTTTCTACAATGATACAGAGTGGTGTTCCTAAAGGGACATCTCTTGTGCCTTCTGGAACCAGAATTTTTGCCAGGTAACCTTCTTCTTGTACTTCAAAACCTTAAACAGAAAGAAATACTATTATAGAACCTAAAGGATTCCACTACTCCTCCAAATTCATGGTACAGTTTTAAGTAAAAGGTTCTTCTCCTTCAAGCTATATAACCCTTTGCAAGCTATTTAACTTGTGTGTTTCAGCTTCTTTACCTGCAAAATGGGGATAATATTATGTACTTCACAGGATATTATGAAAATTAAATGAATTAACATTTTTCAAGTACTTAGAAACAGTACCTGGTACAAAGTAAACACTTTATTTAGTATCTATTAAATAACTATGAGAGATTATAGACAGTAGTTAGTACTAAACATTTTCCTAAAAACATCTCCAAGGGCAGGCCTAAGGCAGACAAACAGACTCTAAGATGGCATTAGTATACTGGTATAGATCAGAACCACATGGATCTTAAAGGGAGCTACTAAAAGCATCTTCGGAGTTTTTCAAAGACGTTATATTTGGTATTACCAAATATTAAGAAATACAGTATTACTAGATTTTCTATGGAGTCAGCAATTTACATTTTATTCAGCTGCTGCTTTTCTTATAAAGAGAAAATAAAGGCCCTAGCCGGTTTTGCTCAGTGGATAGAGCATCAGCCTGCTGACTGAAAGGTCCTGGGTTTGATTCCAGTCAAGGGCACATGCCTGGGTTGTGGGCTCGATCCCCAGTAGGGGGCATGCAGGAGGCAGCCGATCCATGATTCTCATCATTGATGTTTCTATCTCTCTCTCCCTTTCCATTCCTCTCTGAAATCAATAAAATTTAAAAAAAAAAGAAAAAGAAAAAGAAAATAAAGGACTCCAAGACCACAATAGTTTAAAGAGTTAACCAAGGTTGCCCTAGCCGGTTTGGCTCAGTGGATAAAGCGTCGGTCTGCGGACTGAAGGGTGCCAGGTTTGATTCCAGTCAAGAGCACATGCCTGGGTTGCAGGCTTGATCTCCACTTGGGAGTCATGCTTCTCTCTCATCATTGATGTTTCTCTCTCTCTCTCTCTCTCTCTCTCTCTCTCTCTCTCTCTCTCCCTCCCTCCCTCCCTCCCTCCCTCCCTCTCCCTTCCTCTCTGAAATCAATAAAAATATATTTTAAAAAAAAGTTAACCAAGGTTATACTTCTCTAGTGATTAGTCTCTAGAATACCAGCCTCTACAGCAGGGGTCCTCAGACTTATTAAACAGGGGGCCAGTTCACTGTCCCTCAGACCGTTGGAGGGCCGGACTATAGTTTAAAAAAAAAAAAATGAACAAATTCCTATGCACACTGCACATATCTTATTTTGAAGTAAAAAAACAAAACGGCAAAAACACCCGCATGTGGCCCGCGGCCCATAGTTTGAGGACGCCTGCTCTACAGCAACATTGGCATTCAAAGCAGATACTGCATATCTATTGTTACCAATGGTTTTTGTTTTTTTCTCTCTTTTTCACAAACAATCCATTCTCCTGATAAAATCTATGGGGGAAACACAATATGCAAAAAGATAAGGAGTTGCCCTGGTAGAAGTGAGGGAGGGGAATAGGGCACAGTAGAGTGCCGCTTAAGTCCTCCTTTGCCCCACGATGCCATCAAGGAATCATGGGGTTTGAAACCAATGATTTCATGATTTCAGAACACAATCTGAAAACAACCACTGCAGAGGATGCCCAGCATCTCCGACTGCATCTTTGAGGATTGGACAGGAAAGAAATATACTTATCTACAAATTATCCATAAGTATTATTATAAATATATGATTATCTATATGAGTTTTGCTGAGCATAAAAATGAATAGGAAAAACATATAAAAATATGATATCTGAACAGGTATATATACATTCTATCAGTCATTCTCAAACTATGAGGACAATCTAAACCCTGGTTTCAGTTTTCCCTCAAAGTCATCTTACATTCTTTGATATTTCCTGCCTTGGAAGTTATGTTCCCTTTGCCCACTTTAGACAACACAGTTCTGATATATCTTCTCAGTAACATAAATAAGGCTAAAAAGCAAACTGTGGCCTAAAAATAATCTCCAAGTTGACATATCCCTGATTCAATGAAAGTACAGTATGAAACTGACAAATCTGACTATGCATACTTCTGTTATGAAATATCCTGTTCCAGGAAATGAATCCCAACAATTAAAATGTTTCATGTTATCACTCACTCATTATAGGATAGGACGGCAATCCTCTTCCCTCATTGGAAAACTCAGTGTCTCAACCACTAACAGCTGAAGAAATCTCACCTATAGTGGCCTTGTCAGTCTCTATCTCTGCCAATAAGTCTCCTTCACTTAGCTTCTCACCCACTTTTTTTTCCCATCTCTGAACTGTCCCCATGGTCATGGTGGGAGAGAGGGCAGGAAGAAGCACCTGTAGAAACAAACAATTACTGCTTAATACTAGAAAGCCTTGAACACAACAGCATTCAGGCAAACTTAGTTTTATAACAACAGTGACTATGACAATCCAGACTCCCATCTGCTGGATACCCCCAAACAGCAAAAGCTTAGTGCTCAACAGTGTCCCGCCAGTTAAATAATCCTTCAAATCTCAAGCTTTGTCGTATCAATAATACTCTGACCCACCCTCCAAAGTTAAAAGCAATGAGCAGATGGGAAAGATTTCTAAAGTCAAAATTAAGTCCTCAATATCTAAACAAAGAATCTCTTTTCAACTTTTTTAACACTTAGATTAAGGTAGAATTTTTCATTTTCACAGAATGATCGTGGTCCAGGCTAGTCCATTAAAATTTTGCTGTACTCTGTGTATTTTCACTCAGAGAAAACTGCATTTCTCCCAAACATCTTTCCAAGATAAAAACAACTAATATTAAGAACTGCTCTCGCCCTGGCCGGGTGACTCAGTTGGTTGGAACGTCATCTTGTACCCCAAAAGGTTTGGGGTTCGATTCCCTGTCAGGGCACATACAGGAGGCAACTAATCAATGTTTCTCTCTCCTTCCCCCCTCTGCTCTCTCTAAAAATCAATTAACCCTGACCAGTTTGGCTCAGTGGATAGAGTATTGGCCTGCAGACTGAAGGGTCCCAGGTTCGATTCCAGTTAAGGGCACATGCCCGGGTTTCGGGCTCGATCCGCAGTAGGGGGTGTACAGGAGGCAGCTGATCAAGATTCTCTCATCAATGATGCTTCTATCTCTCTCTCCCTCTCCCTTACTCTCTGAAATCAATAAATATATTTAAAAAACAACAACAACAACTCGGCCAGCTTGGCTCAGTGGTTGAGCGTGGACCTATGAACCGGGAGGTCATAGTTTTGATTCTTGGTCAGGGCACATGCCCAGACTGCGGGCTCGATCACGTGTGGGGTGTGCAGGAGGCAGTTGATCCATGATTCTCTCTCATCATTGATCTCTCTCTCTCTCCCCCCCCCCCTCCCTTCCTCGCTGAAATCAATAAAAATATATTAAAAACAAACAAAAAACACAAAACAGTCCTGGCTAGCATGCTCAGTGGTTAGAGCATCAGTTTGCACACCAGAGGGTCTCAGGTTCAATTCCCCAGTCAAGGGTACATACCTAGGTTGCGGGTTCCACCCCTGCCCCTAGTCGGGGCACCTGTGGGAGGCAACCAATTGATGTGTGTGTGTCTCTCCCTCCTTCCCACTCCCTTCTACTCTGAAAATCAATGAGAAAAATATCCTCAGTCCTCAGGTGAGAAAACAAAATATAAAAGGATTTTAAAAAAAGAAAAAGAACTGTTCTTTACAAGTCACTTCCACCCCAATAAAATCTAAATAGCAGATTGGCTAATCTAAATTAAAAATTGTCTTCCTATTTATATGGCTTGTGTGTCCACTGAATTTGGATGCTTACTTGATTATGGGTTTTGTTTGGTGTCTTTGTAGTGCTTTGAGAAAAATCATTTCAATTGATGTCTTACGAAGGCAGGGAAAAAAGTAAAACAAAACTTAGAATTCTGCCCTAACCGGTTTGGCTCAGAGGATAGAGCGTCAGCCTGCGGACTCAAGGGTCCCAGGTTCGATTCCAGTCAAGGGCATGAACCTCCATTGCAGGCTTGATCCCGGGTCCT
Organism: Cnephaeus nilssonii; assembly: GCF_951640355.1. Classification (NCBI taxonomy): domain Eukaryota; kingdom Metazoa; phylum Chordata; class Mammalia; order Chiroptera; family Vespertilionidae; genus Cnephaeus; species Cnephaeus nilssonii. The sequence goes on from NC_137084.1 coordinate 76,885,094, forward strand.
GGTTGGGGCTCATGTGGGAGGCAACCAATCAATGTATCTCACATCTATGTTTCTCTCCCTCTCAATCTCTCCCCCCTCGATTCCACTCTGTCTAAAAATCAATGGAAAAATATCCTCAGGTGAGGATTAACAACAACAAAAAATTAGGATAATTAAGACATAACCCTAACCCTTGAATATAAAGCCACAGATATAAAATGGAGAGAAATGAAGTCAGAGTTATGTAGTGAGACAGAATTTGCTGAACAAGATGAAATAAATATGTGAAATAAACACCAGGCAAAACTTCCTCATGAGTGACTGTTAATAGATCATGGAGTAGATCATTATGTTCACACAAAAGAGACTCTTATATAGAAATTTCTACAAATAACTGAGTGAAGGAAAAGTCCTAATCTTAATCCTTTACAGAGGCAGTTGGTTTTTATCCATTTCTAGTATCAGAAACACACAAATATACATGAGATTACCCTAAAATCTAATAAACTGGTTTAGTTAAGAGAATCAACTGTGATTGTTGCCTTCAGCTTGGTTTCAATGCTATGATATATGTCTATTCTACACTTATTCTTTAGTTAATTCTCTCATTTATTAATACTGCTGGACTACTTCACCCTCTCTTAGAAAACAGAACACCACATTGCAAAGGAAAACACCAATTGAGGACTTTCATTCAACAGACAGCACTTGAGGCCTACTAAAAACTCTATCTCCACAGGGAGTAGATACACATAAGTACAAATCATCCTCAAATATAACATAATGTCGTGAATGAAAAATGCCAAGTATTATCTTGCTACTACATTGTGGCTGAGAATAACACACCTGGAAATAACTAGGAATAAAAGTTATCAATTTTCATGTTTAAATTTCTATTTACTTTCACGACAAGAGGTAGCCATATTTAATGCCAGTTTCCAGAATGTGATAGCCATCTATGTAAACTAATGAATAGATAATCAACTTTCTAGAGTTAACACCCAGAGGCTGAGCCTCACCTGCATGTGAGTGGGATATGAGCTACCAGGAGCCTGAGCAGAAGGTGTAGGTGGCGAAGAAGTGACAGCAGGGGATGGTGCTGGGGCTGCTTGTGGGGTGGGTGCTGCCGAATCCAATGTATAATTTTTAAAGGCCTCAACATCCTCAGGTCTAAGGAAGAGAAAGAATGCATAAGTATAAGGGTGGGGGGTTATAAAGCGGATTTAGCTCCTACAGGAGTCTTAGGAGCCTTTAACTCCTAATTCCTCAATTCTGAGTTAAAATAGTCCACTAATCACCTAAATTCCAAAAATTACCAGGGTAGTACTCACTTGTCAACTGTGATACAGATGACTGATCCAATTGGAACATCTCTGGTGCCTTCAGCAACAAGTATCTTTGCCATGTAACACTCCTCCATGCTCTCAAATCCCACAGTGGCTTTATCAGTTTCAATCTTTTAACACAAAAGTAGGAGCTTAGGCTTGTGCTGCCAAGTATGAAGATTATTAGCTTGTGTTTAGAATTTTACAGTTCATGTGAAGATATAACCTCTACCACAGAGCTGAAAGAAGGAATTATTTTTTAAAACTTAGCTAAAAATTCATTTCTGCTAGCTGCTGACAATTTAACCAAGCTTCTCTAATATCAAGTTGAAATAAACATCTAAGTTTCTTAAGCAAAAGGAATAACTAACTACCCACCCAGAAAGTTAATGCTCAGTTTAGCTAACTCGGTCCCTTTTAACTTATTTCCATATTTTAAAACAACTTACCTCTGCAATTAGTTCACCCTCCTTGATTTTTTCCCCTTCCTTTTTCTCCCAACGGGCGATGGTGCCTGCTTGCATTGTGGGGGAAAGAGAGGGCAAAGCAAGCTGGAGGAGAAAAAGGAGAAACACTAAAATTTAAACGGGCTACCTCACTCTCAGTCTGGTTTAATGTTTCCTGCCATTCAATTTAATGCAAAGAGTTTGAGTCTCGCCACCCGCTGGGCACTGGGGACTTGGGGGTGTCAAGCGAGTTCCTGCCGCCAGAACCTCTGCAGTGCAAGCTTCCTGCTCCCGGTCCCGCGGGTCTGACGGAGCACGGACCTTCGCAGACACCCACCCAGAGCCCCAGGCTGGGCGCTCTCCTTTCCATGGAACGGATCGGGAGAGGAGGCTGCAGTGACTGCAAAGCTGGGTCCTGGAACGGTGCAGGGCAGATACGGGGAGAGGGTGGAGGGCCGCTGAGGCCTCCGAGGAAGACTCATGGCCAAGAAGTCGACCCTGAAGGGCAACGGGGTCCCGCGAAGGGCAGGTCTGGGGCTCACCTTCTGATGCGGGGGGAGACTGTAACAGCGGCGGCCAGGCGACCCCAAAAGCTGCAGCAGGAAGCGATCCCGCGGCGCGGTCCACGGGCCGGAGCGCCAGCCGCAGACCGCGCGGACTCCACAGTATCCCGGGGTCGCGCCGCGGCAACGAGCCGGAGCCGGACCACCCCGCGGGGTGACGATCGGGGCTCCCGGGCCCTCCCGCAAGGCGGCCCACCGAGCCCCGAGCCCCGCCCGGGGAGCCGCATCCTGGGCCCGTCGCGCACAGACGCGCCACATTGTATGTACCACCGACCCCAACACCCCCAAACCTACGCCGTCTCCGGAGTGACCTCCCCGAGAGCGGTGCGGCGCTGCCGTCAGCCACGCCGCGCAGCCGCACGCTGTCGTAAACGGGCTCCAAAGACTCGCCCCACCCCTCGCACCCTGGATGGTGAGGAACGTGCGCTCTTCCCCCTCCCCCGGAGCCGGGGAAAGGCTGGTCCAAAGAGGGTGAGGGCGACGCGGGCGGGAGTTGAGCGGAGCCTGCGCGGACTCCCGTTTGGAGAGAAGACGCAGAGAGGAGCGGAAGGCGGGGGTCCGCGGAGAGGGGCCTCGGTGCGGGGCTGGCCCGGCCAGACGAAGGGCACGCCCTAGAGGGAGAGGCCTGGACAGGTGGCGGGAGCCGGGCCAACCGCCGAGCGGTCCGGGGAGGTGGGCTGAGCGGAGTGACCAAAGGGAGAAAAGCGGCAGGACCGCCGGGCGCCGGAGCCTGAGGCCCAGGGCGGGGTTGGGGCCGCGCCCGGAGGGAGGAACCGCCCGAGGTTGGGCCGCGCCTGGAGGGGGGGAACCGCCCGAGGGTGCTCGGCGTTCCCGCGCCGCGCCCGGCGGACTGACCCTGCGGCGGGGCCGAGCCGCGCCGGCTGCGCTGGGTTGCAGATTGAATTTCAGGTTTGTAGCCCAGCCGGAAACTAGAGGGAACGAGTTTTCCAGCCAAAGGGTGTGAAGGGCATCCAAGGGGAAGGTGCATTCCCCCTTTCAGGTGTACGGCAGCAGGCTTAACATAGTCTCTGTGTGAAGATACAAAACAGGTGTGCATTGCTATTTTACCCTAGAATTCCTATAAATCGCAAAAAAATATTTGTTATGCTTGAAATATATTGTCCTAAAACTAAACTCCAAGGCCAGGAGCAGGAAACATGTCTATATTGTTCTTGGGAGTCTTCCCCTAGCTCAGTATCTGGTGAACAGTGGAGGCTGAATGCATACCTTAAATTGAATTAACGAAGTTATCTACGTTTGGTAGGTACAAGTTACTGTCGGGATATCATCCTATAATTAGAAAATACCTCACTTCAGAGCAGAGAGTGACATTAGATTAGAAGGAAGCAAGTGCTGTATTTATTTATATCGTTCTTAAATCCCTGGAGATGGTCAGAGAACACCAAGAACACAACAAATAGGAGGAAACCGCAACATTTGAAATGAACATGTTCAACCTTGCTAGTGATTAAACATTTGGAGAATTAAAGCAGCCAGAAGGTACGGGTTCACACCTACTTAAATTAGAAACTTGAAAGCCTAAAAAACCAGTATTAATGAGATTATAGACAGAGATGATCTCCTTCGGGGGCACTACTGGTGGCTTTAGAGATAGCAGTATAGTAATCTGAAATAATAGGAAAAATGTTTACATACCCTCTCAAGAAAAATTCTATTCTAGTGTCCTTGAGGCATTCAAAACAAGGGGAAAAGATTTTAGTATCTTTATTACAAAAAGAAATGGAAAAACATACAAAAATGAGGAAAATACTAAGCAGGCACAGCTGCCTAACAAAATAATATGCAGGCAATCCAATTGAGAAATACTGTATAAAATTTCCAGATTAAGTGGAAAGGCATATTTGAAATAATATTTAGAACAGGGCAATTATATTGTTAAATTATGTAAAAACAAATAACAATTGGAAGAATCAACGGAATAATTGTGATTGGTGAAAGGGCTTATAATTTTACAAATAATTACAAAAATGTAATGTGGACGAAAGGGGCCACTTGCTAACCTGACAAGCTCTGGGAAGGCCTGCAAACTCAGAGACCTAAAGGAACCACAAAGGGTGGTCTGAAATTAAAGTTTAACTAAAAGCAGTTAGGGTGGATAGTTTCGTCCTCGGCCGGTATCTTCACAGACAAGGTCAACCTTGACCTTAACTGAGACTATCTGTCTTTTTGCATCTATGATAACATACCCTTGAAATGCCTGAGTAACTTGTAACTTCCCTTTTTCTGGACCCCTTGGGGCACAACCTGGGCTCCAGGACAAAGACTACAAATTCCTCCATTGTTATGTTAATTGTTCCTGTACCCACCTAAGTATGTGTCCATCATTTTACTTCTTATCCAATCCCAAGGGTTTGCCTACTTTGCTTTCTCCCGCCTTTCTAGTCTATCACCAATGGATTTCATGTAACCCACCTATGTCCCTTTCCTTTGATTGCAACATATAAATACAGATGTAACCACCATTCTCCGGAGCATTACCTCAATTCATTGAGGTTCTGCTTCCCGGCATATGTGGACAGTTTGGCTCAAATAAACTCACAAAAATTCTTTATAGGTTTTAGTGGTTTTTTACGTTAACAGTAATGATTTTGAATTGCCTAAAATATATACTTCTGTGGTAGGCAGTTAGACATGAGCAGAGCTAGGACGATGGGCCAGGTACTGAAGGTCACCAGGGTGGGAAGCCCGAGGTGCCTAGCAACAGACAATCAGTTGTAGGGTGGGACCTGGCTCTGGATGACTTTTCCTCCCCGAGCCACCGCCCGCCCGCCCCCCCCCCCCCCCAACCTTTCCTCTTTAGAGATGACGATGAGGCTTCAGTAGTATTTTAGCTCCAGAAATAAGCTAAACCAGCCATCGCTGATCTCAGAACCAGCAGCTTTGATTTTGTTTTTTTATTAATCCTCAGCTGAGGATATTTTTCCATTGATTTTCGTAGAGTGGAAGGGAGAAGGAGAGACAGAGAGAAACATTGATGTGAGAGAGACCCATTGATTGGTTGCCTCCTGCACACACCCCAACCAGGCACCAGGGCCAGGGGACCTGCAGCTGAGGTATGTGCCCTTGACTGGAATCAAACCCCGGACCCTTCAGTCCAAGGGCCGACTCTCTATCCACTGAGCCAATGCCCTGTGCCCACCAGTCAGTCAGTGAAGACCACAACCCTAAAAGGACACACCTGGAAAACTGCTTAATATTAACAAAAACAAGAAAAAACAAAAATATTCTATTAAGAGCTCTTGGGACCTCCCCTAAAATCTCCACCCTTAAAACCCCTAGGACAGAGGAACCATTGCACTCTCCCTCCTGGGAATACCCCCATGCCTTTCCCTAACCCTCTCCCCTCCCTGCCCTAGGCCTGCTACCATTAGCTTCCTCACTCCCAAGCTCTCAGGGCCCTTCCGTTACCTCCGTAGCTGGTTTTCTAAGCCCCTTTATTCTAGGAATTACTTCTACATCTGTGATTTACCCAATAAATGTTCTCTTACAGAGCCACACTGCCTGGGCTATGTGCCTGGGGCTGGGAGGAGTGTGGAGAAGGGAAAAGCTTGGGCGTGCTCCCGGGAGGAAGAGCACACTGGGTTCTCCATGCTAAGAATTTTAGAGGAGGTCCCATGAGAAGATTTCAATTAAATATTCAGTAGCTTTCCAGGTTTGTCCATTCAGCGTTGTGGTCTCCACTGATTGGCCAGCACCAGGGCAGGCGGGTCATTATTCCATGCAGCTGGTCCTGATGTCAGCCATGGCTGGTTTTGTTTATCTGGGCCTGGATGGTAAGAATGTTTGCTTAAATACTACAGAAGCCTCAATGTCATCTCTAAAGAGGAAAGGTCAGGGGCAGGCCTGGTCCCCCCAAATTGCCCTCCCCTGCAGGCCTGGTCCCCCGCAACTACCCTTCCCTGCAGGCCCGGTCGCCCCCAGCTTCCCTCCTCTGCCGGTCTGGTCACTCCTAACTGCCCTCCCCTGCAGGCTTGATCGCCCCCAACTGCCCTCCCCTGCTGGCCATCTTGTGGCAGCCATCTTGTGTCCACATGGGGGCAGAATCTTTGACCACATTGGGGCAGCCATCTTGTGTGTTGGAGTGATGGTCAATTTACATACTATTAGATAGGATAGAGGCCTGGTGCACAGGTGGGGGCCAGCTGGTTTGCCCTGAAGGGTGTCCCAGATCAGGGTGGGGGTTCCCTTGGGGCGTGGGGTGGCCTGGGCGAGGGGCCTGTGGTGGTTTGCAGGCCGGCCACGTCCCCGGCGACCTAAATGGAGGCCCTGGGATCTGGGATTTATTTATATTCTATAATTGAAACTTTGTAGCCTTGAGGAGGCCAGGGCAGGCCAGGAAGTTTGGCTTCCTCCATTGCCGGGGAAACCCAAGCCTCCTGCTCCCTCCATGGCCACAGCCATTTTTTGGGGGATTTATTTATCTTCTATAATTGAAACTTTGTAGCCTTGAGCGAAGGCCAGGGCCAGCCAGAGCGGGCAGAAAGCTTGGCCTCCTCCATCGCCAGGGAAACCCAAGCCTCCTGCTTGCTTAGTGGCCGGCCACCATCTTGGTTGGGTTAATTTGCATACTCGCTCCTGATTGGCTGGTGGTTGTGGCTGGTGGGTGTAGTGGAGTGATGGTTAATTTGCATGTTCTCTTTTATTGGTGTAGATATTTAAAAACAGAACAAAGAAGCATGAAACTGACTCAGCAAGGATGTGTTTTATTTTATTTATTTACTAAGGGCCCAGTGCATGAATTTGTGCACCTTGAAAGGAACTGTGGGCCAAGAAGCTGCAGTGGGCACAGGGGCAGGTCTCAGCCCATCCTCTGTGCCCCCACCCAGTCCCTCCCACCACAGCCACTGGTCCCCTGTCTGCTGGCAGCCCTGCTCCTGCTGCCACCGCTCCCACACACTGACAGCAGCGCTGGCCCCACTCTCACCCGCTGACAGTGCGGAGCGATTGGGGCCTGTGCCAGCAGCAGGTGTGAGCAGGACCGGCACTGTCAGCGGGTGCGAGTGGCGGCTGCTGCCCCGATCGCCCCTCAGGAGCAGAGGGAGGTGGAGAAGCCCTCAGGGGAAATCGGGGCCGACAGCCGCTGCTCACACCCGCTGAAGGCGCCAAGCGATTGGGAGCAGCACCAGGCGGGACTGCAGTGCGCGGGAGCAAAGAATTTTCAGTAACCACCAGAGGCTCGCCCTGATTACAGCAACCGGCGCCCCGCCTTGGTCTGGCACCCCGCTCACCTGGTCCACCATCCCACCGCAGCCGACACCCGCCATGTTCTACACGCTCCCCTGGTGGTCAGCGCATGTCATAGCGACCAGTTCGGCTGTTGGGTCTATTTGCATATTAGTCTTTTATTATATAGGATTTATTTTTTAAATATCTTTTTATTGATCCTACTGGGATCAAGCCTGCAACCAAGGTACATGCTCTTGATCAGAATCGAACCCAGGACCCTTCAGTTCCCAGGCCGACGCTCTATCCACTGAGCCAAACCAGCTAGGGCAAGAATGTGTTTTAAATAAACAACTCCTCACCCAAGGATATGTATTTTTTTAAAACTTAATGTTTAAAAAAACAGCATGTTTAGAGAAACAGCATCAATTGGGACCCAACTCAAACCCCAAACCTTTTGGTGCATGGGTCAACACTCCCACCAAGCAACCCAGCCACGGCTGAATTTACTTTTATTTTTTTAAATATATTTTATTGATTTTTTACAGAGAGGAAGGGAGAGGGATAGAGAGTTAGAAACATCGATGAGAGGGAAACATCGATCAGCTGCCTCCTGCACACCCCCTACTGGGGATGTGTCCGCAACCTAGGTATATGCCCTTGACCGGAATCGAACCTGGGACCTTTCAGTCCACAGGCCGATGCTCTATCCACTGAGCCAAACCGGTTAGGGCTGTATTTACTTTTGACAAGTATAGCTAAATCAGAGGAGGGCACAGGTCAAACAGTCCTGGGATAATAAGTTGACCCCAGAGATAGGCTAGGAATTCTTACATTCCTCAAATCAGTCCTGAGAGAATAGGTCTGAACTCCCCTAAACAGATTGGTAAAGGAATTTAAAGAAAAGGAAAACTCAAAACTAAAAAGGTTTGCACTCTTGAATTCTTATTTGTTTGCATATTTATAGTTTCAAAATAAGTGCTAAATCAATAAATTCTCCTTTATAATAATGTTTTGTGCTTACATTGGAAATACCAATAGTAAAATATCTGTAGCAATAAAGTAGTCCTTATCTCCACTCCTCAAGTAATGAGTAAACATGCTACCAGGGAGATCACTTGAGGAAATTTACTTTTACTAAATGTAAACTGCTTATTGATTCCTTTCAGTCAATAAACACAAGTGAAAATGATTAATAGTATTTGGTTTGCAAATTCCATTTTATTCATAGCTTGGTGTGTGTGTGTGTGTTTTTAATTAGTTCACAGATCTGGTATATACAGGCAGTTAAAACTGGTTATCACTTTGATAATCAGAAGCCTCTGTTATAACCATGGTCTTTGTGAAAACATTGTAAAACCGAGAGAATACATGGTAATCTCTTTGAAAGCAATGGTTGCAAACATCCATGTTTTTAAGAAAATATAATTTTACATATATATATTTAAGCAAGCTATACCTCTTACATAAATTCAGACAATAGAAGAAGTGTGCAATCATAATGTTTATTTTATAGGAAAAAGATAAAAATTATTGTGTCCTAAATGCTTTTTAAGTAATTTAGAGTCCTCTTGGATTGGATGTAGAGCATAAGATATTTTCCCTAATTTATAACCATCCTGGTCAAAAAGAGCTGAAAAGTTGGTCAGTAAGTAGGACTGTCATTTCCAAGTGAGTTTAATCTGAATTATTTAGGTACAAATTGTAAAGCGTTCCACTTTCAGCTAATTTAGGGAACTGACTAAGCACGGTATTCCGTTTTTAAATGAAAACTTTTAAAGGAATTGAGCTTTCGAATAGACTAGTTTGTATAAGAGGATCATTTAAAAATATCTAACAGGGTATAGAGATTATTTTATGAACTCTAAACATTCCAGTTCCTTAGATTTCTCAAAGAAAGAACTTCAGCAGTCGCAGGATGGACTGCCCCACACCGATAGGGGATGATACTTGAGTAAATCAAGAGACCTCCTAGAGTACAGCCGCAGTGTATCCAAAAGGAGACTATTCACACCAGCATGAATCAATGCACACTCCACCCCAGGTTTCTCTGTCTCTAGAAACTGGAATGAAGATTACCAACACATTTTACACAAGAATTATTGGAGTGACATCCTGTAACGGAGGTGCTTAGGGCATAAGAGATCGATGAGCTAAAGGGAAAAAATTATCTCATTTTCTCCCCTGAACTCAACTTCTGCTTTCTATGGAGGCACTAAGGCCATGCAGCGCCTTTTCCAAAGAACATAGAGATAAAAAAAACAAGAAAGCTAGAGAACTTTGAAATTTTGCTCTGATTTAATTTTCTCTGAAAAGGTAGATTCTACATGATGGTAAGAATGTTTGCTGAAAGAAAACTGACAAGTACAAACTGATTTAAGAGACAGACACTCAAGGTAAATTGTACTGGAAATACAGTAATGAATTTTGGCCTGATAACCCTCATGCTGTCTTATAGCAAAACACTAAAATCCATGCAACAGACAAATTAGTGACATTAGGACTTTTTCTCCGGACTTTCTGGGAAAAATAAACTGAGAATATACCGGGGTGCTTTCATAATGAATTATTCTTACTTATGACTGACTTTCCCAAGTTTTCACAGTCATTTCTGATGAGAAATCATCCTTCAATAGAAGACCAGGTAAACTTACATGAAGACATCAGGTGTCTTTTGATCTCCTGTCTGCTAGAAGAACTATCAAATAGATTATGTAAAACTAGCTCCACAACTATGACAGGTAGAACTGGAACAGGAGTTAGTTATCATTAGTATGCCTGTAATAAAATAAAGCTCATTCGGAAACCACGGGCTGATAAGAAGAGCCCATATAAAAGCTACTGGGTTCTCCAGACAATGGACACAGTATACAGAACGTGAGAATATACAGAACTCACACTCATTATAAAAATAGACATGGTTCTCAGACAAAAAAGCAAGTGAGTACAAAAGAATTCTCCAAACACATCCTTATAAAACAACAAAATGTCATCTCAGAACTCCAATGAGTGAGTAGTCTGTTGAAATGGCAGAAAAGGGAAGATGAACTAGAGACAGACAGGTCAAGAACCCAGAACTGACCTGCCCAACTCTCCTGGTTGGCAGTGTACATTGGTGGTCACAGGTAGACTGCTTTTGGAAGGCAAACCTCTCCCTCCCTCTCTCTCTCTCTCTCTCTCTCTCTCTCTCTCTCTCTCTCTCTCTCTCTCTCTCTCTCTCTCTCATGATGGCTGGTTGATAGTGTTTGATGAATGAATGAGAAAAACCCAAGTTATTGAGTAATCTCTAGAAATTTAACAATTTTCTTTTTTTAACTTTACACTTGACAATGTTACACATGAGAAAGGATTCTAGGTTTTTTCACCCAGAATCAGCCCTGCCATTTACAACTCATGCTCCATGCCCCATGGTTTCTATTGTGCCCTAAAGGATCAGCCTAGACTAAATATATGAGAAAATAACTCTGACCTTGAACTAAAGAAGGGCAGATCAGTAACTCATGCTCAATACTTCATAAACCACAAATACTGAAATGAATGGTCTGTCTCCTTTTAATTGCAAAGGAGATGCCATGAGCTAAAGAAAGTCATGAGAGAAAGAAAGTCAAGAAGATATGGGTAGCAGCACCTTTCCATACCCGCCTGGATTTTTAAGGAGACTTTCACTCCTTATTCCTTTCAAATATAAAATTCATCAGTTGGAAGGGGAAAAAATGGCTCTAACGTTGAAGAGTCCCCAGAGAAAACTAGCAGTACATGGACTATGCCCTGTGGGCTAAAGGACAAGTTGCAGATCCAGTTAAGACACAAGAGGCAGCCCGAGGTCTTACTTAATTATGGTTTTAGCACAGTTTAGCACAAATATGGGCAGCCCTTTTTCCATCCAACTAACAATTCAGTACCATCCATGTCCAGTCCAAAAGATTCCTGAAGAGTGGCTTTCATCTTTGGTACCACTCCATGAGTTATTCTTGGTTTGTAATAGCTGCAAAGAAGCAAAAAAGCTGGTATCTTTGCCTTGTCTGTGAGTACAATTGCTGGACTCTGATTGCTGCAACCACTGAGGCCAATTGAAATAACAGCAGAGCGAGGCATCCAATTCCTAGGTTCCAGATAGTAGCAGCCATGCCCCTACAGGAGCAAGATCGTCCATCCTATTGGTTAAGGCCTTCGGTTTGTTGTCCTCAGAGTAGAATAAAATACTGTGTTCCCACGGACAAGGAACTCCAGATGAATTCATGGTCTACATTTGGACAGGGATTCTAAGTACCACATACACCAGGCACAGAAACGACTGGCCTGTGGCTGTCACACTTGGAGAAGCTTCTATTTTGGCAGCAAGAACTAGAAACTTTGTAGGGTATTCTAGTTTTAGTTCTCGTTCCTGAGTGAAGCAGCCAGGGCATGCCAAGTTCCACCAGTCCAAATCTGATACTTAGAATTAATTCTCCCCGCGGTCTTCTTCTACCCAGGCTACAATTTTCCCTTCCCATCCAGGGATAGCATCATCATCATGGAAAACCTAGAGAAAGAAAAAAAGCCATAATGAAAAAAGAACAGTAAGATAGGAAGTCTCACTAAACAACTGCTGCTGATAAAAATAAGACCTCAAATATAAAGGATAAGAAAGCATAGAGGACCCCTGGCCAGTGTTTCTCAGTGGTTAGAGTGTTGACCTGCACACCAAAGGGTCGTGGGTTTGATTCTCAGTCAAGGGCATGTACCTGGGTTGCAGGTTTGATCCCAAGCTTGGTCGGGGTGCATGCAGGAGGCAACGAATCGATGTGTCTCTCACATCAATGTCTGTCTCTCTCTCTCCTCCCTCCCCAACTCTCTAAAAATTAATGGAAAAAATACCCTCAGATGAGGAATAACAAAAAAAAAAGTGTAGAGGAAAGCTTTGAGTTTGAGAGTTAGAGTCTATGTCCCTTTGGTTTTGTCCCTAAAGTTATAACGGGTAAAAAAAAATTATATATATAATTACTTAGTCTTAGTTCCACATGTATAAAATGGTAAGAGCATCCCTAACACTACTTTGCTCATAGAAATATATAAGAATTCATAAATTAGGAACCATATAGTACATTAGGCTTCTTAGGAGGAAGCAGCAGTATAAACATTAAAACAAGAATGGGGGAAAAATTGGTCAGAAAGAAGAATCTTAACGTGTTTGCATGCAGTTCTTTTCACTCATTCATTCAATTCATTTACTGAGCCACTAATCGAACAGGGTTATTAAAGCACTTCAGTGAGGCCCTAGCAAGTTTGGCTCAGTGGATAAAGCATTGGCCTGCAGACTGAAGAGTCCCAGGTTGGATTCCAGTCAAGGACACATGCCCGGGTTGCAGGCTCAATCCCCAGTAGGGGGCGTGCAGAAGGCAGCCGATCAATGATGTTTCTATCTCTCCCTCTCCATTCCTATCTGAAATCAATAAAAATATATTTTAAAAAAACATTTCAATGAGGAACTAGTTACAAAATAAAATACTGGCTTTCCCAACCCTCTTCATTCTATAACTACAATGAAAGCACTTATACTACTCCATAACCTAGAATTCTTTTCCACAAGAAAGTCTATTTTTAGCAGATGGACTATAAAGAGGAGCATAGGCTAAGACAATAATCAAGGAGTTAAGAATAAGTACAGTTGACTTTTCAGAAGTTCCTCACTTTCATATCTGAGAAAGTACCACCACTATTTACAGTTCCATATTCTTGCCTATTTCTTTATTTTGCTCTACATAGGAAGCAGAAGGTTTTCTAAGATTTGACTAAGGGAACCCCAAAGCCAAGCTTTTGTTCAATCGAAGGTCCTTTATTTTTCTTAAAATAAAAATTCTATACAAGTTTGGTCAAAATAATTAAGTCCTTGAAGTAAAGAAGCTATCAACTTCTTGTGCCACTCCTTGACCTTCTCAGTCTAGAGTAGTCAGACTGGTCTGAGGCTTTGGGAAGTTCCTATGACCTGGTTAGGGAACTCAGGTACTTATGGATACTAGTCCTTGAGTAGAAGCCTTTGGGGTTCAGGAATGACCAATAATACCACCCAGACTCCCCAAGAAGACTGTACCTCCTCTTTAACAGTGCCAAACTCAGGATCCAGCGCTTTGAAGTGATACCGGTGATTCCCTTCTCGGTCAATAGCTGCTTTAAAATCCTTCAGTGTCACCTCCCCCAGCCTGCAACAAATAGAGCTCTAAAATAGGCTGTTTATCAACAGGTTGGAAAGATAAGGCTAGCTTTGAACCCAGGCCCCTGCCAAAGTCTCCTGAGGCAGAAATAGCTTGGTTTTGTTAGGTCACTGCCCCTTATAACCCAGATGATTCTACAAAGCAGAGGTTAGGGAGCCAGTCACCATTAGGGAATAAAAATGGCATTACAAATGGGGTGATCTGCGAGTTTAAAATAGATTTATTCAGCAACAGCCACATCACTCTTTTCCTTTTCTCTGGATAAAAGACATAAGGTCTCTAAAATCTAATTTGTTGAACTCCCTTCTAACCCAGACCAAGTAAAAGCAGACTCTCTAAGAAAGAGAAATCCTGTCACTTTTCTCAGTAGTTGGTTCCACAGCTTAAATATTTATTTCAGAGCCTTTAACCTTAGAAGGGAGTATATTGGCCCAGAGTTTGAAGTTTCTTTTAATATGATTTCTCAATACAGTAGTTGTAGTCATCAAATAGTAACAAAGATCAATGACAGCAATCCATGGCTATCAGCAGGAACTATTATGAGCACTTAAACTATTTCCTAACTTGAAGCCTCTTTGCATATCAAGATTGGAAGCATATTTGTTGTATCTGTGCCTAGCAGATCATGACCTGTCCCTTGTAATGCCCTGGTAAAGCTGAAACCAGAAGCTCTAGGTCCTGTGCTCTCCTCACTACACCATAAGCTTCTCCAACACCTCTTAGCTGGTTAGATGGATGGGCAGTAACTAATGATTCTGCCTTCCTGCCCTTTTAAAAAGAGAAATAGATCCAAGAATCTTACCTCTTTGGTATATTGACCATGAAGGGTGTAAGTGAGCGGTCAGTGAAATAGAGCACTTTAGTGCAGGTGCTGCTGACAGTTGGAGAGCTCTGTGAGTGAGGCAAGGCTGCAATCAGAGAGACTGGTCAGAACGTTCAACTTGCACCCAACCACCCCTCATTTCCAGTTTTTTAAAATGTCCCAGGAGGGCAGCAGGGGGGTGGAGAAGAGATTAACCAAAGAATTTATATGCACATATGCATAACCATGGACAGACAACAAGTGAAAGACTTGGGGGGCGGGGGGGAGAGGGATCAATAGGGGAAAAAGCGGGACATTTGTAAAACTTTCAACAATAAAGATAAATTTTTTTTAAATGTCCCAGGAGGATGAAGCTGCCTGAGGTCACAGAACACTTTTCTTTCCACACCCTTGCCAAACACCAAGTCCACAGGGTGTGTCCCACAGGAAGTCACCACTAGGGCCACAAAGACAAGAAGTGCTTTGGATATGGACACTATCACCAAGACCATCATTTCTTATCCATTCTAGGTATTTCTAGCAGGGAAATAGCAACTGTTCTGACAGGTATTGTTGCTAAGAGTCAAAGAGGCCAGAGAAGCCCAGCAACATTTCCGCTAGGGCAGAGTGGACACAGCAGGAGCTGCAGACACTGCCAACACTTCAGTTTTGGAGGTCTGTGGTAGAGAATGCTCATGCAATTCATGAAATGGGAAATGAATAGGAACAGGAACCATAGGAGCAAAATAACCTTAGAAACTCAGATGGCAAGGGAGCCTCATGCTTCCAGTCTAAGAAGACCTACCTTATCCCTTAGCTACAGGGGATCTGTATGTGTTGGCCCATGGTTTTTAACTCAGTTCTCTTGATCCACATCTTGTCTCTACCCTTTGTATAGGTACTTATGTAAAATTTTTATTTAGTTTTAAAATAAATTTGTATTGTGTGTTTTTTTTTTTTTAGAATTTTAAAAATTTGATTTTAGAGGGGAGGGGGAGAGAGAAACATCAATGTGAGAGAGAAACATTGATTGGTAGGTTCTCTGACCAGAATGAACTGCAACCTGGGTATGTGCCCTGACTGGAAATAGAACCCACCACCTTCTGGTGTACAATGATGCTTCAACCAATTGACCCACACCAACCAGGACTGGAAACTTTTTATTAATGAGTACTTGTGATTATGACTTTAAGAGAACAGGAAGAGCCCTAGCTGGGTTGGCTCGGTGGATAGAGCGTTGGCCTGCGGACTGAAGGGTCCCAGGTTCGATTCCGGTCAAGGGCACATACCTTGGTTGCAGGCTTGATCCCCAGTAGGGGGCGTGCAGGAGGCAGCCGATCAATGATTCTCTCTCATCATTGATGTTTCTATCTCTCTCTCCCTCTCCTTTCCTCTCTGAAATCAATAAAAAAATATTTTTAAAAAATAAAAAATTAAGAGAACAGGAGGGAAGACCAATCAGAAACTTTTATCATAAGAACAAAAAAATAATAAAGTGTCATTAAAAATCTGTCCTGTGCCCTAGTTGGTGTTGATCAGTGTTCAGAGCATTGGCTGGCACACCAAAGGGTCATGAGTTCGATTCCGGTCACGGGCATGGGTTTCAGGTTGGATCCCTGCTCTGGTCAGGGAATGTGTGGGAGACAACTGATTGATGTGTCTCTCTCACATCAATGCCTCTGTCTCTCTCTCTCTCTCTTTCTCTTTTTCCCTCTCTCTCTTCCACTCTAAAAAAAAAAAAACAAAAAAACAATGGAAAAATATATCCTCAGGTGAGGATTAATAAAAATTTAAAAATCTGTCCTTGAAATTCCATCTACATATATTTTCTTCTTAACTTTTTCTAGACATTGGTCCCATTCAAACTGGCAGCCAAAGGAGAGCATTTCTAGGAAGGGGTTTCAAATAAAGGAGACTGTGAGGGAAGAATTAATACAGGGGAAAACAAGGGAATATTCACTCTTTGTATAGTAATCACAGTTTTCAGAATTTTTCTTTAAAGAATGCCAATTATTAAAACTATATGCCATGATGCTCCTTGGACTCTAGCACCTAAAATATTCACTTAAATCACTAAATTTTATTATTGATTGATTGATTGATTCATTCATTCATTCATTCAACAAACATTTATTGTACACTTACCATGTGCTAAATTTCAGAAATATAGAATCAACCATATGTGGTCTCTGACCTCAAAGAGTTTATAATCTAGTATGGATGACAAATATGGACATAAATAATTACACTGAAATCAGACTTGTGCAAACTGCACAGGAGGACTGAAGATGGAGTGGTTAATTCCACCTGGAAGAGGTCAAAAGGCCCCATAAAGCGCTTAAAAAATCATCAGATAGAGAAGTCGAAAAGGGCATTCCAAGAGGGAAGGATACATGTAAATGCATGGAATGTGATCATGTATGTTAAAAATTAAAAGTTAACTAGTAAGGCTGGAGCACAAGGAATACATTGGGAAGTTGTGGAAGATGAGAATAATAAAATAGGCAGGGGACATATCACAAGGGCTCTGCCAGCACAAAACATTTAGACATTAGTCGTAAGCTCTGGGAGATACTAAAAAAGAGTGACACGATCAGACAGGCATTTACTAGTAGAAAGGCCAATCTAGCAGCAAAGTAAAGTATAAGTTGGATGGGAGAAACTCTGGAAACCAGTAATCCCATTAACAGGCAATTAAAAACAATCTGAAAGATGAGGAAGGGCAAGATGGGGTCAGAGAAGAGATAGATTTGAGGAACCTTTCTTTTTAATTTTTTAAAAATATATTTTCATTGATTTCAGAGAGGAAGGAAGAGGGAGAGATAGAAACATCAATGATGAGAGAGAATCATTGATTGGCTGCCTCCTGCATGCCCCCTATTGGGGATCAAGCCCGCAACCTGAGCATATGCCCTTGACGGGAATCAAACCTGGGACCCTTCAGTCCGAAGGCTGAAGCTCTATCCACTGAATCAAACCGGCTAAGGCAGATTTGAGGGACTTTTAGAAGGTAAAAGTCTTGGTACTTGGGATATAGTTGAATGTTGGGGATGAAAGGGGAATAAAAATAGTTTTATAGTCTGGGGGGAAAAAGATGCATGGCAGTATTCCATTGTGTAAATGTACCACATCTTTTTTATCCATTCATCTACTAATGGGCACTGGGGCTCTTTCCAGATCTTGGCTATTGTAAATAACATAGCAGTGAATACAGGGGTGCATATATTCTTTCTGACTACGTGGCTGTAAAGGAGAAGGAACTTTGTGACAGCATGGATGGACATGGAGATTATTATGCTAAGCAAAATAAGCCAGTCAGAGAAAGACAAGTACCATATTATCTCATATGTGGAATCTAATGAACAAAATAGGACTAGAGCATGGATACATGAAACAGACCGGCAGATCTCAGAGGGGAGGGGGAATGGAAGAGATTAGCCCAAGAACATATATGCATAGCCCATGGACATCAACAATGAGGCGAAGGCCGGGAGGAGGAGGGGTGAAAGAGGATAGAGGTGGGGGGAAATGGAGGACATCTGTAATACTGTCAACAATTAAAATAAAAAAAGATGCATGATAGTACTATTAACTAATATAGGGATAGAGAGGTGAGTTATGTCATACTTTAAAATGTTTATTGGTTGCCTATTATGTATCAAATACCAGAGATGCAAAAATAAATTAGATCCAATCCCCATCTTTAAGGAGCTCAAAGTCTAGTGGGGTGAAATAGCAAAACAGTTACAATATAATAGAATGTGAAAATAATATTGCCATGTACTGAATTATGCCCTTCCCAAATTCATATATTGAAACCATAAACCCTAGTGCGACGGTATTATAGACAGGGTCTTTAAGGACGGATTAAAGTTAACGGAGGTTATAAGAGTGGAGCCCTGATCCCATAGAACTGGTGCCTTTATAAGAAGAAGAACAGACATCAGAGCTCTCTCTCCATCATGTGAGGACACAGCAAGAAGGTAGCCATCTGCAAGCCAGGAAGAGAGCTCCCCCTCACCAAAACTTGGCCATGCTGGCACCCTGATCTTGGGACTTACAGCCTGCAGAACTGTGAGAAAATAAACTCCTGTTTTTTAAGTCACTCAGTCCATGGTGTTTTGTTATGGCAGCCCAAGTTAATACAAATGTTACGGACACATTCTGGGTGAATTTCAAGGAAAGGGTAATCATGATGTCAAATGCCACACAGAGGCATAGTAACTAAAAATAGGTTTAGTAAATAGGTCATCAATACATTAGAGAGCAGTTTGAGTTGATTGGTAAAGAAAACTGAGTTGGATTACAGACTTTCCTAGTGAAAACGAAAGAGAGTAATGAGGGAGAACAAGCCTTACACAACATTAAATCATGATAAAATAATGGTTACTTCAGTGTGAAATTACATAAAAAGCATGTACAAAAAACTCAAATAAAAGACCCCAAAACAAATCTTTGTGCAT
The DNA here is from genome assembly GCF_951640355.1 of Cnephaeus nilssonii. NCBI lineage: Eukaryota > Metazoa > Chordata > Mammalia > Chiroptera > Vespertilionidae > Cnephaeus > Cnephaeus nilssonii. The sequence continues at coordinate 76,904,047 of NC_137084.1, forward strand.
GTGTGTGTATAAATTTAATACATAACTTTAAAAGGCATCACAGATCAATTTTAGTTTTTAAGTTCATGATCACTTGGAGTTAATTTTTGTATATGGCATGAGGTATGTGTCAAGACTGTTTTTATGTGGGTCTTTAATTACTCCAGGACCATGTGTTGAAAAGCCTATCCTTCTGTGTTGTTGTTTTTTTCTGGTCGGGTAACCTAAACCTTCATTCCTTTGCCATTGACTAGCCCTTTCATAGCTACTGAAAATCTACTGGCCAAATATTTCTGAACTCTCTATTTTGTTCCACTAATCCATGTGTCTATGCATTCACCTAGACCAGTGATGGGCAACCTTTTGAGCTTGGTGTGTCAAACTTCGCCAAAAAACTGAGCATAACTCGGGTAGTGTGTCACTTTGAGGAAAAAACACTATTTCGCAAATGTTTCATCCTCAGGAGCAGCAAATGTTTCATCCTCGGCATGCGGCCGCCTCAGCGGCCACGTGTCATCAGAAATGGCTACGCGTGTCAGTGCTGACACGCGTGTCATAGGTTCGCCATCACTGACCTATACTGTACTATTTAGTTTTGAAATCAGATAGTGTGGTCATCCAAATACTTTGTTCATCTTTCTCAACTTTTTCTGTGTGGCTATTCCTTTTTTTTTTTTTAAATAATTCTTTATTGTTGAAAGTATTATATATGTCACCCCCTCCAGCCTGTGTGGCTATTTAAATCCCTTTATTGTTCCATATAAATTTTAGGATCAGCTTGTTTATATCTACAAAAGGATTTTCATTGGAATATGATTGAAGCTATAGATTATTTGGGGAGAACGGATCAATATTGAGTACTCTAATCAATAAACATGGTATATCTTCCCATTTCTTTATATGTTCTTTGATTTATTTCATCTGTGTTCTACAGTTTTCTTTTTTAAAATATATTTTTATTGATTTCAGAGAGGAAGGGAGAGGGAGAGATAGAAACATCAATGATGAGAGAGAAACACTGATCACCTGCCTCCTGCATGCCCCCCACTGGGGAGCCCGCAACCCAAGCATGTGCTCTGACTGCAAATCGAACTGTGACCTTCTGCTTCATAGGTCGAGGCTCAACCACTGAGCCACGCTGGCCAGGGTTTCATGTTTCTTTTTTGTTGTTGTTAATATTTTTTCATTGATCTTTTATAGAGAGTGGAAGAGAGAGGGAAGGATAGTGAGAAACATCAATGCGAGAAAAACACATTGATTGGTTGCCTCCTGCATGCGGGAGGAGCCTGAACCAAGGTATGTGCCCTTGACAGGAATAGAACCCAGACCCTTTGGTCTGCAGGCCAACGCTCTAACCACTAGGAAACACTGGCCAGGACATACTTTAGGTTTTGTTTATTATTTTCTTAATTGTATATGTGGCATACAAAACTGGTTATGGTTAGCTTTACAGTATTTGGTTTTTGAAAATTATTTACATACTTTTATATTGTGTCTGGGTAAATTATAAAAGATAAGAAAATGTGGAAGTTATTAAATCAAAAGGTAAGATATAGAGTAAAACAGAAATTATGAGGCAGGGTAGATTTCCAACATGTTGGAATGAACAGGGGGGAAAATGTAATGAGTAGGCATAGAGCAAGTAAAAAATACGACCTAGCCATGACCACTAGATGGCGCAATGATTTTGCAGGACTTAAACGGAATGACAAGCACTCAAAGTTTTAAGGAAAATCCCCCCCCCTCCCCCCCCAAATCAACCTTCTTGCTCCTAGGAAGAACTGGAATTTTCTGTGCTATTTGGGTTGTAGGATGATTTGTGTATGTTTTTGTTGTCTTAAATTTTGATTTTTTTTGTTAAATGTTTTAAGCTTGTAGTATTTCCCAAAGATATTTTAGCCTCTCTGAGTCAATAGAACATGGTTAAATAAATGGTGCTTGAAATGATAGAGGTGATGATGATGGTATCTTCATAGTCCTAGAAATAACTCTATACTAACTAGTATTGCTACAGAAACAACACATTATGAAAGTGAAATTATATAAGAAAAATTCGATCCACAAAATACTAATGTCTGATCTAATATTCCAGGAGACCTTACTGAGCAATAATGAGCACTTACTGGAATTAGGAGGCCAGGACTCCTGGTATTCACTACCTGCTTGAGTTCTGGGTGACTTTCCCCGAACCTGGAGAGCCACACAAAAATCACAAGAATTATGATCAACGGGAGAACTTAACCAAGAAATTTAAATTTAAAAAGTGTGCCTAAAATATACTCTTTCTACCATTTGCCTAAAATATACATCTGCTTCCACAGTGTATAAAACTGTACATATTTATTCTAACAATAATAATGCACATTTATAAAAGGGTTTCTAATTTTCAGGCATTTTTCCATATACTTCCTCATCTAATGCGAGCTCATTCAGGGGGGAGGGGAAGGGAAATAAGCAGTAGAGAGAGCCGTGGGGCCAAGCACCACAATTCCTTAGACAGTTAAACAGTTGCTAGGAATGAGCGTTATCATGAAGTCCCTCCTTGGATTGTCAAACCATGATGAAGAGGAAAACCAAAGAGAAAAGCAGCTCTAACCTTCAGCAGGGTCTCCTCCTTTAGCACTGCCTTCCTCTAGATTAAAATGGATAAAATTAAGCTTCTTCGGGAGCTTGCCTAAGAGAAACAGCATAGAACGGGGATTACCCTTTTTTCTTGCTTTTTCTGGGTCTCCATGACATGCAGGCGCTCCATGAGGCTGGAGATGCCCTGCTCCAGGCTGTCGATGGTGTGGTGCTGAGGGTCGTGGCCGCTGAAGCTGTTGCGCAGGCTGCGGAGAGCATCTCGAACGAGCTGCAGGTCGCTGGTCTGTGGGCGAGAGTGAGGTGCTGCTGGCATGCTGCGGTATCATGTCCTTAACTACCCCGGCCACTGGGCTTAGGAAGACATAGGGGAGAAATTTCCAGGATAGATCTTTTATTTTTGAGGGAGGAGGTGTGGGTTATAGGAAATGTTCCTCCACAGAAGCAGGCCTGCTGTTTCCCACCAGTTCTTCATTTCGAATAACAAGTGCCTCAGATCTTTACACACCCAGCAGATGCAAGAATAGGGAAGTGGGGTATAAAAGGCGAGTCCACTGGTGATGGCTAAGGTGCTCTTCTGGTTTCAGCTGGAGTGGCAGGTCTGTACTCAAATCTTAAGAACCTACCCCTCTAGGAGTGATTGAAGCAGCTCCTTTTCCTGCCACGGGAGGGAGAAAACCATTGCTTTGAGAGCTGTGACTGTTGTAATTGGTCACCTACAGCAGCAAGAAGAAATGATGCCTGTTATGAGAGAATTCCAAACCAAGATGTCCTTACTTTTCTTCTTTACATTTATCACTTCCTGACATAGTTTGTAATTACATATCTGTTTCATATCTCTCTCTATTAGAATGTATAGGGCCTTTTCCCCCTTTGTTCATCGCTACATCCCCTGTATTTGACCCTTCCTAGGCACTGTTGAATGTAGAATAAACAAAAGGGAAATCTCAGCTGGGAAGCCCCCAACCTGCACTCTGCCTGGCCACTGGAGGGCCTGAGAATGCTGCTACAGCACCTCCGGCCTTTGCTTCAGTAATTTAAAAATAAAAACAATGACTAACTTTTCTTTTCTTTTCCCTCCCTTCCTTCCTCCCTTCCTTCCTCCCTTCCTTCCTCCCTTCCTTCCTTCCTTCCTTCCTTCCTTCCTTCCTTCCTCCCTCCCTCCCTCCCTCCCTCCCTCCCTCCTCCCTCCTTTCCTTCCTTCCTGAAATATCTTTTTATTGATGTCAGAGAGAGAGGAAGGAAGAGGGAGAGAGGATAGAAACATCAATGATAAGAATCATTGATCAAAAAAAAAAAAAAAGAATCATTGATCAGCTTCCTCCTGCATGCCCCCTACTGGGGATCGAGCCAGCAACCTGGGCATGTGCCCTGACTGGGAATTGAACCGTGACCTCCTGGTTCATGGGTCGAAGCTTAACTACTGAGCCACACCAACCACGTAATGACTAACTTTTCTTGATCCTGATTCTGAGCCAGGTGGATCTACCAGGACTGTTTAGTCATCTACCTGGATTATTTTTTTAATTTAAATTCTTTATTATTGAAAGTATATTCTCCTTTTTTCCCCCATTGACCTCTCTCCGGACACTCCCACCCCCCATACCTGGGTTATTTTATGTATTTTTCATAATGGCAGAGAGGGCCACTATTACTTCCATTTTCCAGATAAGCCTTATTTCTAAGGTTCAGAAGCTAAGCAAATTAAAGTCACACAATGGTCAAAAGTGGTAAAGATGTACCAATGTTACACCAATAAATTTAATTTTAAAAAGTGGTAAAGATGTATCTGACACCAGATTTTCTTACCCTGGAATCTGTATTCATAACCCCCTCACCAAATAACCTCCTAAAAAACTGACCTGTGGCTTTGGTTCAGTCCTGACTCAGAAACAAAACCCTCTCTTTGCCCTTGTAAATGTGGGAGGGAGACCCCAAGTTGGAGGTTACCTCATCTGCCTCTCTTTTCATACAGTGAGCCAAAAGGACATCTTTGTGTTCTAGCTCCCGCTCTAGATCCACCTGCAAACCAGAGGCTAAGTCAGGAAAGCATTTCTTCAGGCCACGGGGACAGGAAGTCCGTGCTGAAGATGCCCCACCTGCTGGTAACTGGCCTCAGAGAGTTTCCGGAGTGCTTCTTCCAGCTTGGCCTGGTGATGCTGAAGGAGGCGGTCCTTCTGCCCCAGCTCCTTCTGCAATGGAGAGAGAGCTTCCAGACGTGGCAAAGTCAAGAACATCGAACACTTCACCCTTTGCGATGCAACTTCCACCGGAGGAAAGCAGAGCCTTGGGGGAGCGGTGCTTTCCTCCAGCTACACCCGGAAGACATCGCACCCCACAGCAGTCTTCCATAGCGCAAAGGGTTCTTGGAGGGGTAAGGAGGAAGGGAACTACTGTGTGTAGAAGGACCACTACATGCTATCCATGCTAGTTAGATAGGAAGGTTAAGACTGAACTGAAGTTTCCACACTCCTAGTTCTGCGCTCCTTCTCCTAGCCATGCTCTCTATCTTTAGGGTTAGGGTTAGTGAACAAGGGAACACAGAAAAGGATTTCCTTGCCTAAAGCAAGGATGAGAACAGAGTACTTAAGTGATCTTTGAACAACAGCAACATGGGCTGTTCATAAAACAAGGTCAGATGGAAATTATTTCCAAACTGACGTTCATTCTTACTTTATATTCTCCCAGGAGCCGGTTCCTCTCATCTAGCTTCCTCTGCAGATCCACCTGCAAGAAGGATAAGAAAGCATTAATGGCATGGAGGTATTGTCTGCCAAGCCCAGCAGGAAAATAGCTATTTAGTAACCACAGTTCATGTGAGAAGCAGAGAGGGCATGACTGTGGTCAAAACACACAGCTGCTCTCCGTGTCTTTACACAGACTGTGGAAGCACAGGGTAGCCTCCGTGTCGCGGTGTCCTCAACGCGAAGGGCTTGAGGCCAGTGTGTTGGAGACTCTCCCTTGGGAACAGACTCAAGTCTAACAGGAAATAAAATAACTGCAGACACTGAGAGCGGACAACCTGAAATTAAGAGGTTAGGACAGCAGACCTAATTGGGGTTCAGTGAAGTCAGAGTTCATTCATTTAACTCACATTCTGGTTGTGTAGCTCATCTTTGTCCATATTTGCCCGTAGTAGTTCTTGTTTGAGCTGAAGAACAGATGTGTCCTGCTGAGTCAACCTCTGCTGCAAGGCATCCTGGGGGGGCGGGAGGGGAGCTAATTACTGTGGTCCCAATTAATCAACCAGCCAGTTACTACTAAGTGTTATTAAACCCCTCACTGTGTATCCCGCATTAGTTCTGGCAACGCAGGTGGGAGTGACTTTAGGGATTGCCACAGGAGATAAGCAGGGTTTTCTGCCCCTTCCAGGACAGTGGCATCTACAGGACAATCCTATCCATTGTCCTACCAAACTACACGAAACCTGATTTTTCCTTCACTTAGTACTCACCACTACCCTCTACTTCATTCCTGACAGGGTGGTGTCCTAGAGAGAGGTCTTGGGGAATAAAAAGACTTAGATTCAAATTACAAGTTCACCACTTACTTTTGTGACAGTGACCTTGGACTATGCACTATCCTTCCTCCCACCCTGGCTTTCTCATCTATATCCTGGGCATATAAATACTCAGTCTTCCTCTCTGCCAACGCCCTATTTCCTAGAAGGCTGGGACCTGTTTCTGCCTGCCACCCTATTCATCCAGAATCCCTGAGGTCCCTCCTCCTGCCTCCCAGAGCCCTGCACCTGCTGGGGGCTTCCATGCCTAATCTGGGCCAGGCCTGGGAATATACATATTTCCATGCTCAGAACTGTTCTTGGACTATGGTTCCTCCTCCCATATCCTAGAACAGGGGTCCTCAAACTTTTTAGACAGGGGCCAGTTCACTGTCCCTCAGACCGTTGGAGGGCCGGACTATAGTTTAAAAAAAACTATGAACAAATTCCTATGCACACTGCACATATCTTATTTTGAAGTAAAAAAATAAAACGGCAAAAACGCCCGCATGTGGCCCGCGGGCCGTAGTTTGAGGATGCCTGGACTAGAACCTTACCAACTTTAGGCTATCTTTCTCTCAGCTTGGACACTCTTGGTTTCTCCCATGCTTAAGAAAAGGTGAGTTATACATACTTACTTAAAAGGGTCATTCCTCCAACCACTGTGACCTCCAATGGAACTATGGACTGGGGCTGCATTCCAATGTATTGACCCTGACTTTCCTCTCTTCGCAGACCACAAAGAAGGGGTGCAGGCTCTGGAGAATGTGGGAGCCCATTCCTGAACATGCTGTCTGCCAGGACGGCACATGGCAAAGGCAGTGTAAGAAGCCCTGGCACCAGCAGCTCAGAGGAACATTTCCCAGTGCTCCATGGGAGAAAAAGCGCTTCTGTGGTTATTAATTCTAAACTTGCTTTAGGCCACCTTCCTTATGAGAAACCTCCCCAGGTCCTTTAATATGTTACTATTCACTGTGACTCTTCAAGTCCAGAGGGCAGCTCTCAAACTTACTTGACCATGGAACACGTTTGTTTCTGAAGTATCTCAAAGGACTAAGGCTCTGAAAAATGCTCTAGTCCAGCCCACGAATGGAAGTGCAGGGAAGAGGGGAACACTGTTTTCCACTTCCAGTATTTATACACAGACATGCTCCCACTTGGGTGAAATAACATGCATTCAAGGTGATTAGCTATAGCACTGGTTGTATGAGCAAGTGATTAAATAATCACATTTAGTGGCACACTGTGCAGCCACAAGCAACATGTCAAGCTGTTATTTGCTGTATACTATTATTTGGGGGGAAATTATATATGTACTAGAGGCCCGGTGCACAGTGTGGTCCCTCGGCCTGGCCTGCGGGGATCGGGCTAAAATTGGCTCTCCGACATCCCCCAAGGGGCCCCGGATTGCAAGAGGGCGGTTCTCAGGTGACGCACCCCAGAATCAGGCTCCCTCCTCTCTGGTTCTGGGTGCATCACCTGAGAACTGCAGCTGCCAATTCACCACAGCTCGGCAGCTCCTGCATTAAGTGTCTGCCCCCTGGTGGTCAGTGCGCATCATAGCTACTGGTTGGACGGGAGCTTAGGCTTTATATATAGACTAGAGGCCCAGTGCACCAAATTTGTGCATTCAAGGGGGGTAGGTCCCTCAGCCCGGCCTGCGCCCTCTTGTAGTCAGACATCCTTAGTGCTGCTGCAGTGGCGGGAGAGGCTCCTGCCACCGCCACTGCGCCCGCCAGCCATGAGCCCGGCTTCTGGCTGAGCGGCACTCCCCCTATGGGATCGGGCCAAAACCGGCTCTCCGACATACCCCAAGGGGTCCTGGATTGCAAGAGGGTGCAGGTCAGGCCGAGGGACCCAACCGGTGCATGATTGGGGCCAGGGAGAGACACGGGAGGTTGGCCAGCCAGGGAGGGACTGAAGGAGGGCTCCAGGGCATGTCTGGTCCATCTTACTCAGTCCTGATTGGCTGGACCCCAGCAGCAAGCTAACCTACCAGTCAGAGCATCTGCCCTCTGGTGGTCAGTGCATGTCATAGTAAGCGGTTGAGTGGCCTTAGCATATCATTAGCATATTACACTTTGGCCCACCAGTCGACTGGACACTTAGAATATTAGGCTTTTATTATATAGGATTTGTTGATAACTGATAAGTTGCCTCCAGGATAGAGAACTGGGTGATTGGGGGGACAGGGCCAGAAGTCAGGCTTTTCGAGGATTATCTTTTTGTACCTTATTAACTTTAAACCATTTGAGTACTATTAACTATTCAAGAACTAAGTAAATTACAATTTTTAAGAGGATATACCTCTTTATTTTTTATTTTTTTAAATATATTTTATTGATTTTTTACAGAGAGAAAGGGAGAGGGATAGAGAGTTAGAAACATTGATCAGCTGCCTCCTGCACACCCCCTACTAGGGATGTGCCCACAACCAAGGTACATGCCCTTGACCGGAATCGAACCTGGGACCTTTCAGTCCGCAGGCCGACACTCTATCCACTGAGCCAAACCGGTCAGGGCAAGGATATACCTCTTTAGAACTGATGAAAAACTAAAACTGAAGAGAACTGTAAGAATTGATTGTTTACAGACAGAAACAAACAAGGCAGCACAGAGGGAAGTGGCAGCACCAGGGGTCATAACCCCCAGAAATAAGCCTCAGCAAAACAAAGGTGTATATTCCTTACCATGTCTCACTTCCCATCTACAAAGCTCTCCCTTTCCTAATAGCACAGAGTCTGCCAAAGGTCCCACCAAATGTATACAAAGAAAGACTAGAGGACCCATCCAACCTCCTAGCACCTACTCTTACCAGTAGACTGCTTGACCTTGTAGATAATTTGTTTAAAGATTTAAATGTCTTCCTTTTTACCTTTATTCCCTGTAAGTTTCTGGCTTCTTGTTTACATTTCAGCAAGTCCTTCTGCAAACCAAATACAGTTAGATCAGATGGAGAGCATCTGGGCTGCTTCAGATGCATTACCTCGTTCTGTCACTAGGAACACAAAACTCAGATAACGATTCTATGAAAACTTAACTGTCTACTGAGGCAGAAAGGTCTGGTCCAGTGAACACTGAAGGCTGACCCAGTCCATTCTGCCCTGTGGCACCCAGGATCAACGCCAAGAAAGAAGACACCACACATTCCCATAGGCTCTCATTCCTACAATTAGCAATCTTCACCACCAGGAAACGGAATCATAATAATCTAAATCCCTCTCATGAAATACATGATCCATCTCAATATGCCTACCCCCATGTCTTCAATGATTATCTTGGTTTCTAATGTTTAGCCAAGGGTCAAGCTGCTTTTGATTCTCTAAGAGCGTGTTGTTCTTCATGGACCAAACAAAAATACATTTAGCCCAATAATGCAGTGTCAAGTAATTACCCCTCCTTGACAATAGAATAAACATATGTATATGATTATCACTAGGAAAGAGATTTTAGGAGAGGAACACCCATAACTCGGACCCCACTCTCTTCTTATTGCATCACATCAAGAGTTTGGAATTAACACATCTGAAATGGAAACGGTTAATCTGGACTCCACAGATGGGCTCCAAAGTTATGCCAATAAAAATTCAAGTCAGTGAGTGTGTGTGCATGTGCTCTTGCATATTTCTGGGGAGAGGGTTAATGGTTTTAGGCATATACTTATGGCTCAAAACAAGTTAACACATTGTGGACCAGTAGTTTTATTGCTAGCTTTACCCAGTGGCCAGATAAGTTTCTGTTGAATGAGTACAAAAAACGTTTTACATAAATGTTAAAGGCACGCTTTAAAATTAAATACCCATTACATTTTGAAGTTATTTATTACATGTTCTTACAAGCTATTATCTTTTTAAAGTATGATACTTTGTAAAACACTGTGAAGCAAGAATTCTCATGATCCGTCTGCAATGTGTTAAGATCCACTGACCTAAAAGAATTCTGGGAAGTATTCATTTAAAAAGATCTGGACTCTGCCCTAGTCAGTTTGGCTCAGGGGACAGAGTGTCAGCACGCAGACTGAAGGTCCTGGCTTCAGTTGGGGCGCATGTGGGAGGCAACCAGTCGATGTGTCTCTCTCACATCAATGTTTCTCCTTTGTGTCTCTCCCCCTCCCTTTCACTCTCTCTAGAAATGAATTGGAAAATATTCTTGGGTGAGGATTAACAACAACAACAAAAAGATACTGGACTATATTTGATAATATTGTACTGCATATTTGAAAGTTGCTAAGGGAGTAGATCTTAAAAGATAACATCACAAGAAAAAAATTTTAACTATGTGATGCCAGAAGCCAATTCCAGCATGTCATAATTGCAAGAGTTTCATCAAAAGGTTGATGGAACTTGAGGACTCAACAAGGGCTGAGTCACATATGTTATCACCTGCTGGGAATGGCTAAAGGCATTTCCCCAAACCTGAAAAAGATTGATTGTTTCCTGCCAGACAGCTCAGGGCATCTTAATCTACATGTTATTGCCTCCTATTGGCCAAACACCTGAACAGCTGTAGGCTATTCCCCATTCTGACAATGCTTCTGTACGGAAACCCTACCCTTTGAAGTGTAGCTCCACCTTGCCTTAGGACAATTTGTGTTAATAAAAAGCAAGGTGTCCTGAGACAAGGAGAACTTAGCTCCTTTAGCTAAAGCTCCTCTGACCCCCAATGCCTTTCAAAATTATCTTTCATCTCTGGACTCCTACTTAATCTACACACAGCCTTTCTCCAGATTCCAGAATTCTTCTAGATGCCGGATCAAGACCCACTGGTGATAAATGTAACCCAACGTCCGGCATTAATTGCCGTCCCAAACTGGGGCTTCCTGAACACTTGCAGCACCAACATTAATGTGATCATTTACATAAATATATATATATATAAAATCAATAAGTTCTTTATCTGAAACTAATATGTTTATGTCAATTATAAAAAAGAGCATACTGATAATAGATCCAGTTTTTATTTATATTATTTTAAAAAATAATGTAACATTTCAAACACATAAAGGTATAATGACATAGATGCCTATTACTCATCATTGAGATTAAAAAGATGTTACCTTTTGCCATATATAGGACATATCTCTCTTTCAATCAAAGGCACAATACAGACACAATAGGTACAGCTAGAGTCATGAGTCTGCATCTCTTACCCCCTCCCTATTACTGTCCTGAAGTTTGAATTTTTTTCAAAGGGTAAATGTACATGTCCTGACATACCTTTAGGTCCTTATTCTCCTCCACACTCTGATCCAGACGACTTTGGATTATAATCTGAATATAAGGCAAAAAGCGATGTTTAAGTACCTATGCTGTGAAATTCAGAGGCCATTCATTCAATAAACATTTATTGAACATTTACTACTGTGGATACAAAGGCTAGAAAACAGTGTCCTCCCTCTAGTGGATGCATATGCCCAGGGAGATGGAAGCAGATGAACAGGGACAAAGTTTAAAGTAACTACTAGTATGTGTTGGATGCAGGAGGTTGGGCAAAGGCAAAGAGAAATAGCAAGGGATGAAGTTGGAGAGAAAAATAGGGGCCTGATCATGAAAGGCCAGAGAGGGCAATGGGGAATCCATGAAACATTTTAGGTGAAGAGATGACAAAATGAGGTTTCCCTTAAAGGTAAATCATTCTTGCTGTTATATTCAAAATGAATCAGGAAGAACAGGAGAGGAATCAGGAAAGCTATTTAGAAGGTTGCTAGAATATTGGATAAAGGCCTGAATTAAAGTAGTGGCTGTGAGAATGGAGAAAACTGGATGAAGATATTTAAAAAGTCAACTGACAAAATTTAGTGACTAATTGGTTATAGAGGGAAGGGTCAGAAAGGATTAAAAACATGACACTTAGATTTTTGTTTGGGGTATTTGGCTAGATGGACAGTAATAAAAAACAGAATCCAAAAGGAGAAGTAGTTTTGGTGGTGGTGAGAGAAGGGAGAGAAAAGCTGTTTAATTTAGGATTCATTGAAACGGAGATGCTTATGGAATACACAAGTGGAGGTAATCAACAGGCAATTGCATGTGGCATATATAAATCTAGAAGTCCACAGAGAAAACTGAGCTAGAAATAAATATTTGAGGCGACATCTGAGTCAGGTGGGAGGTAAGTGAAGCCATGGAGGCACCTATTACCCAGGGGAAAGCGAGTCAGGAGAGGGCCCTGAGGAGCAAGCATTTAAGACTCAGGCAGAACAGGCCCCTGAATGTAATGCCCGAGGGGAGGGTCCTGGGACTGTTTTGGCATTCGCGTATCTCCAGCACCTTGAAAGAGCAGCTAGCACAGTCAACACTCAATAAATATTTGCTGACTGACTGAATGAAAGGAAGAAAAAAGAAAGGAAAAGTACTCTAAAATAGAAGAGAAGAACCAGAAGAGTTGTAGTTAGGGAAGAGAGCATTTCAAGCAGGTGCAGACAACGGGGTCAAATACTAAAAACAAATCAAGTACATTAACCAGGTTATTTGGTTTTGTCACAAAATATGGAGCTCACCAGTTGCTCCTCGGGATTGACTCCGGGTTCACAGAGGGCCAAGGGCCTGTCCTGCTCATCTTCAGGTAAGGACCCACTGAGCAGCAAGGCCTGGGGAACCACAAACACAGAAAGAAATGCACCTCCCATCAGAGAACTGAGTCTGGGGTTGGTAGGCTCGTCCCTTACTGAAATCACAACTGGGCTTCCTCTAGAAATTTCCTTGGTAATTTGTGACCCTGATCCTTAGATACCTCCAACGACTCATCTTGGGTCTATCTGGAGTTCCTCTGCTCCAAGGCTCTTTGGCCCCAGAAAACAATCTAAAATAAACATTCCGCTCAGAAGCGGCATTTCAAAACCAGAGCTCCTCAAACTGAATTTTGCCAGCTGGGAAGTGAACTAAAAGCAGTGTAGAATTTCCTAGCATATAAGTTTATTATAATAAATTAGTTAGAATTATAGCACTGACTTGGGTTTGTTTGAATAATTCTGCATTTTTACTCCCTAAGGCAACCTGATAGAACAAGAAGGAAAACATACTTGCAGAGAAATATGGGCATTCATTTCCACTCCCCACACCAGGCTTTGTTTTCATCAGAATATGGAGGGGGCAGATTTACCCTGAAGCTAAGGAAGCTCAAACCCAAGGGCCACTCACCTGCACTGCCCTCCCAAGTTCCTATATCTATTATTGGATGCATAATCATAGTCTTTTAAAAAATATATTTTTTATTGATTTCAGAGAGGAAGGGAGAGATAGAAACATCAATGAGAAAGAATCATCGATAGCTGCCTCCTGCATGGGGATTGAGCCCCCCACTGGGGATTGAGCCCGCAATCTGGGCATTGAGCCTGCAACCTGAGCATGTGCCCTAACCAGGAATCAAACCATGGTCAACACTGAGCCACACCGGCCAGGTTGTAATCTTAGTCTTAAAGATGGCCTCCCAAACTGTGTACTTTTGGACTCACAAACCTTGGATCTACCCCTGCAGGCAGGTATTACAAGACCTATCAATTGAATGAAAGATTTAAAAATGTGTCCTTGTCTTGTATCTTGAGCTTTCTTAATCCAGTCAAGAGAAGAGTTACAGAGATTAAATCCTGTTTCAATAAATATAACACAAACTAACCACAAATGTTGGTATATAAGAATCCAAGCACTGGTTGGTCGACCAAGCACTAATTAATAATAAAAGTTTAGTAAATCAAATTAATTTGGTTATCCCATGGAGTTGTGGCAAGAGGTATGCATAGACAAGTGTAAGAATCCACAGAGCTGCAGGGAACTAAGGGGGAGCCATGTTACAGAAACACTGACCCTAATGGCAAAGTGTTGGATGGGCTCTCATGAGAGCCTACGGATAAGTCAGAAACTGGATGTGGCTTAGCACGCAACTTGTTCATCCCTGAAGGAGTTAAAACGCCAGTGGATGCTGTGAGCCCCATTGTATTCCATAAGGGAACTGAATTCTCATTGTGGTCATGTGGCTGTGAATTAAACTCCTGTGTTTGCAGAGAATATTAGGATGCTGACTTTCTGCCTATCGATTCTCTTCTTTTTCTGTCTAATCTGCCATTGGGTTTCTTCCAGACTGAAAAATGCAAACCAAACTGATGGTTATCTATGTTCATATAATCACATTATCCTGGGGAAAACCTGGTTGGGTGTAACCCCAAAGTTTTTCATGCTTTAATAGTTCCAATTAAAGGACAGCACACACACACACACACACACACACACACACACACACACACACATCCCGTTAATTAAACCATGCCTTAATGGAGTGGCAGAAAATGTCTATCTAAAAGGCAGACATTTAAAATATACAAAGAGCCCAGCCTGTGTAGCTCAGTGGTTGAGCGTTGATCTATGAACCAGGAAGTCATGGTTCGATTCCCAGTCAGGGCATATGCCTGGGTTGCCAGCTCCCCATTGTGGGGTGTGCAAGAGGCAGCCAATCAATGATTTTCTCTCATATTGATGTTTCTATCTCTCCCTCCCTCTTCCTTCCCCTCTGAAATCAATAAAAATATATTTAAAAAAATTAAAACATACAAAGAAAATAGGTGGGAAATCAACAACTCTCCAGGGAGGAATATTTAGGCAGTAAACATTCCTCAAACCCTTCTCCGTTCCTGGGGCATGCATTATGCAAATATTTTACCACAGCACCAATCTCCTTTTTTTTTTTTTTTAAGGAACCCTTTGTGTCCTCACCCTGTTGCTGGTTGGCTGGCAGCACCGCCTGCCGGCTGCCAGACCACTCACATAATGTGGGCTTTGTTTATGTCTCCATAAATATTTGACAATTCAAGAGCAGTGCAGTTCCCAGCACAAACAGAAAGGAATATCCCTAGACAATTTCAGGGTCATCAGCACACTACAAGGGCTCCCCCAAATAGAGACAGATGCACAAAGTCAGAGGGCTGGGGGGTCATTTCAGGGGAGAAACCAAGTCAAGTGGGTCAGCCGGCCTCTGGGAGATTTCCTGAGCTGGCACTGAAGGTATAGGAAAGACTGAAGGGCTTTGTTGCTCAAAGAAAACCTCTTCTACCTGATCACGAAGCCTTGGCATTCACTTGCAAACGCATTAGGAGCGAGCTGAATCCTTGAAAGTTTAGCTAGATTCAGACAGAGACCCTGGTATTACTGGCTCCCGCACCCTTCCTGAAGAAGTCCTAGGAGACAATCCCAGACTCTTCAGAGTGCCATTATTTGGTGAAAGCTGCAACTGCACGGCTGTAGCTGCAGAGCGGGCAGGAACCCACCTATGAGCTGAGAGCCAGAACCAGGGTTTGGTAGGGCTTGATGGCTCCCAGGCTCGTAGAACTCCTGACAATTGTGTTGTAAACAAGAGTCCATCTGGTCCATGTTAAGGGCTTTACTCACATAAAAGGAATTGTCTGACCTTTGAGTCATACTCCCTCTGTCTAAACTCCCCATTCAACTCTGACCTCACACAAAACTGAGTCAGTTTATTTTCAACTGACACCAGTGATTTAAGAATAATAATCAGTTGGTGCACCGAAGACGAACGAACGACAAGGGAAGGAGCTACCTGTAGTCCTGATATCATTTTCTTGGCTTCCTCCATTTCTTTTTCTAAATGTTCTTGTTGTTCCAACAGCTGTTCTTCCCATGAAGTCTCCAGACAGGTTGTGGGGCTACCTGGTCGCCAGTCTCGGGATACTGGAGAGTCTGTCTCCTCTACAACATGAAAGGAGGGAGCACAGTTCATGTTGAAGAAAACAAGAGTTTCCGGCAGGAAGCGTTCACAGTCCTCGCATTCACAGGTTCAGGTCACAGCCTCCTGAACCTGTCCTCGCTGCACAGCCTGGACTCGCCACCAGGTGGAGTTGTGAGACATAAAGAATTGGCTATTAACTCGGACCCCAGGCTCAAGGGAGCAACACTTAATCTGTTGGGGAAACACATCCTGTTCAGAACGTTTAGGAAGCCATAAGACCTCCTCTTTGGGAGTCTTGGTATGGGACATACAGATTTTACTATTAATTCTCTAGAACGGGCACTCCCAGAGCTTGATTCTGCCAGGTACAAAGAGGGGAACTGTCAGAGACCATGAAAACAAAAGTCCTGTTGGTTGCTCTGGAGATTCAGAGGAGACCATTCTGTCATTTAACAGTGTCTCACACAGAAAATGAACCAGTAAAGCATATTTGCACAAACTGTTTAATCTCTCTCTCTGATTTTGTTTTATTTTCCTGCCTTTACAACCTCTTCTGATTTCATTCATAAAAATGAGTATAGTAAGGCTAATCCCTCTGGGTCGCTGTGACGATTAAATGAGGTAATTTATGCCCAGGGCCATGTGGTGTGGGGCCCAGAGCAAGCACTCAATAAATGCTCTCCCTCTCCCTCCTCAGGGTCCCCGGAGTGTTTGACTCAGTACCGTTCTCAGTAGTATTCTTTGCTACTAATGCCAGGTTTAGAGAGGGAATAGAATAAGGAAGAAATGAATTCCAGTTTTCCTTCTGAGGGCTTCGGTTTCATTGTATCCCCTAATAGGTGAATAAAACTCTATCTAAATCACGTGTTTTGCTTCTTCCTGTTTTCCTGTGTTTATGTGAGGAAACAGAGGAAGGAGAAGTCTAAACAAAGGGAACTCCTGTGGTCCTTTCTGTAGCCCTCATACCAAACCTGATGCAGACCTGCTCTCCACTGTACGTTCTCACAGACACCTCAGCAACACCTCTATATTGCTGGCCCCAATTTAAGTTAGAGAAGGACTGAAATTACTTCTATAACACAGAAATCATGAAATCTATTTACCTGAATAAGGCTTCCGACTGTTCCAAAGTCATTTCCTAATTCATAGGCAGGGGGCCGAGGAACAGCCTGTCTATACTGCTGCAAGGTTTTTGACAGCTAGGACATCGGAAGTGACATTCTCCAAGAGGATAACTACGTTTGTTGGCTCTAAAACATTAGAGCCCTGTAGAGCTGAGCCTGCAGACACAGACTATGGAGAGGCACAAGGCCAGGGAGCTTATAGGTACGTAGCCAGGATCCCCAAACTCTTCAAGCCGAGAGCTATTCCTTGAGCCAACCCAGGCACCCACGAAATAGTACCTGTCCTGTTCTCTATTCCTTCAGAGGGAATAATCACAAACTCTGCCTTCTCCTCCGACTGGGTGATAATGGATTCGCTCTTTGCACTGTGGATAGGACTGGGTGAAGTCAGGCTGTGATGAAAGAAAGAGAAACAATTATTATGAAGTTGTTTAGAAGCCAACTTCCATAATTTATCCCAGAGACATGTGTAGGTTTTTTTTAAAGTTTTGTTTTTCTTATATATATTTGTGTGTGTGTGTGTGTGTGTGTGTGTGTGTGTGTGTGTGTGTGTTGATTTCAGAGAGGGAGAAAGTGAGAGAATCATCAATCAGCTACCTCCTGCATGCCCCCTACTGGGGATGGAACCTGCAACCCAGGAATATACCCTTGCCCGGAATTGAACCCGGTACCCTTCAGTATGCAGGCTGACACTCTATCCACTGAGCCAAACCAGCTAAGGCCCAGAGACATGTTCTTATCCATCTTACTCCTATTGCCTAACACAGTACCTGGATCACAGTAAGAACAAATATTTGTTGAATGAATAAACGTGTTGAATGAATAAATGACCCAGTCCTAGGAAATCTTTTACACAACAAGGCTGCCTTGAGGCTTAATTCACTGAGAAGAAATTTATCAGAATTGGTAATCTAGCATTTTAAAGAGCTTCTGGGGTTTTTTTTGTGTGTGTTTGTTTCTTTTTAGTCCGTACCCGAGGATATGTTTTATTGATTTTAGAGAGAGAGAGGAAGGGAGAGTGAGAGAAACATTGATGTGGAGAAAAACATCTATTAGTTGCCTCTCATTAGCATCCCAGCTGGGATTGAACCCACAATCTAGGTATGTGCCTTGACTGAAAATCAAACCCACAACCTTTTGGTGTATGGCTGATGCTCAACCAACCGAGCCACCTGGCCAGGGCAAGTTTTGTTTTGTTTTGTTTTTTACTCACTACCATCACCATCCTGGGCCCAAGTTTGGAGACTGATGTAGTATGTGTTTTACTATCTTTGAATACTTGAAGGAAAATCTATTTCCAATATACTAATCACTCATACACACACAAGCAATACCAGCAGAGTAATCACAGCAAACCAGCTCTGGGCTGATGCCAGAGGAGAGGAAGGCGTGGAAGGTGCCTCAGCAGGGAGAAAGTGCTGGAGTGTGGACAGCACCAGGATGGACAAAGGAGCAGCGATACATCAATAGAGCTAGGACATGATAATGAAAAGGGTAACAAGTCAAAAGGAGAACACCTGCTTGGAGATGGTAAAGGTTTACTTGATTTACTCCCAGAGTTACTTACATGTCTGCCACACTGGTTCCAAATTGTCATGAGCAACTCACAACAATTCTTACGTTCTGATATAATTCTTACTAGCCTTGGAAGGAACTGTTCGGATTTTGGGGGAAATGGAATTCTTACTAGCCTTGGAAGGAACTGTTCGGATTTTGGGGGAAATGGAATTCTTACTAGCCTTGGAAGGAACTGTTCGGATTTTTGGGGAAATGGAATTCTTACTAGCCTTGGAAGGAACTGTTCGGATTTTGGGGGAAATGGAATTTTAGATCTCCAGAACAACAGCAACGCTATAAGACAAGATGGGGGTGTGAGGCGGAAGCTTGCAGCTGCAGAGCCCGTTTCTTTGCATTGCACCCTGAGAACATCAGCACTGAAACACTCTCAGGGGCCATGGGGGCTGCAGGCCCAGCCCCCTCTCAGGAATCCTTTCCAGATCCATCACCTAGACAACAGGGACAGTGTCTAGGATTCACTGACCCACTTAACATGCCCCTGAAGTCTCCCAGGCTAATCCTCACAGCCACCATCAGGAGTTAACATTTCTTCTTTCCAGAAACCAGTAAAGACAAGAGGCAAGCACAGAGGAGGTGCCTAGAGAATTCAGAGCCCCTGACACAACCTGAGGACTAGGTTCTCATCCTCCTCGTTGTCCAAAGTTTACAGGCTTCAGTGGAAATGCCCTCAACCAGTAATGCATTCTCATCCTTATTAGAACACACACAAAAATTTAAAGTTGTTGCTTCTTCAACTTAAAGAAAGGAACTTAACCAGACCTATAGATCTACAACCCAAACAAGCAAGGGGGGTGAAGAGTGGCAAGAAGTGGCATTAAGAAAAGGTAATTGCGCCCTAGCCAGTTTGGCTCAGTGGATAAAGCGTCAGCCTGTGGACCGAAGGTTCCCAGGTTTGATTCCGGTCAAGGGCAGTTACCTCGGTTGCAGACTCCTCCCCAGCCCAGGCCCTGTTCGGGGCTCGTGCAGGAGGCAACCAATCAATGTGTTTCTCTCACATCGATGTTTCTCTCTGTCTTTCCCTCTCTCTAAAAGATTAATGGAAAAATATCCTCGGGTGATGATTTAAAAATAAATAAAGTGTAATTTAAAAAAAGAGAGAGAAATTTCTAAAAAAGAAAGAAAGGAAGGAAGGAAGGAAGGAAGGAAGGAAGGAAGGAAGGAAGGAAGGAAGGAAGGAAGGAGTTGCTTTATGGAATTCTCTTATCCACCTTTCACTACTTAGGTAATCTGACTTCCAGGCCAACATGCATTAGCTGCTGGAAAAGCACTAGTTTAGGGGTACCTCTATAATAATAAAAGTGTAATATGCTAATTAGACCGGACAGCCGAACGACCTCCCGGACGTCCTTCCGGACGACCTTCTGGTGAAGCCGGGGCTACGAGGGCCGAGCCCCTTGCACAAATTTCGTGCATCAGGCCTCTAGTGTTATTTATATAGAAAAAATTTAAGCCCTAGCTGGTTTGGCTCAATGGATAGAGCGTCGGCCTGCGGACTAAAGGGTCCCAGGTTCAGTTCCAGTCAAGGGCACATGCCTGGGTTCCGGCCTCAATCCCCACTAGAGGGTGTGCAGGAGGCAGCCAATCAATGATTCTCTCTCATCATTGCTGTTTCTATATCTCCCTCCCTCTCTGAAATCCATAAAAATATATTTAAACAAAAGAAACAGATTTATGACTGCTCAGGCCTCAGCATTCGCCTTATAGAAATTGGGATCCACGTGCCGAAAGAGGCCTGAAGCAGCTGCTCCTCTTTGAGAACTAAGACACTTTCTCAGCTGACAAGGTGCTGTGGTTGACATGTCCCACTGCCTGCATTGGACGGGCCACAGTGGGTAACGTGTGAGAGGAGGGTGGGTTGGGGGGGGCGGGGTGTGAACCAGGATGCTGCTTTCCTAAAAGCAGAGAGCATGCTCAGCTCCACCTTCTCCCTCCTGAGTGAGCTGTCTCCCACATAAGGGCAGAAGGAGGCGGATGTCTGCATATCCAACCCCACTGGGGGAGTGGCCGAGCAGCCAGAAGAAAACAACATTTTTCTTTCTTGAATTGAGGCTGCCAGTGTGTGAGGCCAGAGAGCTAAGGCCATGGAACTAGATGGCCAAGTTAAAAGAGAAAGGACCGAGGAAGAAAAATCCCGAGGCAAGAAGAACCTCATGAATGAGGATGGTGCATTAGATCCTCTTCCTCAAGGCAGAGAAAAGTATTTTCACACTGATTAATTACATGCTATAGGCTCTGCCTGATGTGCTTTGAAGCCCCATTTCATAAGCAAGTAATCCCCCTACCTGCCATCATAATCCTCTCAAATCAGGGAACAAGTGATTACAAATCAGGTCTGACCGATACACTTAATTCCCACAGGATTAACATCTCTCCAACCTTAATTTATCAGAAAGCGGTCCCCCAGCAAAGATACTTGCAAATTAGAGTCAAATTAATTTTTTTAATCGGTGAAGGGCCATAAGCAAGAGAGTCCTGTTCCCCCTGAAGTGCCTTCCCTGAGCAGAGACAAGACAGGGTAAGGGGCCACTCTTCCCCTCTGCTGGCGCCAGCTCCCTCACCCGCTGTATTTTATAGTGAGAACCCCAGCTCCCTCTCCCGCTGTATTTTATAGTGAGAACCCCAGCTCCCTCACCCGCTGTATTTATAGTGAGAACCCCAGCTCCCTCACCCGCTGTATTTTATAGTGAGAACCCCAGCTCCCTCTCCCGCTGTATTTTATAGTGAGAACCCCAGGCCAGCAGCCTGTTCTCCCCAATACAGCGCCCCCCACCATCCCCGTCTACCTCTGGCCAACGGCATCCTCCAGTCGGGCTCTGCTCCCACCCATGCCCCCACCTCCAAAGCCAGAGTGGCCTCAGCTCACCATTTGACTTGCGTCCCTCCCATGGTCCCTCCTGGCTCCGAGCTCAGCAAGCCTGCTTCCCGGGGTGAAGTGGGGGGCTGAGAGTCACAGCGCTCCCAGATTCGGGCATGTCTCCCCGAGCTGGGGCAGGTCAACTACCCGGGAGAGATGGGGGAGGGCTGCGAGGCCGGCGTCCCGGCCCCAGGGACCGGGATGCTCCGGGTCTGTGGCGCGCGGTCCCGGCAGCTCAGACACGGCCGCAGCCGGGGCTGGGCGGGTCCGCCTCCCCTCGCAGGCTGCGGGCACCGGCGGCCGCATGGCGGTGTCCGCGGCCGCGCGGCTGGGGGCTTGCCCGGGGCGCGGGCATCTCAACCCATCTCCGACCGCCAGACGCTCCGCGGCTCGGGCAGCGCGGCCGGCCGAGTCCCGGGCAGCGGCGTGCGGGCGGG
Source organism: Cnephaeus nilssonii (assembly GCF_951640355.1). Classification (NCBI taxonomy): domain Eukaryota; kingdom Metazoa; phylum Chordata; class Mammalia; order Chiroptera; family Vespertilionidae; genus Cnephaeus; species Cnephaeus nilssonii. The sequence continues at coordinate 76,925,770 of NC_137084.1, forward strand.
GGACCCCAGCTTCGCAGCGCCTCCCCGGCCCTCCCGGCCCCGCCCTGCCCGCCCTCCCCAGGCGGCCACACGCCGCCGGGCAGCGCCGGCTCGGACCCAGGCGGAGCCCGGCGGGGGCGCGGCCGGGCGGGGGACCGGGGGAGCACCCGCCAGGCAGGGAGGGGCCGCCGGCGGGCAGAATCCCCAGGGGGGCTGGTCCTGGCCCTGAGAACCCCGATCTGTACGCGTTGCCTTCTCCACCCTGAGCCCTCCCTTCGGGGACGCAGAGGTCGGGGTAGGCAGAAGCCAGCTTCTTGAGGGTGCGGTCTCCCCCGGAAGCCGCGGAACGCCCATCTCTCCCACCTCCCCTCCGGGCGTTTCCGCGTGTGCCTTTTTACCCACTAGGATCATTCTGCTCGGACACAGGGAGAGGCTGGCCTGAGGTCTTGGACGCACCGGGCCGGCAGGGTGTCCCTCGAGGAGGGGGGCAGGGAATTAGACACTGAGGGCTATCCTCCAATCTTAACCTTCTCCCGGTTCCCAGTCACATCCCATTAGATGGGCTCCCCCTGAGCAAGGGTGGAGGGAGGGAGCAGATTGTGCCCAAGCCTGCTGGGTCCCAGGGAGCAAGCTGAGGAAAAGGCAGGGTGCTGACTGAACACCCTAACAAGGTGAGTGAGCGGTCAGCTTAGAAGAAAAGAACAAAATCAGGAAGGAGTCAAAGACAGAAAGCGGAATGCAAACTGTTCTCTGAGCCCCTCCTAGAAAACTGTCCCATCAGCCCACTGCAGTCGGAGTTCCAGTGGGTCACTAAGTCACACTCTCACGGTGGCTGCCCCAGTCTGCGTCCTGCCAGAGAGGAAGGAAGCAGCTGCTCTCAGGAAGAAATCGAGGCCCCCCACCCCCGCCCCCCAAACACACACCCCCACAACGCTGGCAGGCACAGAAGAGCAAAAGGCCTGTGGCCATGCAGGAAGCAATAGATCTCATCATACAACGAAACATCCTTTGATTCTGTACCAAGTGACATTCTAAGAAGCAAGCAAGGAAAAAATGGTTTGGATTCTCACTAAAAGCACGCCTATTGCTTCATGGGTACAGGGTTTCCTTTTGGGGGTGATGAAAATGTCTTCAAACTGGATAGAGGTGATGGTTGCAAACATTATGAAAGTACTAAATACCAATGAATTGTACACTTTAAAATGATTAATGATTGCTGGGCCTGAGCGGCTAAGTTGGTTGAGCATCATCTTGTGCACCGAAAACTTACAGGCCTGGGACACTTACGAAGGAAGGCAACCAATGGATGTTTCTCTCTCACACTGATGTTTTCTTCTCTCTCTCTCTCTCTCTCTCCCTCTCTCTCTCTCTCTCCCACATGTCCACACACCCCTTCCTCTCTCGAAGCATGTCCTCGGGTGATGATTTTTAAAAAGTAAAATGATTAATGGTTAACTTTATGTTTTGTGAATTTTATACATAAGAAAGCACATCTATTAAATGTGATCATTAAAGTTGAGCAAGGTTACCAGAATATTAAAATGGGGAAAGAATTGCATGTGACCTCCACAGACTAGGAAATGGTCCATCAAACTAAGATGGAATATTATTAGAAAAAGAAATAAGAGGAAAAACACCAAAGACACATAAAATGCTTATAAGACAAAGAGCAATTAGGCTTAACTAGAACAGCCTAAGCTGGATTGAGGCAGGAGACAAAAAAGGTCAAAAGAGCAAAAATTAAACACGATTCAGCAATGAAATGAAGTTAGTAAATAAGCTAACATGACCTGAGGATGTGTTCATAGGAGCATGATTTACAGAAGCCAGGAAAGTAGTCTTCCTGCCACTATACCTGGCATTGATCAGGCTTTTATGAGAGCACTGTGTCCTGTTTTGGTCTCCCCACTTGGCTCTATAGTATATAGGCAGCCTTTCAGCTACAGTCACGTATGTATTCAAATCATTAGCCCACTCAAATATGTACTAATCTGCCATAATTCCCAGCCCTGTAAGTGAAAGTCGGAAACAGTCTAATGCTCTACGACAACTCTGCTCATTTTCTCTTGCTACGAGCTTGATGCAGCCCTGTCAGGTCATAACTTAGTTATACCCAGACAATAAGCCAGTGCGATGGAACTGGTTCTCATAAACGCTGGCAGCTGATATACAACATCCGAACCACCAAGCTGGACCATGGCAGGTCCCAGCACGGGCACTGTGGCTCTGCACAAAGCTTCCTCAGGTGGGAAATTCACAGCATCCCACCCTCCCCTCCTGCCAGCACAAAACCACGAGGCAGTGCTGAGGGCTACCCCTTTAAGGCCAAACACAATCGGAGGGAAAGAGAACGGGTTTAGGTGCCTCATGGCCTGTTGTGTTGCTACTTGAGGCTAAGAACCCCGAGACTCCCCAGGAGTTCAGCTTTTAGCCAGAACCGGAGTGGTAAAGAATCTGAGGCCACGGTTACCTGGAGCAGCTGGACTCAGACGGGGACCTTTGCTGCCCTTCGTACTGCTGCACCAGAGCTCGCACGCTCCAGTACGGATTCTCGATTTCCTCGTCCGTGCTGCTGTTCCTAAAGTCAGAGGACACCAGCAAAGGAGAAGGGTCAGTCCTTCACTTCAACTCATCAAGTACTGACAGATGGCCCTCTTGTGAACACTATAGGAAAGATGAATAAGGCAAAGCCCCTGCCTTAGAGACACTTGAAACCTAGCAGGGAAGACAGATACAAAAGCGCATAACTTCACCAATCTTTGCAACACCTCAGGGTCATGCTTAGCACACACACAACCGCCAAAGCATTTCCTGCTGTGACTCCGGGGGCAGCTTGGCCTTCAGGGTACATTCCAGGGAGAGACTCCCGCAGATGAATGGAACATTGCTCCCAGTGAAGAAAACACACAGTGCCAATGGCATCTCTTTACAATTCTGGGCACCAGAGCAACAGATTACCTGTCATTCATCCACTTTCTGCTGACTGCGAATAGAACTCTTCAAAAGAAAGGGCTTTTCTCTTTCTAAGTGCTCTTTTCTGCAACGTGGGGCTGTTTGGGTGATATTTTCATCTACTGCAGATAAGCATTTAAGGGAAAAATATCAAAGACAGTCCAGTTTCCATTCTCAGATTTCCACACTTACCTCTGTCTGTACCGAAAGACGTCCCGTCCTGACCGTGACATGTCATGACACACATCAGCCAGAGCAGCAGCTGCTCCCTGGGCCACAGCCGTGGCACAGTGTGGCTGGTGACTCTGCAGAGGGGCTCTGAAGTCCCGTCCTTGGCTCACTGTCCTGCCAGAGCCGGGTTTGAAGTGAGCTGCCAAGGCAAGCACCAGCCGCATGATAGACTTCAGGTTTCCTTCCACAATATCTGGGGGACAGAACAGACCGAGAGGCCCTCAGAGGGAGGTAGGGGGCCGAGGCCTCATTCACTAAATACGCACTTGCTAGGGATGCAGGTGAGCGAGGCAGTCAAGCTCTCTGTCCTCACAAAGCCGTGTTCAACGGGGACACAGAAGATTTAAAAGCAATTACAATGAAGTACAGTAACATGTTATGGTAGAAGTACAGGATTCCTTGGGGGCTCAGAGTAGAAGCATCGTATCTAGTCTAGAGGGCTCAGGATTCCCAGAGGAAGTGAGCTCTAAGCTGAGACTTGGTTGATGAATGGTGGTCCATCAGATGGAGGAGAAGAGGGAGCAGCAAGCATGAAGTCTAGAGGCAAAAGAAAGCATGACACACTGGAGCCTCGCTGTCTGGTGTGGGAGCCGCTAGCTACACTGAGCACTTAAAAGGTAGCTATAGTCAGAATTGAAATGTGCTGTAAGTGTTGTATTTACTTAGCACATGCACACCCAAAAAGAGAATGCAAAATATCTCCTTAGATGTAGTACAAAAAATAGAATGCAAAATATCTCATTAATAGTTTACATTTTGAAATAATATTTTGGATATATTGAGTTAAAGAAATTTATTATGCAAACTGGCTCACACTTTTTTCTTTTGTTTAATGTGGCTACTAGAAACTTTTTATTACACATGTGACTCACATTATACTTCTATGGCACAGCTCTGCGGTGGAGGAGCTGAAAGGAGTCCAGCAGAGGTCAGGTCAGGAAGGGCACGATAAGCCATAGGAAGGACTGCGGATTTTATCCTAAGGACCCTCCGAGGCAGAGGACTGCGTGAGCATATGTACTCATGGTAAGCTCATTCTGGCGGCAACGTGGAGAGCAGATGGGAGGACAAACATCAATGCAGTGGGACTAATCAGGAAGCCAGGTAAAAGACTATGAGGTCCTGCGTGGCAGTGTTCCCTAAAAATAGTTGACTTTAATGGGCCAGATCCCCAAGCCCACTCCTAATGGGGACCAGATGAAAGAGATTATCGCATTCTAAGTTTGCCCTAGAAAAGAAAAAGGAATGCAGGCAGAAAAAAATGTGATAGGTCTGGTGAAAGTTAATGTAAGGAAATTGGTAAAATTCTATTTTTTTTTTTTTAGTTGCATAGCCTTTTAGATATGCAAGGTTTTGAAAGGATTGATTGATACCTTCTACAGGGTGCTCTCAATGGTTAGCATCTACCCTTCCTGAATGACCCCAACACAGTGAACATCAGTAATAAAAACATGACAGGAGTGCCTCCTCTTCCCCCATTCTCACAGGTAACCAGGCCCAGAAACTGAGGCTGAAACAGAACCGGATTACAGTCAGTTCTAGAGAAATGGCGAGAGGACTGGGGCCTGTGCTTTCTTTTCTTTTCTTTCTTTTTTTTTTTTTCTCCAATATATTTTATTGATTTTTTACAGAGAGGAAGGGAGAGCGAAAGGGATAGAGAGTTAGAAACATCGATGAGAGAGAAACATCGATCAGCTGCCTCCTGCACACCTCCTTCTGGGGATGTGCCCGCAACCAAGGTACATGCCCCTGACCGGAATCGAACCCAGGACCTTTCAGTCCCCAGGCTGACGCTCTATCCACTGAGCCAAACCGGTTAGGGCTGGGGCCTGTGCTTTCTGAAGACACCTACACCCTTTCCTCCTTGCAGCCTGGGCTCAAGGGGACTGAGAAGTGTCCCCTTCTGGCCACGTGGCTACAGGAGAGGGCATGTGCTGAGGTCACAGAGCCCCTCCATCTTACCAGGAATATTCTGTGATGTAAAAAAAAAAAATATGCTAGAAAATATTTTCCATCTGGAAAACTGGATGGAAAAAAATGTAGGCTATTATGATATGAAATAATTATTGGTCATGAAACCATAGGAACTTCAAAAACATAAGCTATCCTCATTTTTATTACTTAAACGAGAAATTCTAAAACTAATGTCCCAATTTTGTAATTTCTTCTCTATTAATTGTCCTACACACAGTCAAGCAAACCTTTATTCAATTAAAATGAATAGAGAACTTCTATCTTCATCCAGGTTTCCAAAGTAGTCAAATTTTGATAATCACTCTGTCCCAATAAGTTTCTTTCCGGGAAAATGACATGAAGTCATGGGGCTAATCTTCCTCCTGTCAATTGGATCCCTTGACTACACACTGAGCAATTGCCAGCCAAAGATGAGTGTACTCGTCCACCAAGAACGTGAAGAGGCGCTGACCTTTAGCTGAAGTCTGGTGCATACGAATCTTTTTGGAGGCCACAAACTGTAGCACCTTCTCCACATTATTCTTCATCTCCTGTTGGTTTCTAGGACTCAGCTGTACCCCACTCAGCTTTTCTCCTGCTGTTAGAAGACAGAAAATATATGAAGTTATAAGAAGAAATAATATCAAAGTCTCATCTAGCCAGATACAGAGAAAGGGAATATTTGATGTAAAGAGTAAGATTATATATAAATACCATACAAGTTTTAGTGGAGTAGTGGGATCCAAAGCCTGAGGAGGGCTGATTAAATAAGGAATGGGGAAAGGGAGTGAATTCAGTGAACTTTTCTAGAAGGCAAAGTCACAACGGAATGCCACAAAAATACTTGGGTTTTGGAAAAATGAACACATATTCAAACTGCTTGTATATATACAGAATATCTCTGGAAAGAAATGCAAAAAACTGCTTACACTGATTGCCCCAGAAAAAACAGGTAGCTGGCAGAGGGACAGAGGTGGAAAAAAAGGCTTTTGACTTTATACCCTTTTGTACCTTCTGGGTTTTTTATCTGATTATATTTCAAGTATAATCTATTGAAATAAGTGAAAAATTAAATGTTTAGAATGAGCTTGGAATGAAAGCAGATCTAGGTTTGTACCACTGCTCTGACACATACAGTTATGTGATCTTGTAAAGCTGCTTAGCCTTTTTAAATCTCATAAAATAAGATAGGGCACTCATATCATGCCCATGTCATACATCCATCAAAGTAGCATGCTTAGCACAATGCTTGATATATTCTTATTGCTCAATGAATTTATTTATTTTTATAAATCCTCTTTTTTAAGCTTGTTTCCTCAAAATGGGGATAATATTAGCTGTTTCTCAAGGGTTGATGATTAAGTGAAATTAAACAAGATAGAAAGTATTCAACAAATGGCAGCTGCTACTACTATTACCATTGTTACCATCATTATCAATGAATACTCTGATGAGTCTCTGAACTGTGCCAATGAGGGAGAGGCTGCCTCTAGCAAACTGGGCTTCTCCACCACTGCGACCCCTGCATCCCTCCAGGACTCTCAGTGAGGTCAGCTGACTAATATAACAATCAGCGTTTGAGTACCTGTCATGTGTCAGGCACTTGGGTAGGAGTTGTGGAACCAAAAGTACAGGGGAAAAAAAATGCTGTACCTGCTCTTAAAGAGCTCAGTGTACACAGGAGAGATAGCTGAGCAATTACCATTCAGTGAATGGAAATAAAATAATAACAGAGCTACATACAAATGCTATGAAAATAAGGTTATGGCACCATCTACAAGAGTGAGTATCAACAACTCCAGGGCTCCAAAAGGACCAGCCCTTTCATGGAGCATATGGTAGTCAGTATCTGCCTGGCTACTACCTCCTTTTCCAGCCTCGGTTCAGACATCGATTCTTCTGACAAGCTACTACTGAATCTCCAGAACTGGGCTTGGTGATCCCCCTGCCATGTGCCCCATCACTTTCCAGTCTTTCCAACTAGACTGGGGGGAGGGGAGCTCTTGAGAGCTTAGACTGTGTTTATTATCATATTCCCAAAGCATAACACAGTACCTGGCACACAGTGTTTATTGACTAATAAATAAATGAATTAACTTTGGGAAAGTATTCTGTCTTCTCTACTTTCAGTGCCATAGATTTTATTTACAAATATATATTTATTGATTTATTTACTTTGTTAATCCTCATCCAAGGATATTTTTCCATTGATTTTTAGAGAGAGTGGAAGGGAGAGGGAGAGACAGAGAGAAACATCGATGTGAGAGAGACACATCGATTGGTTGCCTCCTGTATGTGCCGAACAGGCCCGGGGAACAAGCATGCAACTGAGATATGTGCCCTTGAAGGGAGTCGTGGACCCTTCAGTCCATGGGCTGACGCTCAATGCCATACGTTTTAAAGAAGAAGCCATCTGTTCTGAAAGGCATATGAAGGATAAAGAAGGTCAAGTTCTGGTTTATGTTAGCATCAGAGTCCAGGGCCAACTGACCAACAATCTCGATGAGATGAGCCAGGATCACCCCATCCCGAAGGTCCTGTCGCAGGTCCTGTACGGGCTTCACTGCTGGGCTCCTCCTCAGCTGCGCGTTCACCCAGGCCACGTACGCCTGCAGTTGCTGCTGAAAAATGAAAGGTGGAAATAAGGGGAAGGTTGCCTGTTATTCTTAACCTCCGCCCTGCACATCCAAGGCCGAATCTGAGGTTGAGCTACGGTGGGCAATGCGTCACACCCAGAGGGAGGAGGAGCTTTTAAGGAAAGAAAGAAGTAAGATGGTCAGGCATACAGCACGTTTTAAAATTCCCTAGTTTTATGTTAGTCTCCAAGGATCAGCTAACCTCTGACGAGGATGGCAGTGTACACACAGATAAGGAGACAAGTGTGTCAAGGACTACAACTCCTGTTTTTCTTGAGTTTTGCCTGGATGAGGTCCAGACCCACAACCACAGCCAGTTTTTGGTGTAATCACTGCCACCAGCAACCCATCCTGCTTCCCAGGAACTCATGTCCCGTACGCACAATGGGCTGTGATAGTCATAAGAATTGATCTCGGGGATCAGGAATAAACAGTAAACCAAGCTCAGAACTGCCTTTCCCTAGCTGCTGTTTTCACAATGAGACTTAACTGAAATCATCTCATACTGAACCTAAGATTTATTCTCCTGAGCCTATAATCCTGGGATTGCTACAAAGTTAGTTTTAATCCGTGCTTTATATTGTCAAAGAGGATCTAGGCACCTAAAACCTGCACAAACTTACCAAAGAAAGGCTATGGTAAGCAGTGTTCCTGAAAACTAAGGAAAGGTTGGGGGAGAGGGGACACTTTCATTTATTTTCCGACAAAGCTAGGGTCCAGTATCCTCAGACGCCTGTTAGGCCCAGGTAGGGACATACAGCTCATCCAAACCCTTGGATGACCTTACATGTTCCGCTTGTCCCTTACACAGAGCTTGTATGCAGGTGTTTATTCTGATTATTTGGTCTGAAGATGGGCACTAAATATCAAAGTAGCACATGAACAATGTCATAGTACAGGCAGCACTCTGTCTGGTTTCTGTAGAAGCCCAAGACCCTGAACCTAAAAATTAAGTTTAAGGGCTAAAGTATTAAATTATAATTTGATTAAAGTTCCGTTGACTTCTAAGCCCCAAGTACTTCCTTAATAAAGTGATGTTGGCAATTACTCATTGGCAGCTCCCTGGGCTTAAATTAAATCTTCCTTATTTTCTCTAAGTTGATTAGTGGGAATAAATAAAGTCCTTTGGAAGACAGTACTAAGGCAACAATCAATCAGCTACTGACAAACTAGAGGAATCACTGTGATCAGCAAGAGGTGGGAAGGAGGGAATATTTATTGAGTACCTACCATGAACTAAACATCATTTGTGTTTTATACAGCTAATGAATATACCTGGAACAGGGCTGCCGCACAATTGATGCTTACTAAGTGGTCATTACTGTTTTCATCATACCATCATTTAATTCAATCATGAAAAAGCACAGAAGGGTCAGTATCATCTCCAATGGATGGATGAGGTTCAGAGAGATTATGTAACTTCTCCAATGTCCCCACAGCTAGGACATAGTAGACCCAGTATTGAAACCCACTGGGGTTCCAGCCTGCCACCGGGGCACATGCTCCTTACCGGGATCGAACCCGGGGCCCTTGAGTCCACAGGTCGATGCTCTATCCACTGAGCCAAACCGTCTAGAGGCCTAAGTATTTTTGAAATATATTTTTATTGATTTCAGAGAGGAAGGGAGAGGGGGAGAGAGAGAAATATCAATGATGAGAGAGAATCATTGATCAGCTGCTTCCTGCATGCCCCCTACTGGAGATCAAGCCTGCAACACAGGCATGTGCCCTGACCTGGAATCGAACTGTGACCTCCTGGTTCATTGGTTGATGCTCAACCACTAAGCCACACCAGCTGGGCCAAAATCCACAGTATTATTTTTTATTTTATTAATTGTTCATTTTGAAATAATTTTGTCACATAAAAGTGTCAAAACATCACAAAGACTTCCCTTATATGCCTTCCCCAAATATTTACATCTTACACAACCCAGTACAATGATCAAAACAGGAAATTAACACTGACACAAGACTACCAACTAATCTACAGACCTTATTCAAATGTCACTAATTGTCCCACTAATGTCTTTTAATTTTGGGGGGGTCAGTATCCAATCCAAGATCTCACACTGCATTTAGCTGTCATGTCTCTTTAGTCTCTTCCAATCTTTGCCCTTCATGCCCTTCTTCACAATGTTGAAGAATATGGCCAAATATTCAGTATCCTTCAATTTGGGTTTGCCTGACGTTTTCTTTATTTCTGCTCTGATCTTTATTACCATTACTAGAGGTCCGGTGCATGAAATTCGTGAACGGTGGGGGGTCCCTCAGCCCAGCCTGCACCCTCTCCCAATCCAGAACCATTCGGGGGATGTCTGACTGCCCGTTTAGGCCCAATCCCACAGGGATCCCTGCAGATCGAGTCTAAACTGGCAGTTGGACATCCCTCTTGCAATCTGGGACTGCTGGCTCCTAACTGCTTGTCTGCCTGCCTGATCATCCCTAACTGCCTCTGCCTGCCTGCCTGATCGCCCCTAACCACTCTGCCTGCCTGATCACCCCTAACTGACTCTGCCTGCCTTCCTGATTGCCCCTAATCACTCGCCTGCCTGCCTGATTGCCCCTGACTGCTTGCCTGCCTACCTAATCACCCCTAACCACTCACCTACCTGATCGCCCCTAACCACTCTGCCTGCCTGCCTAATCACTCCTAACCACTCACTTGCCTGCCTGCCTGATCGCCCCTAACCACTCGCCTGCCAGCCTGATTGTAGCTAACCACTCTGCCTGCCTGCCTAGTTGCCCCTAAGCCCTCTGCCTGCCTGATCGCCCCTAACCACTCACCTGATTGCACCTAACTGCCTCTGCCTGCCTGATTGCCCCTAACTACTCGCCTGCCTGCCTGATCACCCCTAACCACTCTGCCTGCCTGCCTGATCACCGCTAACCACTCTCAGGGAGGCGGGGCCAGCCGGGGCGAAGGGCTGTGGTGTTCTGATCTCTGGTTGTTCCACTGTTTTGGTCGCTGGGCTTTTATTATATAGGATGTTTTCCAATTGGTTACTTTTTGTGTATATGAAAGCTACTTCAGTATATTAATTTTACAACCTGTTACTTTATCTTTAATTGTTTGAGTTTTATCAGTGACTAGAGGCCCAGTGCATGGAACTTGTGCACAGGGCAGAGGAGGGGGTGTCTCTCAGCCCGGCCTGCACCATCTCCAATTCAGGACCCCTTGGGGGATGTCCAGCTGCCTCTCGCAATCTGGAACGGCTGGTTCCTAACCACTTGCCTGCCTGCCTGATCGTCCCTAACTGCTCCCCTGCTGGCCTGATCGCCCCTAACCTCCTCTGCCTCGCCCCACACCCAGGATTCTTTCCTCCGGCTGGTCGGGCCCGGGCTTCCCTCCCTCTGACCGGCTGCAGGCACCCAGGACTTGGGCTGGCTTCACCCGGGCCAGCTGCAGCCACAGGGGACTGTGGGTGGGTAGCTTTGCCTGGGCCTCAGCCGCAGGCACCTGGGACCGCGGAGCATGTGGCTTGTCCCTCTCCTGGGCGGCAGCCCCATCTGCTGGCGCCCGGGACCGAGGGTGAGCAGCTTATTCCTCTCCCGGGCCACAGCCTGGCTGGTCCCCATTTCTCTCTCCCCAGCGTTGAGTGTCTGAGCCATTATGATGTGAAGGCATGATGACCATTTGCATATTAGCTCTTTATTATAAACGTTTGTGGTTTCCAGGATTACTATCACATCAACTGTAAAAAGAAATAGGTTTTTTTTTTTTGTTGTAGTGCTTCCCAATTAGTAAGTTACTGGCATTAGAACTATATATATTTTTCTCATATTAAGAAAGTATTCATCAAGTCTTATTTTCTTTTTTCTTTTTTTTAATATATTTTATTGATTTTTTACAGAGAGGAAGAGAGAGGGACAGAGAGCTAGAAACATCGACCAGCTGCCTCTTGCACACCCCCTACTGGGGATGTGCCCGCAACCAAGGTACATGCCCTTGACCGGAATCGAACCTGGGACCCTTGAGTCCGCAGGCCGACGCTCTATCCACTGAGCCAAACCGGTTTCGGCAAGTCTTATTTTCTTGAGTGTTTTTATGAGGAGTGGATGTTGAATTCTGAAAGTTTGTTAGCATTTATGGAGATAATCTCTTATGATTATTTTCCCTGAAACCTATTAGTCTGGTACTACATGATATTAATGGATTTCCTAATAATGAACCTACCTTTAATTCTTGGAATTAAACTCACCAGATCATAGTAAATTATATTTTTACTATGGTGTTGGATTCTATTGTTAATAAAATATTTATTAGTACTATATATGATACTTCTTCATAGGTACTCATAAATATTAGTTTGTAGTTTTCTTTTTGTACTGTCTTTGTCATATTTAGATATCAATATTACCTTTGCTTCATATGAAGTAGGAAGTTTCTGTACATTTTCAATACTCTGAAATAATTATAAAGCTTTGGGACTCGCTGATATGTGGAGGTTTGATAGAATTCCCTTATAAAATAATCTGGGCCCGGTTCCTTATTTGAGGAACAGTTCCTTAATAACTTACTTATTTCTTCTACAAAAATTGGCCTGTTTTAAATTTTGTCTCTAGCAATTTTAATAAGTATTTCCCCAAAAATGATTCATTTCATCAATATTTTAAAATGCATTTGCATAGACCTAAAAATACTCTGATAATTTTTTTTGTTTCATTGGTTACTTCTCCATCATCATTTCTCATTTTGCCTTTTGTGCTTTCTCCCTATATCTTCTTTTTTGTGTTAGCCAATAGTTTGTCTATCTTGATATTTTCAACAAGTCTTTTTGAAATGCTTTCAAGAATTATTGCTATTCTGGCCTAAGTCCCTCTAAAACCACAATACCTAGAAACAACCACAATTCCCTAGTGTAAAACCAGACACTCAGCTTCCTTATCTAAAAAATTTCACATTCTTCTCCTTTTTCTTCATTTTCTTATTTTTTGTTACCCCACCTCACATTGTTGACTCACACAATGCTGTCAACCAAAACCTCTCAGTAATTTTTAATACATTCTGCTGTTAAATCAATCTCTTCCATCTTTGTTCTTCTAAAATTGATCTTCTTGATGCACACTTACCTCTTATAAATTCCAACCTATTAGATTCTTTCTCCGAAGATCCCTGGAGACTCTGTCCTTTCATGAATTCATTGATTCAAATCAACCAACACAGCCAGGAACTGTGCCAAACCCAGCGCTTACAGGCACATAAACAACTATGACACAGTGATTGCTGCAGCAACGGAGAAATGTTAAAAATGCTATTCATGCACAGAAGGGTCAAAAGGGAAGGAAATATTTGGCTGGCTTGTTAAGGTTGTTTGCCAGGCCACAAAGAGGAGAAGGCATCCTAGGGACAGGTGACTAAAAAAAAAAAAAGAAAGAAAGAAAAAGCTGTGCCGGCATATGGTATCTTGGAGGAATAGCCAGTTAATAAATTACTCTGTGGGCAGAGCCATCAGTGGCAGGCAATGAGGGTGGAGAAATAGGTCAGCACCAGACCTACCAGCACTTAGACTTAGGGCTTAAGATCTTCAGCAGGAAAGCCTGGAGCTTTGAAACAGGAGAGAGAAACTGTGAGACCCGCATCTTAGAAAAGTCACTCCGGACACAGAGGAGAACATGGGGTAGAAAGAGGAGCATCCAGATCTGAAGAAACCAATGAGGAGACGAGGCAACAATTCCAGTGAGAGAAGATGGGAGCCTAAATCGAAGCAGCATAGTTAGGAAAGCACGAATTCCAGAAACAAATCAGAGGGGAATGACAGGATGTGGGCAGTGACAAAAAGAGAGGCTCCAAAGAGTCATGCCTGAATGACTGGCTGATGATGATACTTTAACTGAGAAAGGGAATACGTGAAGAGCAAGTATTGGGGAAAAGAAATAGTTTGGTTTTGGATAATAGTCTGAGCTCTTGGTAAAACATAAAAAAAGCCAGTTGGCAAAATACATGTCTAGAGCACAAGAGATGGGAGCGAGGTGGGAGGTACATGTTGGAGAGTATGTATGTGTGATAGGTATAGCCATAGGTGTGAGTGAGACATAATAACTACCATCTACTGAGCACTGACTACACACCAGGAACTGTGATAAGGACTTCACCACATCTTTCCATTTATTCTCTCTCTCTCTCTCTCACACACACACACACTCACATACACACACACACACTCACACACACATTAATCCTGTGAGAAACTATCTTTCTCATGTTACACACATGGAAACCAAGGTTCAGAACAACAAAAAACCCAGGGTCACAAAGCTGCTAACTGTCAGAACAAGAATCTGAACTCAATGCTGACTCCAAATCCTGGGCTTACAAGTGAACTACAAGAAGTTATTTGGCAGGAAAGGGAGTGAAAGGGAGTGAGGAGATGGCACGGAAGGGAAAGAAGAGATTAAAAATGTACTAACTGGCAATTTTTGTCAGTTATTGAAAGAGACACTTTATATGCCTGTCTTCTTTACTCTTCATACCCAGCCATTAAATTTGATATTATTGGCCCCATTTCCCATATGGGAAACCTTGCTCAAGATCATAGCGCTGATAACTCATGAAAATGGGATTTGAACCCATTGCACCATACTCCAAAGAATATATTATTTCTACACTACCAAAGAGCATACAATGAGAGAAGAGAAGGGAGTACCCAGGGCAGAGGATGTGATATATCAACATTAAAGGAACAAGTGAAGTGAAATGGGCAATAAAATAATGATCCTAGGACATGTGACCAGAGGGCAGAGAAAATTGGGAATCCAGGGATGAGAGAATTTTAAGACAGGTGGTCAGTTAGATCAAATGCTGTACAACTGTTCAGCTGAGGACGAAGAAGCCCATTTCATTTAATAATTACCAGGCTTTGATAACCTTTGAGAACAGAAGCTGTAGAGTGGTGGGGTTAAAAGTCAGATGGCAGTGAACTGAGAAGACCTCAGAGAGCATAAAACCAGCAGTGGGGGAGGAGAAAGGGTAGCTGGAGAGGAAGGGGAATAGAGAAGGAGGGTGTTTTAGGATGGCAGGACACTTGTTGGCGGAGGTGTGGGGTGAGTGAAGGAGAAACAGATACAAGGGGAGGGGTGTGAATGATGCAGCAAGGTTCCGGAGGAGAGGAAGAGGCCACTTCCTGCTCTGATTGTGAGGAGGAAGGAATACATACCTACAAATAGGCACAGACCTAGGGAATGTGAAGGTGGGGAAGAAGGAAGTTGAAGGAGCCCAAAATCTAAATAAATGCCCCTTTATTCATTACTAGAGGCCCGATGCACAGAATTTGTGCAAGGGTAGGCCTTCCTTCCCCTGGCTGCTGGCTTCACCGTCCCGGCCCTGCCCCCTGCTCGCACCTGCCTTGCCTTGGTGCTGCCCATGTCCCCTGCCACGCCCCCCCCCCAGCTCCCTGGTTCCACAGAGCCCCCTGATTGATCACCCCGCCTGCTGGTGGCCTGGGCCTCCCTCTGTGGGGTGATCTTGGGGCAATGGTGGGTCTGGCGCTAGTGCATGTCATAGCGTGGTCATCTGGACGGTAGTCCTGCTGTTCGGCTGTTTGGTCAATTTGCATATTACGCTTTTATTATTATACAGTGGTCGGCAAACTCATTAGTCAACAGAGCCAAATATCAACAGTACAACGATTGAAATTTCTTTTGAGAGCCAAATTTTTTAAACTTAAACTTCTTCTAATGCCACTTCTTTAAAATAGACTCGCCCAGGCCGTGGTATTTTGTGGAAGAGCCACACTCAAGGGGCCAAAGAGCCGCAGTTTGCCAACCACTGTTATTATAGATAGGCGGTTTATCTGCTGAGAGTGAAGGGAATGGGGAGAATGGAGGAGGCTTCCAGAAAGGACCCCTGTGGGAGACTGGAAAGAACAATGACACCAAGGACTCAATAAGCCTGGAAATCATAATTGTGTCATTGAATCAATCAGCAAGGCTATGTGATTTCCTCCAGAAGTGCGCAGCAGGCCTGCGGGATGAGTGGAGGAAACCAATATAGGCTAACCTAGGACTGGAATTAGTCAGAGGAAATACAGTGATCACCAGGAAGTGAGGATGGTGGTGAGAGTGCATTTGAAGTGACTGATTGTGGAATCTGCACCGGATAAAAGATATTAAGGAGAGCTGATAAACGGAGAGGACAAAGAGTAAGGAGAGAACTTGATGCACCTCAATGTAAGTTTAATGGGAATGGAGGAGTGCAGAGATTTGGGGTGTTAAGCAGAAAGTAGACTTTCAGAGTTCAAGATTTCAAGGGCAGCACTAGCCTGTTTGCTCAGTGGTTAGAGCATAGGCTTGCAGACTGAAGGGTCCCAGGTTTGATTCCAGTCAAGGGCATGTACCTTGGTTGCAGGCACGTGTGGGAGGCAACCAATCAATGTATCTCTTTCACACTGATGTTTCTCTCTGTCTCTCTCCCTCCCACTCTATCTAAAAATAAATGGGGGAAAAAATATCCTCGGGGAGGATTAACAAAACAAAACAAAGATTTCAAGGGCAGGGCAATTTTGTGCAATAAGTTCCAGGATACAGCTTCACTGTGTGGCATTTTTGTAGCAGCACAGAGAAGGACAATCATTGCCATGGGGATGGTCAAGGAACTGGGAGGCTAGACTGCCTTCATCATGGATCCTGAAGTCATTCCAGGAAAGTGGTAGCTGAGGATATTTACTTTTCTGCCCAGAGTCATATAACTTAAAAGACGGATAAGTGTGCCTTCAATGACGCCCAGCCAGCATGGCTCAGTAGTTGAATGTCGACCTATGAACCAGGAGGTCACGGTTCGATTCAGGTCAGGGCACATGCCCAGGTTTCAGGCTCAATTCCCAGTAGAGGGCATGCAGAAGGCAGACAATGAGTGATTCTCTCTCATCATTGTTTCTATCTCTCTCTCCCTCTCCCTTCCTCTCTGTAATCAAAAAAAAAAAAAAAAAAAAAAAACTAAAAAAGAAATCACTGACAAAACATTTTAATTGCATTGTCCTTTGTCATGTCAATACCATGTCTGCATGCTGACAGAGACCTATTAAATGGCATCTAAGAGAAAGATCACAGATTCACAGCTGAGTGGGCTTATTCTGATCCACAGGTTGAGGGTTACAATGGCTTTAGGCCTTTGCTCCTTTTAAGTCTAATCTGGGGAGCCAACCACTAAACTAAGTCTCAGTGCATCTTCTCTTTGACATGAAGATATCTGTATTGGTACCCAAGAGGCAGGCCAAGACCCTGTTCTTGTTATACTGGTAAATGCCTACTGCTGGCTCTGAAAAAACTGATTTGAACAACAAAGTAGACACTCATGAGGACCAGCCACACCACTGACTTCCCCCACAAAGATGTTATCTTAAAAGAGGCCTGAAGTGAAAGCCTAGGTGCTGGTTTTAAATTTTAGTAGAGCTATTTCTGCTAGCAGATAAAATACATATGCTTCTTGCAAGAGTCTGTTACTCTCTGGTGGTTGAACTAGTAGGTCTTTTTCTTCTTTGTCTTCTTTTTTTTTTTTTTTTGCCTCAGAATCTTTTCTCAAATTATAACTTGTGTGAAAGCCACATATGTAAAATAGGGGAAAGCAGTGATTCTCTGGTTAGCACCAGGGTGGGGAATTCACAGCCTAGCCCCCCTCCCCTTTTTTTAATTGATTTCAGAGAGGAAGGGAGAGGGAGAGATAGAAACATCAATGATGAGAGAGAATCATTGACTGGCTGCCTCCTGCATGCCCTCTACTGGGAATCGAGCCTGAAACCTGGGCATGTGCCCTTGACCGGAATCAAACTTGGGACCCTTCAGTCCACAGGCTGACTCTTTATCCACTGAGCCAAACTGACTAGGGCTAGCCTAGTCCCCTTTACGCGCCCCCACCCCCTTAAAGCCATGTGAAGTAACCTCTAAGGGGTTCTTGTATCAGCTGAGGAAAAAGAAATCACTGAATTTTGCTTATTTCTAGCACTATAATTTTATAAGTCAATTATTCAGTAAAGACAAAATAGATTCAGCAAAATAAAAATATCTAAAATATTAAGAAGTATACCTTGAACATTCTGGAGAAACTCCATAGGACCATAATCAGTTTCCAATCAGGCCCAGAGGGGGTGGGGGAGGCTGCAGGTGTAACTAACAGCTCTTGGGGTAGCGGTCCAGCTCACAATGATTCCCCCTTCTGTAGAAACATGGCCCTCTACATACTCAGTGATGGGCCCCAGTACTGGTCTGGCGTTATTTCACTCCTTCCACCGGCCACAGTTGACTGATCCAGCTACATTGACTGGTCAAGCCTAGTAGATCTCTGGACTTTTTTGGTCTCAAATTTAGAAATAGAATCAGTCCCCTTCCCCACCACCCTTCTCTCTGTTTCTCCCAGTCTCTCTTTTAAAAAGTTGTAAGATATAAAACTTAGATGCTGCCATAGGCATGACGTTCACATCTGTAGTGAAAGTGAATAAAGCCACCCACAGAAAGAACCAGAGATAAGAGGCAAAAAGCAGAGGGAGAGATCCTGCCAGTGTCTGAGTTCTTGATTTTCATTGAGACGGCTCCATCCTTGCCCATTCCATGATTTAGTTTTTTAGCCTTTCCTTGGATTCCATGAGTCAGTAGATTCCATTTTCTATCTCTGCTAGTTCAAGCTGGGTTCTTGGCACTTGCAACCAAACCAATAAGAAAAGCAAGATACTTTCAGCTTTCGGCAAGGTACAACTTTCTTCAGTCATCCCAAATCTGGGTTCATCCAAACCAGCCGCCTCCACCATGCTGCCAAAGTTTGACCCCAATGAAACCAAAGTCATATACCTGAGGAGCACTGGCAAGGAAGTTGGTGCCACATCTGCCCTTACCCCCAAGATTGGACCCCTGGGTCTGTCTCCTAAAAAGGTTGGTGATGATCCCGGTGGGTTTGGCTCAGTGATTGAGTATCGACCTCTGAACCAGGAGGTCACAGTTCGATTCCTGGTCAGGGCACATGCCTGGGTTTCGGGCTTCATCCCCACTAGGGGGCATGTAGGAGGCAGCCAATCAATGATGTTTCTCTCTCATTGATGTTTCTATCTATTTGTCTCCCTTCCCCTCTCTCTCTAAAATCAATTTTAAAAATATTTTTTAAAAAGGTTGGTGATGACATCGCCAAAGCAGCCAGGGATTGGAAGGATCTGAGAATCACAGTGAAACTGAGCATTCAGAACAGATTGGCTCAGATTGAGGTAGTACCTACCTTCTGCCTTTGCCCTCATCATCAAAGCCCTCAAAGAACCACCAAGAGACAGAAAGAAGCAAAAAAAAAAAAAAAACCCAAAAAACAAAAAACACCCATTAAGCACAGTGTAAATAAATATCACTCTTGATGAGGTTATCAACATTGCCCAACAGATGCAGCACCAATCTTTAGCTAGGGAACTCTCTGGAAACATTAAAAGAGATCCTGAGGAATGCCCAGTCTGCCGGCTGCAATGCTGACGGCTATCACCCTCATGACATCATAGATGACATCAACAGTGGTGCGGTGGAATGCTGGGCTAGTTAAGAACTACAAAGGAAAATATTTCAGCTAAAGATCACTTCACAAAAAAAGCAAGACAATCAGATATTCTATGTCTGTGACCACAAAGAACTAATCTTGATCCAGAATTAACATCTGAAACTTGTTCCGTGGAAGCTAGAAGGATACCTGAGCAATCTAGAAGTCTAGAAAGGCTGAGGGTTTTTATGACAACCCTCTGAGTCAGGTCTCAGGGAAAAGAAAAGTAGACACAGCAACAGTCAAATCTGTGTGAGCAGGATTTTGGCTTGACAAGACTGAACCACCCTAAAGCTCTGAGCCGCTGGTGTGGGGAGAGGCCTTAGCAAGCCCATACTCTCCATCAGCTTCCTCCAAGACACTCCAAGTAACCCCACAACATAAATATAAACTCTCCCAATAAATACAGATCTGCCTACCATCTTAATTTGTGCAGGAAATCTTGACCTTGAAAGCTTTCCGGTCACCCAATGTACCTGGTTTTCTTTGGGACCTGCCCTTCCTTCGAAATAAGTTTGTAAACCCAGCCTCTGCTTTCTATCTCCTCTAAGCCGCAAGGTCAAAGGGAATTCCTATAGGGAACTTGTTTGGTTAGAGTTGCAAAAGCACTGATTGGGCTTTTCCGGGGAAGTCTGTGGGACCTTCCATCCCTAGTGCAGAAACATTCAGGAAGTAGGCTCTGTGGCTTCCTGTCGGCAAGCAGGAAAGGTAAGCAAGAAAAGCCGGGGCTCCTGCAGCGTGCAGGAGACCTGAATGGCTCAGGAAGGAAATCAGTTTGACAGTGAAACCAGATACCTGACACCCTCCAGCAGCCGAAGCTGAGGAGATGGGATGGGGTGTTGCTGATAAACTGAGAGGAAGGCAGAAGGTTTGAAAACCTTGAGTTATTACTGGCCTAAGTTCTGCCAGGAAAAGAATGTAATATGGTATTTCTTTTCTATTAATTCCTTCAGGTCTTACTGAACCAGGAAAGGCTACTTATTCATTGAACTTGGTAGCTAATTAGGTAAAAATAAAGTTCACAAGTAAAAATTTTAGATTCCTTCTCCCCTTCATGGGTAGGGCTCTTTGATTAGTGTTCAGCCCAGTAGTCAAAGGATAATGTACCAGAATGTAAAAACCTAAAAACTTTCTGGAAGATTTCATCTCCTAACCTTATTTTTAAATTTCCATTAGTTATGAGTTCCATAAACACTCTGTTCTTCACAGGTATCTATACTAATAAAAGGGTAATATGCTAATTAGACCAGACGTCCCTCCAGACAAAGGCACGGTGGTGGGAGTTGAGGCAGAGGCGGTTAGGGGCAATCAGGCAAGCAGGGGAGCAGCTGGGGCATCAGGCAGGCAGGCAGAGTGGTTAGGGGTGATCAGGCAGGTAGGCAGGTGAGCGGAATCGGGCCTACACCGGCAGCCGGACATCCCGGAGGGGTCCCAGATTGGAGAGGGTGCAGGCTGGGCTGAGGGACCGCCCCGATGCACGAATTTTATGCACTGAGCCTCTAGTATAAGTGTTCAATAAATGCATATGAATGAATGAATGAATGAATGAATGAATGAATGAAATGAGGTATCACTGTATAGTCTATGAATGTCCTTTACTAAAAACAGGGCATGGATCCTACTCTTAGGGCCTTTGGGATTGGTTCCCTACCTCCCTAATATATATGATTGTTATCATAATTAGCTAGTTTATTAATATTAATAATAGAAAGAGAGCAAAGGTGTGGGGGGGAGACATTATAAGCATGGTCATCTGCGCAGCCTCACCAGGAAGCTACAGCTTCACTCTCCCCAGTAAACAACCAGTCCATTCCCTGCAGATCACTGGGGGAAGGGATCGAACAAAGGGGGAGATGGGCACATTCGCAGTTAAGTTGGGGTGACTTAGGAAAGGTGCTTGCCTGTCAGTCTAGCCTGGGAAAAAGATCATTGGCTGGGAGGGTGGACCCTAATGGAAGCCCATGAAATCCTGGAAGGTTAAAATCCCCAGACAAAGAGAGTTGCCTCTCTGTGCTCTCTTGCTCTTGCACTCCTGTTTCTCATTTGCTCTGTGACCAGCACTCGCCTGTGTGCTAACCTACCATCTGGCCTTAAGCAGCTGCATGGCCCGTGGCCCTGCGGACCCCACATGCCATGAACTGCAGCTGGGAAGACAAGCTAAGCTGGTCAGATGCTGGACTGAACTCTAATTTTGTTGTTGTTGTTAATCCTTACCTGAGGATATTTTTTCCATTGGTTACCTCCTGCACAAGCAGATTGAGCCTTGCAACTGTGGCACATGCCCTTGACCAGAACTGAACCCACGACCCTTCTGTCTGCCGGCCAACGCTCTGACCACCGAGCCAAACCAGTCAGGCTGGACTGTAATTTAATATGGGACAGAAAGTCTGGGCAGTGGCCTTGATCCTAGCCCTGCCAAAGACAAGATTGGACTTTTTCCATGGCAGGACATAGAGATGGGACTTTGGAGGGAAACCCCCTTAATTTTATCCACTGAGCCAAACCGGCTAGCGCTTTTTTTTTTCTTTTTTAAATCCTCACCCAAACCCCTTAATTTTACCTCATCAATAAAGCTTTCCACAAAATCCCATCCTCCAGTGGGGAAATTCTTTTCCCTGAGGCACCCCAAGAACTCCACTTCCCCTAATAACATGACCACTGAACGTTATGTCCATGACCACTTAAATAGGGCCTGGGTTGAGGATAACAAATAAGGAAATACGTTCAGGAAAGTTTCAGTCCTTACAGGCTCGACAACAGGGCGAGTCATGGGGAAGTGGCACCTGGCAAACAGTGCCCTCTCACTGCTCCACAGGCCTGGCCAGCCCATCACTCACCATGAGGGACATAACGCTGCCTGAGAGCTGGCTGCCAGGGAGCATCTGTTTAGCTGGCATTGACTCCTGTGGGAATAAAGCCAATGAGCTTGGGTGAGGAGTGGAGAAATCAGTCAGGATAGAAAAAAGAAGGTTGGGGAGTGTGGTGCTTTGTTACATTAAAGACTTAACTGGCCTTTAATTTCTACAGCAGAGCACAGAGGAGGTCATTGTGGAAACGTCTGGCCGCCTGTGCTTGGCCCCAGGTTGCGGAAGGCGTGAGGCACTTAGGAGAGATGGCTGCCGCAGCTGCTCCACATGCCAATCCCCTTCTTCACCGGCCCTGTGTCCCCCTTACGGGAATGGCGCCAGACAAAGGCTCTTCCTGTGTTTCTCAGGGCCGACCAAGCAGATGAATCTCTATGTGAGATTTAAACTTCTACTGTTCTACGTGGAGAAGAACTGGTAGGGAAAGTCTCCCAGGTCATGTGCTTAAGAGGTTAAGGCTCAGACACCTGATTTCCTGTTGACCAACATTTTAACAAATCAGTTCAACAACTTTCAGTCCCTTGGGCCATTCATACTCCAGCCAGGCACAGGTTCACTCTGCCCGACAAGCAGGATTTCTACCTCACCACAATTTCCCAAGTTTGATACTCTGGCTATTGACTTTATTTTCATTGCCCTGTGAGCTCCACCAGAGCACAGACTATGTTTTTTTTACGTCTGTTTCCAGAACCTGGCACGGTGCCTGGTAAACAGTCATTCAGTGACTGTCTGTTAAATGAGTACTTGCATGCATGTTTTCCAGATTAGCAGGAAGAAAAGTCTGGCCTCAGTGAGCAGGTCAGTTGGTAAATATTTGGTACTTTCCATGATATTATTAAGTAGAAGGTATCTGTATAATATCACACAAACACTACCTCTTTTATGGTACATATCACATTCAGCATCCTGTTACGGTTCTTATAGTACACCCATAAATCTCTTCCTATAAATTCCTTGGAAGCAGGAACTAGTTGTTTTTCTATTATTTTATCCATTTCCTCATCCAATAAATTAATTAAATAATGGAATGAATGAACGCTTACTTGCCAGACTATATTCTAGTCTTTGATATCCCCAAATCTTCCAACACATGCACTAAAGTACTTTTTAAAGAAAGGCTAGCCTCTAGAAAAACACTTGCAGAAAAAACACTTGGTGCATTAACCAAAGATAATGTTCACATGACATCAATGGCAAGTGGCAGAGAAAACAAATAAATAGCTTCGAGGCAGATCAGAATGGGGACAAATGATAGAAAGGGCAGGCCCAAAACACAGGAGCTGGAGATGACAGCCAGGTGAGCTATAGAATGTGGCTGTAGCCAAAAGTTGTGGGTAATTCAAAAATGCAGACTAACCTTGTCGGTAAAAGGGACTGCATTGACATGAATCAATTCTGTGAGTAATTTGTCAGGTGTGTTGAGACCAGGGCTATTCAGGGAACATAATAAAAGAAAATTCTGCCATGTACAGTTATGCATAGTGGCATATGGTTGAGAACAGAGGCTAAGAGTGGGTAGAGGAAAGCCTTGATTCAAAGGACAGGGTTTCTCTCTGCTGCATGGTTCCCTAATAATCAATCAGGGCCATAGCTTCATTTCCTGTAGCAGTTTTCTCTGCCACAGAGAATGACGTCACGGCCCTAACCACACAGACCTTAAAAGCATCTGGGTGATGAAGAATAGCTTCAGATATGCCTGGATCATTCCCCAGAGATGACTGGATACGTGTGATATTCTTAGCCTCAGTAAAAGGAGTTTCTCAAAGGGACTGAAGTGTATTCTGACACTGGCCTTTAAGTCCCTATCTATATCCTTATCACATGACTCTAACAAAAGAGATTGAATATACCTGGATCTATTAAGCAATCCTAGAGGCTGGAATAGGTCAATTAGGGCCCTGTCATCTCTGAAATAACTAATCATAGCATTATTCAGTAGCACTAAATGTGATACAGTATGTGAAAAGAATGATTCAATATAATTTATTATGTATGTAAAATAATTATTTAAACTTTAAGGGACATTTGAGATTTAATATGCTACTATTATTTAGATTATGTCAATTTCTCAAAGAAACCAAAATACTGATTGGCTATCAGAGTTCAAATCCACTAATAGAAGGGAATAAATTATACATTAGCCTGTAGATGAGGTGGAAGGGAAGTTTACAGTATAGATAGAAAAATCAAATGTCAGAAAAAAGAGACATTACTACATTATTCTAGAGGTGAATTAATAAAGTTGTGTCTATTGTTTTTATTTTTTGTTGTTTTGTTTTTATTAAGACTCCATTACCACCACAAAAGAAAACTCTCCCACTTTCCCTTTCCCTTATGATTTATAACACCTGGAGGTCAGGGGCCATTTATGGACACACTAAAGCTCTTCGGTGGAAATGTTAGGAAGTGAAAAAGAGAAGGCGAAGACGGGCTGACTCTGTGCTGGTTCCCTCCTCCTGATAAGACAGTGGGACCTGATATTTGGGACTGAGTTTAAAAAGGGGAGGCCAGAGGCGGCTCTAAGGGGCTTCTGCATAATTGGTGGGTACGTCAGATGTGTGACGCTCGAGACCATGGAAAGGCCCAAAGGCAGAGAAAAGAGGAACCGGGAATGCTGGGAGCACTCAAAGAGGTGGCTTCCTGGCTTGTGTGGCTGTAGCTCTTTGTTAACAACCCCCTGACGTGTGTTCAGGGAGAACTGGTGCAAAGATGAGGAGCCCCTGCAGTGCAGGCAGGATGCAAACGCTGCCCTTCAGTGAGGGCTGTGACAGCCTCAGCCAAAGGAAAATCCTGACTCAAGTGGGTTAGGTTGGGACAGCATCTCTGCAACTTTCCTCTCTGTGTCAGGAACAAGGCTGGGCACAGGGGCCAGGACTGGAGAAGGTTCTGGAACAGGTCAGGCTGCAGAACTTCTTAATTAGAAACAGGAATTGAGGGAAGAGCCTGTCGCGCAGCTGTGGCAAGAAAATCTTACACACAAATTCATGAGAACGGCTACCTCTAGGGAAAGACTGCAGTGCCTCTAGGCCAAGGCACTGTCTTGCCAGGTATGTTCATGTTTAAGAAAAGAAGGTACTCCTATGTTCATTGTTTAAAGACTGGTTTTTAAAAATCTTAAATTTAAGGAAGAGAAGGAAGAGAGGGAGAGGTGAAAAGAAAAGGAGAAAGGAAGCAAGACACCACTGACAGTCTAGGTCTCCTTGAAGGGGTCTCCTTGGAGCCTGGGGTAAGGCGAAGGGGTGGGGCTCAGAAGCAATGAAAGACACATGGAACAAATCACCAGGGGGAAGGATCCTAAATCAGAATTCTCTAGGTCACAAGAAAAAGAAATGTAATAAGTAACAGAATTTTGAGAGAAAACAGTGAAGAGAAAAAAACTAGCCAGCCCTCTCCCATACTGCCTGACAGATTGGGGCCCCCGTTCCCCCCACTCTCACACAGAAGGGAGCAAATACTGACTCCCCTGAACTGAGCCCAGAAACCCAGACCTTCTCTCCTTTTACGTCTTCTCTGTCAACCATGCCCTTGGTGGTGGAGAAATCTACTACCCTGGATGTAAAAAATATATCAATATGAAGAGGGCACTTCATAGGGACCACCTACCTGCTCACCCTGCCCTCTCAAACTTCCTACCAATGCAATGCCACCCATCTTTCCCTCCGCTCTTGGGTTAGCTCCTGAAATAGCGTGAGCACATCTGCCATATACTCAGGAATTTCCTTGGGGAGAACCCCTGGGGAGAGTGGAGACCCCCTCTTCTGGAAGGAGATGACCTCTGAGTCTGTGGTCCTGTCTTCTGGGCTCAGGTTAGCTGCCAGGGGAGGCCAATGGCCAGCGTAGCTGGAGGCAGGCGGCCCCTTTGATTTCTCGCGGCTCACCGTCTGGTCCGCACCCTCCCGCCACCAAAGCCGACTTAGGGCTCTGCATGCGAATTGTTCTGGGGTCCTCGTGAGGATGAGGGCTGAGGAGGACCCGCTCCAGAGATTAGGCGGGAGGCGCTGGGGGAGGGGAGCTGGGCAGTGGGAGGGGCAGATGGGCCGGGGCAGTTACCTCGTTGAAGCCCTCCTGCAGGACGTCCAGAAAGTTCCCCCGGGTCAGGCACGCTAGCATGGCTCCTGCCGGGGGCTCCCCGGGCGGGGCTGCAGGCCAGGCGGCGCCGCCTCCTCCCACTGCACACAAAGACTCCGGGTTCAGCTCATGGGGATTTCTCCGGAGTCCCGCACGCCACTTACTGGAAACCCAGACCTGAGCCAAACTAGCGGCTTCCACTGGGCATGCTCCTACGGAGGCCTCTGCAGGAGGGGCCCGGCTGCTGCCGCGGTTCCTATAGAAACAGCTGGTGCGCAAGGGCCGGACCCGCGCTGGCTGGAGGCAGAGCGCCAGCCGGCGTGAAGGGGAGCGCCGCGGGCGCGCGGAGGCAGGCGTGAGCGCGCACCACACACACACGCACACGCGCACACGCGCGCACGTGAACACGCACACACGGGCGTGCCGGCGTGTGCATGCACTTGCAGTCGCATACGCGCACACCAGGTCTGCAGACAGGCGTGTCTGAGAGCGCGCGCTGCACACACATCAGATCCGCTGACTAAAGCCGCGAGCAATTCGCCGCAGCATGGCGGGTGGGAAAGGGAGTGAATCAGAGGGTTACACAGTGTCCCTCCCCTCTTCCACACTAGCTGGAAACAGCAACCTTTTTCCTTATGGGGCCTGGACAGTGAGGTTAGGCTAAAGAAGAGGAAGCAAAAGGGAGAGAAAAAGAAAAAGGGAAGAACCATTCAGAAGGAAGGGGGGGGGGGGAGAGAGAATAGAAAGAAAACTTCAGTTATTGATGATATTAGAACGCCTTTAATTGAAAGAAAGCTAAGCAAATCACACAGGATCACCACAGAAACATCAAGGGTAAACCGAGGATGACCAGGGCTTTGACAAAACAAAAACAACACACCTTTCTTTCTTTTTAGAATAATTTCTAAAATGTAAAATCCATATTTTTAATAAGTTTTAAATTAATTAAATGGGTTTT
The DNA here is from genome assembly GCF_951640355.1 of Cnephaeus nilssonii. Classification (NCBI taxonomy): domain Eukaryota; kingdom Metazoa; phylum Chordata; class Mammalia; order Chiroptera; family Vespertilionidae; genus Cnephaeus; species Cnephaeus nilssonii. The sequence continues at coordinate 76,952,908 of NC_137084.1, forward strand.
AATTGAAATAAAAACAGCAAAAATGTCCTGGTGCTTTTGAAAGAGTTAAGTAAAGCCTGCTCAAGTGAAAGAGCTATTCCCCTCTCTTTCTTCTTATTCAAGTCATAGGCTTATTTATTTTTAAGAACACTGGCCAGTTGTATTCTCAGTGCATACTCTTGTTTCTATAGGAAACAGGAAGCTGAAAGAGCACCCATAGTACGTATATGTTACAATTCCTGATCCCAGATGGACGGAGAGGGTTATAGGGTGTTAAGGCTCAGAGGGGGTTGGGGTCTTGTCCAAGGAAACAGCAGTTCAGTGACAGAGACAGTTTGAGGATCTAGGACTCTACACTCATAATTTTGCAGGAGGGACAGAATCTCTCCCCAAATCCCCATTAGAACCTTAGCAAGAAAAGTCAGTCATGGCTCTTATGCAACATAATGACCTCCTCCTCAGGTCAGTAGGAAAAAAATCTTTACCCAGAGCAGTCAGAACTAGCAACATCTTGCCCACATGTTTAAAGCTGCTAAACAAAGATGCTTCTGAAAAGAGAGACACCTTCCTTCTGACCACAGCAAGCAGGAAGCAGAAGGCCAGCAGAGGTGTTAAATGGCTGCTGCTGGTTGAATACTGTGGGTTCCATTCTGGCTAAGGCTGGGGAAAAATCGTGACGACAAATCAAACTGGACCTGAGCAGCCCACAAGTTAGAAGACCGTCCTTCACAACCTATCTGGGAATTTAGTTGCCAAGAACTCCCCTCACCAGAACCACAGTCTATACACCCTCAGGTGAGTCACTAACTCATGTTAATGCAACACGGCCTTTTAAAAAGAGAAGTATGCCACTTCCAAGAGCATAAAATTGCATAGACACAGTAGAAAATATTGAGACATCAGAGGGAGGTTCTGCTGTTACCTATGCCAAGAGGTCACTGTTTTTCAAACAACAGGTCATTTATCAAAGGAAGACCCCTGACCTCAATGCTCCTGGGAAAAGACTCGTTACATCACTGAATTTTAAAGCTTCAAAAAAATAAAAAAAGATCTCACCCAGCCTGTGTTGCTCAGTGGTTGAGCACCGATCTATGAACCAGGAGGTCATGGTTAGATTCCGGGTCAGGACCATGCCAGGGTTGAGGGTTTGATCCCCAGTACGGGGCATACAGGTGGCAGGCGATCGGTGATTCTTCCTCATCATTGATGCTTCTAACTCTCTCTCCCTCTCTCTTCCTCTCTGAAATCAACAAAAATATATTTTAAAAACATCTCATTTGGCCCAACTCCCTCATTTCACAGAGGAAGGAACTAAGGCTAGGAGAGGAGAGGTGCTTAGAGTCACACAGCTAGTCGTGTGGGAGCTAAGATCTGAAGCAAAGGTCTCTGTCAAGCCCAAGCCTATGCAGGAGGATTAAGGAGAGCGTTGTGGTGAAATGAGGAAAGATTTATCATAGGGCATTTGGTCCAAGATTGCACTCTTCCGGGAAATCTATACTTATACCAACCACATAGTCTACAGCAGTAGTGTCCAATAGAACTTCCTGTGAGGGTGGAAGTGTTCCATATCTGTACTGTCCAATACAGTGACCACTAGCCACATGTGGCTAATGAAAATGTGGATCTAAAATTTAAATGACATTTAATTGTAATTCATTTAAACTTAGATAGTACAATTTCAAAGTATTCCATTGTCCCTATACAACTATTGAAATGTTCCCAAAGTTATGATATATTGTATATAATTTGCTCTCACTTGGAAAAAGCACAAAATTTATGTTGGGCCATATAATCTCTCTCTCTCTCTCTCTCTTTTTTTTTTGCTCAGAATATATATTCACTGTATTTATCATTGTCTGCTTTGGAACGTGGCTCAGGGGAAGAATTGAGCTTTTGCTCTAAGTAGCACTAACATTTACTATTCCTTCCATCCTCCCATCCCACCCTATTGTGATATCAACATAAGAGCTGGGAGAAAGGGGGGGGGGGGGTTAGCTAAAAGAACTAGGAATAACTAGAACAATGATCTGCATCCCATAGTGCCGCTATGTGGGAAAACAGCAAGCCACTCTGGGTAGCTGGTACATCTCCCACTGCTGCAGGCCTGTCAGTCACTCTGCCTGGGAGGAGAGGCAGAGTCCAAGCAAGCTGCTGTCTGCGTGTCTCTGCCTGATTTCTAAAATTATACCAGGCTTCCTGAGCCCTGCATTATTTTAACAATGATGGTACATACCTCCCTCACCAACTAAAACCAAAAGCTGTACAACCGTAATACAGCAAAATCGAGCTTTAACTATATGCCAAGCCCTGTACTAAGCACTTAGATACATTATCAGCTCATTTGATGGTCACAATTACAATAAAGAGTAGATTTTTTTATATAGTCCCCATTTTACTTATGAAGAAAGAGAGGTTTGGAGGATAAGTAATTTGCTCCAGACCCTATAGCTACTAAGTGCTGAAGTTAAAGTCCAGTTTCTTCATCATTATGCAATCTTTTATATGATGCTTGCTACAAAGAGGTTATTCATTAAATGTTTTTACTTGAATGAATGAGTGAGTGAATGAATGAGCTAGTGTAGGAGACATCAGCAAACTCAAAAGACATTCATCACTTCTATTAATATAGATAATAACGTGTTAGCTCAAGTAAGACTTTGAGCATTAAAAGGAAATGTCATTGGTGAAAATATTGACTGTGACTTCTCCTTGTGTAGAAGATGTGTGAAATTCTCACCTATGTAAAATTTAACACATCTATTATGGGCAATCGTTAGTGACTATGGAGAAGCAGAAAGGCAGTTTGAATAAACAAATAGTTAGAATTGTCGATAGAAATATTTTAAATGACTCTCTGAAATTAATTTCTTAATCTTCCTTCTGTTTTCTCACATGAACGAGTTTCTTGGCAGTAACATATGTTTAAAATTTCTATTGTATTTATCTTTAGAGACATCAGCAAAAATATACACAAAAGGGCTCCTATCTACAGGCAAACGTCCCAAATGTGTCCTAGTTCCTAAACTGCTCTTTGTTCCCAGGCTTTTCTGTCCGTCCGCACCCTGTAATCTTCCTTAGACTGCTCAAATGTCTGCAAACACTCCCTCTTCCTAGCATGTCCAATATGAGTTCCGCACTCCCAGCTCTCAAAGCCTCCCCCTTCCCAAACTGCCTAGGCCAGTGATGGCGAACCTATGACATGCGTGTCAGCACTGACACGCGTAGCCATTTCTGATGACACGTGGCCGCTGAGGCGGCCGCATGCCGAGGATGAAACATTTGCTGCTCCTGAGGATGAAACATTTGCGAAATAATGTTTTTTCCTCAAAGTGACACACTACCCGAGTTATGCTCAGTTTTTTGGTGAAGTTTGACACACCAAGCTCAAAAGGTTGCCCATCACTGGCCTAGGCTCAGGTTAGCAGGCTCCACACTGATTCAGATTTACAAGGCTCATTTTCACCTTCATGCCTTCACGACTGTCCCTCTGCCTGGAATGTCCCACCATTCTTTTATCTTTCAAGCTTTCATTTAAGAGCGATGATCCATATGTCTTTTAGACCTTGGAAGCAGCCACGTCCATGGACTGCATATAGTCCTCAAGAGCAGTGATCCGCTCCTCTGGCATGTTGGTTCCAACCTTATTGTCTCCTACTACACACTGTATTTGAAGTTTTTCAACTCCATGCCCCACTGGAACTAGTTTAGAAGAGCCCCAGACCAAGCCATCTGCTTGAATGCTCCTGACACGCTCCTCTCATTTTGCCGTTTCCATCTCAACAACCCAAGGTTTTGCATCTAATAAGACAGAAGACTTGGCAACAAGTGCAGGTTTTTGGCTTTCTTTGACTCATACTGTGCAAGGCATTCTTCTCTTAGCCTCTTTGCTTCTTCACTTTCCTCCTCCTCCTCAGATCCAAAGAGATCAATGTCATCATCGTCTTTCCTATCTGTAGCTCCACTTCCTGGGTGTCTTTCATATTAGCAGGGCCATACTTGCCCAAAGCTTTCTTCACTCCTGGCAGGCTGGCCTTTTCCTTTTCAGAAGACTTGATGTGATCATACCAATGTAGGGCATGATACAAGTTGGCAGGTGTTGGGCTGGAGACCATTTCAAATACCACATCTGCTTGTGATGGCACATACCCCCCGACAGAGCGCTTGTCCGCCACGTGGTCGCTGAGCACCGGGAGGCAAGTGGGGATTTTCAGGTCTCCAAAACCCATGGCATCGCTGACCCTGGAGCTGCGCAGCAGCAGAGGAAGAAGGAGCGTGCAGGCAGCCGCACAAGGGCTAGTGTAGGAGACATCAGCAAACTGCTGCTACACTTCTGCTACTCAGATCTTCACTATGCCTAGTTCAAGTTCCACTTCTTTGTGAAACTTCTCTGACCACTCTTGATTTTGTTAAAATCAAGACAGATATGATCATAGTCTGTCTGGAACACTCATCTCCCAGATAACCCATGGTTCATTCCAGCTCAAATGTCATGTTAGCTGTTTGGCCTTTGCTGATCACTCTATTTAAAATGATAGCATCCCCTTACGCCAGCACTCCCAAACCTGATTTATCTTTTTTTCTTCCTAGCATTCATCCCATCTTGTATATTCTATGTTTACTTGTTTATTTGTTTATTGTCAGCATCCTCCTGCCCAGAATGTAAAATTCCCCATGAGAAGAGGGAATTTTGTCTGTTTTGTTACCGTTTAATCTTGAGAACCAAGAATATTTCCTGACACATAGTAGATGCTCAATAGATATTGACTGAATAAATGAATGAATCTTCCTCTCTTCAAAATTCAAAGGTCATAGCATGTATGATATCGTATGGAACATTATATAGTTAATTTAGGAATGTGAATCTTTGTCTCTTTTACTGTATTTCCAAGACAGATATAAATAATTGCTGGCCCTGGCCAGTGTGGCTCAGTTGATTGAGCATCATCTCATGCACCAAAAGGTCACTGGTTCAATTCCTGGTCAGGGCACATGACCGGATAGCAGGCTCCATCCCCAGTAGGGGAGGGAGCGGGGTGTAGGAGGTAGCCAATCGATGTTTCTCTCTCATCAATGTTTCTATATCTCTATCCCTTTCCCTTCCTCCCTCTCTAAAAAATAAATAAAAACATATTTAAAAAAATAAAAGCAAATCAATAAAAACATTTTAACAACAATAATAATAATTTCTGGTATCCTTTTATATTTTTCTCTCTTCATCAATGTATTCTTTCATTAATTATTCATTAATTATATGTTGAGCATCTATTATATGATATTATATGCCAGGTCCTATTTTTTTAAGCAAAAACTTCAAGAACTGAGATACACATAAATACATACACACACATGCAAGAAACAAGACTAAAAAAAAAGAGTAGTAAAACGAAGACTAGTAAAACCGAGACTCCAATATTAATTATGTGGGGACAGAGTGTACAAAGTGTGACAGACTGAGTGGGTAGAAAAAGGGAAAAAGAGACAGAATGGTGAGAGACTAGAATAGGGTGTTGCCAAAGTAATCACCAGATGCTAGTGCTTAATATAAACTGTATCAAAGCAGATATGCAAATATATTCAACATGAATTTTTAAAATTTACATTTCAAAGTTTTCTGCCAGCTATCCTGCAGGTAAAAACTAAACTAAGACGAGCGACATCTGGTGGATATTTTGGAAAAAATCCTTGAATTTCTCCCCCATGTCTCTGGACTGCCGTTCATAATGCGTTAGGACTCCACATTACTAATTACACTCTCATGAAATAGTCTTTTTGCAGGACTCAAGGTCTCATTGCAAGAGGAAGCGATAGGACCTTTCTATCTCCCAACTAATGCCCCTCTGTCTTCTTCGGAATGCATACAAAATCTGACACCACAATTCTTCTGTTAAAAGGTAACTTATTACTTAACATGTTCACATCCTTTGACCTAGGGATTCCACTTCTGGGACTCTGCCCTAAGAAAAAAAAAAAAGCCTTAAATGAGGAAATCAATTATTTTTTACAATGGGGAGAGTGAAACATAAAAGTTCAACAATAGTGGAAAGGTAAAGAAAATTACAGACATTATAATGTTTACCAAACATTTGTACCCACATTAAAACAAACATTTTAATAATTTTGTATCAACAAACATTAAGTTAAAAAATCAAAAGTCAAAAAATATGTATATATTACCTCAAATATGTAAATAATACACATGGAAAAAAAGACTAGAAGAAAACATTCTAATATATTAACAGTGATTGCTTCTGGATGAAAGGATTATATGTTTTTAAAATCATGGTTTGCAATGTTTTTCAAATGCTCTATAATTAACATACTTGTTTTTACAAAACCATTATTTAAATCTTAAACAATGCATATGTTCCGATTAATCTGTAGAATTTTTCAACCTCTGCCTGGTTTTATTAATTTCAGATAAAGATAGGTAGAGTTTCCATAAGGGGAAGCAAGAAAAGAAAGCAAATGTATTATAATTTAGTTCCAGGATCTGAGTCCTTATGGAGAAATCCCGGGTTGTAGAACTGGACTGAAAATCCAGTCCTGTTGGCATACTCCTCCAGACAGGACACCAGAAACTTACAGAGGGCTCTGCTGGCAGCAGGGAGCTACAGCGTCTCATAACCACATGGGTCCCCATCTTCACAGTCCCTAGAAGAGCCAGGTCAGGGCCACCTTGAAATAAGAGGAGGAAGAAATGTGTAAAGATACAGGACAGGAAAAAAAAAAATTCCAAAAGCTAAATCAACCTAGTGGGGTCAGGCCCCTGCCTCAAACCTACCAAAGGAAGTCATCTAGAAATATCAGAAATAGATGCTGGTTAACAGGAACTCCAGCCCAAGGTCTTATCATCACAATGGGGCTATCCTAACGGCATTTTAAAAACTAGTCACTTAGGTTTGAACGGTAGTAAACTAAAGAGTAATGCTTGCCTATCATTAGTGAAACAAGGATGCATTTCCCCTTCGCCCCACGTGTATCAGTCTAAGGCCATAGCAAAGATCCCGAAGACAATCAGGGGAGATACTGGGAGCTCTGCTTCTGGCGGGCACTTCCCTTCTCCTCAGAAATTCAGTATTAAACTAGAAAGGCAGCATTTATATTCTACGGCAGAAGTTTTTACAGCACTTTACAGTGACAAAGTGCTATCATCTACATCATCTTAATTGGCTGTCACAGCAAATAACTCTTGGAAATAGAGTTCATTTTATTGCCCCCAGCGAATAGGAAATAGGCCCTGCCCATCAGCGGTGGAGGCAGTTTTGCAGTCACCTCTTCTGAATCCACTTGCACTCGGTCTGCGCCAGGGAACAGGCCGGGAAAACAGTGATCGTGATGCTCATGGGGCCAGCCTTTGACTACACACCTCATAACATTCCAAATGCCTAAAATTCTCACACTCTAGGAAGTTGATAGTATTATTACCAACTTGTTTGTGCTGTGCTTCCATTTTCAGTACTCTGTCCATCTTCAGCAGCCATCCCTCTCAGGGGCAAGCCGAGGGCCAGCCGTACGTAGGAGCGACGGTGCCCAGGTTGAGAAAGGGAAAGCGCATTACCACTTGTCTCCCAGTTCTGGAAGTCCGAGTCAGGAAGGGCACCCTGAGAACCTGTGAGCTCCGAGCGGGTTCGAAACTCCTGCCTCCTCCTTCTCCCCCCTCCCTCGCCCCTCCGCGTGCCCCCGGTTCTGATCTGGCCGCTCAGCTGCTAGTACTCCCCAGGTACCCGCCGCCTTTCAGCACTCACCCCTTCACTCACCGGTCGGTCGGTCTGGTTCACCATCTCGCTCCCCAGCCCTTCGGAGCAGGGCCTCCTTCAGCTGCGGCGTCGCCGCTGCGTTCTCGCTGCCATGGTGACGCGGAGGCCCGCCCCCAGCCAGCCTCCGACGGACCCGCCAGCCTTCAGCCGGCCCAGACCCCGCCCCCTGCCCGCCCGCCCCGCCCCGCCCCGCCCTCTGACGGCCCAGAGATCGCAGCCCTCGCCGGCCTTGACCCCACCCCCTGTGTGTCTACCTCTCGCTGGCCCGAGCCGGTCCCGCCTCCTGCGAGCCTGGGCCCCGCCCTCTGACTTCCAGGACTGGGTCCCTGTCTGTACAGGGGCGCCCCCTGCCGGCCGGACTCGGTGCAGCAGGGAGCTCGCCGCGGGTCGGTCCAACCCGCTCCCTCGCTCCGCCCAGGCCGGCCTCGCTACCTGCCGGCGTGGCGCCCGCGCGTGCCCGCCCCAGAAAGCGCACCCGGCGTGTTCCGTAAGAGATTTATTGTTCCTAGCGGCTCAGCACCTTCGAGAACCATCGGTCTGGCCACGCAGTGCTGTCAGTAGCAGTGACTTGAAGTCCTGGGAACGGATGCTTGGAAAATGCTTCCTCCGGGCCTCAGGTGTCCGTTCAGGTCAGGACGGGGACCCAGCCGCTGAGGAAATGGCCCACGCCCGGCCCGGGGCTGTGTACCAAAGCCCAGGAGGCCTTTTCAGGGCACCTCATCTTCAGCTTTGGAGTTTCAGGTATGTAAAAGGACATCAGTAAATTAAGTGCAGCAAGATCGGCTCGAATACTTAAGGGGTAACCTGTTTTTCCCCGCACTTTTTTTTTTTTTTTTTGAGAGTAGGAGCAAAGGTAGGGATCAAAACCTACCTTCCCGCACACAACCTACCCCCTCGTTTTAAGTGCAACTCCATCCACCCCTGTCTAACCCAAATACAGCTCCAAGCTCACAGCGGCAAATAAGAGATAGGCGCCTGGGGAGAGAGCAAGATTGGTGACACAATTCCAGGGGCCTCTGAATTCTTTAAACTTAAAATGTGGCACCGTTCCTGGGCTGCCACCGAGTTCTCCAAAAACAGTTCATTATCCCACGGGAGTCGTGGTGAAATGATGGAAACTGGTCCTTGTTCCCGAGGCTCACACGAGGGTCCCGTTCTTGCTGTCATAGCAGGGCGTGGCCTGGGGGAAGCAAAGGGTGGCATACTCCGTAGCATTTTCTAACTGCAGGTGCTTCACCTCCCGGGCAGAGCGCGGCTGGGGATGGCTGCACACTTGAATGACTGCGTAATGTAAGCTGCTGTCCTCTGGCCCGGGGCCTTGCCTCCTCTGCTGAGACGCAGGCTGCTCCCGCACCTGCTTACGCGCATGTCCTGTTGTGACCTGGCCCTGCGAGGAATGGACAACATTAAGAGAGATTCTTGGCTTGGCTTGGTGCCCCACCTACAATGATGTCCCTCTATTTTGCTCCATTATGGGGGGCACAGAGGAGGAAGGGCAGAACAAGCAAGTTCTAGAGTTGACCGAGATGTGTCTGTTCCAGGGGAAAAGGCCGAGGCCTGGCATCCCTAGTCTGAGCCACCCTCAGGAAGGGACAGAGGCCTGTCATTACCTTTGTGCCATTCTGCTTCTTCCGCTGCTGCTTCAGTGTCCATCTTGGTTGACCCCCTGAGAGGAGGAAATCCAATTTAAATCCATTCACTCTTCCCTGTCTCTACGGAGGTTGCCATCTTCAAATCTCTATTAAACTAGTATGGTGGGCTTCTAACTAATCTCCCTACGTCTGTTCTCACCTTCTTCACTCCCATCATTCCCACATCCAAACTCCTTAATAGGGAATGCAGTCTGGCCCTTTTACAATCTACCCATACTATCGTCCATCCTCACTTTTCACTGGTCCCTAACAGCGTTCAACAAATCCATGTTGAGAGCCCATTAGACCCCAGGCTCTCTGCCACATTGTGGGACTAGAAGAATGAGTAGGCTGCCTCCCCTGCCTCAGGGAGCTTACAGTCTACTAGGGGAGACAAATAAGTACACATACTATCACAACGCAATGTGGTAAGTGCTTAGCTACCAAACAACTGGTCACTTACAATCAGATCAGCCTCTTCTCTCTTTTCTTTCTTTTTTCTGCATAAGGTAATTCCCTTGCCTAAAATAGCCTCTCCTCCCTGCTCCTCTTCCACCTTGTGAACTTGATATTACTTCTTCAACATTGGTGTTTCCTCCCATTCTCCCACGGCAGGGGTATGCATCTCTTCTAGCACTAGGAGATGACAGTAACTATAATTGTTTACATATCTATCTCTCAAACTTGATTTTCCCCTCTTTGAGGGCCAACACAGTGTGTCCTTCCTCTTGTGCCTTTCTGTCTCCTTGGGTTTCTTCAGTGCCTCACATACAATATAAGTGCTCAGTAAATGTTGGTGGATGAATGAAAGCATGAACAAACAACCTTGCCAACTGCAATACTAGAAGGATAAAACGCAGAGTTTCAGAGCTGGTCTTGAACCCAGTACCCTAAAGATTCTCTGTAGTGCACTGTCTCCCTTTATCCCTTCCAACACTACCCTTTCCCACCCTTACGCTCCTTCCAAAGACACCACTTCTGTTACCTTCTCCAATTTGCTACCAGCTCCCCCCACCCCGGCCCCACCCAGTGCCTCTCCTCCCCCAGTTACCCATTTTCTTTTTCCTCTGGAAAATGGATGGGCAGCTCCTGTGAAAGGAAAAACAGATCACCCATGTGTAAGAGACCTGGCCTCTATCTCCCCTCCTTCATCATTTGCTCTGTGGGCTCTTGAACATTCTAGGATGATCTTCCCTCCCCTCCCTGAGCCAGCCCCAAAGCATTTATCAAGGATACCACACCTCTCCCACAGAGATGGTTCTGGAAGGCGGAGTGGAACAACTGACATAACCAAACCCAAAATACAGACTTCGGCAGCCAGTCATTACATGCCAGGGAGGAAGCTGGGTTGAGCGCTATTCTGAGATTGTCTAACAGGCTAATTCCAGCGGAGGGTAAGGGAAACTGGCCAAATAATGGGGTATTCCTGGATTCAGAGACCCTCTTGCTTCTGCTTCCCTGCCATTTTAGGGGTCTCGTGCCAGTCTGGGGTTCTCATTCTTGGAGTCACAGGAGCTACCACAACCAGGGCTCACGAGTTAGGGCTCCTCAAAGCCCTCTGCTAACAGGTGACCTCCCTCCCTGCTTGCCTGTCCTTGTGTTTAACTAACAAAAGTGTGAGATGTTTAACCTTTAAGGCCCACAGCACAGGGAGCTTTGAATTTGGTGAGTGACTCAGCTACCCCGAACTCACCGCAGGGCAGACCTCTTATACTCATTTCTGAGCCCCTAGGGTCCCCAATGGAGCCGGTGTGTCTATGATCGTCAACTGTTTTATGGCCAGAGAAACACTTGTCTGAGGAAATAGGTTAAATAGTTTGGAATTTTTGTCTGAGGAAATAGAATAAATAGTTTGGAGCTTACTCCCATGCTTTTTCTTGCTAGTACATTTCCAGCTCTCACCAGGGCCAACCCTCTTTGTCTGACTTCTGTCTTCTGAAGGAAGTTTCCTTTTATTGCTACTTAAAAGGAGAGGAAAACTTACAAACTATGTCCATTTTACTACTGTGGAAAAATCAGGACTTCCCCACACAGGTCTGACAGAGATTTGTGTTCTGATTAGATTTTTGGTTTTAAGGCAGCTTGCTGAGTTGAGAGCTGTTAGTCACTATCTGAACGCTACAGGTGATTCAGAAGAAAGGCATTGAAACTATTTCTGGGTCTTTCTACTTCCTCTTCGGCCACTTCAGTTCTTCCTTTCTCTTATCACTGCCTAGCTTCTAATTCCCTGTCCTTTGTCACTATTGTCTTCCTAATCACTTCTATTTAAATGGATAAAGAAAATATTAATTCTAAAATGACATAGGCTTGAGTGACCCAATTTTAGTAAATGGAGCCTGCTCCCAAGTTCGATATTGCACAATGCCTGGACACAACCCAAATGGAATATTCAGTTACTCTTTGGTAACAAGACTTTATTTTTAGCTTAGAATTAAGGAAACTAAATGGGCACTCTCCCATATTGGTAGTAGGAGTAAAAATTGGTGCAATCTTTCTAAAATGCAATTGGCAATAAGTATAAAAAGCCTTAAACAAATGTATGTACCCTTTGATGTAGCAATTCCATAGCCTAAGAAATAATCTGGCAGGTGCAAATATGAATATTCACTGTAGCATTATTTACAATGGTGAAAAACAGTAAATATTCTAAATGTCCAACATTGGGAACTGATTGAATAAATGGCATCTCTAATCAATGGAACATCACACATCCATTTAAGAAAAATGTTGGAAGAACACCTAATAGCATTAAAAATTTTATTTCTTATTAAGTTAATAAAAAAGGTAGTAAGATATGTTTTGGGATAAAAAAACATCCACATAGGCATTTAAAAAGGATTACATGGAAATATACTCAAATGTTCCTGTCATCTCTGGGTGCTTATATTTATGGTTCTTATTTTCTGCTCTTTGGTATTTTTCAAATGTTCTACAATGATTAAATATTACTTTGTAATAAGAAAAATAATATTTTAAAATAAAAATCTCTTTAATTATCATAGTATCTTTAAATCTCTGGAAGTTATTGAGATCATGAGAAATAATATTTACCTAGCCCTACTAATACTTTGAGAGGAAAAAATATACAGGGTGGGCAAAAGTATGTTTACAGTTGTTTGTATGGAAAATAATGGAATAATAATACAAGAATAAACTGTTTCACATACTCCCAACTATAAACCTACTTTGTCCTACCCTGTAATTTGGTTAGAATATCTGGTATAGTGTTTCTAGCCAGGCTCTAGAGTCAGACTGATGCTATCAGACTCATTGTGTGACCTTCAGCAAGTTTTTAACTTATTAGGCTTCCATTTTTTAATCAATAAAATGAGGATGATAAAAGAACCTAAACCTTATGGGATTGTTGTAAGAATAAAATAAGATAATAAATGTAAACTATTCAGCTAGCTGCCTGGCATATAATGAGCATCAGTCAAAGCTGACTACTATGACTACCACCATTAGAGGAAAAAATAACCAAAAAGGAAGAACATGAAGACTTGGGAAGGAAGGAAGTGAAAGAAGCTGTTACACCGCCTTGTTTAGGAGCTTTTACTATATATGTTTTTAGATATCTTATGTCTGTAGGGCAGTTCAGAGTTTAAAAAATGCTTTTTTTTCCAATCCCGACAACATATCAGGAAGCATGTATTATTGTTCCCATTTTACAGATGAGTCCTTTAAGGCCCTAAAAACTTTATGTTACTCAAAAAGGCAGAGACCAAATTTTCTATTTTTACTATGTCTTCTGCATCTATCACTATTCCTGGTACATATAGGTATTGAATAAAATGTTTGTTTAAGAAATGAATGGAGCCCTCACTGGTTTGGCTCAGTGGATACAGTGTCGGTCTATGGACTGAAGGGTCCCGGGTTCGATTCTGATCAAGGGCACATGCCCGGATTTCAGGCTCGATTCCCATTAGGGGGCATGCAGGAGGCAGCCAATCAATGATTCTCTCTCATCATTGATGTTTCTATCTCTCTCTCCCTCTCCCTTCCTCTCTGAAATCAATAAAAATATATTTTAGAAAAAGAAAAAAGAAATGAATGGATAAATGAATGAGTAGTAGGAACAGAACTTGAATCCAATGTACTGACTCCAAATCATATGCCCTTTTCAATGTACCTCAATTATCTCTTTAAATATAATGATGCTGTATTCATAAACAAGGTATCCTCAACACTGCCCCAGGCTTGGAAAGGTATAGCTAAGAAGGCATTGGTTATATAAAACCAGGTCCGGGGGTCTCTAGTGATGAAAACTCTGGGAAAGAATAATAAAGACATTACAATTAATTTACAGTGAGGCTTTCACATGTCCTCTGCTCTTCAAACCTGTCATCTAAATGACATAACTCATGTTATCTATATTTTATATATCATAGGTCATGTTATCTGTATTTTAAATATGAGAAAAAAGACAAGTAACAGGATTTGCCTAAAGTCACATAGCAAATAAGTGTAAAAGTTATATTCAAATATTCCATGGGTCTCCTCCCCTCTTCTGCCCTTTTAAATAAACATTTCTCCAATGTTGAGTTGCTTGACTTGGGAGGCAGTATTACGTAGTGGTTTAAGGCATGGGTTCTGAAATCAGACAGATCTAGATTGGAATCTTGATTTACTTGCTTACTAGTCATGTGGCCTCAGACAACTGCTCTGGGCCTCAGCTTCTCAGCTGTAAAAACAGGAGGAGATGTAAGCCACCTCTCACATAGAATTGTTGGGAAAAGTAAATGAGATTGTAAAGTGGTAAGCTACAAATGCTTCAATTATCATCATCATCTGGGGAAGAAGGGAAGGGACAGAAGAGAGAGGAGAGGAAGAGGAGGACAAAGAGAAACAATGCCAATTCACCATTCCAGCCCTGCTTTGGACATTCTACTGACAGCTGGCGTGGCTGTGTTTTCTGAAGTCGCCTGAAAGGAGTGAACACAGAAGGAGGTGCTGTTCTGGTGGAGGCACAGGGAGGTGCCAGACAGAGGAAAGTGGCAGTGGGAGGTTGGCAGAGAACTATCTGCAGCTCGATCTTATTCTCAGGGCCTCCATGTCACCCCACACAGATGTTACCCTCTCCCCTTGCCCCCTACTCACCTGCTTCCCCCACAGCAGAGCCGGTTTCCCATGGTGCTCTATCTCCGAGGGAGCCTTGCTGTTTATCTACATAAAGAGCTTGTGCATTTCCTGGTTCCTGGTTTAGTTTTCAGTAGCAGCTCCCAGGGAGTCTCTGTCAGTGTCAGATTTCAACCTAGCAGGTTGGACTTTGGAAGCCACCTGCTGGAATGATTCCCAGGTGACTGCTCCCAGCCAAAGGGTAGAGGAACACACACAGGCTCCAGGTGAGAACTACCTCACCTTAGGGATTTGGAGCTGCTTTGATGAAACCATGAACTTTTAGCTTCAAGCTCCAATGAAAAGAAACCTGAGATAGGAAAGGGCTTTGGGCTTCCTTAGGAAATGTTTCTCCATGATATCACACTGTTATTGAAATATATCCTCTAAAGTGGAGTAAAGAGTCTTCCCTTATGTTTCCCAGCACTACTCAGCTCTAATTGAGTTTCACTTTCAAGGTTATCAGTATCCGTTTCTTATTATCCCTGTCCAGAATCTGGGTTTGAAAACTGTAGTCTCTAGGAAACATTAGGTAAATGGATTTCTTTTTATTCTTTCTCCCTTGCTATTGGAATTAACGTGGGCAAACCACTTTTTTCTTAGGACTGTAATAATGAAGGACCGAACCTATTGCCTAATCCCCTTTCTGGTAAAGAATCATATGATTGCAATGGCCTCAGCACTTCTTAACCACTCACTTCCCCATTCCCAGTACAGAACTCTAGAATCCCCACTTACAGCTCCACTCAGCTTCTCCCTCCAAGGACCTAAAATGACAATCATTCCACACTCACCAGCAACTAGGATGCAGTCAAGCAAATTCCTCTCTAGAGAATATGGGCTCTAGGAGAATTTTTGAAACCCATAAAGCTTGTGTCCAGTGCTCCCACCCCATCTGCCTTGTTCAGATGTCCAGGTATTTGCTCCTTATGGGTATTCAGGACCCACCACTCCACCCTGCACTCCACAGGGAGTACTCTGGACTCTTCACTCTTCCCCATCTTCTTTCCTTATGAAAAATGCAACAATAAGAGTGAGGGCCCTTATAGGATTGTGGTGAAGATTTGAAATAATGTATATAAAGCTCAAGTCCAGAGCCTGGCACATAGGAGCTCTCAGTAAGCCCGAGCTATTGTTGTTATTTCTTGTTTTCAGCTAATTGTCAGAGTGTAAAGCATCTTACTTTATTATCTTGTGCTGGATCATTGCACAGCCTCTTATTTCATGACCATGCCTCTCCCTGGCAATTCATTCTGTACTCTACCATTACCTGTATTCTTTTCATCCTGTTACACAAACATCTTAGCCTGGCACTCAAAGCCCTCCAAATTTTGTCCCTTTGTGGCCAATTTCTCTAATTTGAAGGAAGACACTTAAGAGATTCTATATGGCCTAAAACTCCAAAGGAACCAACAGTGTGTTGTGGTAGCCAGCTCCACCTAAAGCAGCATTAATAGCAGTCCAGAGTGATAAACAAGGGCATTGATTATTCCACTGAAGTCTGTACCAGTCAGTCCATGACTGGATTAAATCATTTATGTATGTATGTATGTATGTATGTATGTATGTATGTATCTATTTATTTTCTTTTTAGAGAGAGAAACATTGACTTGTTGTTCCACCCACCTAGGCATTCACTGGTTGACCAGGAATCAAACATGCAACCTTGGCACATGAGGATGACATTCTAACCAATAACTGAGCTACCCGGCCAGGGCTGGAATAATAATTTTAGTACTATATGTTGATTTTCAAGTTACGTTGTCAAAAGGCAGTGTGTTTAAGAGAGAATTGTCTAGATATCAAGCTATATTACAAAGCCACTGTCCTCAAACCTGCCTGGTACTGGCACAAGAACAGACATATACACCAATGGAACAGAACAGAGAACCCAGAAATCAACCCAAGCCATTATGCTCAATTAATATTTGACAAAGGAGGCAAGATCATACAATGGAGTCAAGACAGTCTCTTCAATACATGGTGTTGGGAAAATTGGACAGATACATGCAAAAAAAAAAATGAAACTAGACCACCAACTTACACCATACACAAAAATAAACTCAAAATGGATAAAGGACTTAAACATAAGATGGGAAACCATAAAAATCTTAGAAGAATCCTAGGCAGCAAAATATCAGACATATGTCGTAGCAATATCTTTACCGATACGGCTCCTAGGACAATGGAAACTAAGAAGAAAATAAACAAATGGGACTACATCAAAATAAAAAGCTTCTGCACAGCAAAAGAAACCATCAACAAAACAACAAGAGAACCCACTGTATGGGAGAACATTTTTGCCAATTTTATATCCAATAAGGGTTTAATATCCAAAATTTATAGGGAACTCATAGAACTTAACAAAAGGAAGATAAACAATCCAATCTGAAAGTGGGCAAAGGACCTAAATAGACACTTTCGAAAGTGGACATACAGAAGACCAAGAGACATATGAAAACATGCTCAAAGTCACTAATTATCCGAGAGATGCAAATCAAAATGACAATGAAGTACCATCTCACACCTGTCAGAATGGCTATCATCAACAAACTAACAAATGATAAGTGCTGGCAAGGATGTGGAGAAAAAGGAACCCTTGTTCACTGCTGGTGGGAATAAAGACAGGTGCAGCCACTGTGGAAAACAGTATGGTGTTTCCTCAAAAAATTAAAAATGGAACTCCTATTTGACCCAGTAATCCCACTTCTAGGAATATATCCAAAGAAATCAGAAACACCCATCAGAAAGGATATATGCACCCCTATGTTCATAGCACAATTTACAATAGCTAAGATTTGGTAATAGCCTAAGTGCCCATCAGCAGATAAGTGGACTAAAAAACTGTGGTACATTACACAATGAAATACTATGCTGCTGTAAAAAAGAAAGAACTCTTACCATTCACATCAGCATGGATGGACCTGGAGAGCATTGTGCTAAGTGAAATAAGCCAGTCAGAGAAAGATAAATACCACATGATCTCACTTATTGGTGGAATATAATGAACAACATAAACTGATGAACAAAAATAGATCCAGAGACACAGAAGCAACGAACAGACTGTCAAACCTCAGAGGGAAAGCAGGAGTGGGGGTGGTGGTGGTGTAAGAGATCAACCAAAGGACGTGTATGCATGCATATAAGCATAACCAATGGACACAGACAATAGGGGGGTGAGGGCATGTGCTGGGGGGTGGAAGTGGCCAGGGAGAGGTCAATGGGGGGAAAAGGAAACATATGTAATATTTTAAACAATAAAGAATGAGTGAATAAATAAATAAATAAATAAAGCTCATATAGCTCTAGCCGGTTTGGCTCAGTGGATAGAGCATCAGGCTGTGGACCAAAAGGTCCTGGGTTCAATTCTGATCAAGGGTATGAACCTTGGTTGCAGGCTCTTTCTCAGCCCAGGCCCTGGTCGGGGCTCAAGCAGGAGGCAACCAATCAATGTTTCTCACATCGATATTTCTCTCTGTCTTTCCCTCTCTTTTTCATTCTCCCTAAGAATCAATGGGAAAATATCCTCGGGTGAGTATTAATGCAAAAATAATAAATAAATAAATAAATAAAGCGCATATAAAAATCCCAGTTACAAAACAGTTCAATGTGAAGCTGCTTTGATTGAAGTCTGAGTAGGATCTTTTAAACTTCTTTTTCTTCTCAATTAGGGACTAAGATTCCCAAGTAGACAATAAAAGACTATGGTTTTTATAATTTATATTTACCATGTGTATTCCCCATAGTATATCACTTGGGGGTTGATAAATATTTGATGAGTGGATGAACAAATGAATATGTCAGTAGTTATGTCTCTGAAGTATGCTTTCATTTTAAATTGATGGCAATTCTTTAACCAAAAATTGGATTCTTCAAGTGAGGGTTCTTATCCTGGAGATCCACAGTTTTCTAAAAGGGGCATATGAATGAACTCCAAGAGCTCTATTCAAATTTTATGCCAAATCTGGGGGCATATGTATTTTTTCTGGTAAGAGCATCTATAGCTTGCTTTTGTCATATTTTCAAATGGGTCTATAATCCAACAAAGTTAAGAATCAACCACTTTAATGGAAGAATTTCAGATGTTTATCACAGCCTCATAAAAGATGTATTTTGAAGCAGGGAGATCTTCTGGACACTCCCCAAATCATACACACACACCATCCTACATAATAAAATGGTAATATGTAAATTACCATCACTCCGCTACGCCAACGATTGGGCCAGCAGGAGGCGCAGGGGGCGGGACTCAGGGTGGCCGGGGTAGCTGATTGGGCCAGCAGGACGCGAGCTCAGTGTCTGTGCCATGGCTGCGCCGGAGGCTTTCGGAAGGCCTGGTGCACCGGCGGACAGCCGGCCGGCTCCCCCGCGATCAAAAGCCAAAGCGGGGGAGCTGGCCGGCTGTCTGCTCCGGCACAAGGCCTTTCGAAAGCCTCCGCCGCGCCGGAGGCTTTCGGAAGGCCTGGTGCACCGGCGGACAGCCGGCCGGCTCCCCCGCGATCAAAAGCCAAAGCGGGGGAGCTGGCCGGCTGTCTGCTCCGGCACAAGGCCTTCCGAAAGCCTCCGCCGCGCCGGAGGCTTTCGGAAGGCCTGGTGCACCGGCGGACAGCCGGCCAGCTCCCCCGCGATCAAAAGCCAAAGCGGGGGAGCTGGCCGGCTGTCTACTCCGGCACAAGGCCTTTCGAAAGCCTCGGCCGCGCAGGAGGCTTTCGGAAGGCCTGGTGCACCGGCGGACAGCCAGCCCACTGGTGCACCAGGTGCATGATTAAATCATGCACTGGGCCTCTAGTCCTATATAATAAAAGGCTAATATGCAAATTGTCCCCTTGGGAGTTCGAATGCTCGCTATGATGTATGTTGACCACCAGGGGGTGGTGTGGAACAGAGGAAGGCCCCTGATTGGCCCTGATCGCTGGCCAGGCCTAGGGACCCTACCCGTGCATGAATTTCATGCACCAGGCCTCTAGTATTTCTAATAATGACTCTCTACTTCCAGAGGACACCTCCCTGGCCATCAAGCTCACACCAGTAGCCCTAGACCCCCTGCATTTAGTCTTGAATTATGTTGGGGTGTTGCAGTGATTCCTCTGGGACAGTGGTCGGCAAACTCATTAGTCAACAGATCCAAATATCAACAGTACAACGATTGAAATTTCTTTTGAGAGCCAAATTTTTTAAACTTAAACTTCTTCTAACGCCACTTCTTCAAAATAGACTTGCCCAGGCCGTGGTATTTTGTGGAAGAGCCACATTCAAGGGGCCAAAGAGCCGCATGTGGCTCGCGAGCCGCAGTTTGCTGACCACGGCTCTGGGATGTTCCAAGATATGAGGCAAATGCTTCCTCTCACAGGCCTCCCATTTGCAGAGGGCAGGGAGATTATGGGGTTCAGTGACAATGGCAGAGGTTTCCGTGTCTGTGACCCTGCATATACATACTTGGTTCCTCAGAATCAGAGACCATTATCAGTGGACAGACCTTAGTATGGGAAAACAGGGCTTTAGGCGACTGTCTCCAGCCAAAACCTGTTTTCCCAATCCCTACCCTAAACAGGCCAGACAGTCTGGAGACCCTTGTTTTTGTGTCTCTAATCACCAGCTCAGACAGTGCCCTGTGGTTGTTTGGATGGCATATCCCTTTCCCCTCCCAGGATCACTCTCTTTTGTTGCACTGTGAGAAAATTATGGCTCGGAATTTGATCTGGAGCCAGTGTCAGCTTTGGGTGTGATCTCAGCATCCGAGCTCGGGGTTCTGTAATGTTGAGCACGTCTAACTGAGGAGCATTTTTTTCTAGCTATGCCCTCCTCCTCCCTCCCCACCCCATCCTCCAGGCCAGAGAATAGGAAGCAGCACAAACAAGGCCCTGAGATTTGGGTTTATTCACCTCTACCTAGAACTAAACCAAAGGACACGTCCCACAGGACCAAACCATACATTGTGGCCCATGCACTTTCCCCTTCTCCCGAGGATGCTGCTCTCTCCGGGGTGGTGGCAGCTGCTGGATCACCACGGGAGGTAGAAAGGCCTGGGTCCTGGGTCTGAAGCACTCAGGGCTCAACTCGGGCTGCCTCCTCTTCTTCCTCCGGATCAGGAGGTGGGGGGAGGAGGGAGATGTAGACCTCATTGACTTCTGTGTCCAAATGTCGGCCACCCCGAGGCGCCTCCAGGCTGAGGATGCCGTCATGGGAGAGAGCAGCGCGGACCCGCCAGGGGTCCACATCAGCAGGCAGGACGTAGGTGCGGCAGAACTCCCGAGACACGAAGCCGTGGCGGTCCAGGCGCTGCGGGTGCCGGGCAGACACCTCCAGCAGGTTGTCCACAGTCCTCACGGTCACCTCATCTGGGGTGAAATGGCTCACATCCAGGAACACCTGGAACTTGCCCTCACTGAGCCTGAGCTCAGACGCCCCTGCCCTGCCGCCCTCCCCCGCCCTGGTGGCCCGGGGCCGCACATAGTAGCCGTGGTAGAGGGTGGGGGTCAGGATCTCTTCTGGCAGGAGGCCTGGGGGGCAGAGAGAGAAGGCAAGAGGCAGGATGCGGGAGTCTGAGGCGGGAACTGGGGTGATGGAGACACGAGAACTAGGGAGAGCCGGTGGGGGGTCAGGAGAAGCAGGGGAGGGGAGGGAGGGGGCACAGGGCTAGGAGGAGGCAGGTGCGGAGAGGGATTGGGAAAGGAGGTGAGATGGGGATGGAGGAGGCCAGACCCAAGCAGAGCTGGGGGGACAGAGGGAACAAGAAGGCACTCCGAGGGGGACGGGGCAGGTGCCAGGGCCCTCGGCCGCCCGGCCTCCCGTCTGCGCGGAGGGCAGGAGAGGGGAGAGCCGCCCGGGGGTGGGTGGCAGCGGGGAAGGAGACGGCTCGCCCCAGGAGTTCAGTTAAGCCGAGTGGGGCGGAGGCCAGCGCCTTCGGGAGGCCGGCCCAGAACGCCGGGCGGTGGGGGCGGGAGGCCGGGCGGCCCGGGCCCTACCTTCTCCGAAGCGCTGCTCGCCCAGGCGGCTCGGGTTGGCGAACTCGTACTCGGCGGTGGCCGGGTGGGCGTGGGGCACCGAGCGGCCGGACATGGCTGCGGAGCGAGGCGGCCCTGGTCCGAGGTGCGGCGCGACCCTCCGGCTGCCCCAGCGCCGGCGGCGGGGCGGGGGCGGGGTCGACACCACCCAAAATAGTGCGGCCGCAGGGCGGGCCCCAGCGCCAGCCGCCCCCCGTCTCCCCGCCGCCGCGCGCCCTCAGCTGTCGGGGCACCGGGGCGGACGGCGGGGCCCGGCTGAGAGTGGGCGGGGAGGGCACGCTGGTCAGGGGTCCCGGAGAGCCCTGGCGGGGACCTCCCAGCCTTGCCCACACCGCCCTTCTCCTCGGCCGCAGGCACCCTGCACCCTGCTCAGAAAGCTCTTTATTTAGTGTTCTGCGGCCCTTGGAAGGCGGAAGGTGCAGGGAACCCTCGTCCTCCCCTTCTTTGGTGTGTGGTGAGGGGTCTTTCTGCCCAGAGTCATGTCGGGGTCCCCACCAGAGCCCAGGTCCACCTTGAGAACCACACAGACGCCTGCCACTGGCATGCAATCACTGCTCCCCTCCAGGGGCCCACAAAGAGTTAACGTCCCTGGGGCCCAGCCAAGGAAGATTCCATCCAGTTCCTGCCCAGGCCCAAGATAGTTGCTGGCCCGAGTCCCCAGGCTGGCTGGCTGGAGAGGAGGGACACACCACCCGCCTGCTTGGAATTCCTGGCCGTATCCCAAAGGGTGAGGGGAGGGGGCCACTGGGTGTGGGCTGAAAGCTAGTGAAACAAGTCCAGGACGGGCCAGGCGTGTTTATATTTCTCTTTTCTTAGCTCAGTGAGTACTGGGTATGTGTCACACTGCCAAATCCCTGATCACAAGTCTCCATGAACGGGCGGTGAGCTGGGATAATAAAACCCCTGACATCATCATTCCAGAAGCTTCACAAGACTGAGTATATAAGGGGCTGGCTGTAGCTGCAGCTGAAGGAGCTGACCAGCCAGCTGACCCCGACACTCACCAGCCGCCATGGACATCGCCATCCACCACCCCTGGATCCGCCGCCCCTTCTTTCCTTTCCACTCGCCCAGCCGCCTCTTTGACCAGTTCTTTGGAGAGCACCTGCTGGAGTCTGATCTCTTCCCCACTTCCACTTCCCTGAGCCCCTTCTACCTCCGGCCACCGTCATTCCTGCGGGCACCCAGCTGGCTTGACACTGGGCTCTCCGAGGTAAGTCTCCCCTCCACAGGCAGGAGAGTTTCCTGAACCTTCTGGAAACATTTCCACCTGCTCTACTTTCCCTCTGTCTGAATGAATCTGGCCAGAGGGGACGCTAGGTCTAAGTGTCTTGAGTCTGTTAGGCACTTATGTATCCTGCAGTGAAGAAAGATGAAGTTGCTAGTTTCTCCCCCAGGCACCTGTTTGTCTTTGATGCTCCTCTGTATCCCACTTACTACATCTTTCCCATGTGCTATGAAGATAATCTTTTATCCCCTAACTTTTAAGTTGCATGCCCCTTTCTGGTTTGGTTCATAAAGATCTACAAGGGGAAAGAGCTGCCTGCAGACTCCTTTGCTTACCACTTCTAATTCTCATCCTCCTGAAAACTTTTATCATTTCCTGTTTCAGAGCCAGGAGACAGCGCTACCCCAGCGCTTTTCATCCCCACTGTGTGGGGCTGGAGACAGCAACCACGATTTCCTTGTAAGATTTGCCCAGTTTCTCAGGGCAGTGCCAGGCACTAGCCTGGGTCCAAACCTAAAGAGAAAAGAATGTAGGTCCAGTCTTGGGACCCCTACTTGTCCTAAGAGGGTGGGGAAACGGGTGAGCACATAAGGTTGACAGACGCTGTCACCGATAACACTGTTTTAAAAATATCCAAGTGTGAGTAAACAGGAGCTGAGTGGGCAAGGGCTTTGGAAGGACAATCAGGGCCAGCAGAACATTCCAGATTGAGTGGGTGGGAAAGTTGGCAGAGACCTGAGCAAGAAGAAGGGGCCTTTGTCTCACAGACAAATGACAAGGCCAGGCATTGGGGCCAGAGAGGCCGCGGAAGCCATGCCCAGACCCATCCTTGTGATTGGTCCCCTGGGGGGCCTGTCTTCTTCCCTGTCCCTGTAAATAAAGTTTGGACCTAATGACCAAGTGGTGTGCCTTGGGTACCACTATGGTGGCTCCCCTGAACCACAGAGCCATGTTTATTCAAAAAGGCATGTTTAGCCAAAAAGAAGAGGATAAACTACCTGGGAAGAAAGCAGAATGATGAGACGGCACTAATAATCCACATTCTGACCATTTTTGCTCCGACCCCTTTCTCCCACCTTGCTGTTTCTAGATGCGTCTGGAGAAAGACAGATTCTCTGTCAACCTGGATGTGAAGCACTTCTCCCCAGAAGAACTCAAGGTCAAGGTGCTGGGAGATGTGATTGAGGTGCACGGCAAACACGAAGAGCGCCAGGTGTGTAGCTTGTTTTCTCTTGTGTTCGTTCATTCAGTACATACGATGTGCCAGACACTGCCATCAGCTCTGAGGCTGGCAACATTCCAGTCCTAAGCCACCAGCGTCTGGAAACAGGGATAGACCTGGTATTGTTATTGTTTTGGCCGGAGAAGTGATCTTTGTTGTTTGCTTTAATTTTATTTGATTGCCTTAGATGGGATGTTCACTTCCCATTTAAGCCAATAGTTCTCAACCGTGGTCACATTAGAACTACAAGGGGAATTTTTTTAAAATTCCAGTGCTAAGGTGCATCTCAGACCAATTAAATCAGAATTTTTAGGGATGGGACACAGGCATCAGCATTTTAAAAAGCTCCCTAGGTCATTGTAATGTACAGTCTAGGTTGAGCAGCACTGATTTAGGCATCGTGCTTGTCGGACACCTAATTACATTAACTGTATGCACCCTGAAGGCACTTGAGTTTGGGACTTTTTATGTTCAGGATTCCTCTTCTCTTTAGCCCACCTTAACATTAAACTACTTGGTTTGCCTCAGTTCCAGAGCTGTACTCAGCTCCTAATACCCTGGCACACAGACGGAAATCTGTTGAGAGCCTGTCTGTATAAATGCTTGAGATACAGCAGGTTTAGTAGAATTCTGAAGAATGGAATAGCTAGCTTCTCATTACTTTCCAAGAGCGTGTTTTAATAAGTTTGTTTTTTTACCAGTTAGTGATAACTCAGAGGCTTGTACAATAAACAGTGTAGTTTGAAGTCCTCAGGCTGTTTCCATTTTGTGTATATAATCTAAGTTTGGGTCACAGTCCTATTTTAATAGCAGCAGTCCTATTGGTCTGGAACATTCTGGGACATTCCTGAAGAGTCAGAACAATATCTGAGCTTCTTCGGGCACTTAGATCTTTAATGCCGGATGATATTCCAAAACGTGTAGGCCCAACAAACATTGACCTAAACCTTTGGGAAATATCTCTAAGCATATCCACGCCTTAGGGTTTGAGAGCTGTGAGGCTTTACCTGTTTCAGACTTCTCAGATTCTCGTTGAAGGAGTGACCACCTAGACAACTTCATCTTAGCCCCAAATAGAAAAACTTCCTCTCATGTTGCCATGGCATTGGTCCCACCTAAAAGGGGAAGGGGAATGTCTGAGTTCTAAGCAAGTGCAGCTTTTTCCTGTTCTCATCTCTCTGCCTCTTTCCTCGTTCTCTTGGATTAGGATGAACACGGCTTCATTTCCCGGGAGTTCCACAGGAAATACCGGATCCCAGCAGATGTGGACCCTCTTGCCATCACTTCATCCCTGTCATCTGATGGGGTCCTCAGTGTGAATGGACCAAGGAAACAGTCCTCTGGCCCTGAGCGCACCATTCCCATCACTCGTGAAGAGAGGCCTGCTGTCGCTGCAGCCTCCAAGAAGTAGATGGCCTTTCTCTAATTGAACTTTTTAAAACGAGAAAGTTTCCCCACCAGTGACTAAAACTCTCGCGACTAGTGCTGAAGCTTATTAATGCTAAGGGCAGGCCCAAATTATTAAGCTAATAAAATGTCATTCAGCAACAGATAACTGCCTCGTGCTTGAATATTCATATGTCTTTTTTATTGGAAAAATACAGCAGGTCCATTTATTCATCACATAATGATCTAGGGGGCTCAAGGGATATTAAAGTCAGAGTGGTATAAATTTAGTAAGTCACTTAACCTTTCTGGTCTTTAGATCTTTCATTTACAACATGGGGTAGTGATTTGTACACTTTTTAAAAAATAATGTTGTTATTGATTTCAGAGAGGAAGGGATAGGGAGAGAGAGATAGAAACATTAATTATGAGAGAGAATCAATGATCGGCTACCTCTTGAAACCCCCACACTGGGGATCTAGCCCACAACCCATGCATGTGTCCTGACTGGGAATGGAACCATGACCTCCTGGTTCATAGGTCGACACTCAAACACTGAGCCACACCAGTTGGGCTGATATGTACACTTTTTGTAAGCAGTAAATTAAGGGGAGAAAAAATAAAGTTCTTGGCAGAGTTCAAAGAATATCACTTCCTCTCTCTTCTCCCTCTTTGATTTTGTCCCTCAGTTCCAACAACAAATCTAAATGAACTCTGGATAACAATACATAAAAGGTCTTAGTACATCTCTGAAATTACTCATGTTACTAGGGAGGAGAGACGGTGTCCCCAAAGTTATTTGACATTTTCCTGCTGTTAAGCATTGCCTTCAGCTGATTCACAAAGGCAATAAAAAGGACTTGGGTGATCAGCACCAGACAAGTCTCTCAGGTATAGTCCTAAATTATCCAGCAAATACCTATTAAAACTAAGACTGGAAAATTTCCAATTCAATGACCCACTATAAAAAAAAGTTAAGTTTTAGAATTATAATGAATAACTGATAAACAAGTGATTCTATTATTTAACTTAAACAAAAATATATTACTCTACAAAAACATCTTCATTTCACTTCTGTGACTCTAAACTTCTGATTCAATTAATGAGAAGTGACTCTGTGTAGGCAATCTGGCATAAATGTTTTTCTTTGTTTCTTTCTCTAACTCCGGGCTCCATTTAATTTTCTACATTTTCCCCCAGTTCTCAACCAGGTTTTATAATGATGAGTGGGGCTGCTGTCCTGCTATCATATTGAATCTATCATGGAGCCACAGGATAGCTTATGTAAATTTGTAATCATCATGCTATGTCTGAGTCTTCCCACCTCACTAAGCCCAGAGTTTCTATTCAACAAAGCCCCTCAGAAGTTTGATGGACAGGATTTTTTCATATTTCCTTCACAAATGGAAAAATCCCATCATAGCCTCCTGGCTTAAGCAATAAACTGGTTTCTTCTTTTATCTCAAATTGAGCACTTTTAGTCTGTAGAAGTAAAACTCTTAGCTATAGAAGTGAAAATCTTAGCTGCTACTGTCTGCTTCTAGACCTAGAGGCCAATATGCGCATCCTCCTGAATTTTGTTTTTGTTTATTTAAACATTTTGTTATTAATTTTGCCCATATTGTTATTTATCTTTTCTACTTTAAAACACTCTACCACTGCTATGTGTTAGGAACAAAGGGATTGCATCAAACATGAACTTATTATTCTACTTTGTCAAAAAGTCTGTCCCCTAATTACTTTTTGACCTACCACTTTCCTGAAACTATTTATGAAAGTGAAAGTTTTGCTAAATCTAATGGACCATTCTGATAATCCATTTGACTACCCACCTCTTCCTTCTTTAAACTTCATTCTCTTGGTTTCTGTGACATTGTGCTAAACACATTTTCTCCCACCTTTCTGACCACTGCTCTGTCTCTCTTATGAGCTCATCTTTCTCTGTGAATCATTTAAGTTTGCCTTTCCAATGGTTCTACTGTTGGCCTTTCCATGCCCTTCTTTTTGATAAGCCTAGATTATCCTATCAACTCCCATACCTTCAACTCACCTGTGTGCTTGTATATTCTAAATTTATACTCCCATGCCAGGTGTGTCACCAGGAGAACTGAAATTACTTGTCCAACTACTTTTTAAATATGTCCACTTGAATTCCCTAAGGCCCACAAATTCAACATACCTACAACTGTATTTATAATCTTCAGTCTCAATATTTTCCCCTCCTAATGTGTTCCATATCTTGGTGAATTCAATAGTTCTCTTTTATGTATCTTAACCACTCATTCTTATTTTTAATATTATATATTACATAAGTTCACACAGTTGTCAAAACAGAAATCAAGGAATTATTTGACCTATTTTGAAAAACAAAACAAGCAACAATAAAATCAACAAAAAGAAAAATTAAGGAATAACTTAATTTGAAAAGAGCAATAAATATTAAATAAAAAGCAGAAATTTAAAATAAACATATGGATATGAAAAAGGACTTTTTAAATATATCAGAGATTAGTTGATGTTATAAATGCTATAAGGGACAAATTTGCACATTTACAAATTTAAAGATAGCTCAGGAATTCACTCAGAATGCAGCAAGTTGGGGGAAAAAAGATATTTTTAAAAAATCAGAACAGTTAAGATAGATGGAAGAAAGAATGAAAGACTCCAATGTATATCCAAAGGGGTGTTTTAGAAAAATTAATGGGAAAAAATGATAAAGCATTATTTGAAGAGATTTTCCTGAATTGAAGATAGATGTGAGTTCTCAGATACTGGGCAGGATAATTAAAACTAAATATGCACCTGAAAATAATCACTGTGACAATTCAAAACAATAAGGATAATGAGAAAATCTTAAAATATATGAGGTAAAAAAGATATATTAATTATGAATTAATTAGAACTAGATTGACAGCACACTTCTCAGCATTAATAAATATCAAAAGATAATGGAGTGGGGGAAAAGAGGATAATGGAGTGGCCCAGCTGACATGACTCAGTGATTGAGCATTGACCTATGAACCAGGAGGTCACAGTTCAATTCCTGGTCAGGGCACATGCTCGGGTTGTAGGCTCCATTCCCAGTGTGGAGTGTACAGGAGGCAGCTGATCAATGATTCTCTTTCATTATTGGTATTTCTATCTCTCTCTCTCTCCTTTTCTCTTCCTCTCTGAAATAAATAAAAATATATTTTTTAAAAATATAATGGAGTGAGGCAAGAACATACAATGGAGACAAGACAGTCTCTTCAATAAATGGTGTTGGGAAAATTGGACAGATACATGCAAAAAAATGAAACTAGACCAGCAACTTACACCATACACAAGAATAAACTCAAAATGATAAAAGACTTAAATGTAAGTTGGGACACCATAAAAATTCTAGAAGAAACCATAGGCAGCAAAATCTCAGACATCTCTCATAGCAATATGTTTACGGATACATCTACTAGTGCAAAGGAAACTAAGGTGAAAATAAACAAATGGGACTATATCAAAATAAAAGCTTATGCACAGCAAAAGAAAACATCAACAAAACAAAAAGGGAGCCCACTGAATGGGAGAACATATTTAGCAATGATATATCTGATAAAGGGTTAATATCCAAAATATATAAGGAACTCATACAACTTAACAAAAGGAAGACAAACAATTCAATTAAAAAATGGGCAAAGGACCTAAATAGACACTTCTCCAAAGTGGACATACAGATGGCCAAGAGACATATGAAAAAAAAATTGCTCAAAGTCACTGATCATCAGAGAGATGCAAATTAAAATAACAATGAGGTATCACTTTACACCAGTCAGAATGGCTAGCATCAACAAATCAATAAATAACAAGTACTGCCGTGCGCCCCTGGATCCGGGTGAGGCTGGTCCCGGGTCCGGGTGAAGCTGGATCCCGGGTCCGGGTGAGGCCACACGCCCCTGGGTCCGGGTGAGGCTGGATCCCGGGTCCAGGTGAGGCCGTGCACCCCTGGATCCGGGTGAGGCTGGGTCCCGGGTCCGGGTGAGGCCACGCCCCTGGGTCTGTGAGAGGCCACACGCCCCTGGGTCCGGGTGAGGCCACGCGCCCCTGGGTCTGGATGAGGCTGGATCCTGGGACCGGGTGAGGCCGCACACACCTGGGTCCGGGTGAAGCCACGCGCCCTGGGGCCTGGGTGATGCTGGGTCCCAGGTCCGGGTGAAGCCGCGCCCCTGCGTCCGGGCGAGACCAAACCAGAGGGAGTCGGACCTGCATTACCACCATTTGTCCACCATCCAGAGCTGAAAAGTCAGTGCCAACATGTACACATAAGGAACTGGTAGACATTGAAATTGGGTCTCAAAAGAACTGTTGGTCCAGAAAGAAACTTACTACAGACTGATTCATTTGCCTGTCAGCATAACTATTATTGCTCGTCTCACATTCGGTTCTTATAAGTATATTTCTAGTAACACATGATCTCACTCATCTAGGGGAAATGATGAACAACATAGACTGATGAACAAGAACAGTCCCAGAAACAAGGAGGCATCGATCGGACTGTCGGGCCTCAGAGGGAGGGTAGGAGAGGGTGGGGGTAGTGGGGAGAGATCAACCAAGGGACTTGTGTGCATGCATACGAGCCTAAACAATGGTTAAGGACAACAGGGAGGTGGGGGCATCTGTGGGGTGGGGTGGGGGATGGGAATGGGGGGATGAGGACAAATATGTGACACCTTAATCAATAAAGAAATTTAAAAAATAAAAAAATAATTAAAAAAATAAATAACAAGTACTGGTAAAGATGTGGAGAAAAGGGAACTCTAGTACATTGCTGGTGGGAATGTATACTGGAGCAGTCATTATGGAAGCAATTATGAAGTTTCCTAAAAAAATTTAAATATGGAACTGCCATTTGACCCAGTGATTCCACCTCTAGAAATATATACTAAGAAATCCAAAATACCAATCAGAAAGAATGTATGCACTCCTATGTTCATAGCAGCACAATTTTCAATAGCTAAGATCTGGAAACAGCCCAAATGCCCATCAGTAGATGAGTGGATAGAAAAGCTGTGGTACATTTGCACCATGGAGAACTATGCAGCAGTAAAAAAGAAGGATCTCTTAACCTTTGAGACAGTGTGGAGGGACCTGGAGAGTATTATGCTAAACGAAATAAGCCAGTCAGAGAAAGACAAGTATCACACAATCTCACTCATATGTGTAATCTAATGAACAAAATAAACTGATGAACAAAATAGATCCAGAAATACAGAAGCATAGAACAGATTGCAGAATCTCAGAGGGAAGGCAGGGAAGGGTGGGTGAGTGGAAAGAGATCAACCAAAGAATTTCTATGCATATGTGCATAACCCATGGACATAGACAATAGGATGGTGAAGGCTTGGGGTGGGGGATGGTGGTGGGCCAGAAGAGATCAATAGGGGAAAATAGGGGACATATATAATACTTTCAACAATGAAGATTTTAAAAAGATAACGGAGTAATGGCTGATTGGGTAGAAATAACTAGCTGTTAACTCACAATTTTAGTTATCACTCAAAGTAAAGTGTTCCATGACAAGGTTAACAATATTGAAAAAAAATCTCAATATAATTTATTACATTAATAGAGTATCTATACTAATAAAAGGGTAATATGATAAGTAGACTGGGAGACCTTCCAGGAGACCTTCTGGACGTTCTTCTGGACAAAGCCATGGTGGCGGGGCCAAGGTAGAGGCGGTTAGAGACCAAGAGGGGAGGACAGTTGTGGGTGATCAGGCCAGGATGGGACAGCAGTTGTGGGTGATCAGGCTGGTGGGGGGCAGGGCCATTGGGGGTAAGCAGACCAGCAGGGGGGCCAGTTGGGAGTGAGCAGGCCAGCAGGGGAGGCAGTTGGGGTCAAGCACACTGGCATGGGGGGTAATTGGGGGTGATCAGGCTGGCGGGGGGGGGGCATTTGGGGGAGAGCAGGCAGAGTGTTTAGGGGCAATCAGGCAGGCAGGCAGGCAGGTGAGTGGTTAGGAGCCAGCAGTCCTGGATTGTGAGAGGGATGTCCGACTGCCGGTTTAGGCCCAATCCCTGTAAAATGGCAGTAGGACATCCTTTGAGGGGTCCCAGATTGGAGAGGGTGCAGGCCAGGCTGAGGGACACTACCCCCCCTCCCCCCGTGCATGAATTTTGTGCACCAGGCCTTTAGTAAGAAAATAAATCTTATAGTTATTTCAAATTAAGTATGGCTCCACCACCATATTTACAGGGGGAAAACAATCTCTGTCCTGTTAACAATCCAGGAATACTAGGGAGTTTCCTTAGCTTGGTACACATTATATTACAAAAATCTACATTATATTTACCAAAGAAAATTTCAATGGATCATTTTATCCTGAGCAAGATAAAAGTGCTCACTATCACTCCCAATATTTAACTTGCCATGAAAAATTCTAGCTAATACCACAATAGAAGAAAAATAAGATGTAAGAATTGGAAGAGAAGAGGTGAAACTGCCATTATTTGTAAATTACATAATCATCTGCCAAAACAACTGCCACATAATCCACAGACAAACTATTAGAACTACTAATAGCGTTCAGTAAGTTTATAGGACACAAGTTTATAGAATACTGCTCTGGTTATCGATTCCTACATATTAAACTATCTTAATATTCAGTAGCTTAAAACAACAATCATTTTATTAGACCTTACTATTTGTAGCGCAGGGCTCAGTTGGGCAATTTTTCAGCTCCTCATGGCATTGATTGGGGTCCCTTGGTGGCATTCAACTTAACTCCAATTTCTGATGCCTTGGAGAGGATGACTGAAAGGCTGGGTTCAGCTGGACCCTTCTCCCTCTCTTTATAGTGTCAGGGCCTCTCTGTAGGGTCTTCCATCTGGTAATTGAACTTCTTATATAGTAGCTCAGGCTCCAAGGATTGCTCCACAAGACAGG
This sequence comes from Cnephaeus nilssonii, assembly GCF_951640355.1. Taxonomy (NCBI): domain Eukaryota; kingdom Metazoa; phylum Chordata; class Mammalia; order Chiroptera; family Vespertilionidae; genus Cnephaeus; species Cnephaeus nilssonii. The sequence continues at coordinate 76,985,151 of NC_137084.1, forward strand.
AAGTGGGAGCTGGTCAAAGTAGTTACAAAGCCTGCAACTATAGGCTTTGCATTCAAAAGGAAGGGACATAGACTTCCACCTCTTGATGGGAGAACGGCCAAAGAATTTGTGGCCATCCTTAAACCTCCACAGGGGCTGACAGAAAGGGAGAAGATATATGCACTCTCTAAAATTTATAAGAAATTAATAGGTGAAATATACAAAGCACTACTGCAAATCAAGCAAAGGACAGCTACTTCAATAAAAAAAAAATAATCAACAAAGACTATACATGGAAAATGTATAGAAGTGGGAACCAAAAAGCCAAAATGCATACAAATAAACGCTGCAAATCATTAGTAGCTAGAACAATGCAAATCAAAATACCAATAAGCTATCACTTTTAAACTGGCATTTTCAATATTGCATTATTGACATTTTGGGTCAGAAAGTGCCTTGTTGTGTGGCTCTTCTGTGCATTGTAAGATGGTTTGCAGCATCCCTGATCTTACCCACTTGTGAGAAATGCTCACCCGTCCGAATTCAAATAACACACTTGGAGACATGAAGTATGCCAAAATCAAGACTTTTTCTCTTTTTTTAAAATATATTTTTATTGATTTCAGAGAGGAAAAGAGAGGGAGAGAGAAACATCAATGATGAGAGAGAATAATTGATCAGCTGCTTCCTGCATGCCCCCCTCTGGGGATCGAGCCCACCACCCAGAGTCGAACCATGACCTCCAGGCTCAGAGGTTGCTGCTCAACCACTGAATCATGCCAGCCGGGGAAAATTAGACTTTAATACGGTCTCCAAAGAGTGGGTGTCCAGTTGAACAGGCACACACAGAGCAGCAATCACAGGCTCTTTACTTCCAGGGTTCGAGAGTCCCTCCTCCAGCTCCTCATTGGCTGAGTAGTAGGGGGTTAATAATTTCCCTCATACGTGGCCTAGGTCTTATTGTCTCCTATTGGATTGTTTTTAAAAATGGGCTGAGGCCGTTTCTAGTTGTCTCCACCATCTTTTGTCTAGGTGGATCTTCCTGGAAAATGTGCTACTGGTCACATACACAGTTCTTGGTTCTTATAGCCTCTTCTCTCCTCCCTATATTGTTTGCCCTGGGAAAATTCAGTCACCGTTTCCATTAAAAGTTGACTGTGCTGAAGATGGGTCACAGAGGCCTGTTTCCTACATACTGGGTCCAGGAGACATACCAGTTGTAACAATCAAAAATGTCTTTAGACATTGCCAATGGTCTCCTGAGGGGCAAAATTGCTTCTGGTTGAGAACCACCACTTTACACACTATCAGCTTGGCAAAAAGTAGAAAGGTGGATAATGCTAAGCACTGGTAGAGATATGGCAACATAGGAAGACTCAGGCATTGCTGGTGGGTGTGTGAATGGCACAGCCATTCTTGATAACAATATACACTTACTCAGAGCTCAGCAATTCAGCAAATGGGTAGTTTGCACAAGTCTAAAAAGGGACGAGTATAAGGATATTCTATGAAGCCTTGTTTGACTGTGGAGAGTTAAAGGCAAATTACAATATGGTGGCAAAACACTCCACCTAACAATACTTTTTTTTTTCAGTGCACATAAATAATTCCACGGAGAGACCATACATTAGGCCACAAGTTTTAATATATATTAACATGTGTGTTTTGTAATATATTTTATTTATTTATTTTTATTGGTGTCCTGACCAGGAATTGAACCAGCAACCTTTCAGTGTACAAGATGACACCCAACCAACTGAGCCACACCAGCCAGCGCAATATATTTTAAAAGATTGAACTCAGACAAAGTATCTTTTTAGATCACAATGAAATAAAACTAGAAATTAATAACAGAAGGAAAAATGGAAAATTCACAAACTGAACAACACACCCTTAAACAATCATTAGATTAAAGAAAAACCACAAGGGAAATTAGAAAATACCTTGAGATAAATAAAAAAGAAAACACAACATACCAAAACTCCTGGATGCAGCAAAAGCAGTAGTAAGGCTGACATTTATAGCTGTAAATTTAAAAAAAGAAAGATCTCAAGTCAATAACCTAGTTTTACACCTTAGGGAACCAGAAACAAAGATGAGCAAACCTAACCCAAAGCTAGCAGAAGGAAGAAAATAATAAAGACTTGAGCAGAGATAAATAAAAGAGAATAGAAAAATAATTTAAAAAACACACAATAAAACCAAAAGTTGGTTCTCTGAAAAGATCAACAAAAGTGACAAATCTCAAGCTAGATTGACTTAAATAAAAGTAGAGAAAAATAAAATTACAAATAAAAATTAGATTATACAGAAATAAAAAGGATTATAAAAGAATGCTATGAAGAACTGTATGCCAGTAAATTGGAAAACATAGATCAAATAGATAAATTTCTAGAAACACACAATTTACCAAAATTTGATCCTGAAAAAATAGAAAATATGAATAGACCTATCACTAATAAGGAAACTGGATTAGTAATAAAAAGATTCAAACAAGGAAAAGCCCTGGACCAGATGGCTTCACTGATAAATTCTACCAAACGTTTATATAAGAACTAGTGACCTAGTGCACGGATTCGTGCACATTGAAAGGAAATTAATTAGAAAGTGACTGGCAGGGCAGGACTGGGCGAGATGGGCTAGACCAGTGGTCGGTAAACCGCGGCTCGCGAGCCACATGTGGCTCTTTGGCCCCTTGAGTGTTCTAACGCCACTTCTTCAAAATAGACTTGCCCAGGCTGAAAACCAACTTTTGCACATGGGCCACGAGGTTTCAATCGCACTGTACGTGCACGCCCGCATGTGGTATTTTGTGGAAGAGCCACACTCAAGGGGCCAAAGAGCCGCATGTGGCTCACGAGCCGCGGTTTGCTGACCACTGGGCTAGACATATCCAGGAGCCAACCTCCCTCGGTCCCTCCCCAGCCAGCTGCACCTGGGGTGGCACCATGGCTTGAAAGGTGTCTGCGGCGTGAGTGAGCGGGGTCCCTCTGGCAGGTGGGGTCCCTCAGCCTGGCCTGCAGGTATTGGGCCCAAACCAGCTCTCCGACATCCCCCTGCAGGGTCCCGGAGTGTGAGAGGGCACTCTGCAAAGTTGCTGTCCTACAGGGTGTGGAACGCAAACACAGTGTGCAGTAAACCAAATTCGAGGCCGACAGTGCCCCAGCAACAACATAACCCACGGCCGAAGGTGCAATTGCTTGGCCTCTGGAGGAATCAGGCTCCCTCCTCTCTGGTTTTGGGGTGCATCACCAGAGAACTGCTGCTGCCAAGTCACTGCAGCTCGACAGCTCCTGCATTGAGCGTCTGACCCCTGGTGGTCAGTGTGCATCATAGAAACCAGTTGGATGGAGGGACACTTGGCATATTAGCCTTATATATATATAGATTAGCACCAATCCTTGTCAAACTCTTCCAGAAAAATTGAGGAGTGAACAATTCCTAACTCATTCTATGAGACCATCATTACCCTGATACCAAAGCCAAACAAAGACATTACAAGAAAACTACAGACCAATATCCCTTACAAATATTGATGCAAAAATCCCTCCCAAAATACTAGTAAAACCAAATTCAGCAACATATTAAGAGGAATTATATACCATGACCCAGTGAGATTTATTCTTGGGATGCAAAGTTGATTCAACATAAAAATAAAGTTGATTCAACATAAAAATCAATGTAATACAGCAATTATCAGAATGAAGAGGGGAAAACTATGATGATCTTAATTAATACAAAAAGACCATTTGACAGAATTCAATACACTTTCATGATAAAAAACGCTCAACTAGGAATAGTAAGAAATTATCTAAACTTGTAAAACCCACAGCTAACATCACACTCAACAGTGAAGATTGGAAGCTTGTCCTCTAAGATCAGGATCAAGCCAAGGATGTCCATATCCACTACTTCTATTCAATATAATATTGGAAATTCTAACCAGAGAAAATTAAATAAGAAAAAGAAGAACAGAAGTAAAACTTTCTATATCTTACATGTAGAAAGCCCTAAAGATTCACACAAACTTGTTAGAACTAATAAACAATTTCAGCAAAGTTGCAGGACATGAAACCAACACACAAAAAATCAGTTGCATTTTTATACACTAACTGAATAATCTAAAAAGGAAATTAAGAAAACAATTCTATTTACAATAGCATCAAAAAGAATAAAATACGGGAGATTCCAAGATGGCTGCGGATTAAGTGGAAGCTACACTGACACTCTCCCAGGACCAAACTGGAATTACAACTAAAATACAGAAAAACTTCCTGAAAAATCAATTGAAGACTAGTTGGAGAGAACCCTGATAACCAAGGACATAAGTGGAGACCACATAGAGACAGCATTGACAGGGGCTGGGTTCCTTCCCGGAGCTGCGGGCTCACCGGGCGCCTCGCCATCTTGCAAGGAAAGGAGGATTTTATTGGAAACCTGACTTTCCGCGACAACTGCAAACACTGAACAGCTGCGAGCACCAGAACACCGGTCCCCTATCGGCGCAAACATTCGGATTCAAAGGAACCCTTCACTGAACCACGGAAAGGTCAGATTTCGCCTGAAATAAGGTGTGATTTCTAATCCCCGAGGTGGGAGGGAAGCGCGCGAGCCGCGGGACCGGCGGGAACCTGGAGGTCTGTGCCTAGAAAAACCAGCGACAGTTGGAGCTGCCGTGATCCCTGAATGTGGAAGGGGGTCCTCTGAGTTGCTAACTGAAGTGACCTCTTAAAATCAACTCATTTTAATCTGACGAGGAGGATCAGACTAAGAATTTTCAAAGGAGTGCGGGCTCCTTAGTCTGGCGCACAGACCCACTGTCCGCACACTTGGGCTCTTTCCGACTCTGCTTACTAAGCCCAACGCATAGGAAAGCCCAGGTGGAAAAACCCTGAAAGACTGCAGGGGAAGTTGTTTTTTCGGAACCTGGGAACAGAGCTAGGTGTGACCATCGGAGAGGCAGCTGTGAGGCACACACCTCCACAAACCGGTAGTGAGTGCCATAGAGGGGAAAAAAAAAAAAAAAAGCTAGAGAGGCCCAGAAGTCAATTCAGAAACACTGCCACCCAGGGGCTGAAACGCTAATTGTCTCTGGTGTAATCAAAAATAAATACGAGAAATTAAGACACGGCCGGCTTAAAAAGCAGGATTGGCTTACAACACGGAGGAGCAGAGGAACGAAGCTGAACTGAAATACCGCCCAGACTGGGAAACAGGCATACCAAACAGAATAAAAGAGGAAGTGAATGACAGCCGCTACTGCACATTTTAGTCTTCCTATTTTTTAATTTTTAATTCTTTTTTCAATTTTTTTTCCAATTTTTTTATTCTAATTTTTTTATTTTCATTTTTTGCATCTTTTACTTAAGAAAAAAAATTTTTTTTCTTTTTCCTCGATTTTCACCTTTTTAATTATTACATTTTTATTTTCAATCAGCATTATTATTGCTATTATTTTACTTTTTTTTTTTTAAATGTCATTAGATTTTCTCTTTCTTTTATTTTGGGATTAGTGTCCTACATTCTATTTGCATCTTTCCCTTACCCTATCTCAACGCTAACATTTTGCCATCACTTTCCCTCCTAACCTTTCCCCTTAAAAAAATTATTTTTCTCTCTGGCCTTTTGTTGTTGTTTGCTTGAATGTTGATTAGATTGAATTTTTATGCTTTTTTTATGAGATTGTTTTGATTATACTTTTTGTTTGTTTGTTTGGTTCTATTGTTTGCTTTGTTTTTGTTTTTTTTATTACTTTTGTTTTCCCTTGCCTCACTTGATATTAGTTGCTGTTGCAGTTTGTATTAATCTCCAGGCTCGTGTTGCTGGAATTTGCTGGGATTAGTGGTTGTTCTAGTGGAGTCTACTCCCCATATATATAGTTTGTTCCCCTTTTCTCTCTTAGTATTGTTCTTGCCTCTCTTACACATTTTTCTTTTCTTTTTTCTTTCTGCTCTTCTCCCAAGTTCAGATTCACACTCTTTTTTTTTTGTTGTTCTTTCTTTTTACTCTCCCTCTTCCACTCCTATTCCCTAATTTGTCTTTCTCTGGTGGTTACCTTTATTGGAGGTTATTAATATCGTGAATACAATTCTGTTCAGTGCCTTGTGTGTTGTGACTGGTTGTGTTGTATTTTGTACCTTTAAATCAACGCCGGAGAGAGAGAACTATATAACCAGACATCCGGAGAAGAGAGACCATGGGGAAACAAAGAATTAGCCCCCCCCAGGAAAGAGAAGCAGGCATCACCAGAAAAGGAAGTAAACGAACTAGAGGCAAACAACCTATCAGAGAAAGAATTCAGAGAAATGGTCATAAGGTGGCTGAAAAGGATGGAAGACAAATTCGACAATATGAGTAAGAACCAAGAGGAAATGAAGAAGAACCAAGAAGAAATGAAAAATGACATCGCTGCTGTAAAGAACTCAATAGAAAGCATCAAGAGTAGACTAGAAGAAGCAGAGGACCACATAAGTGAGCTAGAAGACAAGATGGAAAAAAATACCCAATTACAACAGCTTCTAGAAACAAAAATTAGAAAGCATGAGGAGAGCCTAAGGGAACTTCGGGACAACACAAAACAAAACAACATCAGGATAATAGGGGTACCAGAAGGAAAGGAAACGGAGCAAGGAATAGAAAACCTGTTAGAAGAAATAATAACAGAAAACTTCCTTGATATAGGGAAGAAAAAACCCACACAAATCCAAGAAGCTCACAGAGTTCCAAGCAAAATGAACCCCAAAAGACCGACGCCAAGGCACATTATAATTAAGTTGGCAAACACCAACGACAAAGTAAGAATCTTAAAAGCGGCCAGAGAGAGACAGACAGTTACATACAAAGGAACCCCCATCAGACTAGCAACTGATTTCTCAACAGAAACTCATCAAGCCAGAAGGGAATGGAATGAAATATACAAAGTCATGCAAAGGAAGGGTCTCAATCCAAGAATACTGTACCCAGCAAGGCTATCAATCAAAATTGAAGGTGAAATCAGGAGCTTCACAGACAAAAAAGGGCTAAGGGAGTTTATCACCACCAAACCAGCAATGAAAGAAATGCTAAAGGGTCTGCTGTAAAAAAAGAAAGAAAGAAAGAAAGAAAGAAAGAAAGAAAGAAAGAAAGAAAGAAAGAGGAAGCAAAGAAGGAACACAGGGGTATAGAATAAAAATGGTGACAAATAAGTGCCTATCAATAATAACTTTAAATGTAAATGGATTGAATGCCCCAATCAAAAGACACAGGGTAACAGATTGGATAAGAAAACAAAACCCATATATCTGCTGTCTACAGGAAACCCACCTCAAAAAAAAGGACGCATACAGACTGAGAGTAAAGGGATGGAAAAAGGTTTTCCAGGCGAATGGAAATGAAAAAAAAGCTGGGGTAGCAATACTTATATCTGACAAATTAGATCTCAAAGTGAAGGACATAACAAGAGATAATCAAGGCCACTTCATAATACTAAAAGGAGAAATCCAACAAGAAGAAATAACTCTGGTAAACATATATGCACCCAACACAGGAGCACCAAGATACATTAAAAAACTCCTGGAAGATATCAAAGGAGAGATTGACAGCAATACAATTATAGTAGGAGACTTCAATACCCCACTATCACCATTGGACAAATCCTCTAAACAAAAAATCAGCAAAGAAACATCAATCCTAAATGACTCACTAGACCAGATGGAATTAATCGACATCTTCAGAACATTTCACCCCAAAGCCACAGAATATACATTCTTCTCAAGTGCACATGGGACATTTTCAAAGATAGACCATATGTTAGGACATAGGCAAAGTCTCTCCAAATTCAAGAAGATAGAAATCATATCAAGCTTCTTCTCAGATCACAGTGGCATAAAACTGGAAATCAACTACAATAAAAACAACCCAAAGAAATCAAACACATGGAGACTAAACAGCATGCTATTAAACCATGACTGGGTTACCAAAGACATCAAGGAAGAAATAAAAAACATCATGGCAACAAATGACAATGAAAACACAACAATCCAAAATCTATGGGACACAGCGAAAGCAGTCCTGAGAGGGAAGTTCATAGCTCTACAAGCCTACTGCAAAAAACAAGAAACAATGGTAATAAATTACCTAACCAAACAACTCAAAGAGTTAGAGAGAGAGCAACAAGAAAAGCCCAGTGTAAGCAGAAGGAAAGAAATAACAAAGATCAGAGCGGAGATAAACGACATAGAGACCAAAGAAACAATACAAAAGATCAACAAAACCAAGAGCTAGTTCTTTGAAAAGATGAACAAGATTGATGGACCTCTAGCCAGGCTTACCAAGAAGCAAAGAGAGAGGACCCAAATAAACAAAATCAGAAATGAAAGAGGTGAAATAACAACAGACCCTGACGAAATACAAAGGATTGTTACAAAATACTACGAACAACTCTATTCCAACAAACTGGACAACCTGAAGGAAATGGACTTATTCCTAGACAAATACAACCTTCCAAAACTCAATCAGGAAGAATCTAAACAGCTCAACAGGCCAATAACTATGGAAGAAATTGAAGCAGTCATCAAAAAGCTTCCGGCAAACAAAAGCCCGGGGCCAGACGGCTTCACAGGAGAGTTTTACCAAACTTTCAAGGAAGAACTAAAACCTATCCTCCTCAGACTATTCCAAAAAATTCAAGTGGAAGGAACACTTCCAGGCTCCTTCTATGAAGCTAGCATCACCCTAATACCAAAACCAGATAAAGACAACACAATGAAAGAGAATTACAGACCAATATCCCTCATGAACATAGATGCCAAAATTCTCAACAAAATCCTAGCAAATCGGCTCCAGCAATACATCAGAAAGATCATACATCATGACCAAGTAGGATTTATCCCAGGAATGCAAGGATGGTACAATATCCGCAAATCAATAAATGTGATACATCACATAAACAAATTGAGAGATAAAAACCACATAGTCATATCAATAGATGCAGAAAAAGCATTTGACAAAATCCAACACCCTTTCTTGATAAAAACTCTCAACAAGGTGGGAATAGAAGGATCATACCTCAACATAATAAAAGCTATATATGATAAACCCACAGCAAACATCATACTCAATGGGCAAAAACTAAAACCATTTCCCCTAAGAACAGGAACAAGACAGGGATGCCCACTCTCACCACTCCTGTTTGACATAGTACTGGAAGTATTAGCTACCGCAATTAGGCAAGAAGAAGAAATAAGAGGCATCCAAATTGGAAAAGAAGAAGTGAAGCTGTCCTTATTTGCAGATGACATGATATTGTACGTAAAAAACCCAAAAGATTCCATCAAAAAACTAATAGACTTAATAAATGAATTCGGCAATGTAGCGGGATACAAAATTAACGCCAAGAAATCTATGGCATTTCTATACACCAATAGTGAACTTAAAGAAAGAGAGACTAAAAAAGAAATCCCATTTACCATCGCACCAAAAAAATTAAGATACCTAGGAATAAACTTAACTAAGGAGGTAAAAGACCTACAGGACACTGAAAAAAGAGATAGAGGAAGACGTAAACAGATGGAAGAACATACCATGTTCATGGATTGGTAGAATCAACATCATTAAAATGTCCATACTACCCAAAGCAATCTACAGATTCAATGCACTCCCCATCAAAATACCAACAGCATATTTCACAGACCTAGAAAGAACTCTCCAAAAATTCATCTGGAATAAAAAAAGACCCCGAATAGCCGCAGCAATCCTTAGAAAGAAGAATAAAGTAGGAGGGATCTCCATACCAGATTTCAAGCTGTATTACAAAGTCACTGTTCTCAAAACTGCCTGGTACTGGCACAAGAACAGACATATAGATCAATGGAACAGAATAGAGAATCCAGATATCGACCCTAACCACTATGCTCAATTAATATTTGACAAAGGAGGCATGAACATACAATGGAATCAAGACAATCTCTTCAATAAATGGTGTTGGGAAAATTGGACACACACATGCAAAAAAATGAAACTAGATCACCAACTTACACCATACACAAAAATAAACTCAAAATGGATACAGGACTTAAACATAAGACGGGAAACCATAAAAATACTAGAGGAATCCACAGGCAACAAAATCTCAGACATATGCCAAAAGAACTTTTTCACTGACACTGCCCCTAGGGCAATGGAAGCTAAAGAGAAAATTAACAAATGGGACTACATCAAAATAAAAAGCTTTTTTACAGCAAAAGAAACCATCAACAAAACAACAAGAAAGCCCACTGCATGGGAGAACATATTTGCAAATGCTAGCACTGATAAAGGTTTAATCTCCAACATCTACAGGCAGCTTATGCAACTTAATAAAAGGAAGATAAATGATCCAATAAAAAAATGGGCAACGGACCTAAACAGAATATTTTCAAAAGAAGACAGAAGGAAGGCCAAGAGACACATGAAAACATGCTCAAAGTCACTTATTATCCGAGAGATGCAAATCAAAACAACAATGAGGTACCATCTCACACCTGTCAGAATGGCTATCATCAACAAATCAACAAACGACAAGTGTTGGCGAGGATGCGGAGAAAAAGGAACCCTCGTGCACTGCTGGTGGGAATGCAGACTGGTGCAGCCACTGTGGAGAACAGTATGGAGTTTCCTCAAAAAACTGAAAATGGAACTCCCATTTGACCCAGTAATCCCACTCCTGGGAATATATCCAAAGAAACTAGAAACACCAATCAGAAAGGATATATGCACCCCCATGTTCATAGCAGCACAATTTACAATAGCTAAGATTTGGAAACAGCCTAGGTGCCCGTCAGCAGATGACTGGATCAGAAAACTGTGGTACATCTACACAATGGAATACTATGCTGCCATAAAAAAGAAGGAATTCTCATCATTTGCAGCAACCTGGATGGAATTGGAGAATATTATACTAAGTGAAATAAGCCAGTCAATGAAAGAAAAATACCACATGATCTCACTCATTTTTGGATAATAAAGAACATTATAAACTGATGAACAAAAAGATAGTTACAGAGACATTAAAGCAACAAACAGACTTTCAAATTACAGGGGGAAAGTTAGGGAGAGGGGGGGTAGATAAGAAATCAAACGAAGGACTTGTATGCATGCATATAAGCATAAACAATGGACGCAAAACCTGGGGGGTGAGGGCATGTGTGGGTGTGGGGTGGGGGGGGTAATGGTAAGATATGTACACATATAATACCTCAATAAAAAAAAATAAATTAAAAAAATATTAAAAAAAAGAATAAAATACGTAGGAATAAACCTAATTAAGGAGGAAAAGACTTGTACATGGAGAACTATAAGACAGTGCTAAAACAAATTAAAGAAGACACAAATGAAAAGACATCCATGTTCATAGACTGGAAGACATATTATTGTGAAGATATCAATACTAGCTAAAGTGATCTACTGATTCAGTGCAATCCCTATCAAAATTCCAATGATTTTTTTTCAGAAATAGAAAAATCCATTCTATTTAGATATGGAATCTGAAAGGATCCCAAATAGCCAAAACAATCTTGAAAAAGAAGAACTAAGTTGAAATACTCATTTTCTGATTTCAAAACTTATTACAAAGGGGGTCCTAATATAAGGTGACAGGAGATTTGACTTTGGGAAATTGGCACATGGTGTAATATACAGATCTTTTTAAAAAATATATATATTTTTTTATTGCTTTTTTACAGAGAGGAAGGGAGAGGGATAGAGTTAGAAACACCGATGAGAGAGAAATATCAATCAGCTGCCTCCTGTACACCTCCTACTGGGTATGTGCCCGCAACCAAGGTACATGCCCTTGACCGGAATCAAACCTGGGACCTTTCAGTCTGCAGGCCAATGCTCTATCCACTGAGCCAAACTGGTTAGGGCATATACAGATCTTATAATATAAAAACCCACATCTAAAACCTATATGTTCATGTTTATCAATGTCATCCCAATCAATTTAATAAATAAATATTTTTAAAAACTTATTACAAAGCTATAGTAATCAAAACAGTGTGCTATGGGCATAAAGGCAGACAAATAGACCAATGGAATAGAATAGAGAGCCCAGAAATAAACCCTTGCATAGATGGTCAAATGATTTTTTACAAACTCACCAAGAATATTCAATGGGAAAAAGAAAAAGACAGTCTTTTCAACAAGTGGTGCTCAAAAAAGAATAAAGTTGACCCTTACCTTACACAATATACAGGGTGGGGCAAAAGCAGGTTTACAGTAGTTCATATGGAAAATCTATATTAATAAAAGGGTAATATGCTAATTAGACTGGGAGACCTTCTGGATGTCCTTCCGGACAAAGCCATAGTGGCAGGGCTGAGGCAGAGGCGATTAGGGGCAATCAGGCCGGCAGGGGAGGGCAGTTGGGGGTGAGCAGGCCAGAGGGGGAGGGCTGTTGGGGGTGAGCAGGCCAGCAGTGGGGGCAGTTAGAGGCGATCAGGCCAGCAGGGGGAGTAGTTGGGGGTGAGCAGGCCAGCAGGCAGAGTGGTTAGCAGCGATCAGGTAGGCAGGTGAGTGGTTAGGAGCCAGCAGTCCCAGATTGTGAGAGGGATCGGGCCTAAACCAGCAGTTGGACATCCCTCGAGGGATCCCAGATTGGAGAGGGTGCAGGCTGGGCTGAGGGATTACCCCCCCCCCCCCGCCCCATGTACAAATTTCGTGCACCAGGCCACTAATAATACAATAATCAATAAATAGTAACACAAGAATAAACTCTGTGTTTCGCATACTCACAACTGTAAGCCCATTTTGCCCCACCCTGTACCTTAACATTATATAATATACAAAAATTAACTAAAAAAGGATAAAAGATAAAAAAGGATCAAAGACCAAATCATAAGAGCTAAAACTATAAATCTGTTAGAAGAAAACATAGAAGATTCCATATCCAAATAGGACGGATTTTTCTATAGTAGCAGAGCTTCATGACATTGAATTTGGTAATTTTTTTCTTAGATATGACTCCAAAAGTTTAGACAACAAAAGAAAAAAATCCAGATAAATCAGACTTTATCAAAATTGAAAACTTTTATGCATTATCAAGAGAGTGGCAGGACAACTCACAGAATAGGAGAAAATATTTGGAAATCATATACCAGATTAGGAATTAATATCCAAAATATATGAAGATATATAAAGAACTCCAACAACTCAACGCAAACAACCCAATTCAAGAATGGGCAAAGGATAATATATGAATAGCCAATAAGCACATGAAAAGATGCTCCAGATCACTAGCCATTAGGGAAATGCAAATTAAAACCACAATGAGATACCATTTTACTTCTACTAGGATGGCTGTTATAGAACAAAAACAAATCAGAACATAAGTGTTGGTAAAGACAGGAGAAACTGGAATCCTTGTACATTGCTGGTGGGAATTGTAAAAACAGAGCAGCCACTATGGAAAACAATTTGGAATTTCCCAATTGTTAAACATAGAATTACAATATGACCCAGCAATTCCACTTCTGGGCATACCAGTATACCCAAAATAATTGAAAGAAGGAACTCTTACAAATATTTTACACTGATGTTCATAGCAGCATTATTCACAATAGCCAAAAGGCAAAAACAACCCAAGTGTCCATCAACAGATGGAGAAGCAAAATGTGCTGTGTACATATAATGGAATATTATTCAGTCTTAAAAAGTACACATGCAACAACATGGATGAACCCTGAAAATATGCTAAGTGAAATAAACCAGACACAAAAAGATAAATATTATATAATTCCACTTATATGAGGTACATAGATTAGGCAAATTTATAGCGACAGAAAATAGAATAGAGGTTACCAGGGCCTAGGAAGAGAGGGGAATGAAGAACTATTGCTTAATTGGTACAGAGTTTCAGTTTGTGATGATGAAAAAGTTCTGGAAATGGATAGTGGTGATGGTTGCACACATTGTGAATGTACTTAAGTCACTGTATTGTATACTTAAAAATAGTTTAAAATGATAGCTCTGGCCAGTGTGGCTCACTTGGTTGGTCATTGTCCCACGCACTAAAGAGTTCAGGTTTGAGACTCAATCCCCGATGGGGGCATGTGGGAGGCAGCTGATTGCTTTCACATCAATGTTTTTCTCTCGCTCCCTCTCCCTTTCTCTCTCTCTCTAAAAGTCAATAAAAAAAATCTTTTAAAAAAATAGTTAAAATGATAAATTATATGTTACATTTTACCACTATGTGCTGGATACATAGGGACTAGAATAAGATAGATAACATATGAATTTAAAACATGTGCTTATAAAATAGTATTCATATTGCAAGAACACACATCAATGAATTATTAAAATTGAGACAACTCAAATTCTAAAATTAATTTAACAATACCAACTGCAATTTCATCTATATGCTAACAGCTTTCTGTGGACTTGACAAGTTGATCAAGAATAGTTTAAAAAAAAAAAAGAATAGTTAAGAATCTCTCTTTTTTTGACAGAAACTTTGTTGTTGTTAATTTAATGTTTTTATTGATTTCAGAGAGGAAGGGAGAGGGAGAAAAAGAAACATCAATGATGAGAGAGAATCATTGATTGGCTGTCTCCTGTACGCCCCCTACCTGGGGATCGAGCCTGTAACCCAGGCATGTGCCCTTGACCAGAATCGAACCCAAGACCCTTCAGTCCCCAGGCCAACGCTCTATCCACTGAGCTAAACCAGCTAGGGCTAGTTAAGACACTCTTGAAGAAAAACAAGGTGAAAATATTTGATCTACTAGATTTTAAGACTTATAAAATTGTTATAATCACGACTTTGAGGTAATTAAGGCATTATAGCCACGATAGGATAAGGAATGACAATTAGGTCAATGAAATATAACAGAGAACACAAAAACAGACCTAAGCACACAAAGATAGTTGATTTATAATAAAAATGGCATTTCAGAGCACCAGTGAAAGTATCGTCTTTTCTCCTCCCCTCACTCCCTCCACCATGGTCTAGAAGTGCTGTGGCCTGAGCCCACTGAAGCTGTGCTCACTCCTCCAGGTGAGTCTTCTGGGGTGCTGTGCTCCACAAGTGAAACCTGGCAGGATAGTCATTTCAATAACTAATTCTGGGACAACTAAATAGCCGCATAGAAAAAATGAAACGTAGTCACTACCTAACATCAGATACAACCTAACTTCCATATCTATAACATAAAGTAATAAAGGCTTAGGAGGTAATATATGGGAGACATCTTCCAAAATTATACTGTCATCTTAAACAGGAAACAAAAATAGAAAAATGCTGATAAGTTTAGCCATTTAATTTTTATTGAATTTATTGGGGTGACATTAGTTAATAAAATTGCATAGATTTCAGGTATACAGTCAAGTGGCCGGCTTGGAATACATCATCTGTATATTGCATTGTGTTTCACCACTCCAAGTCAAGTCTTCTTCTATCATCATTTATCCTCCCTATACCCTCTTCTACCTCTCCCAACACCCTTTCCCTCTGGTAGTCACCATGCTGTTGTCCGTGTCCATTCGGTTTTTTTCTTTACTTAATCCCTTTATCCTTCTCATCCAGCCCCCCTACCCCCTTCCACTCTGACAGCTGTCAGTCTGTATCCATGAGTCTGTTTCTATTTTGTTTGTTAGTTAATTTTGTTCATTAGATTCTGCATATAAGTGAAATCATATGGTACTTACCTTTCTTTGACTGGATTATTTCTCTTAGCATAATAATCTCCAAGTCCATCCATGCTGTCATAAAAGATAAGATTTTCTTTTTTTATGGCTGACTAGTATTCCATTGTTTAACTGTACCACGGCTTTTTTATCCACTCATCTATTGATGGGCACTTACACTGTTTCCAGATCTTGGATATGGTAAACAACACTGCAATGAATTTAGAGGTGCATACATTCTTTCGAATTAGTGTTTCAGGTTCCTTTGGATATATTCCCAGAAGTGGAATTGCTGGGTCATAAGGCAGTTCTGGTTTTTGTGTGTGTGTGTTTTGTTGTTGTTGTTACTCCACTGAGACAAACCAGCTAGGGCTGCCCACTTTTTAATTGAATTGTTTTATTTAATCCTCAACCAAGAATATGTTTTTATCAATTTTTGAGAGAGAGAGAGAGAGAGAGAGAGAGAGAGAGAGAGAGAGAGAGAGAAATTGAACATTGATCTCTGAGAGAAACATTGATCAGTTGCCTCCACTACTCGCCCAACCAGGGATTGAACCCGCAACCTAGGTATCTGCTTTGACCATGAATCAAACCTTCAACCTTTGGTGTACAGGATGACACTCCAACCAACTGAGCTCCCTGGCCAGGACTGGATTGTTTGTGGGTTGTTGTTTTTTTGGTGTTTTTGTACAGTGGAAAATTGTAACCCACCCCACCATTTTTTTTGACATTGTTTCTGTAAAGAAACAGCATGTTTGTATAAGAATCCTAGGAACTAACTGCAAAAGATACAGACTCCAACCGTCTGTCATCCCAGTTCTGGAAGATTTGCTGACCTTCAAATGTAAAACCAGGATGACGTAGAACCAGGATGACAAAGACCAGGATAATGCACGCCAGACCATCACTTGGCCGGTTTCAAGATCCTTATCAGAATGGACAGTGTTGCCTGCACGTAGAGATCTTTCCAACCTTCTCCTCTTGGTTTCTTTGTTCTGCTTTGCATCTCCTTCCTTATAAAAACTTCTGTCTGCACTGAGATGTTGAGATAGGCTTTGTGACAAGAGTCCCCCATCTCCTCAGGTGACCAGCACTTGAATAAAACCTTCCTTTTTACCAGCATCTATCTCACGAGTTTGGTTTTTGTGGCAGCAGGCAGGTGAACTTGGGTTCTGGTTACAAGATGTAGAAGTTCTTTAGAAAATTGAGATGTTAACCTCTTATCAGATGAATCATTGCCAAATATATTTTCTCATTCAGGGGGTTGTCTTTTCATTTTGTTGATGGTTTCCTTGCTGTGCAAAACCTTTTTAGTTTGATGTAGTCCCATTTGTTTATTTTTTCTTTTGTTTCCCTTGCCCAAGTTGATACATCAGAAAAAAATATATATTGCTAAAAGAAATGTCCGAGATCTTACTGCCTATGTTTTCTTCTAAGATTTTTATGGCTTTGAGTCTAATACTTAAGCCTTTAATCAGTTTTTAGTTCGTTGTTGTGTATGGTGTAAGAAAGTGGTTTATGGTTTTTTGTGGGGGTTTTTGCATATATCTGTCCAATTTTCCCAACACCATTTATTGAATAGATTTTCTTTACCCCATTGTATATTATTGCCTTCTTTGTCAAGTATTAATCGACCGTAAAGGTGTGGGTTTATTTCTGGGCTCTTTATTCTGTTCCATTGATCTATGTGTCTGCTTTTATGCCAGTGCCATTCTGTTTTGATTACTAGAGCCTTGTAGTATGGTTTGATATTAGGCAGCGTGATTCCTCTATGTTCCTTCTCAAGATTGCTGTGCCTATTTGGGGGTCTATTGTGGTTCCATATAAATTTGTGGAATATTTGTTCTAGTTCAGTGAAATATGCCATTGGTATCTTTTTGTTGTTTTAGAAAGGAGAGAGGAAGAGAAAGGGAGAGAGAGAGACATTGATGAGGGAGAAACATCAATCAGCTGCCTCCCACATGCTCTACACTGGGGACCAAGCATGTGACCTGAACAGGAATCAAACTGGTGACTTCTTAGTGCACTGGATGATGTCCAGCCAACTGAGTCACACAGCGCAGGGCACACCTTTGGTATCTTGATAGGAATTGCTTTGAATCTGTAGATTGCTTTAAGTAGTATGTACATTTCAATAATGTTAATTCTTCCCATTCATGAACACAATATAGGCTTCCACTTATTTGTAGCTTCTTCAATTTCTTTCTTCAGTGTCTTATAATTATTCAAGTATAGGTCTTTTACATTCTTGGATAATTTATTCCTATGTATTTTTCTTTATTCCTAGGTATTTTTATGCATTTGTAAATTGGATTTTTTTTTTTTTAGTTTTCCTTTCTAATAGCCCATTATTGTTGTATAAAAATGCCACCAATTTCTGAATATATATTTTGGGAGGGCTCCAGAGCCTGTCTGACCCATCTCGCTCAGTCTTGATTGGCTGGACTCCAGCAGCAAGCTAACCTACCAATCAGAGTGTCTGCCCCCTGGTGGTCAGTGCACATCATAGTGAGTGGTTGAGCGGTATTAGCATATCATTAGCATATTATACTTTGATTGGTTGAACAGCCAACCGGTCAACCAAACACTTAGCATATTAGGCTTTTATTATATAGGATGGATGCCAGATTTTATATATATATATATATATATATATATATATATATATATATATATATATATTTGATTTCAGAGAGGAAGTTAGAGGGGGAGAGATAGAAAAATCAATGATGAGAGAGAATCATTGATCAGCTGCCTTGTGCACACCCCCTACTGGGGATTGAGCCCACAACCCAGGCATGTGCCCTTGACTGGAATCGAACTCGGGACTCTTCAGTCCCCAGGCTGATGCTCTATCCACTGAGCCAAACCAGCTAGGGCTAGATGCCAGATTTTATCAAATACTTTTTCTGCATCTATTGATATGATCATGTGATTTTTATCCTTCATTTTGTTTATGTGGTGTATCACATTTATTGATTTGCAGATATTGTATTAACCTTGTATCCCTGGAGTTAATCCCACTTGATCAGGGTGTATGATCTTTTTAATGTATTGCTGGATCCATTTTGCTAATTTTTGTTGAGGATTTTAGCATCTATGTTCATCAGAAATATTGGCCTGTAATTTTTTTCTTTGTAGTGTCTTTATCTGGTTTTGGAATTAGGATAATGCTGGCCTCAAACTGAACTTGGCAGTCTTCCCTCCTCCTCTTGAATTTTTTGTAATAGTTTGAAAAGCCTCCATATCTGTGTGTTTTTCAGGGTTTTGTTTTTTTTTGTAATTGATTTCTAGTTTCATACCCTTGTGGTCAGAGAATATGCATGATATGATTTTAATCTTCTTAAATGTATTGAGAGTTGTTTTGGATCCTAACATGTGGTCCACCCTAGAAAATGTTCCATGGGCACTTAAAAGAATGTATAGTCTGCTGCTTTAGGATGAAATGCTCTGAAGATATCAATTAAATTCATCTAATCTAGTGTGTCATTTAGGGCCACTGTTTTCTTGTTGATTTTCTGTCTGGAAAATCTATCCATTGATGTCAATGGAGTGTTAAAATCCTCTACTATTACTGCTGCATTACTTTGATCCCTCCCTTTATGTCCATCGAGATTTGCTTTATATATTTAGGTACTGCTATGTTGGATGCATAAATGTTTACAAAGGTTATATTCTTTTTTTTTTTTTTTTTTTTATCTATGTTCATGAGGGATATTGGTACAAAGGTTATATTCTTTTGTTGAATTGCTCCCTTTATCATTATGCCGTGTACTTCTTTGTCTCTTACCATAGCCTTTATTTTAAAGTCTATTTTTTCAGTTATAAGTATTGCTACCCCAGCTTTTTTTTTTTCATTTCAATTGACATGAAATATTTTTTAAAATATATTTTATTGATTTTTTACAGAGAGGAAGGGAGAGGTATAGAGAGTTAGAAACATTGATGAGAGAGAAACATCAATCAACTGCCTCCTGCACATCCTCTACCGGGGATGTGCCCACAACCAAGGTACATGCCCTTGACCAGAATCGAACCTGGGACCTTTCAGTTCACAGGCCGAAGCTCTATCCACTGAGCCAAACCGGTTAGGGCATGAAATATGTTTTTATATCACTTTACTTTGAGTCTTTGTGAGTCCTTTCATTCATTTTTTAAAAATATATTTTTATTGATTTCAGAGAGGAAGAGGGGGGGGAGAGAGAGAGATAGAAACATAAATGATGAGAGAGAATCATTGATCGGCTGCCTCCTGCACACCCCCTACTGAGGATGGAGCCCGCAACCCAGGCATGTGCCCTTGACTGAAATCAAACTGCGATCCTTCAGTCCTCAGGCCGATGTTCTATCCACTGAGCAATACCGGCTAGGGCAGTGAGTCCTTTCATTCTGAGGAGACTCTCTTATAGATAGCATATATATATGGGTCTTGTTTTCTTATCCATTCAGCAACCCTGTGTCTTTTGATTAGAGCATTTAAACTATTTACATTTTAAATGATTTTTTAAAATTAAATTTATTGGGGTGACATTGGTCAACATGAACACATAGGTTTCAGGTGTGCGTTTCTATGTTACAAGATCTGTACATTGCACCATATGCTCATTACCCAAAGCCAAATCTTCTCCTGGCACCATATATTAGGACCCCCTTCCTCTACTCCCTTGCAACCACAACACTGCTGTTTGTGTTCATGGGTTTCAGTTTTATGTTCCACACATGAGTGAAATCATATGGTTCTTAGCTTTTTCTGAATGTTGTATTTCACTTAGCATAATGTTCTCAAGGTCCATCAATGTTGTTGCAAATGGTGCTATTTCATCCTTTCTTATGGCTGATAGTATTCCATGGGTATATGTTCCACGTCTTCTTTACCCAGTCCTCTTTTGGCTGTTTCCATGTCTTGGCCACCATGAATAATGCTGCAATGAACATAGGGGCAAATATATCTTTGTGAATACATGATTTTGAGGTTTTCGGTGTATGCCCAGGAGAGGAATTGCTAGGTGGTATGGTAGTTCTGTTCTCAATTTTTTGAGGATTGCCAGAGTGCTTTCCATTGTGGTTGTACCAGTCTACGTTCCCACTAGGAGTGGATGAGGGTTCCCTTTTTTCCACAACCTCTCCAACACTTGTTATTGCTTGTCTCGTTGATAATGGCCACTCTAACAGGTGTAAGGTGGTATCTCATTGTAGTTTTGATTTTGATTTCCCTAATTGCTAATGAGGTTGAACATCTTTCCATATATCTATTGGCTGTTCATATGTCTTCCTGGGAAAGGTGTATTTTTAGGTCGTCTGCCCACTTTTTGATTGGGTTTGTTTGTTTGGTGCTGAGTTTTAGGAGTTCTTTATGTATGTTGGAAATTAAACCTTTGTTGGAGCTACTATTGTTAATAGTGCTTATTATTATATTTTTAATTATTATATTATGTATAATAAATATTATATTATTAATATTTGCAAATATTGTCTCCTATCTGGTTGGCTGCCTCTTTGTTTTGTTGTCAGTTTCTTTTGCTATGCAGAAGCTTTTTAGTTTGATATAGTCCCATTCATTTATTTTTGCCTTTACTTCCCTTGCCTTTGGGGTCAAGTTTATAAAATGTTCTCTATGACCAATAAAATGCTTATTGAAAGGTGCATTTTAAAAAATATATATATTTTTAATTGATTTTAGAGAGGACAGGAGAGGGAGAGGAAGATAGAAACATCAATGATGAGAGAGAATCATCAATTGGCTGCTACCTGCATGCCCCACACCCATGATTGAGCCTGAACCTGGGCATGTGCCCTTGACTGGAATCAAACCTGTGACCCTTTAGTTCACAGGCTGGCGCTCTACCCACTGAGCAAAACCAGCCAGGGCATGTTTGCCATTTTAATTATGATATGTCTAGGTGTGGGTCTCTTTGGGTTCATCTTGATTGAGACTCTCTGCCTTGTGAGCTTGTGTGACATTTTTCTCCACCAGGTTAGAAAAGTTTTCTGTCATTTCTTTAAACAGGTTCTCTGTTCCTTCATCTCCCTCTCCCTCTTCTGGTATTCCTATAATTTAGATGTTTTATTTCATGTTGTCCCAGAGGTCCCTTAAACTATCTCCCTACTTTTTAATTCTTTTTTTCTATTTGCTGCTCTAATTGGGTATTTATTTCTACTTTGTCTTCCAAAGTGCTGATTTGATCCTCTGCTTCAACCAATCTACTTTTAATAACTTCCAGTGTGTTCTTGATATCAGATATATCATTCTTCATTTCTGTCTGGTTCTTGTTAATGGCCTCTATTTTCCTTTTCATGCTGTTGTAATTTGCACTAAGTTCCTGAAGCATCTTTATAACCATTGCTTTTTACTCTAATAGGTTGCTTGTTTCCATTTCATTTAGTTCTTTTTCTGGAGATTCCTTTTTTTTTTTTTTTCTCTCATTTGGGGGTTATTTCTTTGTCCCCATTTTAGCTGTCTCTTTGTATTTGCTTCTATGTATTAGATAGAACTGTTATGCCTCCCATTCTTTGTGGACTGGCCTAATGTAGAAAGTGTCTTGAGGTGTCTAGTGGTGCATTTTCTTTGTTCACCTGAGCTAGATGCTCTAGGAATCCCCTTGTGTGTATTATTTGGGCTCTCCTGTTGTAATTGGGACTTGATTATTGATGTCCCATTTGTGAGAGGATCTCCCCTCTGACTTGCTGCCAATAAGGTTCAACCCCAATGTTGGCATGCCACCTGTTATACATATATGTGCTTTGGGTCTGCTATTTTTAGGGCTTGCTGGATTTTGCTCTGATGTTGTTGAATCTGGTCCCTTGGTGTTTCTATCCTGGACCTCCTGAGAGCTTCTTTAGTGTAGGTGACTGTGAGTCACTCTCCCTTTCTGGTCTTGGGAAACCTGATTCACGCCCAAGAGGTTGAAGTCTCTCGTATTCCAGGTCGGGGACTTGTTAGCCCAGAGGCTGGGTCTGCCTTAAGTCTCACACCTTGATTGTCCTGTTCTGAGTTGTACTCACTTCTCCAGTGGAGGTGGTCCCACAGGTGTCAGCTTCAGATACTTGGGATCCTGCTGGTGTTTGCCTCCCAGTGCTATCTGGGGTGGTATCTGCAGCGGGACCCCAAACACTATTTCTGACTAATTAGACCAGGTGAAGACTCAAAGCCTCCAGAGACACACCTCAGCCTGCAGGCTGATTGGAAGGAGTCATGAGTAACATTGGGCAATTGTCCACAGGTGAGGTGAGGGTTTCCTTCAGGGTGGGGCAATTGCTTCTGCCTGGAGGCTAATGGTTATTCTCAGACTCTTAATAGGCCTCAGAAACTCCACAGGGTGGACAAGGGGTTTTCCAATAGGGTGGGTCAATTGTTTCCCGTCCCCCCCCCCTCCCCAGGCTAAAAACATCTAGATAGAAAAGGTCTGCCTAAGAAAGATGATCTCTACAGTGTGACGGAATGACTCAGCACAGAAAACCAGGGTGTTTGCTTTCTGATCTCTAATCCCAGAGCCCTCAACCCTGGCTTATGCTTACACAGCTCCAGTCCACTCTGCCCTCCCTCCCTGAGCCCAAGGTGAGTGGCTGCACTCAAAATTTTGTGTTGGGCCTTTAAGTGGGTGCCTGTATTTCCAGCTATATCTCCCCGACAGACAGCAAGCCCCTTGCTTTTCACAGCCAGATGTTATGTAGGTACCCTTCTCAGTTCTCATGCTCTCTGCTGGGGGTCCCAGCTTGGGAATTAGATCCCAGAGTTCTCAGTTGTAACCCCCCCCCCCCACAGCTGAGATATCTCTCCAGAACTTCAGCTGCTGTCTGTGGGAACCCAACCAGCCCTTTCATGCCTCTGCCCTTCCTACCAGTCTCTATAGTCTTTCCATCCTTTGTTATCAGGATCCTATCCAACTAGTCTTCAGTTAATTATTCATGATGGTTTTTTGTATTTTAGTTGTAATTCCTGTTTGGTCCTGGGAGTGTGTCTGTTTAGTATTAACTTACTCCACTGCCATTTTTTAAAAAACATATTTTATTGATTTTTCACAGAGAGGAAGGGAGAGGGAGAGTCAGAAACATCGATGAGAGAGAAACATCGATCAGCTGCCTCCTGCACACCCCCCACTGGGGATGTTCCTGCAACCAAGGTACATGCCCTTGACCAGAATCGAACCTGGGACCCTTCAGTCTGCAGGCCGATGCTCTATCCACTGAGCGAAACCAGTTAGGGCTCCACTGCTATTTTTAATCTTAATCTAGCCATTTTAAAATTAAGACTGTTGCCTCCCTGTGGTCATTAACCATAAACTAATCTCAACCTTTTATCAATCCGTATCAATTTCCCACTTTGAAAGATTCACCTTAAACCAACTGAGCCCTTATCCCAATTCCTGAAGATATAACTTACCCAAATATTTGCCTTTTGAATTATTACCAAGACTCTGTCAATCTGATGTTCTTCCTTGCTATAGGTTTAATAACTCAGCTTTGTTTGATCAACAGGTTTCTGTGGTGATCTTCGTGGGAAGTAAAACATTGATAGGCATATCTTTTTAAATATAAATGTAAATATTTATAGATAATTTGATAGAATTTCTGAGATCTGCTCCAAAATTAATTTTTAAAATCAGAAAGTAGATAGGGGTAGAAAAACTTATAAAGTTTTGAAGATGGGAGTTCATTATAATATTCTGTCTGCTTTTGTATGTTTTAAATTCTTTATGATAATAAAAAAGTTCTTTTTCTTCTTCTAGTCCTTAAGAGGAATGTTCATGAAGATCACATTAAAGTTACACTATCTGACCATGACTATCAGACTCAAAACCAGAGAGCATCTAGGCAAATGTAGCTTAAGTTATACTGAATTTTGCTCCTAATGGAAGGCAGGAAAGAGAAGACTGGTTATAGATTTGAGAGAAATAATTACTTTTACTGCCCTCTTACAACACCCCTAATTATATAACTAATAGATATAACCAACTCAAATTTTACATTTAAATATTGGTTAAAGGTGGTAGATAACATTTCCTGTGCTTTATTTATTCAGAGCGTGAAACTGTGCTATAGTCTTCTGACTTCTTAGTTGTGCTTAAAATGTGCTCCCTCCTGTATTCTGTTCTGGAAAAATGAAGCTTCTTATAATTTTGTTAGAACCTCACACCCTGAAATGGGCAGTTATTATTATTACATACACACACAGAGTGATGCTCAATTTGAGGTTTTGAATAGCTACTCATGTAAGTTGACTTTTCTGTGCATTTGTATCGAGGTGGATCCAGCTCAGGTTGATGTCCTGGGAACCAGTGAGGCTCTCGCTTAAATCCTGAGGGAAGAGAAAAGAGAAGACAAGTGGAATCAGTCAATAGTAAGGAGTCTTAGTAACCAATTTCATTATTACTTCTGAGGGAATAGAGAGTGAGTCCTGTAAAATTCAGAAGAGAGAGAAATAGTTCACTCATTCATTCATTTATTCACTCATTCAGTTAACTTTTATTTGAGTTCCTTCTATGTTCCAGGCCTTGAATTAGGTCCTGAGAATTTAAGAATTAAAAAGAATAGTCCACCTACTATGGTTTGAAAGTGGCATTTTGTTATTGTAGCTTGTATCATATGTTGTTTCAAAGTAGTGTCCAAACTGGAAAGAAAAAGTAATAGATTAAAAATATAGGCGTCTACATCCAATATTTGGAAATAAAGGACACAGTGACATGAATTCTAATATGTTCTGTCATATTTTAGATTAACTAGAGGTATATATACCATTAGAGGTCTATATATATTACTCTATATCCTACTAACTTTCATAACCTTTTTATGTTTACTTAAGAGACCTAAAAGGGCAAGGACCAGGGGGAAAGCTAGCCTAAGTCAGAAGACATTGCATATTTCTTTAGATGAATAAAATTCAAACAAGAAGAGAAAGAGTACTACCCATATTTTTATTACCTTACAATAATATAATATTCAACTTGATAGTAAAGTGGGATAGGTATTCCAGCTAAGAACAGCTTCCCTCCCCCAACCACTTCACTGAAAAGAAGTATGAGAGATTTCAGCCTTAGAAGTTATCAGATTCTTGCCTCTCAAATGGCCACTATTTCTTTTGCTAACAGAAGGAAACAAAGGAAGAGAAAGTTACATTACCTGGGAAGGCAAGGGTTTGGGCTGTATTATATTCCTTAGATCATATCTTTCTTGGTTCCAGTTGCCTATCAGGGTACGATTTGAATAGGTATTCTCATTAGTGGTGCATCTCCATCCATACTGGAAAAACTTGGATATATCATTCCAATCTGTCCACACTTCAGCATGGCCATCCGCATTAATGAGGCTGCCATAGTGCGGGTTTGTAAGGAAACAGGAGAGGAACTCTCTCTGGGAAAAGATGAGAAAAGAAAAGCTTCTTATAAAAATCAGAGAGCAGAAAAGGCCTCCCCTTTTCACCCTTGGCCAAACATAATATAAGCACACCTCACTAAGAGTCTAGGCTTTCCTTCCAATTTGATTGCTGTCATTCTGTTTCCTTTTCTCCAGGTCCACAAGTCCTTTGACCTATCCTCTCAATCAGCAGTAATGAATGACTATATAGATTAGATGCTCCCCTCAAAAATACAGAAAAACTTTAGTAACCCCAATACTATATACTAGCTAAATGTTCAGGTAATTTTGAGATGTGGGAATTTAAGAACCAGGAGTATTTCCCTGGCCTGTGTGGCTCAGTTGGTTGGAGCATCGTACACCAAATGATGGTGGGTTCGAGTCCCAGTCAGGGCACATACCCAGGTTGTGTAATGGGTCACCAGTCGGGGTGCATGCAGGAGGTAACTTATCAATGTTTCTCTCTCATTGATGTTTCTCTCTCTCTCTTCCTCTCTCTAAAAAAAATAAAAGTATTGTTATAGTCAAAGAGAATAGGGATAAGTGAGAACTGGAAAACTAGATAACACAATAAATGATCAATAAATGATAGTTTCCTTCCTTCTAGGGCCAATTCAAATGCAATTATTCCATATGCCTTCCCTTGTTAACTTATTTGTCTCACAACGTACTTCATGTTCATATCTTTCTATATTTATAACTTCTACCATGTGTCAAGAGTTTTTAAAAATATTTTTTAATTGATTTCAGAGAGGAAGGGAGAGGGAGAGAGAGATAGAAACATCAATGATGAGAGAGAAGCATTAACTGGCTGCCTACTTCATGCTCCCCTCTGAGGATCAAACCCACAACCAGGGCATATGCCCTAATAGGGAATGGAACCATGACCTCCTGGTTCATAGGTTGACGCTCAACCACTGAGCACACAGGCAGGGCTGAAGAGTTCTTTAAGTAAACTTTCAATACCCTATACTGGACTGTAAATCCCTGAGGACAGGATTTGTGTCTTATTCATTATCACACTCTCTTCTTCTGCCTGACCTCTCAATCAACAGTTCTTTGAACATACCAGATGACCAATATCTGAATTTCAAGTTGTAAGAAATCAAAAGAAGCCTACCCATTTTTATTTTTGGCAAAAAAAAAATAAAAATGAAAGTCTGGTCCCTTGGCTTAGGGACAAGACATTACCTTCCGTAAAGAAAAGTAATTTGATCCTGAGGAGCTTATGTTGTTTGTAGATTCTCTAGGAGAGTGACAGAAAACCTTACTCTTCTGGTCCATGTTCTTTAAAAGAAGAGATGTCACCAAACCTGGCCCTCCCAGTCCTTAAGCAGAGAAAGAATGTAGATCACTCGATCACCATGACCAGGTCACCACTCACCCACCTTTCCACAGGTAGGGACAAAGCCAATACTGTCCTCTCACTGATGTGCCTTTGCAAAGATAGGTGCATGCACTGATGTCAACAAACAGCATAATGACTAAAGCGTAGCTGGTACCACAATGTTCAACAGGCTTAGTATTCAGGCTGCAGAGCAAGGCGATACTGTCCTGGGGCAGTAGGATACATATCATCATCCACTCAGTTTTCCACTCCTGGAACCCGGGGCTTATCTTTGACACCAATTTCTCTTTCAACCCCTTACATCACCCAATCATGAGGTCTTGTTGATTTTTTAATTAGCCCACTAGCCTCTATCCCCACTGCCAAGTTACAGTTCAGATCTCCCTCTCAGCCCTGGACTCTATGACTGCAAAAGCCTCCTATTTGATCTCCATGCCATCAGTCTAGTTCTCCAATCCTTCTGTTTTGTTAATCCTCACCCGAGGATATTTTCCCGTTGATTTTGAGGGAGTGGAAGAGAGAGGGAAAAACAGAGAGAAACATCCTTGTGAGAGAAAAACATCAATTGGTTGCCTCCCGAATGAGCAGCAACCAGGGCCCAGACCTGGGAGCAACCTGCAACCGATGTATGTACCCTTGACTGGAATAGAACCAGGACCCTTCAGTCTGCAGGCTGATGCTCTATCCACTGAGCCAAACCAGCTAGGGCTTTCCAATACTTCTTCACACAAAAAAAGCAGGACTTTTGAAAATAAAAATTTGTGTCCTCTTCCTATTTAAAATGTTTCGGTGTCTGGCCACTGTTTCAGAATAAGGATCAGGCTATTAAAATGGCTTATAACGTTCTGTATGGCCTGGCCCCTGCTTATTTTTTCAGTGTCATCTATTATCTACTGTCCCTCCAACTACATTTTCAGCCAAACTCTGAAAAGGGGGTGGGCGGAGTATGGGGAGTATGCTTCTCCATCATGCTTTTGCATATATTGTTCCTTCTGCCTCTTCACTCCTCTTGACTCGGGTAGAGTATACTTTCCTCCCATAGCTTTCAACTCGTTTCAATGCCAGGGAATCTTTCACTTTCCCCCCCAAAATTTCAAGGTTTCCCTTCTGTGTGCTCCCACAGCACCCTGAATCACTCCACCCACAGCTAAATCAGCATTGCCTCTTTGGCTGTGCGTCCTTCACCAGACTACAAGCTCAGTGAAACCAGAGGCCACATCCTGCTCATCCGTATTCGCATCGATCTAACCGTCCTCACAGTGGCACACAACAGGCACCCAATATGTCTTCAATGAATAAAAGGCAGGAGATGGAAGCACCTGGAGACATTCCGAGCAGTAGAGACAATGGCCAGCAGCCATTTTGGATGAGACGAAGACTTCTAAAACCCTCTGTGGCAGGAACCAGCAGAACACAGTCGGCCCGAGTCCCGCCCCGCTTCCTTCACTCAGAACTCGCCTCCCCCGCGGCCTCTCCCTCTGCGCTACCGACTGCTTGTGACCTCATGCTTGGGTGACGAAGTCGCTCAGGGCCACCCAAGGGCTCAGAGGACTTTATTTCAGACTCCCGAGGGGGGTGGGCGGAGTACGGGGACGGCGTGGTCGGCGTCTCCCTTTTGCACTCGTAGTTATTTTCATCCCGGGGTGCTGCTGTACTCGTTTGTCCAGGCCCCCAAGCGCTGTGGCGCGTCATCAACCAGCGACGGGCGAGGCGCCGTCAGCAGGAGACCCGCGACGGAAGTGACGTAACACGAGCGCCGCCGAGGGCGCCAGCGGGAGAGCCAGTTGAGGCCATGGCCCCTCGGCGCCTCCTCTTGGTCGGGGAAGGGAATTTCTCCTTCGCCGCCGCTGTGAGTGAGACCCTGGACCCGAGCACTAGTCTAACGGCCACCTGCCTCCAGCGCCCCGCCGACTTGGCGGGGGACCCGGCGGCCCGGGAGAACCTGCGGCGCCTGCGCGAGCGAGGTAGCGAGGCCCCGCCCAGCGCGGCCCCGCCCAGCGGCGGCGCGGCCGGAAGTGAAAATGGGGTGAACGTGGGCGTTCCGGAGAGGATTGCTCCTGCAGGTCCAGTGGAGATTTACAGAAAGCCCGCTCTGTGCCTAGACCAGGGTTGTTTCGCACGGTTCAGGTTAAGGCAGGGTTTTCTGTGCTTCCAGGTCTTAAGACATCCTCCTGTCTATATTTCGTGGCAGGTACAAAGATACGTTTTGGTGTGGACTGCACCCAGCTGGCAGATGCCTTTGAACTGCACGACAGGGAGTTTGACCGAATTTGTTTTAACTTTCCGCACTGTGGACGCAAAGCTGGAGTAGCTAGGAACAGGGAACTGCTGGCCAAGTTTTTCCAGAGGTGAGGAAAGGAGAGCACTCACAAGCAAAGACGTACATTACATACCGCACTGGGACATTTTAGTTTGGGAAGTTAGGCTCACGTGTGTAAATTACTATGCTAGGTTTAGAGAGAATATAAAGCTCTATAAGGATACACAGTCTCGTTGGAAAGGCAGACGTATAAACCCTGAAGGCTAAATCAAAGTACAGATAGTGTGCCCTTGGGTGTCTAAAGGGCTGATCACCTATTTTTGATCATGCAAAATAATGGTAACCAGTGTAGTCTAAAGGTGAGGAGCATGGATTTAGGGGCCAAACTGCCTGGACTCAAATCCACGCCCACTACTTAATAGTTGTATGATTTTAGGTAAGCTTACTTAATCCTTTTTTGCTTCCTCATCTATAAACTGAGGATATTAATAGTAACTACTATTCTAGATAGCCTCATAACTTTATTGGAACTTTACCACAGTGCTTTACATCAGCAATTTTCAACCGGTGTCTGGAGGCAGGCACACTAGTATACCAAAACATGTGGCACAATTGCAGGTCTCTGGGTCACAGCTGTTAACAAACTTCACAGAGGCAATATTTCAAGTAAATATTTGAAGTATAGAACTTTATAGGAGGGGAGTGAAAAGAACAACTTTCTCCACTGGGAACTGTGACACAGCTGCAAGAATTTTTAAAACATGCAATACCTGATTGTTTAGTCAGGGGCACTGACCTCTTTTCCCTTAGATTGTCAAATAAAATGACAACAACCAAAACAACAATAGCCGTCCAGTGTGAATGAATCAAATTTATACCTATTTTTTTTGTCAGATCAGCAAAAAATAAACTCTTTGATGTGCTGCAGAATTTTAGTAGTTTATGTGTGCCATAAGATGAAACAGGTTGAACATCGCTGCTTTACACTATTTACCAAAGCATGTGGCATAATTGGAGGTCTCTTTGGGTCATGGTTGTCAACAAATGTTTCAGAGAGGCAGTATTTTAAGTTAGTATTTGAAGTATAGAATTTTAATAGGCAGGAGGGGAGTGAAAAGAACAACTTTCTCCACCAAGAAGAACAGCCTGATCGGTGAATCCTGTATAGGAACTTTGCAGACATTGACTTTCTATAGCATGTAGGTGAACAATGCAAATACCAAGCTGGGTAACACTGTGGCCAGGCACTAGTGTCAGTTATGAGTTGAACATTGAATTTACATTCTAATTTACTTCCAGCTATTTTCTTTGCATGGTTGAAGTCTAATAGACCTTTGCCAATGGGTGTGACTAGATTTTAATTATTTCACAGCCAAACCATGTATATATAACTCACTCCTGTGGTAATTGCTACTTGTTTCTGATAAATGGCTGGTATTCTCTCCCCTCCCCCACCCCCATTAGCTGTGCAGATGTTCTTGCAGAGGAAGGAGAAGTCCATGTGGCATTGTGTAGAGGACAAGGTGGGACTCCTGCTGATAACCCCACAAGAGAATGGCACAACAGTTGGCAAGTGGTTGCCATGGCAGCTCTAGGCGGATTCATTTTAAGTGATGTGCATCCCTTCAGCTGTGAGGCTGTGCCAGGGTACAAGTGCACTGGATATAGGTAAGTAATAACAGAGGTCGAAGTCTTTTCAGCTCTCTCACTAATTATTAAAAAAAAAACTCATAGGTAAACTTTTTTCTTGCCAATTTCCTGATTCAGTCTCAAACACTTACTTTCCTTAACAATAACAGACTTCATACTTGGTATCTATTTTGCCAGGAGTCAAGATAAGTCATTTCATGTAGAAGGTGCTTTGAACCATATCTTCACCCGGAGCTTACCCTTTAAAGGTTCGCAACCGAGAATCTTCAGGGTCAAATTGGGTGACCAGTGGTTTTCTTTTCCAGAACCAGAAGCGCTTGTAGGAAAGTTGAACAGGTAACTGGTATTTTATCAGAAATTACTTCTTTCTCTAACTGTATCCTGATTGGCTTGATGGCAACCATATACTGAATGGATGCTACATATACTGTTAATGATGTTGGTGCTCTGAATACTTGTCAGTCTAGACTACATAAACCTCTTTAGAACTAAAAATTTTCTGGTATATTGTATGGACGGTGGTTGTCAGAGTTCTGAAACACATGATATCTCTGTTTATCTTAAGGATAATTCTTTTCTATTTAGCTATTTTCACTTTATATTCTAACTACATTATAATTATTTACTATTTTAAGTGTAAAAGGTTATTTTGTGTTTGTGCTTACACAGGGGTTTCCTAGAAGCATCTTCCTGTCATCCGATCAAAACCATAAATGAGAAACTGATTTCTGAACTGGGCAAAGCTTTCCCTCTAAAAAGGCTGAAGTGTCCTTTCCCTTTGCTGCCACCTGGAGACACCAGTGTTCTCACTTCCTGGAACTGTGACATTCTGTCAACTGTCTTTTGGATTAATCTCCTCGAGGATAACTCAAATTCTGAGTCCCTGACTGGCGGGACAACAGAAGACATGGAGGACTTTCTAGTGTCACTTTCAGAACTTAGCTTTCCTAAGAGCCCTGGAAGAGATGGTAAGGAAGAAGCTCCTGAAGGAATCTATGCCCAAGCCAAGATCTGGCTTAGACCTTCTCTCCTAGTTCATGTTCAGGCTGTCATCCAAGCACCAGACTTCCTCCCAGGTTCTTTGTACATCCTCAGTGGACCTGTCTTTCAGAAGTGCCACATCTTACCTTTCACAATGCCAGCATTTCACGAGACTTTATTTATCCTTGGGTTTAATAAAAATCCGAAGGATGACTGTCTTCAGTCACTACTGAACCACCTGAAGGGCATTCTAGATAGCCTTCTGACTCAGACATTGCTGGAGGGTTCTAAACTGAGCAATTCAGTAGAATTTGTCCTTCAACCAAATGGGAAAGATTATGTGATTAATGTGAAGTCTCATAATTTTGGCCCAGATTGTGCCAAGGATCTGAGTATTGGGTCTGTTACCACATCTATTCCAAGCATTATACATGAAGAACAGTGTTTTGTGTTTGTGTCTATGAACTTGGACCTATTAGCCATGCTTGTCTGGGGTATCTCTGACTGGAGGATGTTGTGGACCTTTGATAAACGTTTTCTGAAGAATTTTGTCCCTGAGAAAATAGAACCCTTTAAAAGTTATTCCCTATATCCTCCAAGCTATGTGCATGATATTAGTTTTTGGTTAGATGAGAAAAAAGGATTTGATGAACTAGAGTTTCACACTGTGGCCCGAGCAGTGTCCCAAGACACTGTCATATCCATACAATTTCTTAGTCGTTTTCAGCATCCCAAGACTAAACAGGTCAGTCTCTGCTATAGACTGACCTACCAGACCTGTGACAAAGCCCTTACCCAGCAGCAGGTAGCATCAATGCAATCCCAGTTTAGGAAAGAGATTCAGCGACTACATGTGACACCTCGGTAGTTTAATAAATTTATTTCCTCAGCATGATCCTTATGAGTATGAGATGAAAAAACCCATTTGTAACTGGGAGTCCTCTCTGGACTATTTTTTTTTTGGTAAAATCTTTTACCTTGTGACTGTTGACTCTAAAGATACCTTGTGACTCGATCACTTAAACTTAAAGACTATAATGTGATTGGAGACCTTTGGAGTTGTGCAGTATTTTGATCCTGAGTAATGACTAGGAAAATAAACAAATAAAACATCATCAGGCACTTTAGATGCTCTAATGCTAAAGAGGCAATAGAACTTGAATGTCTCATCAAATATATATAAACTAGAGGCCCGTGCAGTGGTGGGGTCCCTTGGCCTGGCCTGCGCTCTCTTGCAATCCAGGACCCCTCAGGGATGTCAGACTGCCTGTTTCAGCCCGATTCCCGAGGGACCCCACTGGTGCATGAATCCATACACCGGGCCTCTAGTATGCATATAAGATCTTTGGTTAATCTCCTCCCGCCCTCCCCACTTCCCCCTCCTGCTGAGATTCATCAGTCTGTTCCATGTTTTCATGCCTGTGCGTTGAGCATATGCCCCCTGGTGGTCAATGTGCGTTATAGCGAACGATCGCTTAGGCTTTTATATATAGATATATATTTTTCCACACTGTCAATTCCTCTTCCTTTAACTCTATTATATCATCTCACTAGATCTATGTAAAGAGTGCTTTTTAGTCAGACCAACACTTATTAGCTTGGGTAAGTTGCAAGTGCTCCATTGGTACCATCATCATCATCATCATTTTTAATCAGTGGTTGACTACTGTTAAAGTCATGGAACTAATAGGTATCAGATTTAGAGTTTATATTTGGATCTGAATATACAGCCCAAGTTCTTTCTGCCACTTTGTTACTTTACTTCCCTTTCCCTGGTCTTCAGCAGTAGTCTCTCAACTGTAATTAACTCTAAAGTTTGTCCCCCCTCCTAGATGTGGGGGCCTTCTGTTGTAAGCATCTCTAGGGGACACTGGGAGATTGGCTCAGCCCAGAACTCTGAAGAATGTGAATTAATATATGTTCCTATTAATTGTTAGGTTCCACTAATTGGAATTATATTGTGAACTTTATGAAGGAAATAACTGTGCTATTTATTCTTGTATTTGGAGAAGAGCATATATAGGAAAGCAAGAATAGAAGCAAAGAAACAAATTTGGAGGTTATTATGATAATGCAAACAAGAGATAATGGTGACCTGGACCAGGGTGTAAGAAGTTGTTGGATAGGGCAATATTAGAAGGACTTGCTGATGAATTAAATATATGTGTGGGTGGAAGGTGTGGAGTTAGAGAAATCAACTAGGTTTTTTATTTGAGCAACTGGAAGAACTGAGTGTCATTAATAGGAAAACTGGTACAGGAGTAAATTTGAGGAGTGAAGAATTAAGAAATACCTTATGGACACATGTATTGCTTAGCTCTCCACATCCTATATAATAAAAGGGTAATATGCAAATTGACCCTACCAGCAGAACTACCGGGAATGACCGGTTGCTATGATGCGCACTGACCACCAGGGGGCAGACGCTCAATGCAGGAGCTGCCCCTTGGTGGTCAGTGCACTTCCACAGGGGGAGTGCCACTCAGCCAGAAGCTGGCTCATGGCTGGCCAGCGCAGCAGCGGTGGCAGGAGCCTCTCCTGCTTCCACAGCAGCGCTACGGATATCTGAATAACAGCTTAGTTGGACATCCCCCAAAGGCTCCCAGGCTGCCAGAGGGATGTCTGACTGCCAGTTTAGGGCTGATCCCCTAGAGAGTGGGCCTAAGCCATCAGTCAGACATCCTCTGAGGGATCCCAGACTGCAAAAGTGTGCAGGCCAGGCTGAGGGATCCCCCCCAAATGCACAGATTTTTGTGCACTGGGCCTCTAGTAGACTATAAGCTCATTAAAGGCAGGTTAATTGATGTATAGTTGCCGGGGTGTTTCTCAGCATCTAGAAAGGTTCAGGAATCTGGAGAAGGGCTGCTTGTAAATTAATAAAGAGACTAGACATGAAATATAAATTTGGAAGGCATTTTGGGGAGCCAGAGGAGACCTAGCTTCAGTAACCAAGTTCTCTGTATCTCTGGACCCCTAGCTCTTTATTTACACAAATAAGGCAAAGCAGATATACATATCAAAGGCAAGGTTTGGTATACAGTAGGCATTGTCAGGTTGGGGGAACTGCCCTCAGCTGTTCCAGTAGCAGGCAATAATATATGCAAATCTTTAGGTTTGGGGAAATGGTTTTGGCTATTCTAGCAGGCAATATGATTCAGCCTTGCTGAATATAGAAGCCCATCGACCTTTTGAGGACTTCTTGCATTTTATTATGCCATGCTGGAATTAGCTTCCAGCATATAGCTTTCATCCATCCCTAGCAGTACCTGGTACATGAATGAGGTAGCATTTGAGCTGGATCTTAAAACAAGGGTTTGGCTCAGTGGATAGAGTATCAGCCTGCAGACTAAAGGGTCCTGGGTTCAATTCCGGGAAAGGGCATGTACCTTGGTTGCAGGCGCGATCTCTGGCCCTGATGGGTGTCCATCAGGGCCAGAGATCGCGCCTGCAACCAAGGTACATGGTTGTCTGTGTGTCTCTCTCATATCAATGTTTCTCTCTCTCTGTCTCCCCACCTCCCTTCCACTTTCTCTAAAAATCAATGGAAAAATATCCTTGGGTGAGGATTAACAAACAAACAAACAAAACAAAAAAAACCCCACAAGGGCAGGGATGTCATAGCAGGTTTGTTAGGCAGAGAGGCCATGATTCCAGGCAAAGGGCATACATGAGCAGAGGTATAGATAATGGAGCATTTAGGGAACTTTTCAAGCTAGTTAGTTGGAATGTAAAATGTGTATAGGAAGGTAGTAGGAGATGATATTAGAAAAGCAGGTTGGGGCTGGAGTTTGTTTATGAAAGACTGCAAATGCTACAATAAGGAGTTTGCATTTTATTTGGCAGGCAATAGGAAAATTGCAATTTTTAACTAAGGATATGACACAAGAGTAGTGCTTTTGAAAATTAATTGGACAGTGTTGCACAAGATAAATTTGAGATGGGAGTTCCCTGTAAGGGTGCTATTGTAGTGGTCCTAGATAGAGGAAGAAAGGGGCCTGGATTAGAGTGAAATGAAAACGAGATGGATGTATGAGATATAGCTAGGCTAGGATGTCTGAACTGGATAACTAACAATTGCATGTGAGAATTGAGCAATATACTCAATTGCCATTTTCAAAACTTGGAATTTTTTAGTATGAAATCATAACCTGGGACCCTGTCAGGTTGAGCATTCCCCCTATAAACTTGGTAGTTACAGGTACAGAGCTCCACAGGATGGGATAGAGCTGTGATTGGGGGAGTAGGGAGAATGTCAGGAACATGTGAATGACCCCTGGGGGTCAACAGGCATGATATCAGATGCCTGTATAAAAATGCATATATGAAATCATGAGAAAGTTCCTGAACTCTGGGTTGGATGAGCATGGGCTTTATAGTAAGTCCTGGGTTGAACTATGACTCCTGAGTTGGGATGGAATATGGCTCCACCATTTCGTAGCTATGCAGCCTTGGACTTTGCTAGGTGTGATCAAATAATTGAATCAATATCCCCTCCCCTGGGAACTGACCTTTAGCCACTTCACAACCAAAATTCCCTTTCGCTTAGACCACATTCCATTTGCTAAGACCATTATCTTTCCCCTCTAGACTTCCCCAGGATCCAACCCTCCCAGAGAGTTCCCCAAAAAAAGCCCACCTAGAGTCCTTTAAAACCTCCAACTCCCCATCCCTGGGTGCTGGCGCCATTTTGGGGCTCAGCCTATCTGGTTCCCAGATGAGCTAATAACTTTATAAATCTTCACCACTTTCGGCCTTGTGGATATCTCCTTCGGCGACCTTAACATTTCTTGCCAAAACCCAGGAGGGTTCACGGGGAAGGGGAGCCATTACCCCGGCTTCGGTCACCCCGAGTTTGCTGCTTGGAGAGCAGTAGCCAGCAACAGCTTGTCCTGGGTTTACCTCCAAATCCTACTTGGGTGGCTCAATTGCTGGCCTCGATTGGGTACCCCTCCGTTAGTCCCTCCCAAACCAGCCAAGGAGGATGCCAGATCAGGAACCTCTCCTTCTCCATCGCTGACCCTCCATCCCACACTGGCCAATCTTCTCTAGGTGAGTGACGTTCCACAACTTCCCTCCTCTGGAGTCTTCTGTCCACTTACTCTCATTGACTTCTCAAAAGTCCTCTCATCTTTGTTAACCATGAACTACTGAACGGCCAGTGGTCCCAAGGGATTGACTACCAGGTCTCCCCGGAAGCCAATGGTTATTTCCTACAGATGGTCTGTTTTATTTCTTATTCAACCATCTAGGCTCAATGCTTCAGCTGCTCCTTTCCTTCCCTTTCTCTTTTCCCTTGGATAACAGCCCATTCTAGCATTCCTTCCCACTTTCACTGCAACAGAATCTCAACCACTCATCTGTCACCCCTTATCGGTAGCACCATGGCAACTACCCTCTCAGTTTGGAGGGTGGAACGGGGAAAAGGAACCTCATACCCTTTAGTCCACCTCTTATCTCTACACCTTTCAGCTTGTTTCCATGATCAGGGATTTTTCGCCCTTTATGGGGAAAACACATATATTTGCCTCCTGACCAATTGGACAGGAACCTATCTCTCACCCAATGTAGATGTAGCCCCTAATAATCAATCTTACTGTCCCTGTAACCCATCATATCCGACACAAAAGGGCAGTCCAGATAATCCCTCTCCTCATAACCCTCGGTATCTCAACAGGTGTCGGGCTGGCATAGGAAGCTTAACCACTGCTCTACAATATTTTGAAATCCTGTCTCAGGAGCCCAGATGACATTGCCAAAAGTTTAGTTCAAATTCAGGATCAGAGAGATTCACAGCAGCTGTAACCCTCCAAAATCAGAGAGGACTAGACCTCCTAATGGCAGAGAAAGGGGGTCTATGCCTCTTTCCAGAGAAAGAGTGTTGTTTTTATGTCAACCAGTCTGGCCTAGTCAGGGATGCCACCCAAAAATTAACAGAAAGGACCACAAAGATTAGAGAACATCAATCAAATTCATGGGACTACTGGCTAAAAAATATAAATTGGCATACCTGGCTACTTTCCTTCCTAGGACCATTAATATTCCTATTTCTCATCCTCGGTTTTGGCTCATGTACTTTGAGTCATTTTTCATCTTTTCTTCAGGATGGCTTTTGAGTCTTCACCAACCAGTCTCTCGGGGAAATCATGCTGCTGCAATCCCTAGCTCCAACCAGGAGGAAGCTATACAGTGTTCCAGCTGGCTACAATCAAAGTCCATCCCCTTATGCTCTTGATGTCCCCTCTCAGATGGAAGAAAGGACCTCCGTCCCTGTTCCATAAAACAAAAAGGCTGGAATGTTAGGTCTGATCCAATAACTGAATCAACACCCCCTCCCCTGGGAACTGACCTTTAGACCACTTTACAACTGACATTCGCTTTTGCTTAGACCACATTCCACTTGCTAAGACCATTGTCTTTCCCCTCTGGACTTTCCCAGGATCCGGACTGCCCAGAGAGTTCACTCCCGAAAAAGCCCACTTAGAGTACTTTGAACCCTCTGACTCCCCATCCCTGGGTGCTGACGCCATTTTGGAGCTCAGCCCATATGGTCTCCAGATGACCTAATCCTATCTAATAAAAGGCTAATATGAGTTTGACCAAACTCGTTATGATGTGCACTGACCACCAGGGGGCGGCGAGGAACAAAGGAAGGCCCCAGAGGAAGGAAGGCCCTGATTGAACCGGATTGCCCGCCAGGCCTAAGGATGCTACCCGTGCATGAATTTCATGCACCAGGCCTCTAGTTTATAATTCTTTAACACTTTTGGCCTTGTGCCTTCCTCGGTGACCCTAACAGGCCTCAGTTTCCTTCTCAATAAAACAAGGGTGTTATGAGTATTAAACTTAAAAAGGATAAAATATGTAAAATGCTTACCATAATGCTGTAGTAGTGATAGGGGGACTTATAACCTGATAGAGCATTTTAATTAATCCAAAAAATAATCATATTATTTTAAAATTTAAATCTTAGAACACATATTCTTATGTGAATAGGGGGTTAAGTTTCCTTTTCAAGGCCTGTGTGAAGCTTGACTCAGCTGTGAATCCAGCAAGCTGAACCAATTATCATGGTCAGACCAATCCACCAGGAGTCAAAACATCATCTCGTCAACATCATCTCATCACCGGATAACCAAGGACAATATCGGCATCTGCGGACCTCCAGGGCTACCAGCTGCATTCCGTTGCCAGCCTCACCTCAGCCCCTTCGCCTTCCCCTTTATAATCCTGTCCCCTGCACCTTGCTGTAAGACAGGATTTGAATGCTTGTAAGCGCCCTGTCTTCTTGGTTGGCTAGCCTTCTCAATAAACGCCTAATATGATTCACCCCGCCTTCGTTATTGGACACAGACAGGCAGCCGGAGACCAGTAACAGTAGCAATGAAAGCACTGGTGTATGGTTGAATTTGCCACATAGAATTCCTTGTATTTCTTTTTTTTTTTTTTTTTTGGGGGGGGGAGGATCTTTCTAGGTATATTAATTTTTTAAATCTTTATTGTTGAAAGTATTACATATGTTCCCTTTTTTCCCTCATTAACCCCCTCCAGCCCGCCCCTGCCCCCCACTTTTTTCTCATCCTGTTTTCTACTATTAGCCACAGGCTGTCCTTACCGTTCTTACCAAAGTACAGAGAGGGCAAGTGGTCAGTGACTTTTTAAGGGCCTCCCCTTTGGTAGGCAGCTGTGCTATGATTTTTAACTGAATATCTCCGCGTACTCACCTTGCGGAAAGCTTTCTATAAAAAACGGGTGTGTGTGTGTTTCTGAAGAAGGGTTTTTGTAGGCGAGTGGAGAATGCTGAAAAGTGACGGAGGCGGGAGTTAGAGGCAGGGAGGAATGCCCAGCGTTACAAGTCTGTGGAAGGGATCGCTGGGACGGTGAGAGTAGTCTCAGGTTCTATTTCTTTTCTACTCCAGGATTCGCCCCCATTGGTGCCAACACGCTGAAATTTAGTGCTGTCTGCGCATGTCAAGGTCTTTTGTCCCTCGGCGGACACCGTTAGCCAGCCAAAGCGATGTCTGGGTGCTCGCCCGCTCCGTAGGGTGTCCGTCGGCTTCTACCTTCTCATCCCGGCTGGCCATGGCCAGCCGCGGGGCTCGGCAGCGCCCCAAGGGAGGCGGGAGCAGCGGCGGGGACACGGCCTCGGCCGCGGACAAGCTGCGGGAGCTGCTGTGCGGCCGGGAGGCGGGCGGCGCGGAGCCGCGGGCCGAGTAGGTGCGGGGCGGGGGCGTGGCCGGCGGCGGCGGCGGCGCGGGGTCTCGGCCGCGCGGGCCTCGTCGCCCCGAGGGTCCGGCTGCCTCTGCACGCAGGTCCCTTTGCTCTTCTCGGGCGGGTCGGCGTTCGGGCTTCACCCCGTCCTAGACCTCCACCTGGGGTCCGTGTTTGCTGTAAAGAAACCCGGGGTGCGGCTCCCGGCCAGGCCCGGCGTGGGCTGGCGTCCTGCGTGCGAGCTGGCAAGCGCTAAGAGTATACCCTTCTGGGATCTCGCCAAAGCCCTGGCCCTTGGATGCGAAGGCCCCACAGCCCCCAGCTCAGCACCCGCCTCTCTCCGAGGCCGGGAACTGCGGGTTAGGGCTGCACCGAAGGGGCTGTCAGCAGTCGGAGTTGGAAGAGGTCACAGTACCTTGCCCGTTAGGCCTCTATACGTTGGAACAAATGAGCAGATGAATAAAGCCATGGAAAGCAATGACCTTGTTAAGAAAGAAAGAAACAGGGGGAGAGCTTTGTGGTCTTCAAGTGAGTGGTTAGTTGGCTTGGGGTAAATGGAGCGTCGTAGATGCCAAGAACTAAAGTATACGAATTAGCTTACACCTGCAAAACCGGAAGTGGAAGGACTGATTAAGGTTGATCTACTCCGAACAAGCACACCTTTATTGGTGAATACTTCAGTGCTTTAATGTCCCTTGCCAGTCTTGTCTTTTTTGTCTAATTTCAGTCCTTCTAGTTAGCAGGCACTTACTGACACATACTTTTTTTTTTTTTTTTTTTTTTTTTTGCTTCTGAGCAGGTTATCTGGGAACAAAGCAGGACAAGTTTGGGCACCGGAAGGATCTACTGCTTTCAAGTGTTTGCTCTCAGCAAGGCTATGTGCTGCTCTTCTGAGCAACATCTCTGACTGTGATGAAACATTCAACTACTGGGAACCAGTAGGTTACTTCTTTGGGTATTTTTGTAGTTGTTCTTGATTTCACTGCTTGGGACCTTGTTACCAATCAAGATACAAATACTATATACACGTGTTACTAGTAGTAAAACAACTTTATTTGCACTTTTGTATTCTAAGTTGATGATTGAGTAGAAGTGACTATTTTTTTAATACCTATTTGTTGATTTCAGAGAGGAAGGGAGAGAGAGAGAAACATCAGTGATGAGAGAGAATCATTGATCAGCTGCCTCCTGCATGCCCCCTATTGGGGATGGAACCCACAACCCAGGCATGTCCCCTGACCAGGAATAAACCCTCGACCTCCTGGTTCATGGGTGGATGCTCAACCACTGAGCCACGCCGGCCAGGTAGTAGTAGTAATTGAAGGCTGTAGGAATCTGGCTGTTTTATGAAAGGATATAATTAGTAATTTCCTTAAAATTTTTAAAAAATCATTAACACTTTGAGAAAGTTTTTAAAGTTAACCATTACTACAAAACTTTAAAGAAAAACAGTAGTTCCCAGTTCCACTTCTTTTTTAAAAAAAATATATATATATTATTGATTTTTTTACAGAGAGGAAGGGAGAGGGAGAGAGAGTTAGAAACATCGATGAGACAGAAACATCGATCAGCTGCCTCCTGCACACCTCCTACTGGGGATGTGCCTGCAACCAAGGTACATGCCCTTGACCAGAATCGAACCTGGGACCTTTCAGTCTGTAGGCCAACGCTCTATCTACTGAGCCAAACCGGTTAGGGACCAGTTCCACTTCTTATGTTCAAATCCCAGTCCCCAGAGGCAACCACTTAAAACTTTCTTCGTTTTTTCTTCTGATGGTTACTAAAATAAATATCATTACTAAATAGTATGCTTATACTGCTATTTGTTGATTTTTAGATTCATAAGTTGATTGACTTTGTATTACAGAAAATTCAGAGGTGAAATTTTCACATCACATTTTTCATTGAAATAAAGTGTTTAGGTGGTTTAAGGAAAATATAAGATTTAGAGGTTTTTTTAAAATATTTTTATTGATTTCAGAGAGGAACTGAGAGGGAGAGAGAGAGAGAAACATCAATGAGGAGAGAGAATCATTGATTGGGTGCCTTCTGCAGGCCTCCTAAGGGAGACCCAGCCCCCAACCAGGGCGTGTACCCTAACAGGGGATCGAACCTGTGACCTCCTGGTTCATAGGTTGATGCTCAATCATTTGAGCCACCCTGGCCAGGCAGATTTAGAATTGTTGTTTTTTTGTTTTTTAATAAGTAGCAGGTAAAATTCAAGCTTTTAAAGTTGACCAAACAATAATCTTGTAGAATTTATAATGTCCTAATATTTCTTAATATTGTGTCATTTTGATTCTTATCCATTAGTTGCAAATCTTGTTGAGAATTTCAACATTTTTGTATACTATTGTTTCATTAATATTTTTGCTTAAAATCTTCATCTTCATCCTTTTTTTTCAGACACACTACCTCATCTACGGGAAGGGGTTTCAGACTTGGGAATATTCCCCAGTTTATGCCATTCGCTCCTATGCTTACCTGTTGCTTCATGCCTGGCCAGCTGCATTTCATGCAAGAATTCTACAAACTAATAAGGTAAGGGCAGGCCAACCTGGAAGCAATCACAACTGATCAAGAGGTGAGAAAAGGACAAAATAGTTTGGTAGTTAAGAGGGAGACATTTTCTAGAAGAAGAATTATTTATTCATTCATTGTTCACCAAATATTAATTAAGCAACTTTTATTTGGTAGACACTTCATTAAGTGCTATGGATGTAACAATGACCAAATCCCTGCCCTCATGGAATTTATGGTTTAATAAAACCATCAGAAGAAATAACTAAGAAAGTTGAAAGAAAGTGGTTGCCTCTGGGGACTGGGATTTGAACATAAGAAGTGGAACTGGGAACTACTGTTTTTTCTTAAAGTTTTGTAGTAATGGTTAACTTTAAAAACTATCTCAAATTATTATTTTGATTTAAAAAATTTTTAAGGAAATTACAAATTGTATCCTTTCATAAAACAGTCAATTTCTCTATAGTCTTCAACTACTACTACTAGCCTGGCCAGCGTGGCTCAGTGGGAAGAATACTTGTAATTGAACAAGTCATTATAAATGTAGTGAGTCTTATGAAGGAAGAGTACCAATATGCAGTGGGATAGCATATTAGGAGAGCCTACTTTAAAGAGAGGGCTGCAGGATAGTTAGAAATTAAACCGGACCTAACCTGATTACTTCTCAGAAATATGACTATGTGTGTCTTGGCATGGATTTCTTTGGGGTTTGTCTTGTTTGGAGTTTTCTTAGCTTCTTGAATCTTTAGGCTTATGTCTTTTGCCAAATTTGGAAAGTTTATTTAAAAAATATTTTTATTGATTTCAGAGAGGAACAGAGAGGGAGAGAAAGATAGAAACATCAATGATGAGAGTGAGTCATCGATCAGCTGCCTCCTCCATGCCTCATAATGGGGATTAAGCCCACAACCCAGGCATATGCCCTGACCGGAAATCTAACCCTGACCTCCGGTTCCTAGGTCGATGCTCAACCATTGAACCACTCTGACTGGGCTGGAAAGTTTTTAGCTGTATTTTTTTTTAGTACTTTTTCAGCCCTGCCCTGTTTCTCCTCTCCTGAGACTCTAATGATGTGAATGTTAGATATTTTACTTTAGTCCCACAGGTCCCTGAGACTCTGTTCTTCCTCCCCCGAATCCTCAGTCTCTTTTTCTCTGTGTTGTTAAGATTAATTTCTAATCTTCTGTTTTCCTGTTCACTGATTACTAGTATTGGCTCTGTCCCCTCCATTTCACTGTTGACCCTACTTATTGAGCTTTTATTTTGGTTATTTTTTAAGTTGTAAAATTTCCATTTGGGTTTTCTTTATAGTTTCTATTTCTTTACTGAGACTTTCTGTATTTTTCATTTGTTTCAAGCATGTTCTTATTTGCTCATTGAAGCAATTCTACAATGGCTCCTTTATTATTACTCTTTAAAAAAATCTTAATTGTTGAAAGTATTACTTATGTCCCCCTTTTCCCCGCATTGACCCCCTCCAGCCAGCTCCCACCCCCCCTCCCACCCCTCCCACTCCCCCACCCCCTGTCCCAGGCTTTTACCATCCTATTATCTGTGTTCATCAGTTATGCATATATGTATACAAGGTCTTTGGTTGATTACCTCCCACCCACCCACACTCCCCCCGCCTTTCCTGCGAGATTCCGCACTCTGTTCCATGCTTCTGTGCCTCTGGATTCACTCCATTTGTCAGTTTATTTTGTTAATTAGATTCCACATATGAGTGAGATCATGTGATACTTGTCTTTCTCTGACTGACTTATTTCACTTCACATGATACTCTCCAGGTCCCTCTATGCCAGCGGTTCTCAACC
Source organism: Cnephaeus nilssonii (assembly GCF_951640355.1). Classification (NCBI taxonomy): domain Eukaryota; kingdom Metazoa; phylum Chordata; class Mammalia; order Chiroptera; family Vespertilionidae; genus Cnephaeus; species Cnephaeus nilssonii. The sequence goes on from NC_137084.1 coordinate 77,029,900, forward strand.
TTTTTAATGCCGCGACCCTTTAATACAGTTCCTCATGTTGTGGTGACCCCCAACCATAAAATTATTTTCGTTGCTACTTCATAACTGTAATTTTGCTACTGTTAATGAATTGTAATGTAAATATCTGTGTTTTCCGATGGTCTTAGGCTCTACAGCAGCGGTTCTCAACCTGTGGGTCAACCCGCTAGCAGGGTCACCTAAGACCATCGGAAAACACAGATATTTACATTACGATTCATAACAGTAGCAAAATTACAGTTATGAAGTAGCAACGAAAATAATTTTATGGTTGGGGGTCACCACAACATGAAGAACTGTATTAAAGGGTTGCGGCATTAAAAAGGTTGAGAACCACTGCTGCTGTCTCAAAGGGTAAGAGATTCTTCTTTTTTACTGCTGCATAGTATTCCATGGTATAAATGTACCACAGCTTTTTTATCCACTCCTCTACTGATGGGCACTTGGGCTGTTTCCAGACCTTAGCTATTGTAAAATGTGCTGCTATGAACATAGGGGTGCATACATTCTTTCTGATTGGTGTTTCAGGTTTCTTAGGATATATTCCTAGAAGTGGGATCACTGCATCAAATAGCAGTTCCATATTTACTGTTTTTTAGGAAACTCCATACTGTTGTCCACAATGGCTGCACCAGTCTGCATTCCCACCAGCAGTGCACGAGGGTTCCCTTTTCTCCACAGCCTCGCCAGCACTTGTCATTTGTTGAGTTGTTGATGGTACACCATTCTGACAGGTGTGAGGTGATACCTTTTTTTTTTTTTTTTTTTCAATTTTTTTTATTAAGGTATTATATGTGTACATATCTTACCATTGCCCTCCCCACACCCCACTCCCATATATGCCCCCACCCCCCAGAGTTTTGCATCCATTGGTTATGCTTATATGCATGCATACAAGTCCTTTGATTGATCTCTTATCTCCCCCACCTCTCCCTAACCTTCCCCTTGTAATTTGACAGTCTGTTTGATGCTTTACTGTCTCTGTATCTATCTTTTTGTTCAAGTTTATAATGTTCTTTATTATCCATAAATGAGTGAGATCATGTGGTATTTTTCTTTCATTGACTGACTTATTTCACTTAACATAATGTTCTCCAATTCCTCCCAGGTTGCTGCAAATGATGAGAATTCCTTCTTTTTTATGGCAGCATAGTATTCCATTGTGTAGATGTACCACAGTTTTCTGATCCAGTCATCTGCTGACGGGCACCTAGGCTGTTTCCAAATCTTAGCTATGGTGAATTGCGCTGCTATGAACATAGGGGTGCATATATCCTTTCTAATTGGTGTTTCTAGTTTCTTCGGATATATTCCCAGGAGTGGGATTACTGGGTCAAATGGGAGTTCCATTTTCAGTTTTTTGAGGAAACTCCATACTGTTCTCCACAGTGGCTGCACCAGTCTGCAATCCCACCAGCAGTGCACGAGGGTTCCTTTTTCTCCGCATCCTCGCCAACACTTGTCGTTTGTGAGGTGATACCTTGTTGTTTTAATTTGCACCTCTTTGATGATCAGTGACTTTGAGCATTTTTTCATATATCTCTTGGCCATCTGTATGTCCTCTTTGGAGAAGTGTCTATTTAGGTTCTTTGCCCATTTTTTAAAAATATATATTTTATTGATTTTTCACAGAGAGAAAGGGAGAGGGATAGAGAGCTAGAAACATCGATGAGAGAGATACATCGACCAGCTGCCTCCTGCACACCCCCCCCCCCCCACCACCGGGGATGTGCCCGCAACCAATGTACATGCCCTTGACCAGAATCGAACCTGGGACCTTTCAGCCCGCAGACCGACGCTCTATTCACTGAGCCAAACCGGTTTCGGCTCTTTGCCCATTTTTTAATTGGATTGTTTGTCTTCCTTTTGTTAAGTTGTATGAGTTCCTTATATATTTTGGATATTAACCCTTTGTCAGATATATCATTGCCAAGTATGTTCCTCCAATACAGTGGGCTCTCTTTTCGTTTTGTTGATGGTTTCTTTTGCTGTGCAGAAGCTTTTTATTTTGATGTAGTCCCATTTGTTTATTTTCTCCTTAGTTTCTTTTGTCCTAGGAGATGTATCTGTAAACATATTGCTATGAGAGATTTTCCTGCCTATGCTTTCTTCTAGGATTTTTATGGTTTCACACTTACATTTAAATGTTTTATCATTTTGAGTTTATTCTTGTGTATGGTGTAAGTTGGTGGTCTAGTTTCATTTTTTTGCATGTATCTGTCCAATTTCCCCCAATACCATTTATTGAAGAGACTGTCTTAACTCCATTGTATGCTCTTGCCTCCTTTGTCAAATATTAATGGAGCATAATGACTGGGGTTGATTTCTGGGTTCTCTGTTCTGTTCCATTGATCTATATGCTTCTTCTTGTGCCAGTAGCAGGCTGTTTTCATTACAGTGGCTTTGTAGTATAACTTGAAATCTGGTATTGTGATTCCTCCAACTTTGCTCTTCTTTCTCAAGATTGTTGCAGGTATTCGGGGTCTTTTTTGGTTCCATATATATTTTTGGAGTATTTTTTCTAGATCTGTGAAATAAGCTGTTGGTATTTTAACACAGATTGCATTGAATCTGTAGATTGCCTTGAATAGTATGGACATTTTACTATTTACATCTTACTAATGTAAATAGTATTTACATTTTACTAATCAATGATATTGATTCTACCAATCCATGAGCACGGTATATTCTTCCACTTGTTTATAGCTTCTTCTCTTTCTTTTTCAATGTTACAATGGTTCCTTTAATACTTAGGTAATTCTAACATCTCTCTCTCTTGTTCTTTTGGTATTTATTTATTGTGGTGTTTTGTTTTTTTTCATTGAGTTTGAAATCTTACTAGTTGATAAGTAATTTTCAGTTAAAAGTTGGATATTTTGGGTATTCCATTATGAGACTGGATCTTATTCATGGGCCCCGCATGCTTCTGCTGCACTGCTCTGCTCCTCCGGGTCATAATTAAGCCTTTGTTTTAGCTGGCTTCTTTTGATACACTCCACTTGTTACTGCAGGTGAGAGTAGAAGTCTAGGTTTCCCACAAGGCCTCCACTGATAACACCCTAGTGCAGTGGTCGGCAAACTGCGGCTCGTGAGCCACATGCGGCCCTTTGGCCCCTTGAGTGTGGCTCTTCCACAAAATACCACATGCGGGCGCTCACATACAGTGCGATTGAAACTGCGTGGCCCATGCGCAGAAGTCGGTTTTCAGCTCTCAAAAGAAATTTCAATCGTTGTACTGTTGTTATTTGGCTCTGTTGACTAATGAGTTTGCCGACCACTGCCCTAATGGGCAGGGTAGGTGTACTGCATAATGACACTGGTTCAACAATGGATGCAACGCATTCCTCATGTGTTTGTGGTGATGCTGGTGTAAACAGACCTACTGTGCTCCCAGTCATATAAAAGTACAGCATGTTCAGTTATGTAAAGTACATAATACTTTATAATGATATAAACGACTATGTTACAGGTTTATGTATTTACTATTCTAAACTTTTTATCTGTAATTTAGAGTGGATTCTTTATACTTTTTTAAAAATATATTTTTATTGATTTCAGAGAGGAAGGGAGAGGGAGAGAGAGATAGAAACATCAATGATGAGAGAGAATCATTTATCAGTTTACATTTGTTTACATCCTTTTGCACACCCACTA